>NC_044550.1:16474252-17103593 GCF_007565055.1 Rhinopithecus roxellana
TCAATACTCATTATACTTCATCATTCTATTTCTTTCATATTATTAACAACACAAGAATGATAACATAAACATACAATTTTTTTTTCCAATAAGAAAATCCAAGTTCATAATGACATCAAAAGATTAAACTCACTAATACTGCGATTTTATCTTAAATGAAGCATCAGTTTTGGTAAAACGGATACATTCAAAATACTTAAATTTCAAGTCAAGTGGAACAGAGTTGACTAGTATACTATTCAATAACGGTATTTTTGGCATTATCTTTTAGAGGAGATTCTTTCTGCTAGATTGTTCAGAAATGACTTAGATCCACAAAAATCAGATGAATGGATAAGCTGATCATTTAGTCATGCAATCCTATTGTAATTCATCTAAACAAATGATCTCGTGTTTTGCCACAAAGTTGTTTTCATAAACTGGATGGATCTTTCTTATCACAACATTCAGAGATACACTAAATGCTCATAGAGGTAATTTCTATATAGGGAACATATATTTTCCCAATATTTTTTGTAGTTACAAATAATTATGCTGAATTTAAATTAGCAATTTTCAATTGAATAGGTAGGTATAGTTTTCTTTTACACTGTGCATTCTTTCATAGTTGAAAATGTTTACAAACCCTGTTGTGTGTCATCATGTATTCATTCAAGACTTCCTCATTCATGTAGTAAAGTTGTATTAAATTACTTCAGAAATAAAATGTGATACGATGCAATCATACAATTAATACACAGGCAGCAAAAGAGTAGTCCTCCCTTGTTATTTAGTCTCTCTTAAGATGTAGTCCAGAGGACATCTGCTTGACAAAAACAAGTCTCTGGATTTCGTCCTAGACCTACTAAATAAAATTCTCTGTGAGGCAGAAGTCAGGAGCCAGCCTTTTAAATTAAATCCTTATCTGTGCTCTTTACAATTCTCTTTAGGCCTCTTTTCAGTTTTAACTCTCTCCCTAGGAAAGATCCTCTACACCTATGCTTCAGCTATATACCAATGCTTCCTAATGTATCTCCAGCATGGGGCTTATGTTTGAGCACCAGATATCACCTTCTTTTTGTTTCAGAGATATTTTATACTGAAACTGAAGTTATGACATCCCCGCGAAAACTTTCTTTCATCTAGTTTCATCCATTTTCTTCACAGTGAACGGTAACACCACTTAAGTGTCCACATCAGAAACTGGTATCTTCTCTTCTTCCCTCCTCTCCTTAATTCTTTTAGTTGTAAAATCTGCTGTATTACCCATTAATGGATTTCTCTTGGGATTTATGTTTAGAAAATGTGCTCATGGATGAGAACAGATAAACCATGCTTCTGATTAAATGATGGAGCATAATTGCTAAATTGTGGGTCAGGGGTAGAGATCGAGGATGACATCAGGAAGCTGAAGAGTATCTGAGTTATGTTTCATTATGGAGAAAGATGCCCAAGACTTTTGCCAGCTGCATGCTTACATAATTGAAATCATAATATCAACAGAGATTTAACTGAGAACTTATTGAACATAAGAATAAGACACTAAAAATAAATCTATGCTAGAGAACTATAAGAGTCTATGAATGAAAAATAAGAAAAAAATACATAGAAGTCTATGTTGTTCAATCTTTTTACAACGGTTAAATCTTAGTATTGTTCACAGTTTTCCATTTATAAAAATTTGGCTTAATTTCTTTGGAATAAAACAACATCTACATTTATCTTTTTCTTACAGTTGAATTAGAATTAAGTGACGTTCAGACATATTTTCAGAGAAAATAATTATAATATACTAGAGGCCAAAACATTCCATTTTGAAAGCCCTCATTCACTGTGCTCTTCTGAAATGGAGCTATTGCAAAAGCATATTCCATTTTAACAGTATTATGAAGATTCCTCTCTTCCACTTGTCCAAGTTTTTTCCTTATCGATTCGATAAGTATTAATTACCAGGACATTTGTCTCAGAAGGAAATATATGACGCAGGAATATATCAATATGAATTTAAAATTATTGTTACAGATTAAATTTTCTTTTCAAAACAATACAGAAAGGCAGTTAATATTTTTATCACAAATTTAGAATTAAAGAAGTAACGTGTGCTGTTTGTATAATAGTTAATAATTTACTCTCTATTAGATCACTTTATGTGTGTCTTTATGTATAAATTTAGTGAGTACTCTAAAATGGCTTTAATTATGTAACATTTGATACAGATTTAAGTGGGTTATATTACAGAGTTCCTCAACCCCCAGGCCACAGACTGGTAATGGTCCATGGCCTCTTAGGAACTGGGCCGCATTACAGTAGGTGAGCAGTGGGTGAGTCAACATTACCACCTGAGCTCTACCTGCTGTCAGATTAGTCGCAGCATTAGATTCTTCTATGAGCGTGAACCCTACTGCGAACTGAGTGTATGAGGGATCTAGGCTGTGTGCTCCTTATGAGAATCTAATGCCTGATGATCAGGATGAAACAGTTTCCTGCTGAAAACATCCCCCGACCAATCTGTGGAAAAATTGTCTTCCATGAAACCAGTCCCTGGTGCCAAAAAGGTTGGGAACCACTGGATTATAAGGCATAAAGAAAGAAAAAAACATTTACAGTCCCACCAATCTGCTTATGAAATAGAGCATAACCATTGGTGTGGCTTCAGTGGGTATGTGTCTCCTCAGTCCCACTCTTCTGTCTTTCCAACATAAGTAACACCCCCCTGAAGTTTATATTAACCATTTTTTTTACTTTAAAAAACAGTTTGATGACGTATCACTCAACAGCATTTTTAAATGCATTCATGTGGTTTCATATGGCTGTAATTTAATTTCACCGTGATCTAACATTTCATTCTAAGACTATTCTACATTTTATCAATTCTCCTGTTGATAAATGTTGCAGTTGTTTAAACTTATTGCCTTTAAGAGCAAGGTACAGTGAATATTTTTGTGCAGATTTTGTGGTACACATTTATAAAAATTCTCTGATATATACCTAGAAGTGGAACTGCTGTGTTGTAGAGAATGAGAATGTTCAGACCTAAAATATGATGCCAAACTATTTTCTAAAAGGATTGTAATAATTCACACTCCTGAAAGCAGTATACAGAGGTTCTCATTAACCCATATGCTCACCAAAATTTTACGTTTATTTATTGTCAGTCCACATTTCATCAATCTGGCCAATATAAATAACTTGGTTTATCATTGCAGCATTAATTACTGATTATTTGATTACTTAAAAGAGTGAGCCTATTTTAACATATTTGTTTACCATTTGGTTTTTATAAACATTGCCTATTTATATTATTTGCCCATTTTTATATTGGATTATCTATTTCTTATTGACTTGTAAGTGTTCTTTATATATTCTGTACACTTATTTTTCTCAGTTTCATATGTTTCAAATACTTTCTGCAGTGCATAGTTTATTATCTTGCCATATAGTGCCTATTGATGAGTAGGATATCTTAATATCAATATGTTCAATTAATTTTTAAACACTTTGTGCCTAGTTTAAACATTCTTCAATGTGATATATGTTCCATATTTTTAAACCTAAAATTATAATTTTAAAAATTTTAAATATTCAATGCAATGTGAATTTGTTTTTATATATAGAATTTGATAACGAGTTTGTTACACAGAAGAAACCAATAATCCTAGAATAATTTATGGAACAGTTATATCTTTCTCCCACTTATTAGCAGTGCCACATATGGCAGAGTATGCAAAATCTATTAAGGAAATATTTCATGAGCACTTACTATATGTCAGTTACACTTTAGGTGGTAGAAATAGCGCAGTGAGAAAAATTTCTGCATTCATAATTGGGCTGTTTTTGGATCTCTCTAGTCTGTTGCATTTGTAAATATTTTTAACTCTGAATCAGTTTTACAATACCTTATTTATTATATATGTATAGCAAGATTTAATGTCTCATAGAAAAAGTTCTGCTTTGAACTATTTTGTTTAGTATTGATCACTTGCTCTTGTACTCTTCCATAAAAATATTAGAATTAGCTTGTCAAGTTAGACACACACACACACACACACCTGTAGGAAGGATGAAAAAATTGCATTCAATATATGGATCAATTAAGGGAGAAAGAATATCTTGATCTTGATAATATTACTTCTTCACCATGGACATGATGTCTCTCCTTTTATTTAAGTCTTTAAAAAAATCTCTTTCAAGAAGGTCTTATAATAGTTTCCATATTCTCTTTGAAAATTTAATTAGGTATGTTCATAGATGTTTCCTATTATTATTATTTCTTATTGGTAGTTGGCAGTATATAAAAATATAAGACTGAATCATTTTTACGTATTTATTCTATCTCCTACCATTTAGCTAAACTCACTTTTTTCTAACAACCTATCTGTAGATACTCTGGTTTTCTGCATATACAGTAATCAATTCAATTTTTCATGTCTTTGTTTTAGTCCTTTGGAGTACAGAAGGATACTTTATACATTTTGTATGTAAGAGGCAATGACATGATAATAGAAACCTTCATATAGCTCTTTATATAAAAGGTGATACTTTTGATGCTTCACTAGTACAACAATAGTTTCTGTAGGTTTGTGGCAAATATAATTTATCCTGAGAGAATCTTCCCCAATATTTGTATTTTCTAAATAGTTTTTTATTAGGGGACTTTGTATTATATAAATGCATTTTTATGAGATCTAATAAGATAATCATATTTTCTGTAACACAGTAAAATAAAGTTATCAATTTACTAATGTTATATCTGTTAAATTTCTAGAATAAGTCCGTCTTGGTCATGATATATCAATTAATGGAAATTACTGGATGCTGTTTGCTAATATTTTTATTATATTTATATCTAGTATCATGAGTTAATGAGGCCTCAGATTTTCCATTCTTGTACTGTCTTTGTCTTGTTTTGTTATCAAAGTTAAAATAAACACATAAGAAGACTGAATAATTATTTCTCTTTCATATACTTTGGAAGGGTTCTAGTAATAGTGAAATGATCTGGTTTTGTGGGACTATCCTGTAAAATAGCAAAGAATTAGTGTTTTCTTTGGGGTAAGACAATTTACTCAGATATACTGTCTTTCGAGATTCTTGAACTTGTGAAGCAAGTTCATGATGCGCTGGTCCCCATCTCAGCACACTGCATCTTGGTCTGCAGTTTTATTTCTTGCCTAAGTCCAGTGAGACAGAACACTTATACACACAAGTTACATGCAGTGGACTTGTTACTTACAGATAGGCAGCAAGGGACAACAGAAGCTAGAGATTCATGGCAAGCCCATCTCCCAAGGGTCTGAAAAACCACCCAAGGCAGCTGGAATAATATCTATGCATACACAATTTACACCACAGCTGAGGGACTGCAAAAATCAACCCACCCTACATTTTATACTGGAAGTGTGGTAGGGTAAAAATCACTAAGGATATCGTGTTTCTAGGGTGACAAGAACAGGGCCTGGGCTATTCCAGTCAACTCCCCCTTATCTCAGGATGTTGCCTTCCTAGCATACTTCACAGTTATTCTTTGAAACTCCTGTATGTGACTAGAAGACCAGATAACAAGTGAGAAAGAGAGAACTGGATTGGTCAAAGACTATCTGGAAAACTGTCCTGTGGTTTTCTTCCAGATGATGTTCGTTACATTTTACTAGGAGTTTATTTAATTTGTCCAGGTTTTTACATTTATTCTTAATACAAAATTTTCCATATTATACTTTTACAATTGTTATTATTAAAATTCAAGTTATATCTTTAATTTTATTTTTTTGTTGTATTTGTCTTGATTTATATTTTATTTGTATAATTTAGTAATTCAATAAATTATTTTTCTTTTTTCTATTTAAATAATTTTAGCTCTTTACTATCTTTGTATGTATGTAATGTATGTATGTTTGTTTGTATGTATGTATATTGTATGTATGTACTATCTTTGTATGTATGTAAACTTCTTTACTATGTCTTTGGATTATTCTCTTTTTTCTAACATTTTTAGATGGTTGCTGTGCTCATTAATGTTTAATATTTCTTATAAGAACATGTACTGATTTAAATTTCCTTCAATTTGTCATTTTTGTTGCTTCACAAATTTGAATATGTGGTATTTTTGGGTTTTTTTAGTTCTAATTATTTCTAATCTTGGATGTGCTTTTTTAGGTCAAAAATCACTTAACAGTAATCTTTTTGAATCTACCAATTTAGAGAATTTTAGTATACTTTCTGTCAACTTTTAATTGTATTTTATTGTGCTAGACAACATAATTTCCAAGATACCAATTCTCGAAATTCGTTGAGGCTTTCTTTTGGCCTATTATATGACCAATATTGGCAAATCGTCCATATGTGCTATATCAACTGTATATTTTCAAATTGTAGGACTCAGAGCTCTAATATAATGTATTTATCAAATTTCTTGTTCCAATTTTTGCATCCATTTTTTATTGAACTAACATAAATGGAAAAAGTTACATTAAATTTTCCCATCATAATGATAGACTTGAGCATTTATCTTTATAGTTTTATTAAGACTTGCTTGATATATGATAAGCCAATTTTATTGGCATGCAAAAGATTAGAAATATATATATATATATATTTTCAGGATAATTTGAGCCTTATTATCAATGTATGAAAATGACGTTGCTTTTAATTCTATTTATCCTAATGTTAATATGACTCTCTCTCCTTTTCTTTTATTAAAACTTGTACAATATAAGGTTTTCCAGATTTTTACTTTTAATAATCTATACCCTGAAGTTTTAGGTATTTTTGTATTTTAATATTATAAAAAGTAGTAGTGTTCCAGTCAAATATGACTTATATTACAACTATGTCAATTGAACTCATGATTATTTGGATTTATATTATATTTGGCCTTGTTCCAGTATTTAACTGTCAATTTGTCCCACTTTCTTAATGCATTTTCTTGTTTTGTTTTTGATTGACGTTTAGGTTTTGTTTTATACTTTGTATTATTCTATTTTTCCCTATTGAAAAGATAGAGCCGGGCGCGGTGGCTAAAGCCTGTAATCCCAGCACTTTGGGAGGCCGAGACGGGCGGATCACGAGGTCAGGAGATTGAGACTATCCTGGCTAACATGGTGAAACCCCATCTCTACTAAAAAATACAAAAAACTAGCTGGGCGAGGTGGCGGGCGCCTGTAGTCCCAGCTACTTAGGAGGCTGAGGCAGGAGAATGGCGTAAACCCGGGAGGCGGAGCTTGCAGTGAGCTGAGATCCGGCCACTGCACTCCAGTCCAGGCGACACAGCGAGACTCCGTCTCAAAACAAACAAACAACAACAACAAAAAGATAGAAATGTCTGTATTTTTATTATATAGTTTTAAACTTTTGGGGGTTTAGTTGCAAAACTGTTTTTTAGCCTATAAAAAATTATTTTAATCTATATCTGAATTCTCTTTCTAAACAATTCAGGGACCCTTACCACTGACAATAATCCTCACAATTTGAACTCCTATGTTATTAGTATACAGTGCTTTGTGTCTCTCATATATATATATATACACCTTAAGTTCTAGGGTACATGTACACAACGTGCAGGTTTGTAATATATGTATAGATGTGCCATGTTGGTGTGCTGCACCCATTAACTCGTCATTTACATTAGGTATATCTCCTAATGCTATCCCTGCCCCCTCACCCCACCCCACAACAGGCCCGGGTGTGTGATGTTCCCCATCCTGTGTCCAAGTGTTTTCATTGTTCAATTCCCACCTATGAGTGAGAACATGCGGTGTTTGATTTCCTGTCTTTGCCATAGTTTCTTTTTTTTTGGATGGAGTTTCGCCCTTGTTGCCCAGGCTGGAGTGCAATGGCGCGATCTCGGCTCACTTTAACCTCTGCCTCCCAGGTTCAAGCGATTCTCCTGTCTCAGCCTCCCGAGTAGCTGGGATTACAGGCATGCGCCACCACGCCTGGCTAATTTTGTATTTTTAGTAGAGACGGGGTTTCTCCATGTTTGTCAGGCTGGTCTGGAATTCCTGACCTCAGGTGATCCACCCATCTCAGTGTTCCAAAGTGCTGGGATTACAGGCGTGAGCCACCGCGCCCGGCCTCAATTGTGTCTCTTTTTAAGACACTCATTATTATACTTATTCGTTTAAACAGATGTTTGTTTGACATCCTATTTATATATGTGTTTGTTATTCCTCTCTTTTTACATATCAGACATTCCTGTGGAACCTTCCTTCTTGATTTACTCTGTATACATTCTTGTAGAAATGCTGTATTGGTAAACTCTCTCCATTTTTAAAATGTTTTAATTTATTCCCATTTATTGAAATATCATTATTAGTTATATAATTCTAAGTTGGTTATTTCCTCTCTATAGAACAATGATTTTAGACCATTCTCTCTGGTTTCCATTATTGCTATGAGTAGCAGGTTCTCAGCCCAGTTTCCTTTCCTTTGTTGGAGATATAATTGTTCATTTTGAATGTGATTTTGATCTTCATATTGTACTTGTTGTTCCAAAGTTTCCCTGAGATATGAATAAGCATGGAGTTAATTAGTTTATGATATCCTAATATATGTTGTGCTGCTTCTATTCATAGATTAATAGCTTCTTTAACTTTTGGCACATTCTCAACTATAACTAAATATCATTTATCTTCTATTTCCTCTACTGCCTCCTTTTGAATGCCAGTTCAAAAAGTTAGGTATAATTTTTATAGTCGTATTTTTCTTTTTGATTTTGTGATTTTATCATTATATTTATTTCACCATTTTATACTTTTTTTTATATTGTGTATTATCTAATAATTCCAATGTCTGAAATTCTTGGATTTTAGTGTCTTGTTTGTTTTTATATGTACTTATGATCCTTGATTGGAAGTTTAATTTGATTAGTCATAACTGAAAAAAATCTTGAGGGTGAAATTACACATTCATTCTTAAAAGGATTTAGATTTGTTTATTCAAAGAGTCAAAAGATACAATCAATCTGCAGTAAATTTATCTTCTTCCTAAATATTGGAGTTTTAGTTTGCATATTGAGCAAAACGACCAAGGCTTATTAGCAGGTATAAGCTTTGGTTCCATTCAAGTGTGCCCAAGATGCAGGACTTCTACACAGATAACAGCTCAAATATTGTTGCTTTATTAAATTGTTTATTTATTTGTTCATTAATTTGGGAGATTATTCTTATTTATCACTCCCACAATCCATTAGAAGGCAAGTTTTATACAGAATCTTTTTTTTCTCCAATGGGTAGGATTTTTAGAGTTTATAGTTCCCTGGATTTCTGGAAATAAGAGGTTATATTCTCACTGTAAAGCTCTCTATACAGTCTATTAAATCATACAAATTTGACATAGGCATGGAAATAAACTCTGAGTCTCAAAAAAATCCCATTTTAATTACAGTAGCTTTTAATCTATATTATTAAAAAAGAGAAGAAAAATAAATAAAAACACTAACTGTGGTTTTAGTTAATATTTTTAAAAACTTCTTTAAGTAAACCTTTCAAATAATGAAGAGATGATAACCCTCATTAATTTCCCCTAATCATGAGATACTAATAAGCAAAATAAAACAAATACAATTAAATAAAATTTTAAAAATCATGAGAAAGAATTGGAATTGAATAGAAGATTGTTTAGTAAGTCAAATGTTTTGTTAATTTAAAACTGTGTAATGGCCTTCTGATTCACCAAATTTGATATATCTGATATCTTAACAGTACAAAATTCCTCTCCCAATCTATAATTAAAACCATAGAAATTTCAGGGTATATAGCCTAGAGATAACTGGATATACTGTATGATTTGGGCATGAGGAATGGCATGAGCCCCGGATATGATATGTATGTATGTTTTTATGTGCATGTTTCACAGTAGTATCCAGGGCTTCTTCTGATCAAGATAGTAGTGAGAAGCTATTTTGACTAAATAATAAGGTATATTATACCTGGTCCATTGAACAGATTATACAAATTAGCAATATAATCATGTATGCATCATGTAGATAGTGAAGAATTAGACAGAGAGATTATGATAGTTCTATCTTTCCAGTAGGTGAAATTCGATTTATAGTAACTTTAAGTTTACATTAATAATGTTATTGAGAAATATACCAAAATTATTTTAAAAAAAGGGTTCACAGTTATAATTTATGGTGTTATTTTAGTTCTAATAAAATACTCTTTGGGAGATACAATTCGTAATAAAATGTTTAGGAATTTAAAAATTATAAACAGCATAGAGTGGTAGCTTAATTAATTATACTGTAATTATATGAATGTATTTGATGGGGTGTATTAGTCCATTTTTGCATAGCTGTAAAGAAATACCCAAGACTGGGTATTTTGTAAAGAAAACAGGTTTAATTGGCTGATGGTTCCCCAGACTGTACAGAAAGCGTGGCAGCATCTTCTACCGGGGAGACCTCAAGGAGCTCTTAATCATGGCAGCAGGCCAAGGAGGAGTGAGGAATCTTACATGGCAAAAGCAGGAGGAAGAGAGAGAGAAGGGGGAGGTGCTACGCACTTTTAAACAACCATATCTCATGATAACGCACTCACCATCAAAAAAACCAGTACTAATGGGATGGAGATAAACCATTAATAAGAAACCATCCTCATGATCCAATCACCTCCAACCAGGCCCCACCTCCAACATTGGGGATTAAAATTGGACATGAGATTTGGACAGGAACACAAATCCAAACCATATCATGGGGTGAAAAACTCAATAATGAAATAACATAAATTTTGCATATGAAGTACATTACTTGATTGCAATGATTTTACTCTATATGTTACCAAAAAACTCATTATTCAATAATCTTGATATAATTTTAAATTTAAAAACATGTTCATTCAAAATCATTGCACAATGAGTAGGTAGCAAAAAGTAGTGAAGGCATGTAGTAACTTAAGGTATTAATCATAGACATTCAGAGTATGTTTATGTAATACTTAAACAAGTAAAATCCATAAAATTATTAAATCTATTTTCAACCTCAAGAAAAAAGTAAGCACTACAAATTATTCAGTCTTAGCAACTGCCTTATTGAATACTAGAGATGAGAGAAACGTTTGTAGCTCTCTTTTCTCCAAGTTAGAGCATTACAGAAATTACTGTTGCCAAATACTGGCTGTTTTGCAAGTTAAAAAAGTAGATATGCCATCATTTTCAAGCCATATTATTTTGGAAAATACTGCTTGGATTTCAAGAGTTGGAAATTATTTATTTTTGCCCAATTATATATACAGCTTCATTCTAACATTTTGTGTTGGTCCTTCACTGCAATATTCTTGTTTTATTTTAAATGATTATTCTATGCAGGCACTTCCTCTCCGACAGACAGCTCTTCTGCAGGAATAGTCGCTATGCTCTGAGCCTATCAAGACAATTACACATTTGTAAAAAGGCAAGCTTTAGGGAGAAAAATAATTTGATTTTCTGACAACTTCTTTCAAGCCTTTTTCTTTCTTGTATCTGCTATTTCTTTCAGGTCTTTACAAGTCCTTTCCTTGGTTCCCTTTTTTAATCTTTTAATTCAAGACTGGTTTTACAAGTTCCTACGAAAGAGAGTTAATATGGAGTTGTTGCAGGGACAGCATTACGCAAACAAAGAACTAAGCAAAATCACAGACAGTTTGATCAGCTTGCCCCAGGTCATATATGCATCAAGTATTGGGGCTGTGATTCATTGAGGAATATCTAAGTCCCTTATGTGCCACACTGACTTCATCACAGCACTGATGAGCATCCCGCTAGCCAGGAGACAGTCAGGACTGCCTAGCTTTATGAGGAGGCCTTAGTATCCATCGGAGAAAATCTAGGTTCACTCTGCTAGGTTTCTGCCATGAGGTTGTGCAAATATCTTCCATTTATAGCTCAAAACTTTCTTTAATTCACTGGGATCTCAGTATACTCAGGATATTGAAATCTCAGAAGTGTTTGTGAAGAGTACAGAAAGTTGAGAATAGGAAATAAAATATTGGCTTTTAATGGATACAGAAAAGGAATCTAAGTGATTTGGTCTTAAATTGTGAAACTCCTTTCAGAAAAATCTAGTGAACAGTACAAATCCTTCCTTTTATGGTAGGGACTAGAACAGAACATTCTGCCATTGTCCCTGCGAAGTGTTTAAATGACAACATTTAGAAAGGCTTCAGAAAATATATTGAATTGCTTAAATTTTTTCAAGAAGAAATGCCCAAAGAAGGGGAAAAAAATCAGAAGTGGGAAAGAGGGGAAGAGCGAGAGAATACTATGATTCATATAGAATGCTTAAAACATTAAAACAAACTAGTATTATAAAAATAGAGATTGTGCCACTGCACTCCAGCCTGGGTGACAGAGCGAGATTCCATCTCAAATAATAATAATAATAATAATAATAATAATAATAATAGAAAAAATTGATCTTTAAAGTTTCCTTTCATTAAAGCATCACATAAACTCTATTTTGAGAAGAAGAAGGAGGAGAAAAAGAAGGGATATTAACTTAGGAGTCCAAAATAAATTGGAATTTTAATTTGTAAATATTTTTAAATAACACATAATTTGTTTAAACTCTGAACTATATAATGTAAACATGTATCAACTTGGTTAGGAAGATGACTCTGAGCATTAATATTTATATATGTGATTATATTAATGCTCTTGTTTAAGAAACAAGAGAAAATTTTTCTCATTAGTTGGGTTCACTTAAAAAAAAAAAAAAGTGATGCTTGATTGGTTGCCACACACACATCAAAAGCAACCAGATTTTTTTTCTGTTAGTTCTAGAGATGTCTTTTTCTATGGCTAGCAGGCAATCTACAGCATTATTTTTAAAGTCTGGTAGACATAAATGAATTATTATTTGCTCTTATGTCTCAGACATCATTTTGAGTGCCTTAGAATTTTTAAGTCATCTTATGCTCATAAAATCTCTATGTCATAATTACTCTGGCAAATTGTATGAGACACAGATTGATTAGCTAACCTGCCAAATTACCCATTGAGGAGAAAACTCAGAATGTAACCTCTGGGCTCTGAATGTAGGCTCTTCTAGGCTCTAAACCACTACACTATGCCATTAAGAGAGAATCTATATTTGCTTTTAAAATTTTACTTCAAATTTTTCTAAACTGAAAATTATCATAAAATGTAAAACAACAACAAAATTTGTTTGTCATACTTAGCAGCACCTAACAAATAATCTAGCATTAGACCTTATAATGATTATACAAGTTTGAATGACCTAAACTTTATATCAACATTCCAAAACAAGTATGATGTAGGTTAGTGCTGAATTCTTTAAAACAAGAGCTCCTACATTCATTGTAAATGAGTGTTGGGTCCCCATATTTCCTTTATGAAAATTAATCTGAGGGAATTGAATCCATTTTCTGTTACTTATTTCATTATGTTTTCATGTCTCAAAGAGATGGACTTTCAGAAAAGAGAGATGAATGTATTTAAGATCAGTAAATTTCTAACTTGGACCCAGAATTAGCTTACCTTAACCAAAAATAAACATAGAGAAAGAAGAACATTCTATAAAATTTTCAAACTACTCAGATGCGTGAAGATAAAGATCCTTTGAGGAAAAAGGATAGGAATGCTTTCACCTCTTTCCAGTCCTACAGTTATATAAGCAATTCCTCTTGGAATGTAACTCCAAGTGTGGTGGCTCACGCCTGTAATCCCAGCACTTTAGCAGGCTGAGGCAAGTGGATCTCTTGATGCCAGAATTTCAAGACCAGCCTGGACAACATGATAAGACCCTGTCTCTACAAAAAAAATAAAAAATTAGCAAGACATGATTCATACCACTGCACTCCAGCCTAGGCAACAGGGTGAGATCCTGTCTCTAACACTAAAGCTAAAATAAAAATAAAAACTTATTGCCCTCTCTCTCAATCATGTTCAACACTCTTCTGCTTACTATTCCCAAACTTCCCTCTTAATTTTTGCAGGTTGAAACCATGTTACTTCTTTGTCAGAGGCCTCTTTAAATTTCCTATTCAAATTACGTTAAAACATTTATTCTTTCAGTAAAATCTTTCTATGAGTAACTTCTTATGTCTTTTTATTATGAATGTTTGCTACTGCCCACATTTTATGTTTATTTTACTAATACACATTTAATGTTTCCTTGTAGTTTGTTTAGCCTTTTCGTAGACTGATCATTTTTATAACATGGACCTGAAAAGTCACTGTTTGTGTGTAAGCAAGACTTTTTAGTAAAAACTACTCATAAATTAATTATAAAATTCATAAGATCAGTGAAGATAACCCAAAGATATTCTTTCTCACTGTCTCTTTTTCTCGACACAGACACACAAATATACACAGAAATATTCTGACATTTTTAGGAAACATCAAATAATGTACTAAGTTTTGTTCATTTGTTTTATTAATTTTGGATATAATAGTGTAATATATAATGTGATAATCCATTTTCTTTCACTGCTTAATTCAACAACTTTCTATTGACAGCCTATGGGTTAGTAGGCATTGATTTAGGCTCTCTAAATAGAGTGGAAAACAAAATAAAGTTAGCTTAGGAAAAGTGGTAGTCAGGAATAAAAATGTAAAACTGGATTCTTACTACTATTCTCATGGCAAAATAGTTAAAACAAATTAAATTTATAAATTTAAAAATGAAAGCTCAAAAGTGCTTAAATAAAGGATGAGTTAAAATATAGTATCTGGAGGAAACACATTTTAGCCAGAACCAATGATGAAAATTAATAAATCAGAACATATTTGTATATATCATTTGCAATAAAAAAGCCTGTACAATATATACAATTTTATGATGAAATATAATTTGGAATTACTATATTATATACGCCAAATTATATATAGTAATTACTATACATATAAAATAATATACTATATTATACATAGCAATCAAAATAATAATTATAACAAAAGTCTGTAATATACACATATATCTTAATATTATATAAGAAGGAGTCAACATTCAGAATTAGCATAGCATATAAATAGAAGATTCGACAAAATACAAAATACAATAGAAGATTCAACAAAATACAAAAAGCAAAGATTGATTTATAAATATGAATTGAGAACAAAAGCAAATGAGACCTCAACAAAATACTAGCAAATCAAATCCATAAACATATAAAAAGAATTATATACTATAACCAATTGAGATTTATCCCACGAATTCAAGGTTGGTCTAACATCTAAAAATTAATTAATATGTAACACCATGTCAATTGAAAAAAAGGATATTATACATAAGCATCTCAATAGATACATAAGAAGCTTTTTAAGAAATATAATACTGTGTTATGAAAAAATAATTCAGCAAACTAGGACTAGAAGAGAATTTCCAAAATTTGACATTGGCATCTACAAAAACCAAAAACAAAACAACCAGGAGTTAATACACTTACTGGTGAAAAACTGAATGCTATCACCTAAGGTCAGGAGAAGACAAAGATGTGTACGCTTGCCAATTCTATTCAACACTGGAGATTCTAGCCAGTGTGGAAAAAGGAAGGAAGGAAAGGAAGAAAGGAAAGGAAGGAAGGAGGGAGGGAGGGAGGGGGGGGGGAGGGAGGGAGGGAGGGAGGGAGGGAAGGAAGGAAGGAAGGAAGGAAGGAAGGAAGGAAGGAAGGAAGGAAGGAAGGAAGGAAGGAAGTAGGGAGGGAGGGAGGGAGTGAGGAATACAGGGAAGGAGGGAGGGAAGGGAGGGGAGGGGAGGGAGGGAGGAAGGAAGGGAGAAAGGAATGAAAGAAAAGAAAAACTGAAATAAAAGTTATTCAGATAAGAAAGGAAGAAGTAATACTAATTACATATAGAAAACCAAAAGAAATCCATACCAAAAAACCTATTAGAACTAATAAGCAAGTACAGCAACATTTCAGGGTATAAGATTAATATATAAAATAAATTATATTTTCATACATCAATGATTAACAGCTTCAAGACAAAATTAGAAAAATAATTCCATTTATAATAGCATTAAAAGAATACAACTTTAGCAAGAAAAAAAGACAACCTTTAGAAGAAAATATTTGCAAATCATATAAATTGCATCTAGAATATGTAACTAACTCCAATAAGTCAACAACACAAAAAAATACTAAATGGGCAAAGGTTTTAGACATTCTCCAAAAACATACAAATGACCAACAAGCACACGTAAAGATGCTTAACATCATTAGTCATCAAGATTAAGGAGCTGTGAATCAAAACTACAATGATGTACTTCACAGTTACTAGAATGGCTATTATCAGAAACATAGAAAATAGCACGTTTTACAATGATGCGGAGAAATTGGAAACCTCATACATTGCTGTTGGGAATGTAAAATGATGCATCTGCTTTAGATAACAGTTTGGCAGTTCCTCAAAATGTTAAACAGAATTGTCATAGAATACAGTCATTCCACTCCTAGTTATCTATTAAGTTGATGCAAAAGTAACTATAGTTCTTTGTCATCATTTTCAATGGCAAAAACCACAATGACTTTTGCACCAACCTAATACTAAAGAGAAATGAAAACCTTTGTCAACACACAAAAAACTTACACACAAATGTTCTTAGCAGCATTATACATAACATCCCAAATGTGAAAACCATCTAAACATCCATCAATTGATGAATGGATAAATAAATGTAGCATATCCTTACAATGAAATATGTTCAACCATAAAAATAAACCAAATAATGACACTTGCTACACCATGGAAGAACCTTGAGAGCATCATTTTAACTGAAATAAGCCAGTCACAAAAGGCCACATATTGTACTATTCAATTTGTATGTACAGAATAAGAAAACCTATACAGACAGAAAGTGCATTAGTAATTTTTTAGGCAATGGGGGAAAAATGGGTTGCAACTGCTAGTGGGAATAAGATTTTATTTTAAGATGATAAAAGGTTCTGAAATTGATTATGGCAATTGGCGGAACAAATCTGGAAATATATTAAATAGAATTGTGTACTTTAAATTGGTGAATTGTAGGTTACTTTATATCTCCATAAACCTGCTTTTTAAAAAGAAATGAGACATTTTAAAATATATCTAGTTGGCAAAGATGTATTTATTATAGAAAATATTTAGATGCTATGAAAAGATGCTGTGAGCTCAGCAATATTCAAAAAACTTTTGAGAGATCAGTTGGAAAAAGATTTCCAAAATTTAAAGAAGTATATTTTGAATTAGCAATTTTTATGACTCTTTTTAATTGGGTACTGGCTACACAGATTGTTATATATTTACACAAAATTTTCTACACAGCCATTGAAAAAGAAGGGGAGGCTTCTTGAGACTAATTTTGTCATCATATAATTACTATAAATTACCCCAGTTTGTAAGAGCCAGTTACATACTTTGTGTGACTCCCGTATATTAATTGAATATCTTAAGACAGAGCACTCTTTATTTCCTTTCCCTTCCTTCCTATTCTCACCTTTCTCTCCCTCCTTTTCTCTCTCCAATACTTCTTCTATCATAATTCTTAATAATTTCAATATCCACAGTGATGTCTCTTCATGTAACCCTCTTTTTATCTTACTTTTATCTCATAAACTTTAGGCCTACATTTCTAATAATCTTATAACCCTTTGTAGTAACAATTTCAGGCTTCTCATTTGCAAATTTCTAGATCAATTCCTGAATTCCCTCATTTCAAAAATTTATCCACATCACTGGGATTGCCCTGCCATTGACCTGCTATATTTTTCTGCCCTTCACCCATTTCATGTGCTTCTTTCCATCATTTTCCAGCTTAGACTTCATGATCCATCATTAGAATTGCCCCTTTGATTTTCACCCTATTCCCTTGGCACTTTCTTCAGTGCATATAGCTGCAAAAACCTCAAATCTAGATAAATTCAATTATCTGTTCATTCAGCATCTACAACCTGCAGTGTAACTGAAGCAGAATTCAAAACCATACTAACTTACACCATAGTTTGCATTTTTTATCACAAACCTCAGGTGGTCTGTTAGTGCTATCAAGTAATCCCTGCACACTTTTTTTTTTCCCAGACCCCAATAACCATATCTGCTCTCTCCTCACTTCCCAAACTTTTAATAATACTTTCTCTCTCATTTTTGTTTTTAGATGATACCCTTGTTTTTATTTTGCTTTAAAAAGTAATTTTACAAAGATTTCTAAACATTATCACACAAATATCTACAAAGCTACCAGTCGGTGTGCTCATTTTACTTTTTCCATGGACTTTGTTCCCTTGTTATGCCAAAACCTTCATTGACACAATGGATTACATTGTCTTTGGTCACTAAAAGACAATTGTCCTCTTTTCTGTATTCTGCATCTCAATTTTTCCATTCAAACCAAATAATTCCCATCATGCCCTATTATACTCAATCTTCTTGTAAAAAATCCAGGTACTTCATTCTTCATTGCTCTACAGCAACCTTTTTTTTTTTTTTTCACTTTGTTTTTAACAGTAAAACACTGAAATTACTTGTCAATACTTCGTGCCTCCACTTCTTTTCATCCTTTGCCCACCTGAATTCATTATAGTCAGACTTGTCTTCACCTTTTCACTGAAACTCCACATGACAAGATCACCCATGGGCTTCACTTTAACCAATGCGTGGTCAATTCTCTCTCTGGATTTTATTCAACTTATCAATGGCATTTGATTTTTTTTTTTATCGCTTCCTTCTTTTTGAATACTTGCTTACCATATTTTGCCGGGTTTCTACCCCATCTAAAAGGATTCTACTTCTTTGTCTACTTTTTAACTAACTTCTAATATTGATGTTTCTCTGAATTCAATCTTTGGACAACTTCCTTTTTTATCTCTGCTTATTGCCTAGGGAATCTCATCTTACAATTTTTAAATTGATTTCTCCAGTTCAAATCCCCTATACTCCAGGCTCATATATTCTCAACATCTCAAAATTAATATTTCCAAAATTGGCTTTTTGATTGCCACTCACTGCTTGCACAAATTTATCTCCTCTCCCCATCTTTTCCTATTCAATAAATGGCAGCTCCATTCTTCTAATCTTTGAGATATTATCTTAGAAGTCAGAATCTTCTCTTTTTATCTTAACCTCCAGTCAATCCATCCAAATCTTCTCACAACTTCCTTTAAAACATGTCCAGAATTAAATCTCTTTTCAACACTGTCACCATCATCTCTTACCTTTTCCATGGCAATTACTTCCCAAACGGTTTCTGTATTGTATGTGGTTCTCAGATCTATTTTCTTTACAGATGCCCAGGTATTGTTTTCAACATTTAAATTAGATCTTTTCAGTCCTCTACGGTAAATACTTCAGGAATTCCCATAACCCATAGGAACTTCCACAACCTTTGTGACTTCAACTCATCACTTTCTATAGTAGCATCAGCTTTACTCCAGTACCCTAAGCATATTCAACCTAGAGGCTTTGCAATGGCCATTCTAAATGCAATTCCCCTTGGTGAGGATCACTCTGGTCCACTCTGAAATAATATTTTCCTAGGTCTGATAATCTAAGTTCATTGAAAGGAGTGGGATTTTTTCATATTTTTTTTCCACTACAATAAACTCAACTGGGCTGGAACCACATGAAATAAATTATAGGATATATAAACAAAGTGTAACAGGCAGATAATTTTATAATAAGTAAAAATTAAATTGTACAAAAATACCCAATACACAACATGTTATATCTAGATAGACAAGTGTATACATGGATGGAAATTTTCTGGAAAAACATACAGGAAAATGTTGTGACCATTTACCATCTAGTAATATAGCTATACGTAAATTAATTAGAAGAAATTTTGAATGACAGTGTCAAAATTCAACTCAAACTAAGGTAAATTAAAAGAGGAATATTGCTTCCATTAATACACAAATTTATCACTAGAAAGAACAAGTGTGTATTAGCCCCAGTAAATCATGGAAACTTAAAAAATGGAGAATTTCCTCCTTTTGCCTCTTAAAAAATCTGGTTCTTCTTCACATATTAACATCATTATATCAAATCAAGTTTATCCCCAAAGCAGGGTAATATTAGCACCTGAAGATCTGGATTTAGTTTCTTATAACCTCATGACCACTGGCTAATGTCATGTAAAATCCAATTATTGGGACCCATGTGCTCAGTTCCTGGGCTAGTCATTGTGAAGAAGAAAGCTAAAGTAATACATTTGACTTTGTGCCATATGCCCACAAATATGGCCATTGAGGAAAGGTCTGTTTATCAGAAGATGAATAATGATTATATAAGATAGCTGAAAGAGAAAAATGTAACCCTAGATGCACTAGTTTAGAGTTTCCTATATGTCCACATACTACCTCCATTCAAAAAATAAAATAAAATAAAAGCAGCATATAAGAGGTAGAAACTGATAAATATTTCCCATCTAAAAGGGTAGAATATGGATCCAACCCTCTTGCTACCCCTTTTTAAAAATAAATTTCAGTATAAAATGGCAAAAAGTGAATGACTTCCTTGGGTATTACTTTCTGTGACAAATTTATTGTTGTCACACAAAGGGTTGACACTGCAAGTTGCCTCCCAGTGTCTGTTTTGTTCCATTTCCTTAGGAAAAAAAATCAAGGAAAGCTTATCCACATGGTTCTCTCCATCACGTACAAATGTGTTTCCTATTGATGTGGTGCCTTATAAATTAACAACACAAGTTATGTGTTCTTCTAAAAGCATTCAAAATAATAAAGAAAAAATGACAGCACAAGCTTGCAACCATAATAAAACTCTTATCCAGGAAATATGACAATGGGAGATACATAGCAAACACTGTGAAGGCCCCCACCCAGGGAATGCGAGAAATTTGTGTTCATTGGTTCATAATTCTGCTTTCTGCTAGGAACTCTTAAATTCATATTTAGCTCCTGGGTTCTCTTCCCAAAAGTTTCTTCCCTTTCCATTATCATTATTTTAAAAGTGAGAGTTAGTGAATATCCTCTTTTTGGTGGATGCACAGCTTTCTAAGCTGAATTTCAGCTTGAGAGTGACCGAAAGTTCAACAGTGCTATTTTAGGTCTTAAATCCTCAAAGATATTTTATTGATACCACATCTCAGGTTCTAATCTATTTTTCTTCCAGTCAGTTCAATGTGTCAATAACCATTTACAAAGAAGTTCTTTCTGAGACAACTGTTTCAGATCTTTCTTATTTAATTATTTATTTTTACGTTCTTACCCTCATACCCTCCACCTCTTTCATGATAGGTACACTGAGGCTATCAGGCTTGAAAGAAAAGACTGTGCCCTTAATTGGGTTCTTGTTCTGCATTTAAAAAGTTTATTGGGACTTTATTGCTCAAATGTTTTATCCCATATCTAGAAACATTTTCCAATTGATCAAACCTCTAAATTGAGGGATTCTGTTTTTCTATTTTTGCTTATGACTTGGTTAATTGTTTCCTAATTGTGTTTCTATATTATTAGTCTGCTGAACATGACCAACAGTAGTCAACACACAAACAGCCTGCTGCCCACATTATATCAGGCAACAATATTACTGCTTGGCCTGGATGTAATATGCGTTACCAATTTTTGAGCTTCTAATTGGTATCTCCAGTGCTTTAACCAACTGCTACACCAACACCATATTAAGAACAAAAGTAAGGCAACACTTAAGTTAGCAAGGATAGAGTAAGCTATTCTGCAACAAGAAATAAACTTTAAAATCTTACTAGCTTGGTAGAAAAATACATTTTTTTCTCTCTCACCTCAGAGTTTAATGTAAGTCAGAAGTCTTCTTTCATCTTATGGCTGTGCAATCTGGAATATGAAGGCTCCAAGGTCACCACAGCAGAGATGAGTCAAGCAAGACCTAGAACAATAAAGGCGGTACATCAGGTTTTCACTTCCTCTGTGTAGAAATGATATTCTTTACTCTTGCTCACCTTTCCTTGCCACAACTAGTCAAATGATTCTTATACAGAAACATAGGATATTTGATGATTACTAAAGTTTATTTTATGGCTCTAATAATAATAAACTTTCTAGAAAAGTTCAACTCTATTTCTTCCCATGTGTTTGCTTATTCTATTTTATGTGTTACTGTATCAATTCTGTTCTCACTGTTCCTATGAAACAGCATCCCTTGTCTAATCATAACTCCATACACAGAAGTTTCTTTCTACAAGGGTGCTGAGAACATAGAATGAAACAACAAATTGCAACTGACTTCTCATTCTGCACCATCCACTTTTTTCTCTAGAAATAGCAGTTATGACCAATTATGACCAAAGCAGTCCTCTCTGGAAATCTGACTCTTTCTATTGCATTCCTATTGATTTGTGCACTGGTCTAAGTAAAATCTTCGGGGAGTCATCTGTGATGTCAGGAAAGACCGTGGGATTTGACGTGAGAAAACTAAATATGCAGCTCACTAGATCGTTAACACTGGACAAATCATTCAATTTCTCTTAACCTTAAAATCTTCCTCCTTAAAATGATACTTCCCTAAAATGAGATTTCAATAATAGGTCTATTGTGGGTTTAAGAAAGATAATGTGCATAAAAGAGCTATGTATTCTATAAAACACTGTATGAACGACTATTTTAAAAATAAATAATAGTATTAAACCTGGATAGTCTAGTTGGCAAATTAAAGACCAAATTAAATAATTACTTGTGTACACCCAAAGTTCCAAAATTGTATTGAGACACAATTTGCCAACCATAAAATTTACCCTTTTTCCTGTACATTTCAGTCATTTTTTTTTTTAGTATATTCATAGAGTTGTGCAACCATCCCTAATATCTAACTTTAGAGCGTTGTAATCTCCCCCAAAAGAAATTTCTTGCTCATTAGCAATCACTCCCCATCACCCCGGGCAACTGCTAGTTTAACTTCTGTCTCCACAGATTTACCTATTCTAGACAGCTTATAAAAACGGAATTATGCAATGTGTACTCTTTTGTGACTATCATCTTTCAATAGGCCTCATGTTTTCAAGGTTCATACGTGTTGGACCTTCCTATGACTCTTAATTACCAGCAGCAGGTACCAGAAACAAGAGTAGATCACTGTATGAATCAGGGATAAAAATGTATCTTTGGGCTACAATACTTGTTCTGTATCTTGAAAATCATTCCACCTATTACAATTTTTTAAGGAAACCATAGCTTCTTAAGATTTCTTTGTGTGGAATTGGGAATTAGACAACTAATTCTATGGAACTAACTGCCGTATAATCTCCAGCAATTATATTCTAACATTTTTAGTCTGGACTTCAAAAAAAGTTCAATTTATATTACTTATTTCAAGATACACAGTTATTGGTCATTTACATTTGAATTTATTTTTAAAATTTTTGAAAATTTAAGAAGGAAATGAATATTTTCCATTTTATAAATCAAAATTTAAAAATGAATAGCTACATAAGTAGGAGGTTGAAATGTGTAAAGAAACTGAAAACTCAAGGTTGTGATTTTCTAGTGCTTACAAAATAAAATATATCTGTTTTTTTTTTTATTTTGACATCTGGCTAACACCGTCTATTAAAAAAAACTAGCCGGGCGAGGTGGCGGGCACCTGTAGACCCAGCTACTCGGGAGGCTGAGGCAGGAGAATGGCATAAACCCAGGAGGCGGAGCTTGCAGTGAGCTGAGATCCGGCCACTGCACTCCAGCCTGGGCGACAGAGCGAGACTCTGTCTCCAAAAATAATAATAATAAAAAAAAAAATTTATGCATAAAGTAGATGATTTTTCTTTTGCCAATTCTATTTTACTTGCCACCAAGAAGGGCAGAAACAGCTCCAAGGAGGTAAAATATTTATACACTGGAAACTATAAAATTTTGAACAGAGCTATTAATAGTTTATAACAATGGTTTGGGGCAATTAATATTTTTAATATATGAAGCATTATAATCCAAAGAAATTGCTAAATTATAATTCTTAGAAACCGGATGCCATATATATCATTTTATAAAATGTATGTATTTGTTTTAATTGACAAATAAAAATTGTGTATATTTGTAGGGTACAATGTAATTTTTTATCTCTACATACACTGTAGAAAGATTCAATCAATCTTATTAACATATCCATCATCTCACCAATGTATCACTTTTTTGTAGATTGTGAATAATCTATTATTCTAGCAATTTTGTAATATATGATATATTATTATTATAACCATGTCACCATGCAGTGCAAAAGATCATGAAAATTTATTCCTCCCATCTAAGATTTTATATCCTTTTATCTACACCTTCCCTTTCCACAACCCTTCGCCCCAATTTCAGGAATCCTTTTTCTACTCTCTATTTGTAGGAGATTGACTTTTTAGATTCCATACATAAGTGAGATCTTACAATATTTATCCTTCTGTGCCTAACTTATTTCGCTTAGCATAATGTCCTCCAGTTTTATCCGTGTTGTCACAAATGACAGAAATTCCTTTTTAAGGCTGTGAAGTATTCCACTGTGTTTGTGTGTGTGTGTATATACATATATATATGAAAATTTAATTTGTAAGAGTATAAAAAACTTTAAATACTTAATGTAAATTTTACCAAGAAGGCAAAATATTTATACACTGGAAACTGTGAAATACTGATGAAAGAAACTGAATACAGACCAAATAAATAGGAAGATATTCCTATTTATTTGGATTTTAAAAATTAATATAGTTAAAATATCTACACTAGCCAAAGTGATCTGTATATTCAACGTAATTCCTTTAAAAATTTCATTGTCATTTTTCACAAAACAGGAAAACAGTCCTAAATTTTTATTAAACTAGAAAATAACATGAATAGTCAAAGCCATCTCGAGCAAAAATAACAAAGCTGGAGGCATCCTATTCTCTGATTTCAAAATACATGATGAAGCTATTGTAACGAAAAGAGTATGGCACTGGCATAAAAAAAAGACACACAGACCCATGGAACAGGATAGAAAGTCTAGAAATAAAACCAAGGTTTCAGTCAATTGATTTTCAACAAAGGCACGAAGAAAATACAATGGGAGGGGGCGGAGCAAGATGGCTGAATAGAAACAGCTCCAGTCTTGAACTCCCAGCGCGAGCGACACAGAAGACAGGTGATTTCTGCATTTTCAACTGAGGTACTGGGGTCATCTCACTAGGGAGTGCCGGACAATCGGTGCTGGTCAGCTGCTGCAGCCTGACCAGCCAGAGCTGAAGCAGGGCGAGGCATCGCCTCACCTGAGAAGTGCAAGGGGGAAGGGAATCCCTTTTCCTAGCCAGGGGAACTGAGACACACAACACCTTGAAAATTGGTTAACTCCCACCCCAATACTGCGCTTTAAGCCAATTGGCACACCAGGAGAATACATCCCACACGTGGCCGGGAGGGTCCCACGCCCACGGAGCCTCCCTCATTTCTAACACAGCAGTCTGCGGCCATCTATCCGCAAGGCAGCAGGGAGGCTGAGGGAGGGGCGCCCGCCATTGCTGAGGCTTAAGTAGGTAAACAAAGCCGCTGGGAAGCTCGAACTGGGTGGAGCTCACAGCAGCTCAAGGAAACCTGCCTGTCTCTGTAGACTCCACCTCTGGGGACAGGGCACAACAGGGGAAGCAGCAGACGGCTGTGCAGACGCGAAAGACTCTGTCTGACAGCTTTGAAGAGAGCAGTGGATCTCCCAACACGGAGGTTGAGATCTAAGAACGGACAGACTGCCTGCTCAAGTGGGTCCCTCACCCATGAGTAGCCTAACTGGGAGACATACCCCACTAGGGGCAGTCTGACACCCCACACCTCACAGGGTGGAGTACACCCCTGAGAGGAAGCTTCCAAAGTAAGAATCAGAAGGTACACTCGCTGTTCAGCAATATTCTATCTTCTGCAACCTCTGCTGCTGATAACCAGGCAAACAGGGTCTGGAGCGAACCTCAAGCAATCTCCAACAGACCTATAGCTGAGGGTCCTGACTGTCAGAAGGAAAACTATCAAACAGGAAGGACACCTATACCAAAACCCCATCAGTACGTCACCATCATCAAAGACCAGAGACAGATAAAACCACAAAGATGGGGAAAAAGCAGGGCAGAAAAGCTGGAAATTCAAAAAATAAGAGAGCATCTCCACCTGAAAAGGAGCGCAGCCCATCGCCAGCAACGGATCGAAGCTGGTCAGAGAATGACTTTGACGAGATGAGAGAAGAAGGCTTCAGTCCATCAAACTTCTCAGAGCTAAAGGAGGAGTTAAGTACCCAGCACAAAGAAACTAAAAATCTTGAAAAAAGAGTGGAAGAATTGACAGCCAGACTAATTAATGCAGAGAAGGTCATAAACGAAATGACAGAGATGAAAACCATGACACGAGAAATACGTGACAAATGCACAAGCTTCAGTAACCGACTCGATCAACTGGAAGAAACAGTATCAGCGATTGAGGATCAAATGAATGAAATGAAGCGAGAAGAGAAACCAAAAGAAAAAAGAAGAAAAAGAAATGAACAAAGCCTGCAAGAAGTATGGGATTATGTAAAAAGACCAAATCTACATCTGATTGGGGTGCCTGAAAGTGAGGGGGAAAATGGAACCAAGTTGGAAAACACTCTTCAGGTTATCATCCAAGAGAACTTCCCCAACCTAGTAGGGCAGGCCAACATTCAAATTCAGGAAATACAGAGAACGCCACAAAGATACTCCTCGAGAAGAGCAACTCCAAGACACATAATTGCCAGATTCACCAAAGTTGAAATGAAGGAAAAAATCTTAAGGGCAGCCAGAGAGAAAGGTCGGGTTACCCACAAAGGGAAGCCCATCAGACTAACAGCAGATCTCTCGGCAGAAACTCTACAATCCAGAAGAGAGTGGGGGCCAATATTCAACATTCTTAAAGAAAAGAATGTTCAACCCAGAATTTCATATCCAGCCAAACTAAGTTTCATAAGTGAAGGAGAAATAAAATCCTTTACAGATAAGCAAATGCTTAGAGATTTTGTCACCACCAGGCCCGCCTTACAAGAGACCATGAAGAAAGCCCTAAACATGGACAACCGGTACCAGCCATTGCAAAAACATGCCAAAATGTAAAGACCATCGAGGCTAGGAAGAAACTGCATCAACTAACGAGCAAAATAACCAGTTAATATCATAATAGCAGGATCAAGTTCACACATAACAATATTAACCTTAAATGTTAATGGACTAAATGCTCCAATTAAAACACAGAGACTGGCAAACCGGATAAAGAGTCAAGACCCATCAGTCTGCTGTATTCAGGAGACCCATCTCACATGCAGAGACATACATAGGCTCAAAATAAAGGGATGGAGGAAGATCTACCAAGCAAATGGAGAACAAAAAAAAAAGCAGGGGTTGCAATCCCAGTCTCTGATAAAACAGACTTTAAACCATCAAAGATCAAAGGAGACAAAGAAGGCCATTACATAATGGTAAAGGGATCAATTCAACAGAAAGAGCTAACTATCCTAAATATATATGCACCCAATACAGGAGCACCCAGATGCATAAAGCAAGTCCTTAGAGACTTACAAAGGGACTTAGACTCCCATACAATAATAATGGGAGACTTCAACACTCCACTGTCAACATTAGACAGATCAATGAGACAGAAAGTTAACAAGGATATCCAGGAATTGAACTCATCTCTGCACCAAGCGGACCTAATAGACATCTATAGAACTCTCCACCCCAAATCAACAGAATATACATTCTTCTCAGCACCACATTGCACTTATTCCAAAATTGACCACATAATTGGAAGTAAAGCACTCCTCAGCAAATGTAAAAGAACAGAAATTATAACAAACTGTCTCTCAGACCACAGTGCAATCAAACTACAACTCAGGACTAAGAAACTCAATCAAAACCGCTTAACTACATGGAAACTGAACAACCTGCTCCTGAATGACTACTGGGTACATAACGAAATGAAAGCGGAAATAAAGATGTTCTTGGAAACCAATGAGAACAAAGATACAACATACCAGAATCTCTGGGACACATTTAAAGCAGTGTGTAGAGGGAAATTTATGGCACTAAATGCCCACAAGAGAAAGCTGGAAAGATCTAAAATGGACAATCTAATATCACAATTAAAAGAACTAGAGAGGCAAGAGCAAACACATTCAAAAGCTAGCAGAAGGCAAGAAATAACTAAGATCAGAGCAGAACTGAAGTAGATAGAGACACAAAAAACCCTCCAAAAATCAATGAAACCAGGAGTTGGTTTTTTGAAAAGATCAACAAAATTGACAGACCGCTAGCAAGACTAATAAAGAAGAAAAGAGAGAGGAATCAAATAGACGCAATAAAAAATGATAAAGGGGATATCACCACCAACCCCACAGAAATACAAACTACCATCAGAGAATACTATAAACACCTCTACGCAAATCAACTAGAAAATCTAGAAGAGATTGATAATTTCCTGGACACTTACACTCTTCCAAGACTAAACCAGGAAGAAGTTGAATCCCTGAATAGACCAATAGTAGGCTCTGAAATTGAGACAACAATTAATAGCCTACCAACCAAAAAAAGTCCAGGACCAGATGGATTCACAGCTGAATTCTACCAGAGGTACAAGGAGGAGCTGGTACCATTCCTTCTGAAACTATTCCAATCAATAGAAAAAGAGGGAATCCTCCCTAACTCATTTTATGAGGCCAACATCATCCTGATACCAAAGCCTGGCAGAGACACAACAAAAAAAGAGAATTTTAGACTAATATCCCTGATGAACATCGATGCAAAAATTCTCAATAAAATACTGGCAAACCGGATTCAGCAGCACATCAAAAAGCTTATCCACCATGATCAAGTGGGCTTCATCCCTGGGATGCAAGGCTGGTTCAACATTCGCAAATCAATAAACGTAATCCAGCATATAATCAGAACCAAAGACAAGAACCACATGATTATCTCAACAGATGCAGAAAAGGCTTTTGACAAAATTCAACAGCCCTTCATGCTAAAAACGCTCAATAAATTCGGTATTGATGGAACGTACCTCAAAATAATAAGAGCTATTTATGACAAACCCACAGCTAATATCATACTGAACGGGCAAAAACTGGAAAAATTCCATTTGAAAACTGGCACAAGACAGGGATGCCCTCTCTCACCACTCCTATTCAACATGGTGTTGGAAGTTCTGGCTAGGGCAATCAGGCAAGAGAAAGAAATAAAGGGTATCCAGTTAGGAAAAGAAGAAGTCAAATTGTCCCTGTTTGCAGATGACATGATTGTATATTTAGAAAAGCCCATTGTCTCAGCCCAAAATCTCCTATAGCTGATAAGCAATTTCAGCAAAGTCTCAGGATACAAAATTAATGTGCAAAAATCACAAGCATTCTTATACACCAGTAACAGACAAGCAGAGAGCCAAATCAGGAATGAACTTCCATTCACAATTGCTTCAAAGAGAATAAAATACCTAGGAATCCAACTTACAGGGGATGTCAAGGACCTCTTCAAGGAGAACTACAAACAACTGCTCAGTGAAATCAAAGAGGACACAAACAAATGGAAGAACATACCATGCTCATGGATAGGAAGAATCAATATCGTGAAAATGGCCATACTGCCCAAGGTTGTTTATAGATTCAATGCCATCCCCATCAAGCTACCAATGAGTTTCTTCACAGAATTGGAAAAAACTGCTTTAAAGTTCATATGGAACCAAAAAAGAGCCTGCATTGCCAAGACAATCCTAAGTCAAAAGGACAAAGCTGGAGGCGTCACACTACTTGACTTCAAACTGTACTACAAGGCTACAGTAACCAAAACAGCATGGTACTGGTACCAAAACAGAGATATAGACCAATGGAACAGAACAGAGTCCTCGGAAATAATACCACACATCTACAGCCATCTGATCTTTGACAAACCTGAGAGAAACAAGAAATGGGGAAAGGATTCCCTATTTAATAAATGGTGCTGGGAACATTGGCTAGCCGTAAGTAGAAAGCTGAAACTGGATCCTTTCCTTACTCCTTATACGAAGATTAATTCAAGATGGATTAGAGACTTAAATGTTAGACCTAATACCATAAAAACCCTAGAAGAAAATCCAGGTAGTACCATTCAGGACATAGGCATGGGCAAGGACTTCATGTCTAAAACACCAAAAGCAATGGCAGCAAAAGCCAAAATTGACAAATGGGATCTAATTAAACTAAAGAGCTTCTGCACAGCAAAAGAAACTACCATCAGAGTGAACAGGCAACCTACAGAATGGGAGAACATTTTTGCAACCTACTCATCTGACAAAGGGCTAATATCCAGAATCTACAAAGAACTCAAACAAATATACAATAAAAAAACAAACAACCCCATCAAAAAGTGGGCAAAGGATATGAACAGACATTTCTCAAAAGAAGACATTCATACAGCCAACAGACACATGAAAAAATGCTCATCATCACTCGCCATCAGAGAAATGCAAATCAAAACCACAATGAGATACCATCTCACACCAGTTAGAATGGCAATCATTAAAAAATCAGGAAACAACAGGTGCTGGAGAGGATGTGGAGAAATAGGAACACTTTTACACTGTTGGTGGGATTGTAAACTAGTTCAACCATTATGGAAAACAGTATGGCGATTCCTCAAGGATCTAGAACTAGATGTACCATATGACCCAGCCATCCCACTACTGGGTATATACCCAAAGGATTATAAATTATTCTACTACAAAGACACATGCACACGTATGTTTATTGTGGCACTATTCACAATAGCAAAGACTTGGAATCAACCCAAATGTCCATCTGTGACAGACTGGATTAAGAAAATGTGGCACATATACACCATGGAATACTATGCAGCCATAAAAAAGGATGAGTTTGCGTCCTTTGTAGGGACATGGATGCAGCTGGAAACCATCATTCTTAGCAAACTATCACAAGAAGAGAAAACCAAACACCGCATGTTCTCACTCATAGGTGGGAACTGAACAATGAGGAAACTTGGACTCAGGAAGGGGAACATCACACATTGGGGCCTATCATGGGGGGGTGGGAGGAATTGCATTGGGGAGTTATACATGATATAAATGATGACCTGATGGGTGCTGATGAGTTGATGGGTGCAGCACACCAACATGGCACAAGTATACATATGTAACAAACCTGCACGTTATGCACATGTACCCTAGAACTCAAAGTATAATAATAATAAAAAAATAAATAAACAGCAGGCATATACAATAAAAAAAAAAAAGAAAACAAACAAAAAAAAGAAAATACAATGGGAAAAGGACAGTCACTTTAATAAATGGTGCTGCAAAAACTGGATATCCACATGCATAAAAATGAAAGTGGACCCTTTTTTCACACCATACATAAAGATCAGTTCAAAATAGACAAAAGACATCAATGTAAGACCTGAAACTGTAAAATCCTCTATATATTTTACATATTATATGTCTTCTTTATGCTCATGACACCTAAATGTAAATTTAGATATCTGACCATTTTCTAGATAATAACTCAGTACCATCTATATGTGCTCAATAAACATTTATTGGAAATTCATGGGTAAATAAATAAATGACTGAATAATTAATAAATGTATTTGAGGTGAAAAACAAGTTAAGGGCTGTGTTTATTGGCATGATTGCCAGTAAATCACTATCTATTCTTTGTGGTCTCTCAGTCTATTCTCAGTTGACTTTAGTTGGGTTCCTGTTCCTGTGGCTTCACTGAAATTTTTGTCATCCCTAATGACCTCTATGCAATGGTTTTATCTCATCTTATTAACTTCTCAGCAGTATTTGAGACCATATTCTTCTAGAAACACTCGGTGTCATGTAACTCTTATTGCCTTCCTATGTCCCTGACCACTCTTTCTAGGTACTTCACTTTCTTGTCTTGCTTTTTACTGTTAATTTTTGAAGTGTCCCATGGCTATGAACTGCATCTCTTCCTTTTCTGTTGAAAAATATTCTTTCTTGGTGTCTGAATCTAGACCTACGGCTTTTAAAACATCTGCATACTTATGATTCTCAAATGTACTTCCTAAACTCGCCCTTGCACTTTCTTGTCCACTTCTATAAAATCTACCAAAATGTGGAATGTTAAAATGTATGCATTTTCCTGGATGATTATTTTTATTTCACTCCCCAAATGCAATCAACGAACAAGTTATCTCAATTCTAATTCCAAATTATACCCCAGACCCATCCACTTCTCTTTATGTGTTTTCTGAATATTCTTGTTCAACTTGTCCATTTTACACTTGAACTACAGTAGATAACTCATAACTGGCCTCCTTGCTCTTGTTTTTGTACCAAAATCCACTGCCCATATAGTAAGCACAAGAAGGAGTTTCAAAACCATATGCAGATATTGCAATCCCCTTGCTTGTTAACAGTATTACTTTATTACTGCTGTAACAAATTACCACAAAATCAGTCGACTGAAGCAACACAAATTTACTAGATGAGAAGTTTAACCTAGTCTCCCGAACCTAAGTTAAGCTGCCAGCAAAGCTTTGTTCTATTCCAGAGGCTCTAAGGGACATCCTCGTTTCCTTCTCTTTTCTAGCTCCTAGTGATCAGCCATAGTCCTGGCTCAAGGCCCTTTCTCCACCTTGAAATCCCTCAACATTACATCTCTCTGTGCCCTTCTTTCATAGTCATATTTTCCATTGACCCTCTCTTTTTGTTTCCTTATTCATTTTTAAAGATGCTTGTGATTACATTGGGCCCACACAAATAATCCAGCGTAATCTATTTTGAGATCATCAGGTTATAAACTTTAACTCGCCTTTGCCATGTAATGTTTCATATTAACAGGTTACAGGGATTAAGGTGTGTACCTCTTTGGGGGCTCATTATTCTGCTTCAAATAGATCCCAGTTAAAATAAGATACAAACTACTTACTCTGACTTCTAAAACCCTTTTTGAACTGGAATGTTCCTACTACCCAACTACATTTCTCTTTACTCCCTCTCCTACCCAATATCTTCCAGTCGCCTCGTCTTTATTCCTATTCTTCAGACAAAGCAAAATAAATCCACCACAAGCCCTTTGCACTAGCTGTTCTCTCTGACTTTTAATGCCATATTCTGTATCTTCAAATAACTGGCTTCTTCTTATCATTTAAATATCTCCTGAAATTCTTCTTTTACAAGGATAGTTTACTAAAGCAAAACATTTAAATAAATCACCCATATATTATCACTTCACCAAATATATGTTCTATACCAATCTCTGCTATTTTCCTTATTGATAAATTTATTGGTACATTTGTTATCTTTCACACACACACACACACACACACTCAAACACACACAATTCTATGCTCTAATAGAGGTGATTCCTTTGTTTATTCAAATTTCAACATTGAAACCCCATTGCCTGAAATACATTCACAAACTCCATGAACTGACATGTAAGGAATGATTTTGCACCCTACTTGCTCCCCAAAATGTATTTATCTTTTCTTCCATCTAAATTCCAGAAGCATTAAACATCTTGTAACTTCCTACACTTACCCTGCCATTTTTAGCCTATGTGGCATTATCTGTCCTCTCTTCCTAAAATAGCCACCGCTTTTACCACTACCCCTTCACCTGGTCAACATCACTTTATTGTGAAACTTAATTTAGAGGTCACCCCTGGCCAAGATTCATTCTCTCCTTGACTAAACTTTGATCAGCCTCCTCTGAGCTGTCTAGGTCTCAACCTTGGCCTCTGTCCCTACTGGGCCTGCACCACCCACTTTAGGCAAGAATCTTGCTAAGGTGGTTTAGAAAGAATCCCCATCTCTTGATATCTGATCACCTTCAATTACTGACCTGATACTTCCTCTTAGTAATTTTCCATACTCTGACTCCCATTCTGCTCATTGTCTATAAATTCCTCCTTGTGCCTGCTGTATTTATGAATGAGCTCTGTTCTTTACCAGAGATTTTTCCCTTATTTCAGTAGTTTTTAATGATAAAATTTATCTGCACTCCTTCAATTTCTGTGTGGCCGTGGTTTTGTTTAATACCCTTTTCATGAAGTCTCCTCTGACTCTCCAAGATTTTAAGGTATGTTTCCTCTATGCCAATTCACTATTAGTGTTTTAGTCATTCCTTTTATAGTTCATCAGAAATTTTTGATTATAGGTTTAACTCATGTAATAGCCTGCAAAAATATTTAGAATATGAATGTTATCTTACTTATTTTTTGTGTCTCTGAAACCTAGCCTATTCCCATTACCTAGTAGATATTCAGTAAATGTCTGTTGGTTGAATGATTATGGGCTTGTTCTTTGAGCCATATTTCCTTTGTTCTTCTCCAGTGGAGAATTGGCATGTATTAATGTCACTAGGAAAAGAGGTTGTATCAACCACTTTTTATAGTTATCTATTTGCTTTTCAAATTGTTTGATTTCAACCCACATGTATAAATATATACCATTTAACACTCCTCATTGAAGTTACCGTCTGACTAAAAGAGAACTTTAAGATAAGAATGTGAGGGAAGGGAAACAACTCAGTCAAGGAAGAGAACAGAACCTGTAAATGGGTTTGTTTTCAAACTAGCTTACCACTGAAGACTGAAACTTATTTCTACCGGAGAAATCTTGCAAGCCAAGATAAGTTACACCCACTGAAGGGATGAGGGAGCTGGTCTCTCACTGTTTAAGAGCTTTAGGGAGAAGAAGGGCACTAATTTTCCAGCACTTCCATCCTACCTTACAGGTACCAAAGCATGCTCCAGACACTAGGAAAAAGCCTCAAACAAATAATGTGCAAAAGATGGCAGTTAAAAGTTAAAAGCAAAAGGCTATTAACTGGTAAGGGTAAAGGGGTGGGACAGGACACTGCAGGGTCTGCTGCAGTAGATTGCAATTATAACACCCTAGCCTCAAATTTCTTTTTATTTTTATTTTTTGATGTCCTGAGTTTTGCTTACCTTTACCTGCACCCTACATCAGTCATCAATAATTAGAGCTACAAGTTCGTCTTTGTCATTGACCATATGTTTTCCGCTTTTGAGTTAAATATTTCAGTATTTCATTTCTGAAAGTAATTTCTTATCCTTCTGATATTATTGTTCATTTCTATGAGATACAGCCCTAGCTTCATAGTGATCTGCAGTCCTTGATGTCCACTTTAACCAGCTGTCTTGCAGCTTTGATTCTATCACTATGACACTGGCAACTTATGCAGCATCATTTCGGCTACTATTTATTGACAACAACCTCCTTCCTTTACCGCATTGCTCTTTGACTTTAATGCCCAATCATGGGTAATTTTAAACATATTTCTCAGAAACTATGTCTTGCTGCTGAATGGTGCAAAAGAAAATCTCCTAACATTGCAGAGTTGTGTCATCAGAGATTTATGATTTACTCATAACTGTGCCCTCTATACTATTCTGCAATCTTATTACATATATTTAATGATTAACATTTCTCATTTCCCTCAAAAGGTATTTGAAACTTATATTTCCTTGAGCTCTAAATAATTCCTCTTTTCTGTCTTTTTCTCAGCTATTAAGCTGACTTTATTATTTTCTTTTTCTACATGAAAAGTCAAGACAATTATCTGACTCTTTTGGCTGCTTATTAACCTTTTAACACATCTCTCTCTTTACTTCTATCTTTACCTTCTCCTGATAGTTTCAGACAAAGATGTGTTTCTACTGCTGTCTTAGGAAAACTTGGTTGTAGCTATTTTCCCCATTCTCTGTTTTGAGAACTTTATCATTTCCCCTAATTTTGTGGAACATTTGATTTATTCTTATGTATTGACTTATTCTAACCATTTACACATGCACAGTACTTTTCTATTTTATAGAATCTCATAAATAAGCCAAGAATTAAATTCTTTGACAATATTACAAGTTATAATAACTCAGTTCTCTTTTTCTTTGCTTTAAAATACTGCACTCTCACCACCTTTACTTTCTTATATCTTATTCACTATCACCATTTGGCTTTTCCTTTTATTGTACTAAATTAAGGTGTTTCATGACTTCTTAATTCTAAGTTCACGAATACTTTCATCAGATTAACTTACTATTTTGGTGGCATTTACCTTTGTTGCTGACTTCTTTAATCTTTCAAATATTTTCACCCTTGACTCTTATCAAATTATTTTCTTCAGAATTGTTTCTTTCATTTTTGGCTATCCCTCAGATCTTTCTACGTAGAATTTAGCTTCATTGTAGCTCTTTAAAGGTAGGTATTCTCCTTATACTCCTGGTATTTTTTTTTTTTTTTTTTTTTTTTTTTTTTTTTTTTTTTTTTTGACAGTGTCTCGCTCTGTTACCCAGGCTGGAGTGCAGTGGTGCAATCTCTCCTCCCTGCAAATTTCGGCTCACTGCAACCTCCGCCTCCCGGGTTCAAGTGATTCTCCTGCCTCAGCTTCATGAGTAGCTGGGATTACAGGTGCCTGCCACCAAGCCCTGCTAATTGTTGTATTTTTAGGAGAGATGAGGTTTTACCATGTTAGCCAGGCTGGTCTCAAACTCCTGACCTCAAGTGATCCACCCGCCTTGGCCTTACAATGTGCTGGGATTAGAGGCCTGAGCCACCATGCCCAGCCATTCCTGGTACTTTTTACTCATGCATTTGAATTTTACTCACTGACTCCCTCAGTGCATATGACTGTTATGCTACTGACTCCAAAATTTACAACTCCAGCCCAGATCCTATAAAACACTCAAGCTATCTTATAGAGAATTTAAACTTATTATATACAATATAAAGGTTATAACTTTTTTCTTTTGGACAATTTCTTTCCTAGTGAATGAATAACTTAATATCTCAGTTTATACATAAAGGTTCTTGAGGATGACATTTGACTTTTAGTCATCCACTATCTATTCCTTTTTTGGAATTAGTAATTTATTTTTCAATAGCTTTTTACTGTATTGTAATGCTTCTACTATGTAAAACTCTAACTATTGTACAGCTCCTATTACGTGCTTCTAGTTGTTGATGGTATAGATGAAAACAAGGTCTCTATTCTCTAAGAACATGCATTGGCAACCATGGCCTATGGGCCAAATTTGACCCACAACCTGTTTTTCTAATATAACGTTGTTGAAACATAGCCACACTCATTTCTTTATATATTGTCTATGTATAGTATACTATAATGGTAGAGTTTAGTACTTATGGCAGAGCCCATGTGGCCCAAAGCCTAAAATACATATTATCTGTTCCTTTACTGAAGAGGATACAATTAGGTTGGGGTACAGATGTACCATTTCTTGGAGGATATATTGGAGACATGTCTGAGACTGTTTAAAGGAGAAAAGTGAAGAGGTTGTCACTAGAGGCCAAGTGGAAGATAAGGAGAACCTGAATTACTGCAGTGAGAATAGCACTGGAAAGTACGTATAGTCTAGAAATATTTGCTAATTAAGATTTATTGGATTCTATCACTAATTGGTTATACTGGTGAGGCTGGAAAAAGTAGGAACTAAGCATATATCTGAGGTTTCTTGCTTTGGTGATTATGTAGAAAGTGATTCCAACAACTAAAAAGGTAAACACAGCAAACATAGTGAGGTACACTACTGCAACTAATATTTATTTGGAGGAGCTATTGCAGCATGATTTATACAAGTTTTAGTATTAAGGACACTGAGCAAAGCTCATATTAAAGGCATTGATGGAATTTTTGAGTACACAAGCTTTTTCATTGACAAAAACTTTTAGTTACTAAATATATCAGTCATACTCACTTGCTTTACCATTTTGTCTTTCTATATATGATAGATTTCAACTAATCCTGTGTGGTTGATAGAAATTTACTGCATAATTATAATCATGACAAATAATGAGGATTCACAGGGGCAGTATGTTTGAGGAAGGAAAATAGACTTGATAGAATAATACATGGAGTACTCTTCAGGCTTTGACATTCACTTGGTACATAATCTTTGGCATAAAACTGGGTCTTGGTCCCCTCGCATGAGCAGAAGAATTATAGCAATAATATCCATGGAAGTGAAAATCGTATGAAATAATACGGAAAGTGCTTTGAAAATCATAAACTGCTATGAGAATGTAAATTATCATTATTATAACCAAGTTAATTTACAAAGACTATGACTAAAATACATCAAAACTGTTGACTTTGATAACTTATTTGCACATATATGAAAATATATATATGCAAAATCTGAAAAAAATAATTTTTCATCTTGCACTTCTAATGCATTTGTATGCATTTGTTTTCATTTCTCTGTGGTTCATTTATTCAAAAAGCTATTTATTTATTTTATTTTCTTAACTTTTATTTTCAGTTCAGGGGTACATGTACAGATTTGTTATATAGGTAAACCCATGACATGGGGGTTTGTTGTACAGAATTTTTTGTCACCCAGGTATTAAGCCTAGTATTCATCATCATTATTATTCTTGATCCTCTCCCACCTCCCATCCTCCAGCATCTGGTAGGCCCCACTGTCTGTTTTTCCCCTCTATGTGTCCATGTATTCTTATCATTTATCTACCACTTATAAGTGAGAACATGCAGTATTTGGTTTTCTGTCCCTGTGTTAGTTTGCTAAGGATTATGGCTTCCAATTCCACGCATGCTCCTGCAAAGGACATGATATCGTTCTTTTTATGACTGCATAGTATTGCATGGTGTATACATACCATATTTAGATTGGCATTCAGATTGATGGGCATTTAGACTGATTCCATGTATTTGCTACTGTGAATGGTGCTTCAGTGAACATATATGTGCATGTGTCTTCACGACAGAATGATTTATATTCCTTTGATTTGCTGGGTTTAAATGATAATTCTGTTTTTGGCTCTTTGAGAAATCACCACACTGCTTTCCACAGCGGTTGATCTAAATTACACTCCAACCAGTAGTGTATAAGCTTTCCTTTTTCTCTGCTACCTCACCAGTATCTTTTATTTTTTGCCTTTTTAATAGTAAACATTTGGACGGGTGTGAGATGGTATCTCATTGTGGTTTTTATATCCATTTCTCTAGTGATCAGTGGTGCTGAGCTTTTTTGAGTATGCTTGTTGGCCACAGGTATGCCTTCTTTTTTTAAAAAGTATCTGTTCATGTTCTTTGCCCACTTGTTATGTTGCCCACTTGTTAATGGGGTGGGTTGCTTTTCCTTGTAAATTTATTTAAGTTCCTTATAGAGAGTGAATATTAGTCGTTTTTCAGATGCACTGTTTGCAAAAATTTTCTCCCACTTTCTAAGTTGTCTGTTTACTCTATTGATAGCATCTTTTGCTGTACAGAGGTCTTTAGCTTAATTAGATCTCATGGTCAATTTTTCCTTTTGTTGCAATTGCAAAAAGATATTTAATGAGCGCCTATGAGAGCATTGTATTTGGTGAAATAAATATAGAAGTAAGCACAATATTTAAAAAAATTTCCTCCTCTTGGGGAGCTTACAGCATACTTCATTAAGAAATACACTAAATAAAATAAAATATATGCTATTTATATAAGTTATTATGAAGAAAAATTAAACCATTGCCATCATAATTAAACATTTTGGAGGCTGGGGAGCCTTGGCAACTTTAAATAATGTAAAGAGGGTAATCCTCAAAGAGAAAGCAAAGTGATGGTGGCATTTGTACAACTACTGGAAGAAGAAATCCAGATGGATAACAGAAGTAAGCTCAAAATATTTCAGGAGGACAATGATTGGAATATTTGAGAAATGTCAACTGACCCACTATGGCTGGGCTGTGATGAGTAAGGATAAAAATAATAGGATATGAGGTCTTAGACATCATGTAAGCTATCTTAAGAACCATGGGTTTAGACTGAATGAGATTAGACAGCACTGCAACATGATCTTGTTTACATTTAACACGAAAACTAGCATTTGTGCAGAGGAGTGGGTAGGAAAGGGAGATACAAAACCAGTGTAAAGAGCTGTCAGAGAAAGAGAAATATAAATGAATTGTGTTTTGAAACTGAGATGGCAATTGCGGTAGTAAAAAACACTGAGTCTGTGTATATACTTAAGGAAATAAAATGATTTTATGATAGATTAGAATGAGTTAGTCATGACTTCAGGTTTTAGGATTATCTGTGTTTTGAGAGGAAGGGCCATACATCATTTTGGAAATTTAAATTTTAAGGTAATAATTAAATATCCAAGTAATATATTAGGTGAGGTTGAGATGGAAATAGAAATTTGGAAATTGTTATTGAATGAATGGAAACAGCAAGAGACTAGGTGCAGACTAAAACATGTGGAAGGACTAAACCTTTTAGAGTTAGGAGGCTGAGAGACGTTAAGAGAAAAGAAAAGAAAATAGACAAGTATGGATCAATGAGGCAAAAAGAAAATAAAGAAAATGAGATATTCTGACAGCCAGATTATGAAAGTATTTCTAGGAAGAGAAAGAGATCAATTCCATCAAATAATGGTGATAAATCAAAACAATTCAAGGATTAACAATTTTGCAAGTTAAAAGTCTTTGGTCACTTTGACAAGAACACTTTCAGATTAATGGTGGAAACAATAATCTGGTGGTAGAAGATTATGTGGGAAGACTTCATGACAAGAGAGCAATAAAACTCTATATTTGAATTTTGTGGTAAAACAAAACTCAAGAAGTAAATGATCAGGAAGAGACACTTAGAGAACAAGGTAGAATCAAGAAAAGGTGTTTTTTTAAAATTAATATAGGGGAAGAAACATATGATTGAATTTATGCTAATGATAATTTTTTTTTTTTTTTTTTTTTTTTGGTAGAAAGAAGAAAAGAGATGATGCAGGGACAAACAGATAAAATTGCTGGAGTCATTATGTAGTTCTGAAGGAATGGTACCCTGTGCATAAAGAGAGGTTTTGACCTTTTCTAGAAGCAGTAAAGTTTGTCCATACCAGCGAGAGAGAAAGCATAGTATGTAGGCATAGATGGGGGTAAGTGATTACATGGTGTGGAGGGAACCTCATGAAAATCCTCTTTATATTGCTGCAACTAAAAATAAAAAGAAGAGATGGCAGCTTTGAGGGATGAAGCTAGGGAAAGAAAGCACTAAGTTTTTACTCAGGAGTATCAAAGAGTGAATGAACTGGAGGAAATATAATGGATAATATTAGACCCATTTGAAAGTATTAGTAATGCATTTAAAATGAGATAAGGTAACAGAATTACATGTTAATATCTGAACATATTCGACTCAACATGAATTGAACATAAATTGCTGCATCACGTAGGCAGAGTTGGATTCAAGAAGAATTGAAGTTGCCCAAATGAGCATAAAATAATGGGTCTAAGGTATTCATGGTTTATGCTTAAGAGTGATTATAATAGCTGTCTCTCTATGGAATTAAAGCTGTGTAAGACAAAATGTGCAAATATGAAGGGCTAAGAGTTAAAGTAAAGGTCATAGGAGTAAATGATTATGGGTCTAAAAAGGCATGAATAATTTCCAGTTTCAACTATAATATACAAAACAATTGAAAGTCATCATTCCTGTCATTATGAGAAAATACTGGAAAAACATGAAATAAATGACTTTTGTTGGATCAATCAAAGAACCGAGGTTGTAGTAAAAACAAAACAAAACAAAACAAAACAAAAAACTACCACATCAAAATATTTACAGACAGGTTTATATTTAAACCACAGAAGAGATTTGCCTACCTAGACAGAAACCTTGGAGTCATAAACTTTTGCAATAAAATAACAGAAACTTCAAGGTAAGCCAAAAGACAAAAACAGTCACAATAGAAAAAAATATCACAAAAACAAAACTCAGATATGGTGCAGATATTACAGTTATCAGAAACAGAATAAAAAATAACAAAAAATAATGTCAAGTGATGTAATAGAAAGGTAGACAACGTGGAAAACCAGAAGGATGATGTAAACAGAGAGATGAAAAGTCTAATAGTTAAAAGGAAATGCTAGAAAACAAAACAAAAAACAATAATACTATAAAAGAAATGAAGAACACCTTCAATGAGTTATTCAGTAAATTTGGCATAGCTAAGGAAAGACTCAGTGAATATGATGATTTGTTGATAGACACACTGAAATTGAATGGTAAAGAGGAAAAAGAAGAAAAGAGAAAACAAACACACACACACACACACACACACACACACACACACACACACACACACCCCACACCCAGGACAGAAGACTAACAAACTGTGAGACAATTTCAAAAAATATAATGTATTCATTATTGAATACCAGAAGGAAAAGAGAGATGAAAGCAGAAACATTTAAGGCAATGACAGCCAAGAACTTTTCAAAAAATGACAAATTAAAAACACAAATTAAGAAAGGGATCATCAGACTGGATAAATACCAACCAACCAGCAAACAAAAAACAAACCACGCAAACATATGCACACACCAAGGCATAGCAAATTCAAACTGTAGGAATCCAAAGACAAAGAGAAAATCTTAAAAGAAGCCAGAGGAAAAAATAAAACCATACCTATAGAGGAAAAGGGACAAAAATTATGCAGATTTCTCCAAAGAAAACATGTGAGAAAAAAAAAAAACAGTGAAGTAATTTATACAACTTAATTAAAAATAAGCCAATTAAAAAAATAGGCAATGGATATGAATAGACATTTTTTCAAAAGAAGACATACAGATGGCCAAAAGGTATATGAAAAAAATGCTCAGCATCAATAATCATCAGAGAAATACAAACCAAAACCACAATAAGATATCACCTCACATGTATTTCGATGGCTATTTTCAAAATGTCAAATGATAACAAGTGTTGGTGAACGTGTGGAAAAATGAAGCCCTTACTCATTGTTGGTAGGAATGTAAATTGGTATCGCCATTATAGAAAACAGTATGAAGATTCCTCAAAGAATTAAAAATATAACTAGTATGTGATCAAGAAATTTCACTTCTGGTATATATTAAAAAGTAAATATAGTTACTAACTCAAAGAGATATCTACATTATCACGTTCATTGCAGCATTATTTATAATAGCCAACATATGACATATGGACACAAACTAAGTGCTAATGAAAGAATGGATAAAGAAAATGGTGTGTGTGTGTGTGTGTGTGTGTGTGTGTGTCTGTGTGTGTGTCTGTGTGTGTGTGATGGAATATAATTTTTCCTTTAATAGAAGAAAATCCTGATAATTGCAACAACATGAATAAACCTGATGGACATTATGTTAAGTGAAATAAATCAGGCACATAAAAGCAGATACTGCATGATCTCACTTACATGTGAAATATTCAAAAGTCAAACTCATTGAATGAGAGAGTAGAAAAGTCGTTAACAGGAGTAAGGGGGTGAAGAGAATAGTGAGATGTTGGCCATATGGTACAAACTTACAGTTATAAGATAAATAAGTTCTGGAGACCTAATGTATAGTATGGTAACTATAATTAATGATAATGTATACTTGAAATTTGCTAATAGAGTAGATCTTAAGTGTTCTCACAATTATAAAAAAGGAAACTCTATGAGATGATAAATATGTTAACCAGCTTGATTTTGGTAATTATTCCACAACATATACATATATCACAACATCACACTGTACATCTTAAATATATAAAATTGTATTTGTCATTTATACCTCAATAAATCTGGGGAAAACCAGAATATGTTATCTTCTGAAGAATATTTATGAGCTTAAGAATTAAAAATGAAGTGAAATATGTACTGTTGAAAGAAGAATCTACCAAGTCATAATTCCATATCGACTGAAATTGTTCCTCAAAAGTAAAAGAGAAATTAAAATTTTCTCAGAGAAACAAAAACTGAGGGAATTTATCAACAGCAGGCTTGCTCTGCAAAAAAAGAAAGATAAACATTTTTTTAACAGAAAATAAGAATTTTTAATGTCATGATATAAATATTAAAGTTAACAGAGAAAAACTTAAAATATTTTCTAAAGAAAGAAGATAATTAATATGCACCAAAAACATGTCTAAAGAATGGACTAGTATTCAGGATGGAATAAATGAAAGTAAAACAAAATATTTTATGGTGCTATTTTAAAATAGATTAGCTAAAATATATGGAATATATAAATTATAACCATTAAAATATTTATAAAGTAAGTATAGTTGATAAACTAAAAGATAATATAAAGTGGGATTATATAAAAGGTTTCATTATATTTGGAGAAAGCATGAAAATAAGTAAGTAAATAAATAAGTAAAACCTCTAGTAATGAATAGAAAACATAAACATTGTTAGCATTGCTTCATACATATCAATAATCCCTTTAAATATAAATTGTCTAAAAATATCAATAAAATAACAAAGATTGTCAGAGTGGACTAAAAAACAAGACTCAACTACATGTTATTTACCACAACCCCACTTTTAACATACAGACTCTGGTAGACTAAAAGTAAAGGGCTGGAGAAAGACATAGCAAGTTGAAACTAATTTTTAAAATGCTTGAGTAGCGTGAACGCTGAAAGAGACAGTCCCTGAACGCCTCAAGAGGTGTTCTGAGTGGTTAACTGGGTCTGAAATCAAATGACAGGCAAATGACCATTTGTTGAAAAGATGTTACACACATGCTCTGAGTTCCCAGAGAACCTACATGCCTCCTTACCTTTGGGACTTTCTTAGCTAGCTGTTTCTATTTATGCCACCTGAACCAACCAAAAAGCTATGACCTACACTGACTAATCAGAATTCTGCACACATCAACAAATCAGAGCTCAAAACTATCAACCAATCAGAACAAAGCAAATTTGAATATTTCATTTGCATATGGAAACCTACACTCGTGATTTCTGTATAAAAGACAAACTCTCCCTTTGTTCACTGGAACACACTTTTGTTTTACACCAAAAGCTGTGTCTCTCTGGTTTGCACATTGTCTACTGAAATCAAGTCTCTTTTCTCTAAATTCCTTTTCAGAGAACTTTTGTTCATAGCGAAAATGCGTGTACATCTAGACACAGATCCTCAAAATATGTGAAACAAAATCTTACAGAGCTAAATAAAAAAAGACGAAAAAGAAAAAAGAAAAACCCACAATTATAATTGAATACTTTAACTCTTTCCTCTCCATAATTGATAGATCAAGAGCAAGAAAATAAATAGAGGTATAGTTGACCTGAAGAGCACTCAAAATCAACTGGATCCAATTAATATTTATAGAATATTTTATGCAACAACAGCATTACATGTATGCTTCTTAAGCTCAGACCATTTGCCCAAAATAGGCTTCATTCTGGGCCATAAAGCACACATTAACAGAAACAGAAATCACACAAACTATGGTCTCTAATCTCATGGATATGAAAAGAATAATAGAGTATTATGAAAAACTCTATGTGCATTATTTGATTATTCAGATGAAATGGACCAATTACTCAAAAGACATAATTACCAAAAATCACACAAGGGGAAACAGATAAAACCTAGATAGTGTTATGTATATCTACTAAAGAAATTAAGTCAATAATTAGCAACTTCCCCCAAAAAAAATCACACAAGGGTTAAATAGTTTCATCTGATAAATTGTGTCAGACAAAGAAGAAAGTATGTCAAATCATGCAAAAAATAAAGAACACTAACTCATTCATTGAGGTTATTACTCTAATACCAAAACACTACAAGAATGAAAACCACATACCAATATCTCTCATGATGATAGATGCAAAATCATCAACAAAATATTACTAAACTTGACCCTTTACATTATAAAAATAATTATACACCATGATACACAATAAAGTTGGATTTATTCCAGGTATGCAAGGCTGGGACCCTTTGAAAATCAAACAATGTAATCCACCAAATCAATGTACTAAAGAAGAAAAATTATATGATCATATCAATTGATTAAAAAAATTAAAAATCCAACACTCCCTCATGATTAAAAAAAAAAAAAAAAAAAAAAAAAAAAAAAAAAAAAAAAAAAAAAAAAAAAACTTCCCAGCAAACTAGTAGCAGAAGGAAACATCCTAAACTTGATAGATAAAACTTACACAATATCTACCTCTAACATCATACTTAATGGTGGAAAAATAGACACTTTCCCAAGGACATTGGGAACAAGGAAAAAATGTAAAAATATTCTCTCTCACAATTGTTATTTAGCATCATACTGTCAGTCTTGGCTAATACACAAAAACAGTAAGATGAGACACACACTTATATATGGATTAAGATGGAAAAAGTAAAATTGTCTCTATTCACAGGTGACACAATTTTCTATGTAGAAAATTCTAAATAACTGAAAAAAAAATCTCCTGGAACTAATAATCAAGTAGAGTAAGGCTATAGGATATAAAATCAATATACAAAAGTGAATTTATATTCTATAAGCCAGCAATAAACACTTGGTATTTGATGTTAATACTATTTAAAATAATACCAAAAGTAAAGAAATACCTAGCGATAAGTATAACAAAATATACACAAAATGTGAGTGCAAAAAACCTCCAACCTCTAATGAAATAAATTAAAGATTGTAAGCAAATGAAGAGACACTGTTTGTTCATAGATTGAAAGACTTAATGTTGTTAAGATGTCAATTCTTTCTAGTTTGTAATACACAATTAACACAATTCCATCCAAAATGCTGGCAAGCTATTTTGTAGGTATCAACATACCAATTCTAAATTTAAAATAAAATGGCAAAAGACCTAGAATAGCCAATACCATGTAGTAGAAAAAGACACAGTTGGAGATCTTATGCAGCCAATTTTAAGACTTACTATAAGGTTACAATAATGAAGACATTCTGAAACTGATGAAAGAATAGACACATTGGTCAGTGGCATAGAGTAGAATAACTGTAAATATGCCAACACAAGTATAATCAACTGCTCTGTGACAATTAGGTAGTGGTACTGATTTCAGTGAAAAAAGAATAGTCTTTGTAACAAAGAGTGTTAAAATCAATGGTTGTATATTCAAAAAAAGGAAAGAAAAAACTGGACATAAACCTTTACATTTTATACAAAAATTAATTCAGAATGTATTATAGTCCTATATGTAAAATGTGAAACTAACAAAATTTATAAAGAAAACATACTAGAAAAATCTATGTGACCTTGAGTTTGTTGATAAGCTTTTAAAGTAAAATTCCAATAGCATGATTCATGAAAGAAACAAATATTTTTTAGGTTAAATTTTATTAAAATTGAGAAGTTTTGCTTTGCAAAAGACACTGTTGGTAAAAAGACAAGCACAGATTGGAATAAAATATTTGCAAAACACATATGTAACAAAGAATGTGTATACAAAATACAAATAAACTCATAAAACTCAACAGGTAATAAATAAAAGAAAACTGCATGCAAATTTAGAGCACCTTTATTCATAGTTACCAGAAGACTAGAAGCAATCAAGATGTACTTCAATAAGTGAATGATTAAGCAAAATGTGGCAAATCATACAGTGGAATATTATTTTAAAATAAAAAGAAATAAAGTAACATACAGATATGGATAACAGGTTTAGGGGGGAACAAGTCGTGTTTGGTTACATGAACAAGTTCTTTAGTGGTAATTTCTGAAATTTTGCACCTGAAGTGCAGCATACACTGTACCCAATGTGTAGACTTTTATCCCTCATCACCTTCCCACCCTTTCCGCTGAGTTTCCAAAGTCCATTGTATTATTCTTATGCCTTTGCATCCTCATAGCTTAGCTCCCACTTACAAGTGAGAACATAAGATGTTTGGTTTTTCATTCCTAAATTACCTCCCTTAAAATAATGGTCTCCAGTTCCATCCAGGTTGCAGTGAATGCCATTATTTCATTATTTTTCATGACTGAGTAGTATTCCATGGTGTATATATGTACCACATTTTCTTTATTTACTTATTGATTGATGGGCATTTGTGCTGGTTTCATAATTTTGCAAATACAAATTGTGCTGCTATAAACGTGCATGTGCAAGCATCTTTTTTATATGACTTCTTTTCCTCTGGATAGATACCCAGGAGTAGGATTGCTGGATCAAATGGTAGATCTACTTTTAGTTCTTAAAGGAATCTCCATAATTTTTTCCATAGTGGTTGTACTAGTTTACATTCCATCAGCAGTGTAGTGGTGTTCCCTTTTCACCACATCCATGCCAACAACTGTTTTATTTTCTTCTCTTATTATGGCCATTCTTGTAGGAGTGAGTTGGTATCACATTGTGGTTTTGATTTCCTGATAGTGACGTTAAGCATTTTTTCATGTTTGTTGGCTATTTGTATATCTTCTTTCGAGAATTCTTTATCCATGTCCTCAACTCACTTTTTGATGAGATTGTTTGTTTTTATTCTTGCTGATTTGTTTGAGTTCCTTACAGATTTTGAATAGTAGTCCTTTGTTTGGATATACAGATTAAAAAGACTTTATCTCACTCTGTGGGTTGTCTGTTTACTCTGCTGATATTTCTTTTGTTGTGCAGAAGCTATGAATAATTTTTAAATGTATATATTAAGTGCAAGAAAAAAGCCTGAAGATGCTAAATATTTTATGATTTCAATAATATGACATGCTGGAAAAGACGATAGTGTATAGATGGTAAAAATTGTGGCTGCCAGTTTCAGGGGAAGGGGAGTGGTTGAATAGTTGAAGTACAGGGGAGCTTCTTACAGTAGTGAAACTATTCTCTACAGTATCGATATGGTAAATTTAAAATTTTAATTATTTGCCCAATCTCGTATACATAACATAGAGGACATAGTTTAATTTATGCAAATTAAAAAATTATTTAGGAGATGTGGAAAACCCCAAATGGGATGTAGAATGTGACAAGAAAATCTAAATGGATGACAAAGTTATTAAATAACTCAGTGAAGGAGGTAGAGAAATCAGGTTCTGACCTAAGTAACTTGGAAAAGAGTTTAATCTGCAAAACTAAATTCAAAAGGAACTCTATATAAGGACTGTATTCCAGTTGATTAACATTATTCCCCATGTGATGTGGGTAGACAACTCTGAAACCACAATGTAAGTTTACTGAAATCGAGCAATTTGGAAAATGTACAAAAAATGGTGGGAGCCAATTTTCTCACTGTTGGATTTAGAGGTTACAGATAAACAAAGAGAGAAAGCTAGAATATCTACGTGGTAATAAATTAGGGTTGATTGCATCAAAATGAACTCATTTTTAGTTTAATACAGGTTCAGATGGTAGCATGCAGAAATATTTACACTATATATATTATATATGTGCTTGATACTACTAGGGTGTTGTTGCTTCTAGATCTCTCAATACATTGAGGGGATAACATGTATGAATACTAACCCATATATATGGGATATATATTTGTATATATATGTGTGTATATATTTTATATATATATATATGTATAATATATATGTACACACACAACAGATCCATTACAAATAGAACATATGTATTTAAAATACGTAAATCAGATGGCAGAGCAAAGAAGTCCGAGGGTCTGTCTTTACACAGAAAGATGAAAAATTGAAGCAAAAACTGTCAGAATCAACTTTGCCAGAACTATAGTAAATAATGTAGAGCAATCAAGAGAATGCTTAATCAAGAAAAATGCAACTTGAAAACATTAGGAAAGAATTGTGGAATTTTTACTTGCACATGTATATATGTTAGTATTCACACATATTATCCACTGAACATATTAAGAGATCTAGAAGCAACAATACCCTAGTAGTATCAAGCACAACCAGTACCCAGTTCTTAGTTTTTAATAGCATACTTCATTGAAAGGAACTATTGTTCCTTGGAGAAATGAACTATGAGAGTAAATGTACAAGGTGAGTCTGGAGAATCTTATAATTCCAGAGAGTGAGAAAGTACTTTTAAGAAAAGACCAACACAATAACACCCACAGTGATGGGTAGGCAAAGAAATACGTAATCTAATTTCCAGTTGAAATAATCCTAATGGCTAAAGCTGGAAAAATTCGAGTCACAGAATAACTTAGTACCACATAATAACTCAAAGTATAGAGATTCTATACCCCTGAGTTCATGGTTATACAAAAATAATTATATTAATAAGTGCAGAGAGAATTGACAACTGTCTTATGAATAATTCCAAATAATTCATGTAGATCTTCTACATTGGCAACATAGTTTTTTTCTCATTATGTACAAGTTGCTAGAGTGATTTCCTTCCAAAGAACACAATATGGAAAAAGAGAAAAAGAGTAAGTTTACTATAGGGAAACCTGCCAAATGCTACCTCAAGCAAGATGATCAAAGTTAACATCAACAGTTATATGTCATGTTCATAGTGTATACCTTTTATATGGTATGAAGAGACTGGCACTTTAGCTCCATGGTCTTCCTTCTAAAACCACATAACCTCCATCTAATCATGAGAGAAACATCAGACAAATCCCAACTGAAAGACCTTCTACAAAATACCTGCCCAGAACTCCTGAAAACGTTCAAGGTCTTCAAAAATAAGGAGTCTTAGAAACTCTCACAGACAAGAGGAGCCTGAGGCATAATGCCTAAATGTAAAGTGGCATCTATGATGGGATCCTAGAACAGAAAAGACAATACAACGAAGCTATCAAATTCTGAATAAAATATAAACTTTAGTTAATAATAGTGTATCCATATTGGGTTCATTAGTTTTGAAATATATACCATACTAATACTATACATTAATAGGTAAAACTGGTGGTAGAGTATGTGGTAATTCTCTGTACTACCTTCACATTTTTTCCATAAGTTTAAAACCATTCTAAAATGAAAAGATTGTTTTCAAAGATGACATAGGTTTTTTGGAGTTTGGTATATTTGCAGGAATTTGCTGGAAAAAGTAGAGATCTCTCTGTGTTTGGAGAGAGAAAAAGTGTTACAGAACTTGTAATAAAAAATCTAGGCTATATAACAGGATACGTGTATTAGCTCATTCTCACGTTGCTATGAAGAAATACCTGAGACCGAGTAATTTATAAAGCAAAGAGATTTAATTGGCTCAGAATTCTGCAGGCTTGTACAAGAAATTTAGCAGCTTGTCCTTCTAGGGAAGCCTCAGGAAGCTTCCACTAATAACAAAAGGTGAAAGGAGAGCAAGGTGTCTTACAGATTGGGAGCAGGAGCAAGCAGGGAGCTGCTACACACTTTCAAACAACCAGATCTCTCAAGAACTCACTATCATGAGAACAGCATGCATCCATTATCATTGAAAAAATTTGAAGTAAATGTATAAAGAATACATACAGGTAAATCTCTCCGATTTTCAACAAGAGAAAATGTAAGTAGTATAAATAACAAAACTTGATAACTAGCCTAAAAGATTTTTGTTAAAACATTCAATTTTGTAAGAAGTTAGAAAAATAATTGATAATGGCCAGATGCAAAGAGGAATGCAAAATGTGCAAATTAACATGAATGAAATTTATTTTCCTCAGGTATTCTAATGTAATGTTTGAATGCAAGTATTGCTTTATCTCATATGAGCCAGGAAATAGCATCTGAGACTTCGTTTTGGTATAAAAGTTGTTGGAAGTGAACAATATCCATCCATAAAAGGGTAAGAAAAGCTCAGCAATCCCATAAGAATGTGAAGGTATGGTATATTCTCAATTTTCCTGGATTTCTGGATTGTCAGATGTCTTGGCAAAAGGGTCAAGTTTTTGTTTGTTTTTACTGATCAATCATTTAATATGAGCACCCCCCAGTGAGGTATAAACTTAAGACAGATATTGTACTTCAGTTGAGAGAAATTCTGAGGAAGGGATTTAGGTCTGACTCGTCTGCAGTAAACACCTTGACATCTGAGGAGTGCCATGGTTTTGGTGGGAGCATTTGTGTAACAAACCACAGATGCACTATAAATAGAACATATGTATTTAAAATACATAAATCAGATGTCAGCAAAAACGTCAGAGTAAAGAAGTCCAAGAGTTCATCTTTCCACAGAAAGATGAAAAATTGAAGCAAAAACTGTCAGAATCAAATTTGCTGGAACTATGGTAAATAATATATAGCAACCAAGAGAATGCTTAATCAAGAAAAACGCAACTTGAAAACATTAGGAAAGCATTGTGGCATTTTTACTTGCCCTTGTCTCCCCCAGTCCCACACCACTTTCTGATACAATGACAGTCATGAAGATGGTAACCTCTGTCCCTGGTATAGGATACCGGTAACTGGTTCCACAAGGAGCAGAGCAGACTTTATTCTCAAAGAACTATGCTTATCTGATCTTAACTGTCAGGGATACTTGAAGGACTGCTGCAAGCACTCACCTTATGCTGGCTAAGTCAAAACTCACTAAGGGCAGAAAAGTGGGAGGTATTCCTCAAAACCAATATAAGACAAAGAAACATCCACCAGCTGCCTATGGCGAAATATTACAATGTGTCAAACAAGAGGGCAATGAAATCCTGAAAGATGAGCTATGGAGAGACTTTTCTTTGAGAAATTAGGTTATTCAAAAAGTGCCTACATATACGGAGGAAGTTAGAAAGCGATGCACCTGCCTAACACAAAATGAATGCTCAGAAAAGGCCTGAGAAGACCCTGAGATTTCTCTCTGACTTTCTGTAAACTCAAAAGAAATTGGAAATGAGGGTAAATGCTAATTTTTAAACAACCTAGTTAAGCATTGAAGAAGTGATCCAACAGAAATTCAACCTGCAACATGCAAAGAATTGGATAATTTTATTTTTTTCTTTATTTTATTCTTTGTTCTCTCTCTCTCTCTCTCTCTCTCTCTCTCTCTCTCTCTCTCTCTCTCCATCTCCATTTTCTCTCTTTTTCTTCTCCAATTTCTTTGGGGAAGAGGGGCTTTTGAAGGTCAAGCCAATCTCTGAAATCAAAAGCATTGTACAACCTAAAGAAACAAAATCCTCAGAGGTCATACATTAAAAACAAACAAACAAACAAAAAAACTTGGCTTCACCAAAATACATTAAACAAACAGCTATAGCACACATGAAGGAACAAAACACATCCTGGGTAAGGAGAAGGATCTAACTTTTAGATATACCCTCTATAATATTCAATATGTTCAGTTTTCAAACACACAAAAAAATTAAGTGTGCAAATTAAAAAGAAAGTATAGTCTATGCACAAATGACTGTCCCTGAGAAATTATAGACATTGGACTTACTACATAAAAACTACAATCAACCACATTAAATATGCTCAGAGTAACGGAAACCACAGATAAAGTAAAATAGAAGAATGATATAAAAACAGTGAATATTAGCAAAGAAAATAAAATTGTGAAAAGCAATCAAATGAAAATTCTGATACTAAAAGGAGGAATAACTGAAATTTAAAACAATAGAAATTTTAAGCAGGCAGAAAAACAAGTCAGAAAACTTGGAAAATAGGTCATTTGAAATTATTCACTCTGAAAGCCTGCAAAAAATGGGTAAAAAAATGAGGGGTATAGATGGTGGAATAGAAGGTTTCACTTATTATTCCCCCTGTAAGGACAACAATTTAACAACTATCTACACAGAAAATGCATCTTCATAAGAATAAAAAATCAGGTGAGTATTCACAATACCTGGTTTTCACTTTGTATCACCGAAAGAGGCACTGAAGAGGTAGGAAAAAAAAAAATTAAATCACAGATTCCCGGCTTGCCCTATCATCTGGCAGTGGTGGCATGGCACACAGAGCCTTTCTTTGCACTTGGGAGAGGGAGAGTGCAGCAAATAAGAAGCATTGAACTCAGTGCTGCTCTATTATAACAGAAAACAAAACCAGACCAGACTCAGCTGATGCTTATTCAGAGAGGGAGCATTTAAACCAGCCCTACCCACAGGAGAATCACTGATTTCAGTTACTGGAGCCTGGGTTCTCACAAACCTCACTGCTGTAGGCTACAGTGTTCTGGGGCTCTAACTAAACGTGAATAGTAGTCTAGGCCACAAAGACTGCAACTGCTAGGTGAGTCCGAGTGCTGAATTTGGTCCAGGTCCAGTGCCAATGCACTGGTGGTGGGGAGGGTGGTAAGGGGAATGGGAACATATGACCTACTGGAGACACCAGCCACGGTAGCTAAGGAAGTGCTGGCATCACCCCCACCCTAACATCAGACTGCACAGTTCACATCTTCACATGAGACCCCATCCTTCTTCCTGAGGAGTGGAGAGGGAAGAGTGGAAAGGACTTTGTATTGCACCTTGGAGACCAGCTCAGCTACTGCGGGATAGGACACCAGTCAGAGCCCTGAGAACCTTGTTCTAGGTCCTAGTTCCCAGATGCTATATAACAGTAAATGGGCCAATTCAGCAAGAGGATATAACAATTTTAAGTATATATGCACCCAACACTGGAGCATCCAGATATATAAAGCAAATATTATTAGAGCTAAAGAGAGAGACTCCAATATAACAATAGCTAGAGACTTCAATATCTTACTTTCAGCATTAAACAGATCTTCCAGGCAGAAAATCAAAAAAGAAACAGAGTACTAAATCTGCACTAATAAACTAAATGGCTCTAATAAGTATTTAGAACATTTCATCTAATGAGTAAAGAATGTACATTCTCTTCCTCAGCACATGGATCATTCTCAAGGATAGATCATACATTAGGTCATAAAACAAGTCTTAAAATATTTAAATAATGGCAAAGATCTTCTCTAACCACAATGAAATAAAGGTAGAAATCAATAATGAAAGGAATTTTGGAGATGACATAAACACATGGAAATTAAACCATATGTTCTCGATTGACCAATGGGTCAATAAAGAAATTAGGAGGAAATTGTAAAATTTCTTGAAACAAATGATTTTGAAAACACAATATGCCTAAATCTATGGGATACAGAAAAAGCAGCACTAAGAGGGAGATTTATAGCTATAAGTGCCTACATCAAAAATGAAGAAAAACTTCAAATGAACATGCAAAAGATTGAAACTAGACTCTTATCTCTCACCATATGCAAAAATCAAATCAAAATGAATTAAAGACATAAATCTAAGACCTCAAACTATGAAACTACTACAAGAAAACATTGAGGAATTTCTCCAGGACTTTGGTCTGGAAAAAAATTTCTTGGGTAATACCCCACATGCACAGACAACCAAAGCAAAAATGGACAATGGTATCACATCAAGTTATAAAATGTTTTGCACAGTGCAGGATACAATAAACAGTGACAGAAAATACTTGCAAACTATCTATCTGACAAGAGTTGAATAACCAGAATATAAGGAGGTCAGACAACTCTATAGGAAAAGAACCTAATAATCTGGTTTAAAAATGGAAAAAAGATTTGAATACATATTTCTCAAAAGAATACACACAAATGGCATATGTTATATGAAAACGTGCTTAACATCATTAATCATTAGGGAAATGCAAATCAAAACTGCAATAAGATATCTCATCTTAAAATGGCTTATATCCAAAAGACAGTAAATAACAAATGCTGTCAAGGATGTGGAGAAAAGGGAACCCTTGTACACTGTTGCTGGAAATGTAGATTAATACAACCACTATGGAGAACAGTTTGGGGATTCCAGAGAAAAACTAAAAATAGAGCTACCATGTAATCCATCAGTCCTACTTCTGGGAATATACCCAAAAGAAAGAAAATCAGTTTATTAAAGAGATATCTGCATCCTCATGGTTTTTGCAGCACATGGATGACGCTAGAAATCGTTATGTTCAGTGAAATAAGCCAAGCACAGAAAGAAGAAAGCCAGATATCACATAGTCTCATTTATTTTTGGAATCTAAAAATCAAAACAATTGCATTTATGGAGCTAAGAAGTGGAAGGATGGTTACCAGAGGCTGAAAAGCATAGTGGCGGGTTGGGGAAGAGGTGGGGATGGTTGTTGGGTACAAAAAAATAAAAATTAGAAAGAATTAAAAAAACCTACTATGTAATAGCACAACAGAGTGACGCTTGTCAATAATTTACTTGCATTTTTTAAATAACTAGAAGAGCATAACTGAATTGTTTGTAACACTAAGGATAAATGCTTGAGGGAATGGATACCCCATTCTCCATAATCTGATTATTACGCATTACATGCCTGTATCAAAGCATCTTATGTACCCCATAAATATATACACCTACTATGCACCCACAAAAATTAAAAAATAATTTAGAGAGAATAAATGAATGAAATTAGTATTTGAAGAAATAAAAGCAAAATTTTTACAAATTTGATAAAAGAAGGATGGGCGCAGTGGCTCACGCCTGTAATCCCAGCACTTTGGGAGGCCGAGGTGGGCAGATCACGAGGTCAGGAGATCGAGATCATCCTGGCCAACATGGTGAAACCCCATCTCTACTAAAAATACAAAAATTTAGCTTGGCATGGTGGCAGGTGCTGTAGTCCCAACTACTCGGGAGTCTGAGGCAGGAGAATGATATGAACGTGGGTGGCAGAGCTTGCAGTAAGCCGAGATCGCGCCACTGCACTCCAGCCTGAGAGACAGAGCAAGACTCTGTCTCAAAAAAAAAAAAAAAAAAAAAAAAAAAAAAAAAAAATTTGATAAAAGATACAAATCTACACATCCATGGAGATTTACAAGCTCCAAAATAAAATAAAATAAAATAAAATAACACTAATTTTCACATTGAGACACATTATTTCCAATGTGTCAAAGGCAAAATTGAAATAATTATGGAAGCAACAAAATACAAGCAACTTATCATACTCAAAGTATATTAAACTGCAAGATAAAAATATATTTCTCATTATAAACAACAGAGACCAGGAAGGAAGGGGTAATGTTTTAAAAGAACTGAAAAGAAAAAACTATCAGGATTTCTATATCCAGCAAAACTATCTTTCAAAAATGTAAGAGTAAGATATTTTTGAGAGAATTTGTTGCTTATAAAATCTATTGGATGAAAAATGCTGAAGGGAGCTCTTTAGGTTGAAGTAAAAGGACACTAGGTAGTAACTTAAAGCCACATAAAGAAATGGAGAACTTCAGTAAGGCAAAAGTTGAAGTAAACATTAAGACCAGAATTATTGTATTTTTGGTGTATAACTCCTTTTTAAAATTTTTATAATTTCAAAGAAAATCACAAAATGTATTTCAATCTATGTTAATCATAAAATAACATATAAAGACATCATGAGTAATAACATAAAGGGTAGCAACGGAGCATAGTTTGTCTATGCTATTTTAACTAAGTTGTATCACTTTAAATTAGGTTGCTATGAATTTAGAATGTTAACTATAATAAATATATTAACAAGTAAAAAAATCTCAAAAATGTACAGAAGAAGAAATTAGAAGGAAATTAAAACAGAACACTGCATAAACTCAATTATCACACCCATATTTACAGCAGCACCATTCATGATAGCCTAGTGGCTATAAGCAACCCAAATGTTCATGGATGGATAAACAGATAAACAAAATGTAGTACATACAAATGCTCTTCAACTTACTATGGGTTATCGCCAAACAAGTCTATCATTTTGAGGGCATTGTAAGTCAAAAATACATATGATATATCTAACAGTTTGAAAATCATACCTTACCCTGTCCTATCTTAAATGTGCTCAGAAAACTTAGGAAAATGGAGACAAAGCCTATATTTCAGCAAAATAATCTAACACAAAGCCTATCTTATAAGGTGTTGAATACCTCATGTAATTTTATTGAATACTATACTGAAATTGAAAAACAGAATGATCATATGGATACTCAAAGTATAGTGTCTATAAAATGCATATCACTTTTGCACTATTATATTATAATGTCAAAAAATGTAAGTTGGGGACTGTACATAAAAAAATTCATTTTTTAAAATGAAGGATTTTTTTTACACACTATTACATGAATGAACCTTGAGAGCATTATGCTAAATGAAATAAGTCAAACAGTAAAATATATATAAAGTATGGCTCCACTTTATATGATGTGTCTAAGTCAAGTTTGTGGAGACAAAAGCAGAATAGTGGTTATTGGGTTTGGGAGGAGGGAGATAAAGGGAGTTGTTGTTTAATGGATTTCGAGTTTTAAATTTGCAAGATAAAAAAGTTCAGGAGATCTGTTTTACAGCAATGTAAATATACTTATTTGCAAGGAACTCAAAGAATTCCACAAGAAGAAACCAAATAACCCTAATAAAAAGTGGACAAACAAATTAGCAAGAAGAAAACAATCCCATCAAAAAGAGGACTAAGGATATGAACAGACAGTTCTCAAAAGAAGATATACCCGATGGCCAAACATGAAAAAATGCTCAACATAACTAATAATTGGGGAAATGCAAATCAAAACCACAATGTGATACCACCTTACTCCTGCAAGAATGGCTGTAATCAAAAATAAAAATAAAAAATAATAGACGTTGGTGTGGAAAAGAGAGCACTTCTACACTGTCAGTGGGAATGTAAACTCCCACTATGGGGGATATTCCTTAAAGAACTAAAAGTAGAATTACCATTTGATCCAGTCATCCCAGTACTGGGTATCTACCCAGAGGAAATTAAGTCGTTGTACAAAAAAGATACTTGTGCATGCATATTTATGGCAGCACGATTTGCAATTGCAAAAATATAAGACCAGCCCAAATGCCCATCAATCAGTGAGTGGATAAAGAAATTGTGCTGTGTATATACGATAGAATACTACTCAGCCAAAAAAATGAATGAATGAATGGCATTAGCAGCAAACCGGATGGGAGACTATTACTCTAAGTGAAGTAACTCAGGAATTGAAAACCAAACATTGTATGTTCTCACTCATAAGTGAGACCTCAACTATAAGGATGCAAAGGCATAAAAATGATACAATGGACTTTGGGGATTCGGGGGAAATGGGGGGGGTTGAGGGATAAAAGACTACAAATTGCGTTCAGTGTACACTACTGGGTGATAGGTGAGGCAAAACCTCACAAATCACCACTTAACTTACTTATGGAGCCAAATACCACCTGTTCCCCCAAACCCACCTGTTCCTCATCACCTCCCACTCTCCTTACTTCTCAGTCATTACTGTACTTTATATTACACTGTACACTTTTGTTTACCCATTGCTTAGTTCTAATTTATTTATTTATTTATTCAGACTGAGTCTCGCTCTGTCGCCCAGGCTGGAGTGCAGTAGTGCAATCTCGCCTCACTGCAAGCTCTGCTTCCCGGATTCACGCCATTCTCCTGCCTCAGCCTCCCGAGTAGCTGGGACGACAGGTGCCCGCTACCGCACCCGGCTGATTTTTTGTATTTTTAGTAGAGACGGGGTTTCACCGTGGTCTCGATCTCCTGACCTCGTGATCTGCCCGCCTCGGCCTTCCAAAGTGCTGGGCTTACAGGCGTGAGCCACCGCGCCCAGCCACTTGCAACTTATAAGTGAGAACGTATTTACTTGGTTTCCCGTTCCTGTGTTATTTCACTTGGAATAATGGCCTCCAGCTCCAGTCAAATTGCTGTAAAAAAACATTATTTCATTTCTTTTCATGGCTGAGTAGTATTCAATGATGTATATGTACTACATTTTCTTTATCCACTCATCTGCTGATGAACATTTAGGTTGATTCTATATCTTTGCAATAAACATGTATGTGCAGGTAGAATTTTTTTAAACATATATACAATGACTTCCTTTGGGTAGATAGGTCTACTTTTAGTTCTTTAAGAAATCTCCATTCTGTTTTCTGTAGAGGTTGTACTAATTTACTTTCCCATCAGCAGTGTGTAAGTGTTCCCTCTTCACCACATCTGATATGGTTTGACTCTGTGTCCCCACCCAAATCTCATCCTGTAGCTCCCATATTCCCGAATGTGTTGTGGGAGGGACCTAGTGGGAGATGATTGAATCCTGGGGGTGGGTCTTTCCCCTACTGTTCTCCTGATAGTGAATGGACCTCATGAGATCTGATGGTTTTAAAAATGGGAATTTCAAGCTTTCTCTACATATTGGGTACAATGTGCACTGCTAGGGTAACAGGTGCACTAAAATCTCAGACTTCACTACCATACAATTCATCCATGTAATCAACAACACTTGTACCCCAAAAAGTCATTGAAATAAAAAAAATAAAGAAATAAAAATAAAGAAACTATTGCTGCTTCTAAATGCATTCTTGTCTCTTAAAGAATCTGTTACATCTGTGGAATACATATTTATGTCTTTAGAGAAATATATCTAAGTGCTGTAATAAATACAAAAATATATATTTTGCATGGGTACTATGCTGAAAATACAGGCAATGTTAGTGTACAATGAATTTTAACTTAAATGGAGCTGATTATTCTCCTTCTTTACATTGTCTGTGTGTCCTGCCATTATATTTCCCACCTGGTAGTAACAGCTAATTAAATAATTGTTCATTAATTTAATCTGTAAAAACAATAAACTTTCACTGCTTTTTTCATACTTATATAGGACATATTGTTATATAATCACTCTGATTATTTTGTTCTCCCATGCTGTTTTTATTCCATAAACAAAAGAAATTGGTTATAGCTATTGGCATTAAAACAATAATAAAATAATTGTCCCCAAATGTACATCACCCATGTCTTTAAAAAAATGTTTTAAGTAACTATAATGAACTTTAAGTTGACTTTAATTTGTTTTACACTTTCATTCAATATAGAGTTTTTGAAAAAGCTATGTACCTAAAACTCAGTCTATGTATATGCAAACATATTTCATGACTCAAAAATAAGTCAAAGAGTTGGCAAGGTATGCTTTGGCAATGAGGAAATATTAACCAGTTGTAATTTCTTCTGATGGAACATTCCTGATATTTTGAAACTAACATAAAATCAATGCATTTGCATAGTGAAAATATAGCATTATTATTATTATTGTCAATTTTATCTCAATAAAGCTAGGGAAAATAGATATCTAGCTTCTGTTTTAAATTATTCTGACAATGAGTTACACAGATGTGTACTGGTTAATATCCAGAAAGCTTGTGTTTTCCAGTTATTATTAATATAATATTTTCTCATGTAATTATACTACATTTGGATTCCACATAATCTTGGTACTTTCCTAGGCAGTGAGGATATTTGTGGACACTAGGTAATGTTGAAGAAGACTTGTATCATATCTACAATTCAGCTTTAAAAAGTATAAAGTTGAAAGATTCAAGAAGCTTTCTTAAGCTTCTGCAAATTATTATTTGATATTGAGAGTAGACATATAGCCTTTTGAAAATTCTTGGAGTAATTTTATTGCTTAGGTTGATGATGATGGTGATAATGTGATGATAATGTTTTCCTTAGTTGTATAACGTGATGATTAAATACAGACAGGCAGCCTTTTTCCTCATGATATAAAGGGGTAGCAGATAGCAAGCGCTCAATATAACCTTCAGTGAGTCATACTCCTCTTATTTCTAGGGAACAAACTAATTCAAATTTATTCATTTAGCATTTGTTTACAAATATTAATTTTACACTGTGAAAAGTTCTGACAAAAAGTAAAATGGACTTTGAATCATTCTTTAAAATTATAAAATCAGATCGTTTTTCCTCCTCATCAAAGTGCAGCTAAGAGGATTTGCTTGAACTTACCCACTAGTTTGCACTTGTCTGTTCACTAAACTATCTCCTAAAATCCAGCAGATATTAGACAGATTTAGGACTACAGAATCAATTCATGTAACTCTCATATTTCACAGAGTGAGTGTAACCTGCTAAGAGTTGAAGAGGGAAATGATTTTGTTTTATTAACTATTTTTTTTTTACTTTATAGTTTGCTAAATTAATTTACACGTAGTTATAAAAAATAGTACTATTTTGAGTTGATATTTTTACCCTGTTTAAATTAAAAGTATGCATAAGGGTAAACAATAGTATCCAGATATATCTTTTATTCATAATGTAATAATACATTTAACACCATTTCTTACTCCAAGGAAACATATGGTTCCTGTGCAATATTCGTGACAATGCAATTTTTTGATAAATATTATCAAGAAGCCTTTTCTGGAAAATTTTTAGATTGATTTCGAATCCAAAGTTTTTGAATAGAGTTGGACAAGATTACAAAGATAATTTCATTGTGCTCTTGGGAATCATAGAACCATAACTTGTTTTTAAAAATCACTAGTAAAATTCATGCTAAAATAGAAAAAATATCTGCTAAAAGACTATGTCCCTTTAGTTATACACACTTGAGATAAGCAAAAAATAAATAAATAAATAAATAAAAATAAAAAAATAAAAAAAAAACAACCAAATGCACATATATATTTTCTAAATAAATTCTGATGGCCGTAAGCAGTTGTGTAAGACATCGTGATACATATGCCTGATTAATGCTATCAATATAATCTGCCACACTTTGAAAGAAGTCATTGCCTAAGGACTCTTGTCCATGTGTTTCTTGCTGAAATAGCTAACTTTTAAATTTCCAGAAGTAATTCATTTAAGTCTTTGATAATTGTTTTATTTTTTCTTTTAGATATGACCAATGCTTTAAAAAAAAACTTATAAAATTACATGACCTACAAAGTTACTGAGTAAATATGCTAATTTTCGTATCTTAAAAAAAATGCACACAGACTTGCAAATAGATCTCGATATATCTTATTCCACAAAATTTCATTTAGCCTGCCAAATTGCTCTTGGTTCAGCCCACATTCCTCAATGCCTCAAATGCTATGTTTAAGTTATTACCCTTTGTTCTCTTCGTTACATAAACAGACTAGTATCAATTATCTAGTTTTCCAAGGTTCCATTTTTCTTTTAATATTACAGGGAATTGGATTTCAACAACACAACAAATTGGTCTGAAATATGTTTAGATGGTATTTTGTCTTGAATCCATCAAGTTTATATTAATTTATCAATGTATTTATTTATTCATTGATCCAATATAAGTTTTCAGAGGGCTTCAGAACATTGACATCAGGATCCGACTGGTGTCGTTCAAATGTCAGCTTTGCCGTTCAGTAACGCTGTGATTTTAGACTACTTATACTCTCTAAACTTCAGTCTCCTCCTAACAATGCCCTATTTCATCTTATAAAATATGTTCACGTTTTAATTTTTTGAAATCAAGGTGCATCTAACAGTGATGTCAACTGAATGTTGAAACACATCTGTCAGAGTAGGTGACACTTGACATTTTGTCCAAATTTTGCTGGTACTGGCTATTGCTCATATGTGTGCAAACAACCATAGAAAATACCTGTTCATCCAACTGCTATTTCATTTTACTTATTTACACTGATATCAGCACATGTCATCAAAACAAGTTTTACTTAAATTTAAATTCCTAATTATTATTTTAAATATTTCAGAAAGATAACACAATAATTTAGCACTGAAATGGGAGGTCCTTGTGTGTGTTTTGAGTAATACATATTACATACCAGGTAGTATAATTAGTGCAAAAATGGGCAGAACACTTAAAATATATCATATAATTTTCTAACGTAAGAGAGGTTGTTGTGGTTGATTTAAGCATTACAAGAAACTATCACTGAGCTGTTGCATATGTGTTCAAATTTCCTGCTAACTTTTTAGATGCACTGATTAAATTTTAGGAAAACATAATTTTAATTAAGGAATATCTTTTATTAATCTCACAATATAGTAGAAATCCCCTGTATTTTAGATGTGATTTTGAGTTTTGGTGATAATTTGAATAATGCCAAATCAGTCGAAGTCATAAGGCTGAATTATGAATATAAGTGTATAGTGATGATTTCTAAGAGGTGAACATATTCAGACGATTCCTTCTACTGACCAGAGAGAAGCATTAAATGTAAAAAAAAAAAAAAAAAAAAAAAAAAAAAAAAAAAAAGATGAACTCAAGTACATATTCTTATGTGCTTATAAGGATTATGTGCTATATGTCATGTAATTGTTTCACTCTCATCTCTAATAGCTGTTACAAACTGATAAATCATTACATAATCAGTGGGTTTTAGCATCATTGAAATACAGTATTACCTATCTCAAGAACTGTTATGAAGAATTATAGATCATGATACCTAAGCCATAGCAAGACCCAATAAATGTTAGCTAGATATGAGTTATTCCGTGGAAAAAATTGGAAATTGTCTTTTCCTTCTAATAACAGGGTCTAATGGTAAAGACAGACACATGGCTAAGATCAATTTCTTTAGGCTACCTTAGGTTTGTATGCATCAGATTTCTCAGATAATGCTCTTGTTAGAACTAAGAGGCAGCATTGTGCAGAAGGTGACACTGAACTATAGTATAGTGTAGTTGCAAAAGCAAACTCAGTTAATCCCCTAGGGAGTTCTGAAGCTTGGATGCCCCTTCAGAGTTATACCCAATTGGAGCCAATGGGCTAGGCCTTTGTACTTCTGCATCAAATAGTTATTGGATGTAGGATTCCCTCGGGGAGAGGGCAAGGCAGTTGCTTTCAGCTGAAAGCAATTCTCAGAGAGGGACACAGTTGCAAGTTGTCAACAAGCAAACATTCCTGCACCTGTGAGAATGAATATCTCAGTCCTAAAGGGGTACTAGGGTAGTGCGCCACAGCATCCATTGCACACATTTAAAAATAACATCAATATAATGATACCAACTAACACAGTGGTGTGAGCCAAGTACTTACTGTGAAAACTCAGAGGAAACAGGAGGTATTAAAGTACAAAGTTTTGGTTTTTCAAGGTGAGTAAAATCCTAGTGATCTACTGTATAGTACATAAATTGTCTACAGTTAATAATACTACAATGTATACCTGTTAAAAGAGTAGATCTTATGGTAAGTGATTTTGTAACACAAGCAACAGAAATGGAAGGAGAAAACTTCTGGAGATTACGAATGTGTTTATGGCATAGCTAGGGAAGATGTTTTAATAGGTGCATGCTTATGTCCAAACACAGAAAATTATATAAATTTTGTATGTCAATTACACCTCATTCAGGTGGTTAAAAAGAGAGAATGGCTCAATCTATTGAATGGAAAAGGAAAGGCTTAGTGAAGGGGAAGCTGATTTGCGCTTGATTTTAAGTCCAAGGGTGGGAAAGGGGTTCCAGTCAACAAGATTAGGGCAAATGTTCAAAGATGCAAATGCGTAAGTATTTAATGGATATTTAAATATTGTTTCTTCTTCCTGAAGAACATAATGCCTAAATATTCTCACTACTGAATCTCACATGTACTTAGACAATTATGGTATTTTCCAAATTTTCTACTTCTGTAAAAGCACTTATGGCCAACTTATAATTTCATCATTAGAAACATATTTTAAGCTCAGAAATCCAAAAGTATATTTAATTTCTTTTCAAAATGTATAAAAATTCTCTATTTATCTTCAAATTATCCATTAACTCCTCAATACAAATAAAAATTAGTTCTTTTTTTATTTTGATGGTTGATTTACATACTTGCCTCATGTTTTCCTCTTTTACAATATCCTTCACTGTTTTTTTAACAGTTTGTCATCATTTTAAGTCCACATATTCTGAAGCTGTACTTTCTGGGTTCAAATCGTTGCTTAACTGTTGGTATAGTTTGGATATTTGTCTTCTCCAAATCTCAAGCTGAAATGTGATCCCCAATGTTGGAGGTGGACCCTGCTGGGAGATGTTTGGGTCTTAGGAGCAGATCCATCATGAATGGTTCAGTGCTCTCCCATGGTATTGAGTTCTCGCTCTATTAGTCACAGCAAGTCCTGATTGCCAAAAAGAACTACTACCTCATCCTTTCTATCTTGCACCCTCTCTTGTCATGTGATATGCTGACTCCCCTTTGCCTTCCACAAAAAAGTAGAAAAAGTAAAAGCTTCCTGAGGTCTCAACAGAGGCAGATGCTAGTGCCATGCTTCTTGTATAGCCTTCAGAACTATGAGCTAAATAAATATATTTTTTAAAAATAAATTACCCAGTCTCAGGTATTCCTTTAGAGCAATGCAAAATGGACTATACAGCCATTTATTAGCTGTGTGACTTTGGACAATTTCCTTAGTGTCTCTGTGCTAGAGTTTTTGTGGTGTTTAAAATGAGAATAAAAATACTCACTTTTGTAGATTGCTGTTAGACTTAAGGGAGTCAATATGCATAGTATATTTGGAATAGTGACTGAAAGAATTAATTATTATTACCTTCCCTTTTTTTTTCTACTGTATTTTTGGTGCTGCTTCTGTCTTTTAAATCAGATAAAAGCCCTTCACATGTCCCATGTTAGAAGTCTTATATACCTACCACAGAGTCTCTACATGAATAATACCCTTCCACAGATAACTAGTCTTATACCAGGTTGTTTACCTATATACACAGAATCATAGTTTCCTCACCTATTAAACACTATATTAAAGAATTTTGTGTCAATAAGAAAGTTACTTGTGTTATTTGTGCTGAATGATGTGTGGTCCATTTGCCTCTACTGCTTCTGATTAAAGCTGAGTGCTGCAGGTTTCGGTTAGAGTCAGCTAAGAGAGCAATTCACATGGGACATGAAAGGCAGTAGAAGAACATTTACAGTAGTTTTCACACTAGGGCCAGTTTAGTTTTCCTGCTAAGAATGTACATTTCAGAGGTGTATAGTGAATGCCTCAGGTGTTCATTGAAGACTTCTCATTCTGGCTGGTTGTAGCTCAGACATTCCAAGCTCTGTGTGTCACCAAATTTTTGGGTAATATTCAGTTTCCAGCTCTCTGACAATTCTTTGCTATGACAAGAGACATTCCATGCTACTTATGTATAGCTTTTTATTCAGTGATAGATTCAATCCTTTATAAATTTCTCTATGTCTTTCCCCAGGTAGCATCTTCCTCTCTGGTATCTGTCCACATTTCCAACTGCCTCTGCATTTCTGGATTCCAATCTATCTCAACTTTGCTTGAGTTTCCCCTCCTCTCACTTGTGTCTGAAAAGAGAGGGCCTTACGTCAGAAAGCCAGTAGAAGAATAGGGTTCACCATCTTTGTGGTTTTATCTGTCTCTGGTCTTTGATGGTGGTGACGTACTGATGGGGTTTTGGTATAGGTGTCCTTCCTGTTTGATAGTTTTCCTTCTGACAGTCAGAAGGACTGTCTGTTGGTCTGTTGGAGATTGCTTGAGGTCCACTCCAGACCCTGTTTGCCTGGGTATCAGCAGCAGAGGTTGCCGAAGATAGAATATTGCTGAACAGCGAGTGTACCTGTCTGATTCTTCCTTTGGAAGTTTCCTCTCAGGGGTGTACTCCACCCTGTGAGGTGTGGGGTGTCAGACTGCCCCTAGTGGGGGATTTCTCCCAGCTAGGCTACTCAGGGGTCAGGGACACACCTGAGCAGGCAGTCTGTCCGTTCTCAGATCTCAACCTCCACGTTGGGAGATCCACGGCTCTCCCCAAAGCTGTCAGACAGAGTCCTTCGCGTCTGCACCGGCTCCCGCTACTTCCCCTGTTGGTCTTCAGCTGTGCGCTGTCCCCAGAGGTGGAGACTACAGAGACAGGCAGGCTTCCTTGAGCTGCTGTGAGCTCCACCCAGTTGGAGCTTCCCAGCGGCTTTGTTTACCTACTTAAGCCTCAGCAATGGGGGGCGCCCCTCCCCCAGCCTCGCTGCTGCCTTGCGGATAGATCGCGGCAGACTGCTGTGTTAGCAGTGAGGGAGGCTTCGTGGGCATGGGACCCTTCCGGCCAGGATTGGGATATATTCTCCTGGTGTGCCTGTATGCTTACAGCGCAGTATTGGGGTGGGAGTTACCCGATTTTCCAGGTGTTGTGTGTCTCAGTTCCCCTGGCTAGGAAAACGGATCCCCTTCCCCCTTGCGCTTCCAGGTGAGGCGATGCCTCGCCCTGCTTCAGCTCTGGCTGGTCAGGCTGCAGCAGCTGACCAGCACCGATTGTCCGGCACTCCCTAGTGAGATGACCCCAGTACCTCAGTTGAAAATGCAGAAATCACCGGTCTTCTGTGTCGCTCGCGCTGGGAGTTGGAGACTGGAGCTGTTCCTATTCGGCCATCTTGCTCCGCCCCCCTCTCTTTTCAATATCGTGAAAATGGCCATACTCCCCAAGGTTATTTATAGATTCAATGCCATCCCCATCAAGCTACCAATGAGTTTCTTCACAGAATTGGAATAAACTGCTTTAAAGTTCATATGGAACCAAAAAAGAGCCCGCATTGCCAAGACAATCCTAAGTCAAAAGGACAAAGCTGGAGGCGTCACGCTACCTGACTTCAAACTATACTACAAGGCTACAGTAACCAAAACAGCATGGTACTGGTACCAAAACAGAGATATAGACCAATGGAACAGAACAGAGTCCTCAGAAATAATACCACACATCTACAGCCATCTGATCTTTGACAAACCTGAGAGAAACAAGAAATGGGGAAAGGATTCCCTATTTAATAAATGGTGCTGGGAAAATTGGCTAGCTATAAGTAGAAAGCTGAAACTGGATCCTTTCCTTACCCCTTATACAAAGATTAATTCAAGATGGATTAGAGACTTAAATGTTAGACCTAATACCATAAAAACCCTAGAAGAAAATCTAGGTAGTACCATTCAGGACATAGTCATGGGCAAGGACTTCATGTCTAAAACACCAAAAGCAACGGCAGCAAAAGCCAAAATTGACAAATGGGATCTAATTAAACTAAAGAGCTTTTGCACAGCAAAAGAAACTACCATCAGAGTGAACAGGCAACCTACAGAATGGGAGAAAAGTTTTGCAACCTACTCATCTGACAAAGGGCTAATATCCAGAATCTACAAAGAACTCAAACAAATATACGAGAAAAAAACAAACAACCCCATCAAAAAGTGGGGAAAGGATATGAACAGACATTTCTCAAAAGATGATATTCATACAGCCAACAGACACATGAAAAAATGCTCATTGTCACTCGCCATCAGAGAAATGCAAATCAAAACCACAATGAGATACCATCTCACACCAGTTAGAATGGCAATCATTAAGAAGTCAGGAAACAACAGGTGTTGGAGAGGATGTGGAGAAATAGGAACACTTTTACACTGTTGGTGGGATTGTAAACTAGTTCAACCATTATGGAAAACAGTATGGCAATTCCTCAAGGATCTAGAACTAGATGTACCATATGACCCAGCCATCCCACTACTGGGTTTATACCCAAAGGATTATAAATTATTCTACTACAGAGACACATGTACACGTATGTTTATTGCGGCACTATTCACAATAGCAAAGACTTGGAATCAACCCAAATGTCCATCTGTGACAGACTGGATTAAGAAAATGTGGCACATATACACCATGGAATACTATGCAGCCATAAAAAAGGATGAATTTGTGTCCTTTGTAGGGACATGGATGCAGCTGGAAACCATCATTCTTAGCAAACTATCACAAGAACAGAAAACCAAACACCGCATGTTCTCACTCATAGGTGGGAACTGAACAATGAGATCACTTGGACTCGGGAAGGGGAACATCACGCACTGGGGCCTATCATGGGGAGGGGGGAGGGGGGAGGAGGGAGGGATTGCATTGGGGAGTTATACATGACATAAATGATGAATTGATGGGTGCTGACGAGTTGATGGGTGCAGCACACCAACACGGCATAAGTATACATATGTAACAAACCTGCACGTTATGCACATGTACCCTAGAACTTAAAGTATAATAAAAAAAAAAAAAAAAGAAAAAAAAAAAAGAAAAACATTAAAAAAAAAAAAAAAAAAAGAATAGGGTTCACTTAGTTTACTTCCCTTTTTTTAAGGAACTACAGCCCTGATAACTCTTATTCAATGTTTGAAAAGAATTATTTTATACATTTTATCCAGATGTTTAGTAGTTTATGGACTTAAGTACTGTGAGCCCCCTCAGATTATTCCATTGCGGCCAAAATTAAAGGGCTTTGATCATTTCTTGAACCAACTCTGTGACCTAAGTGTTAAATCTCTGGCCTCATTACATTCCACTCATCCACCATTTTTGGCAAAGTTGCTGTATCTCAACTTTTTGAAATACTTCACTTGGCCTCTTGGATATCATATCCTCAGTTTTCCTGCTGCTTTACTGGTCACACATTCTAAACTTTTTTAATTGAATATTGCTAATTTTTGAGCTTCAAACATTAGAGTGTCTAGGGTTTAGTTCTTGCATCACTTTTGGGGAGACATCATCCAGTCTCATGACCTTCAACCTTTGGTGGTCATGATAGTGCCTAGATATTTGGTTAAACATTAAACATTACTCTAAATGTGTCTGTGAGGATGTTTTTGGGTGATATTAACATTTGAATTGGTAGACTGTATATAAGTAAATTGCCCTTTCTAATATAGGCAACCCTCATTCAATCGATTGAAAACCTGAATAGAACAAAATGATTAAATAAGTAGAAACTCCTTCTGCCTGATTCTTTGATCTGAAACATTGGTGTTTTCTAGCCATCAAACTTGGACTGAAACATTAGTTCTTCTTGTATCTTGAGCTTACTGGTTTTTGGATTGGATTTTAGACCATTGGTTCTTCTGGTTCTCAGACCTTTGGACTCAGAATGAAATTACATATCATTGGCTCTCCTGAGTCTCCAGTTTGCCACTGCAGATCTGAGGGCTTTTTAGCCTCCATAATCATGTTAACTAATTCCTTTTAATACATACATAATATATAAATCTATAAATACAAATATGTCTTTGTATTTGTATGTGCATATACATACATCCTATTGGTTTTGTGTCTCTTGAGAACCCTTACTAACACAGTAATGTTATCCTGCAAAACTTACTTTAAGTCTGGACTGCTCACCAAACTCAAAACTTACATATATCCAGCTGCTAACTCTCCATATAGAATATGTAATAGGTATTCCCAAATTAGCATGATTAAATCTCTTTTCCCAAATTCAACCTGCTCCTCTTTCAATCTTCTTCAATAGACAACAACTTCATTTTTCCATTTATTAATGTAAAAAGTTTGAAATGATCTTTGATTTATTTATTAGAAGCCTCAGTTTAATTTATTGGTAAATCCTATCTGCTCTATATTTTTCTAGAGAAAGCACATAAAGCTTTAATAGTAAAATATTTGCATTACACCTTACTTGTGCTCAAGTAATAACAAAACATTCGTTGTTTTATTATCTCATACTTTCTCTCCTCAGGTGTGGCCCATCTCCTATATGCTTGGAGTGAACTCTGGCTACCTAGCTGGTCTTATTTCACTACTCTGGATGGTGTACACTTTTAAAGGTATTTGTTTTAATTACAATGCAACACATACAGTATATTAAATATGTCTGACTTGTAACAATCAATATGTCTTTTACAAATGTATACACCTATGTAACCACAACCGAGAACAACATATGTCTGAGAACTCTTTATGATTCCCTTTCTATCAGTAACCCCCATCATGTTAACCATTATTTTGACCCCCATTACCATAGATTAGTTCTGCCTTCATATAAAGAGAATTATACTGTATGCAGTATTTTGTTTCCAACTCAATTTATTCAACATTTTTTCTGCATGATTAGGTCACATTGTTACTCATTTTAGTAGCATGTTCTTCATTGTTTTATCATAACCCACTGTATGAATAAACCAATAATAGTTATCCATTTTTAAATATTTTTCTCATTTTTGGTTATTATTAATAAAGATAATTATTTCTGTATGTGTATTTTTATGGTTATAAACACTTATTTTGTTGAATTTTATATTAAGGAGTGGAACTGCTTAGTTATAAGGCATATGCATGTTTACTTTTAGTAGAAAGTTTTGAAACATTTTCTAAGTTGTTTTATAAATTTATCCTCAAACTAACAGCAGAATATATAGTTCCAGTTACATCCTTCTCAAGAGTTAGTATCGTCAGTCTTTTTCATTTTAGTCTCTTTGGTCTGTGTTTACTGTTTAACATCCATTCATGTTAAGAACTATAAATAAACCAGTTATTGAAGGAACATACCTCAAAATAATACGAGACATATATGACAAACACACAGCCATCATACTGAATGGGCAAAAACCTGAAGACTTCCCCTTGAAAACTGGCACAAGACAAGGAGAGCCTCTCTCACCACTATTCAACATAGTATTGGAAATTCTAGCCAGGGCAATTAGGCAAGAGAAAGAAATAAAGAGCTCAAAACAGGAAAAGAGGAAGTCAAACTATCCTTGTTTTCAGACAACATGATCCTGTATCTAGAAAACCCCATTGTCTCAACCCCAAAGCTTCTTAATTTGATAAAGAGCTTTAGCAAAGTCTCAGGATACAAAACCAATGTGTAAAATTACTGGCATTCCTATACACCAGCAACAGTCAAGCAGAGAACTGAATCATGAATTAATTCCCATTCACAGTTGCCACAAAAAGAATAAAATACCTAGGAATACAACTATCTAGGGAGGTGAAAGATCTCTACAAGGAGAACTACAAACTGCTGTTCAAATAAATCAGAGATGACAGAAGCAAATAAAAAAGTCCATGCTCATGAATAGGAAGAATCAATATCAGTAAAATGCCATACTGTGCATAGCAATTTATAGATTTAATGCTAATTATATCAAACTACCATTGACATTCTTCACAAAACTAGAGAAAACCGTTTTAAAATTCATATGGAACCAACAAAGAGCTGGAATAAATGAGGCAATCTTAACCAAAATAAACAAAGCTAAAGGCATCACATTACCTGACTGCAAACTATACTGCAGTGCTATGATAACCAAAATAGCATGGTACTGGTACAAAAACAGGCATATAGACCAGAGGAACAGAATAGAGAACCCCAAAATAAGACTGCACACCTAAAACTATCTAATCTTTGACAAACCTGACAAAAACAAGCAAGGGGGGAAGGATTCCTTATTCAATAAGTGTTTCTGGAATAACTGGCTAGCCATATGGAGAAAACTGAAATTGGACTGCTTCCTTCCACCGTATACAAAAATTAACTCAAGATGGAGTAAAGACTTAAATGTAAAACCCAAAACTATAAAAACTTTGAAAGACAACCTAGGCAATACTATTCAAGACATAGGCACTGGCAATGATTTCATGATGAAGACACCAAAAGCAATTGCAGGAAAAGTAAATAATTGACAAATAAGATCTAATCAAACTAAAGAAATTCTCAAATTCAATATCAATTATTTTTCTTTTATGGTTTAATTTGTCTTTTCCTATCTCAAATACTTCTGGAAGTTTGATTGTTTAGCTTTTACTTTTAGATCAATGATTCATCTGAAACTTATGTTATACATGCATAGAATCAAGGTTTATTTCTTCTCTTATAGACATCTAATTGACCCAGTGCCATTTAGCAAAAGTTCTCCTTTCCCCATTCAACTGCAGTGGACTCTGTAACACACAAGATGAGTGATAACCTTTGGGTCTAGTTAACGACTGTCTCTCATGTTGCATTTTATAACTGCTATTTTTTGCATTATTACTATGCAGATATTAATTACTCTCATCATTGTTTTAAACAAGTCTTGATATCTGGTAGTGTTGGTTCTCCAACTTTATGTTCTTCTTGATCATTACCTTACCTATTCTACATTATCTGAGCTTAACTGCATGAAGCAACTTCCATTTAAACATTTCCTCTTATAAAGCTATATATATATATATATCTTATTGGTTCAGTTTCTCTGGAGAACACTAACTAATAAACCTATTTATGATAAATATTTTAAAGAAAATAGTGAAAAGAGAGAACCATTACAAAAACTTACGACAAGTGTTAATCTTGCTGTAGGTCATAAGCACAGTATCCAATGGATAATTATTCAGTCCTCACAGTTTCCCAACCTTCACTCTTAAGTAGACCACAGTGTCTATTGTTTCCTTCCTTATATCCATATATACACAATGTTAGCTCCCACTTGTAAGTGAGAACATACAGTATTTGATTTTCTGTTCCTGTGTTAGTTTGTTTAGGATAATGGCCTCCATCCATGTTGCTGCAAAGGACATGATCTCATTTTTTAATGGCTGTGTAGTATTCCATGGTGTATATGTACCACATTTTCCAGTGCACCATTGGCAGGCATTTAGGTTGATTCCATGTCTTTGCTATTGTGAATAGTGTTGCAATGAACATATCTGTGCATGTATTTTTATGGTAGAATAATTTATATTGCTTTATGTCCCTTTGGGTATAAACCCAGTAATGAGATTGCTGGGTTAAATAATAGCTCTAAGTTCTTTGATAAATTCTTAAACTGCTTTCCACAGTTGATGAACTAATTTACATTCTCACCAGCAGTGTATAAGCATTCGCTCTTCTCTGCAATCTCACAAGCATCTGTCAGTTTTTGACTTTTTAATAGTAGACATTCTGATGGGTATGAGATAATATCTCATTGTGGTTTTGATTTGCATTTCTCTATCGATTAATGATGTAGAGCATTTATTCATATGCTTCTTGGCTGCATGTATGTATTCTTTTGAGAAGTGACTGTTCATGCTCTTTGCCCATTTTTAATGGTGTTGTTTCTTGCTTGCTGATTTGTTTACGTTCCTTGTAGATTCTGGAATTTAGACCTCCATTGGATGCAGTTTGTGAATATTTTCTCCCATTCTGTAGGTTGTCTGTTTACTCTGTTGATAGTTTATTTTGCTGTACAGAAGCTTTTTGTTTAATTAGGACTCACTTGTAAATTTTTATTTTTGCTGCAATTGCTTTTGGTAACTTCATCATGAGATCTTTGGCAAGGCCTATGTCCAAAATAGCTTGTCCTAGGTTGTCTTTTGGGGGTTTTACAGTTTGATATCTTACATTTAAGTCTTTAATCCACCTGAGTTGATTTTTGTATATGGTGAAAGGGGCCCACTTTCAATCTTCTGCATATGGCTATCCAGTTACTCCAGCACCAATTATTGAATAGGGAGTCCATTCCCCATTGCTGTTTTTGATCAAATTTGTTGAAAATCCAATGATTATAGGTGTGTGGCTTTATTTCTGGGTTCTCTAACCTGTTATATTGTCCCATGTATTTGTTTTTGTGCCAGTATCATGCTGTTTTGGTTACTGTAGCCTTGTAGTTTGAAATCAGGTAATGTGACTTTGTTCTCTTTGCTAAGGATTGCTTTGGTCACTCAGGCTTTCTTTTGGTTTCACATGAATTTTAGGAGAATTTTTTTTCTTAATTCTGTTTAAAAAATGTTGTTAGTAGCTTGATAGGCGTAGCATTGAATCTGTAAATTGCTTTGGGCAGTACGGTCACTTTAATGATATTGACTCTTCCTATCTATGAGCATAGGATGTGTTTTCCATTTGTTTGTGTCCTCTTTTATTTATTTCAGCAGTGTTTTCATAATTTTCATTGTAGAAATATTTTACTTCCATTGTTAGCTGTATTTCTAGGGATTTTATTTCCTGGGTATTGTAAATGGGGTTGCATTCTTGATTTGGCTTTCAGCTTGGATGTTGTTGGTGTATAGAAATGCTACTGGTTTTTGTACCTTGATTTTGTACCCTGAAACTTCACTGAAGTTGTTTATCAGATCTAGGAGCTTTGGGGTAGAGATTATGGGGTTTTTTAGATACAAAGTCATATCATCAGTGAATATTGGTAGTTTGACTTTTCTTTCTATTTAGAAGCCTTTTATTTATCTTGTCTTATTGCTCTGGTTAGGACTTTCAGTACCATGGTGAAGAGGAGTGGTGTGAGTGGGCATCCTTGACTTGTTCTGGTTCTCAAGGAGAATGCTTCCAGCTTTTGCCATTCAGTATAATGTTGGCTATGGGTTTGTTACAGATGACTCATTATTTTGAGGTATCTTCCATTAATGCATAGTTTGTTAGGAGATTTTAAATATGAAGAAATATTAAGTTACCTCAAAGCCTTTTCTGTGTCTATTGAGATGACAATGGAGTTTTTGTTGTTAGTTCTGTTATGAATCACATTTATTGATATGCCTATGTTGAACCAACTTTGCATCCCAGGAATAAATCCTACTTGACGGTGGTGGATTAGCTTTATGATGTACTGCTGGGTTTGGTTTGCTAGTATTTTGTTGAAGATTTTGCATCAATGTTCATCAGGGATATTGGCCTGTCTCTGCCAGGTTTTGGTATCAGAATGATGCTGACCTTACAGAATGAAATAGCAAGGAATACCTTCTTCTAAACTTTTTGGAATAACTTTGGTAGAATTGGTACTAGCTCCTTTAAATACACCTGGTAGAATTCAGCTTTGAATTCACCTGGTTCAGAGCTTTTTCTTTTCTATTTGGTAGGTTTTTCATTACTGATTCAATTTTGGAAATTGTTATTGGTCTGTTTATGGTTTCAATTTCTTCCTGATTCAGTCTTGAGAGGTTGTATATTTCCAGGAATTTATTCATTTCTTTAAGGTTTTCTACTTTTTTGTGTGCATAAAGGCGTTCATAATATTCTCTGATGGTTTTCTTGTATTTCTGTGAAGTCAGTGGTAATGTTTTAGATGGTTTCCAATTTCTGAGATTATACTAAAAGTGTGCAAACTGTAGTCATGAGAATAATTTTTAAAGGGTACCAAGAAACTCTCTACACTATTTTGCAAAGCCCAGTGAATGTATAATTATATTTGTAAAGTTTAAAAAAATAAAGCATTATCACTAATATGTTCATAATATTTTTCTATTTTAATAGAGTGGGTTATAGCTCACCAGGTATGACTTAAATATTGAGAAGAAACACTTCTTTAGACAGAAGAAGAAAATCCCAAATAAAATTATGGAAATAAAGGTCACAATGAAGAACAATGGAAATGGTATACACATGGACAGCATACAAGAATTGTAATTTTCTTGTGGAATTTTAAAATCAAATATAAAATTAAAATGCATGCTACTGTAATGCATACATTACAGAGAGGAATTTAATTGTAACTAAAGTATTATAAAATTTTAGCATTATCTAGATGTGATAAAGGTAATAATTTCTATTAGACCAGAAGAACTTGGAAATGCTATTGTAATCTCTAGTGTTCCTGCCAAAAAAGAGGAGTATTACTACTCTTTTGATGAAAATTAAAATATATCTGATTAGTCCAAATGGCAAAAGAAAAAAATGACTAAAATCAAATAATAACCCTCTCAATAATTACACTAAATGTAAATGAACTAAATGTTATTCAGGAACAGAAAAACTTAGTGAGTACACCTTTTGTTTCACCTTCTTTTTATGTGTTAAAAAAAGACGATATTATAAGAGATATTATTTACCATAAATAAGAAAGCTATTTTGCTTCTTCCCCATCATCTGCCTAACACTTTCATATTGTATTGAACAGTTGCCATAATCTGAAAAGTGAAGTGTGAAAAATAAATCCAATAAATTGTGGGGAAAATAATATAGAACTATACACAACACTCTACATTATCATCAGCCTTCTAATTCTGATATTGTACTGTAGTCATATAAATTGTGGATTATATAGATTCATTTATCCCATTCACTTTACAGATTATGGGGAGATGGAACATATTAATACAACAGAAGGAGAAGCCTCTAGGGAGAACTTGCTAAATTAATCACACTCAAAATCACAATAGAAATATTGCACTGTACCCTTTGATTCAGTGTGCAAATGCAACTGTAAGGTTAATTATGAGCTATGAAAATTAAAATAACAAATCCCACAGTGAAGGACGTTTTTCTTTAGAAACTCCAAAGGAGCAATTAGATTGAATAACATGCTATTAATTTGGAGTTACAAAGGATAGAAAATCTAACTTATACAATTTATCTCTCTCATTTTCTTTAATATATTTATTTCAATATTTTCAACATAAAATAAAAAATCACATCATTCTTTTGGTTCAGTACATTTGAAACATTTATTATTTCAGGGACCAGTAACTGCTTTGCTCACCTTTGAACACCCCATTATTTTTATTTACTACCATTAGGTGAAATGCTGAACCAAATTACTGGAGTAATTTAGTATGTACTAAAAAGGCATCAATAGCTAAGAGATGTTAAAAATGTGAGAAATATCTGAATTCTACTGCCATAAAATAGCATTTATATTCATTGATACTTAAAAATTATTATTTACTGCTTTCATATATTTCAATCACTTGTAATTTTAAAAATTATAATTTTATGGATTAATAGTTGTTTATAAATATAGTTATCATATCCATTATTTAATTATATATATATAGTTATTAATGCCCAAAATATATAAACTTAGTCAACTAGATGAAACATGCTAATTACTATAATAAAGACTAGTGAAAACTCCAACTTCACTTATGTTTTTCTATTGAATTACTTTGAGAGCAGCATAAGGGAAAGTATGGTATGTGTGCATGTGTTTTCTTTTTCTTTCTTTTTTTCTTTTCAGAAATGGAGACTTGCTATGTTGACTAGGCTAGAGTGTAGTGGCTATTCATAGGGGTGATCATAACATAGTACATCCTCGAACTTCTGACCTCAAGCAATTCTCCAGCCTCAACCTCCTAAGTAGCCGGTACTACAGACATGTACCACCTCACTGGCCTTGTGTGAGTTGGAGAATGGCGTTAGCAAAAAGAAGTGTGAAGGTATATATAGGAATTAAATCTGAAGAAAAAAAAAACCTTGAATGGGTATTTTGATAAACTTTTCAAGTCCTTCAGACTTGGAAGAGTAAATGAAAGGTGTTATGGAAGGAGAGAGAAGACATAGTCTCCACTTGTTACACATTATTACTCCTTCTTCTAACCACCTCATTACATCTCCCTACCTTTGCCTCCTTGTTCCTCTGCTTGCTTTCCTCCTTTCTTCTTTGTTGTGTTGACTGCTTCTTCACCTTCATATACTGGATTCTAAATAGGAATAAAACTAGCTGTTACAGGAGAGTTTCACTCATGATTAAGTTACTTTGGAAAAAAATATTCTTTTATATAGGGTTCCTAAACACAGGAAAAAAAAATACATAAGACTTCTGTTAATCAATTTATATGCAGCCCTATGAACTTTTATAAGTCTTTTCTTTTTTTAATTTTTTCTCTAACACTTGTTGACACCAGTTGCTTGGTGATGGCCTACGATCACTTACTTCCTAATCTTGTATTCTCACACACTAAATATTCTCAAGCTTTGTTCAATTTTGCACGAAGCATTTTTCTTATGTTACCTCACTTACTTTTTTCTGAAACCCCATGTAGTAGGTGTTATTATCTTAATTACAAATTACTACAGATCATTAACTTACAGAGGTCATTATTGGATAGGAATAAGCAGGAATGCCAAAAGCGTTCTAATTATAGATCATTTTATCATGGTAGAAGAATCATATCTATACAAGATAAGTACTCTGAAGTTGTGCTGATTATTTTTCTTAATTGCTTTTAATACACTGCTTCTATAAAAATTTAGACTGAAAATCCTATCAAGTATATGAAAGGTGAAAGTCTAAGTCACTGACGGTTAATCACTGCAAACGTTGATCTTGAAATCATGTTTCAAAGTGATGAAGTCAAATTTTTCAAAATAAAAGTTAAAACTTGGGCAATAACAATAAATATAAAACTTACTGCAGTACAGGGATTTATATCACTTATGAGCCATATGCGTTTACGTTATCTCATTTAAATCTCACAGGAATCTTTACAGTAGGGGTCATTAGAACCCTTCTCTCACAGATGAAGAAAATTATAGAACAAATAAAACCACTCAGCTAGTAGCAAGTAGTCAAGTTGGGTCTCGAGTAATATTTTTCTGACTCCAAGTTTTATATGATTGCTTTATTGTCTACATATAAACAGATTAATTTTAGAAGAGCAGGGTCTATTGAACTGGTTCTATTCTTTGAGCCCCTAACCATAACAGTATGCTCTGATCATCTGGGTCACTAAAATATAAACATATTTCATCCTGACAAGTTGAGGTTATATGATTACTAGATGAATAACAATAAATAACATCATCTTTAAATTTATCATCTCTAAGCTTCCAGATTTCTGAAACTGGTTAAGGGCTCTATTGTGCTGTTAAAAAGTAATATGTATACCCATGCATTGTTCCCTGGAATCGAGTGCTTCTCTTGTGTAAATGTGATGTTATTCTCACAAGTCAAAGGAAAAATAAAAATAGCTAGATATGTTCAGATATCTATTGAGACAGCTCACAGTAAATACTGATTTATAACTATTTGATCAATTGAAATATGATATTATAATTCCTAGTTCTAGTTTACTATGTTTTACTGGACAAACAAATAGTATCTTGGTCACCAGTATTGATCACAAAAATAATTTGAATTTTTGCAGACAACAGACTCACTACAAGTATGAAGATCTACAGCAGAGCTGAAATGCTGGACAACAGTGCATTCTGAATAATGCATTTCAGTCTGTGTTATTAAAAATGCAGTATGTGTCAGTCACACAAAACCCAGTTTTCACGGAGGGATCCTTTCCCAATCTTCATTGTGACTTAGAAAAAGCAAAGAGATTTTTCACAAATTAAAACTGAAATCTATGATATTCCCCAAGTTATCTTTCCAAATTCCTGACGAATGTTTAAATTAAGTATTTACTTGTAGTCAATTAATAAAGGATGTCTAAAATACTTTTACAAGTTGAAGTGCGAATGTGTGTGTATCTGTGTACGTGTATGTTTATGTGTGTGGGTTGAATACAAAAATAGGTTAGTATCAATAGGAGAAAGCAGAAGAAAGGAAACAACTAGTTAATTTATATAAACATGCTTTGCTTTCTCATGGCCTTGATAATACTTAGTAACACTTAGTCTTAGTAGTAAAGATTAGAAATAAAAGCATTATTGCATACATTTCTTCAAAATACTGACATTTAGAAAAAAGGAATCATGTAAATGGTGGAAATTCTCGCTTATACCATTTCTATCTTTTTCTCTTGAAAAGTCATGCAAGGAAATCAGAACAAAATTGTGGAAAGCAGTAGTAGATTCACACATATTCACTTTATGATTTGCTGCAGGAATATTCATTTCACTAAAGGCTATTCCTATAGTCTGGCATTTTCCTATCGTTTAACTGAGTCCAGAAATTCTCCCCTGCCTCATTGTATTCCAAGGCTTGCTGAACCCTTATTCTGCAGCTCTCTGGCTTTCTGAACACCTTGCCGGACCATTCTTGCTCAACAATTAGTGACCTCCTCTTTTCTGCTAGATATATTTCTCCACTATGCTTCCCTACTCTGTGCTAGCAACCAGCTTCTTTCCACTTAATGATATTTAAGAAATGTATCATAAAAATTTTTCTTGATTGTTTCTTTGGGCCCAGAAAAGTGAAGTAAACAAAACAAAGAAAATAAAAGATTTTCTAAAAAAAAGAGAGATCTGGTAGATTAAATTCAATCATATATCTCTCTCCTGCTTTTTAATAGTTAAGGAGTAATATTTTGGCAGGACTTTGGACCTAATTATGTTTTGTTATTGCCACCAACCTCTTCTTTTTAAAAGGAAAATTTTTCTGTGTACCTATATGGAATTAGCTCTAAGAAATCTTTCACCTTACCACATTTTTCCAGTCCTCTTAGATAACACTTTGTTATTTTTGATGATCAGTGAAAGTGTCACTTAAGTTATATAATATTTCTTAACTTTCCCATGCAGAACTTTGAGACTTTCCTTTTTAAATCTCCTACTACACTTCATTCATGGATTTATCATATTTACAATAGTCATCTTTGTTATATATATGATGGACCAAATTATATTGTAAGCTTCTTATTGATATAAAAATTATTTGATTCCTCTCTTTATACCTAGAGCCAATAGCACTGCCTGACACCTAGATAATGCTCAATAAATGTTTGTAGTACAAAGAATGATGACAAGAAAGAATACTTAAAAATTGGGGTGAGAAAATATACAGAAAATTCTTAGAAAAGTGAAGAGATGTAGAAAAGACTAATGGGTAAGGAAAATTAAAGAAAGAATAAAAGCCCAGTTAACATTTGTGATGGTGGTGGCGGCCCAACTGGAGCAGCCACTTCAAGGACATCAGCTGCAGTGGGAGAGGCACAGTCAGGGCTGTGCACTCCACAGGGCCAGGAGGGGCCAGGAACAGGTGATCCCAGCAAGATCCCCACACTCTACTGAGTTGGTGAGGCAGGAGCCCATGCTCCTGGGTGCAGCTGCAGCTGCCCAGCCATGGCTGCAGGCCCAGGCATCCCTATGCCCTCAGGGGCCTGGGAAGCCCCCTGCCCTGCAGGCTCGGGAGTGCCTGCTCCTGCTCCTGGCATGTGCTCCAGTGCAGAGCAAAGTTGTGGCCAAACCCAGGTGCTATCACAACCTAGCCAGGTGTGCATGTGCTCAGGGCAGTGTTGACACGCCAGCCCCCTGCCACCTTGGCTCTCTCTAGATTTTGGATGCTGATGTGTGCAGGAGGGAGACTGGGGGTGCTGAGAGTGGCTCGGCCTGGGCCTGCAGGTGTCCCTTGGCATGGAGAGCCTGGGAACCATGTATGGCACGTTGATGGCACTGGGAGGAAGACAGGTTCCTGGGGGGGAAGGGGAAGGTCCCCAGTGAAACCCCACCTTCAGGCCAGGGGAAGCCTGAAGCCTGGGGACCGGGTTGCCAGTTCCAGGTGGAGTCTAAGACCCGGAGTGAGAACTTCCTTAATGCCTTTTGGCCAATCAGATGGTGCTTTCTCCAGGCCCACCCATGGCCACCCCCCATGAACCAATCAGCATGGACTGCCTCCCTTCTGAGCCCATAAAAACCCCAGACTCAGCCAGACTGGGTAACTTGTTGGTACTAATTGCCTGCAGGTAGGAGCTACCCTCTTCAGGTCTCATCTACACTTGTTGGGACCAACCTGCCTGTGAATAGGAGCTACCCACATTGGGTCTCCTCTAGACTTGTCAGGATGACCTGCCTGTAGATAGGAGCTACCCACCTCAGGTCTCCTCACTGCTGAGAGCTGCCTGTCACTCAGTAAATCTCCTCTCCACTTTGCTCACCCTCCAGTTGTCCATGTAACCTCACTCTTCCCAGATGTGGGACAAGAACTCAGGATTCACAGACTGGTGGGAGCGAAAGGAGCTGTAACGTGTTCTTGGCTGGCTCACCAGCTGTAGGCAGTGACATGCTCTCAGAAGTGAAGAATGCAACCTTTCTGGGGGCTCAGGCCTCAGGATTCCCTGAGCCAGAGCTGCTGTAACATTATAGCCCTCCTACCTTCTGTAGGGGCCAGGTAGCTGCCTCATGTGAAAGGAAGCAGTGGCAGAGCCAGGCCAGCCCAGGAGCCACAGGCTGGAGTGAGGCAGTGGGACTGTAAGAGCGTAACTCAAACAGGCTGAAAAACGCCTCCAGGAACATGCCACAAATCCTGCTTGCCATGCTGGGGTGACAAGAAGGAGAAAACAGCTGCAGCCTTTCTGGGAACCCAGACCTCAGGGCTGCCTGAGCCAGGGCTGTGACACCCTCTTTGGGGGTCTGCACTTCCTGATATCTCTGAGCTCTTGGGCACCACCTTATTCCCCTTGTCCAGAGGCTGGTGCTTGCAGTGGAAACCTCTTGTGGTATGTCTGGTCCAGCCACAGCCTTGCATGGAGCTGGTGCCTGTGCCTGTCCCTGGAGCTGCCCACCCTGCCATAGCAGCCAGTGTTCCCGGCTGTGCATAGTGGGTGACTCCTGAGCTCGGGTGCTCACATACACCTCTCTGCTCTGCGCCTGGCTTGCCCTTGGCAGGTGTCGGATCCAGTCTGGTAGCATAAGCCGAGTGTAGCCTGCTGGGTCTAGTGTATGAAACGAGCCCAGCAGCGGTGAACAAAACACAAGCTGTGAGGCACCACCAGTCACAGAGGTTTCCAGCTGGTGAGGCAGCACCGTAAGGATCCTGTGACACTTGCATACTTACACTTTCTCGTTCACTATTAATGCTCAAAAATTAGGTATGCTGGATAGAAATGTTGATTACTACAGCATTTCTCTCAGCTTTAAGGGCATGGAATAGTAGCAAAAATGATGATGACCACCTTAACTTATTGTTTTCCAGTAAGTAAATCCAACTGATTATTGACAAATCATAGTGCAGGTCCTTTGTTGTCAACATAAGTGACACATTTATGTTTATAACTTTCAAAGTTGTTGGTTCCTTCATGTGACCTGTGACATGTGTGGAAGAGGTGTAGATATGTGATTTCAGATTGAACTGACTGGTGCCTCTATAAACAAACTCGAGAATTTGGCCGGATCAGTGATAAACTTAAATAACTGAATACGTCTCTAGCAATAACTCTTTGAAAGGTGTAAAGCGTACATTATTACTTAGACTGATCTTTCTCAAACTATCTCTTTTCAATGACCAGTATTTATCTCCCCAACACAATTTTGCATAGACTAATACAAGTTTATTCTATGCACACCTATCACACATCTTGTGCCAGTCAGTGAATTAGCATGACTTTGCCATCAGCACAACTAGTCTATTCCCTGCTCAACAAGACTGGACAGCCTATCACATTCTTGACTATCTCTGCCACTTCAAATTGCTGTACAAGTTCCTAAACACTCCATATCTGTTTTTGTTGTTTTTGTTTTCGTTCTGAGATGGAGTATTACTCTGTCTTGCTATGTCTCCCAGGCTGGCATGCAGTATCATGATGTCGGCTCACTGCAAACTCCGTCTCCTAGTTCAAGCAATTCTCCTGCCTCAGCCTACTGAGTAGCAGGGATTACAGGTGCCCACCACCACACCTGGTTAATTTTTGTATTTTTAGTAGAGACAGGGTTTCACCATGTTGACCAGGCTGGCCTCAGACTCCTGATCTCAAGCGATCTGCCCATCTCAGCCTCCCAAAGTTCTGGGATTACAGGCATGAGCCACTGTGCCTGATCATATCTGTATTATTTTGTTTTAACAGACACTAATAAATAGTTCATGGACCAACATTGTTCCACAGTGCACACTTTGAATAGCATTGGTTTAGACAGCTGAATATAAGCCAAAGCAAGATCTAGTGGACTCTAACCCCAGAGAAAATAAAAACCCAACTATGATGTGGCCCATTAATACATACTTTTAAAAATTCCAAATGAAATCCCTAACAATACAATTGCCACAATTTGCCATTGATAATGATTTATGGGTAAAATTTTAGAAAAATGATGCAGTTGTGTGAAGAAACAGTATTGTAATATAGATGTCACAAAAATCTATGTTGAAGCCCAACAGAAATTGATGGTGAGATGAAAGGAGATACTTGCATTTCTGGAAACATAGTTGACCAGATATCCTAAAATCTCCCTGTGTACAAAAAATCTGATACAAAACCAAATTAGCTGAAAAAAATATATACACACACAAATATTATACCTTTAAAATATATAATTATTATCATATGTAAAAGACATATATATGTGTGTGTGGATATGTGTGTGTGTGTGTGTGTGTGTGTACATATATATCTCTCTCTCAAATTCTTCTAATCTGTCTAAGCTGTCAAGAAAATAAAGAATATTCACAGGAAAGAAATATGAAATGAAAGCTTAAAACTACATCTAACAGAAGGTGCTAAAGCTGCTAACTACCGAAAGGGAGTTTGCCAGTCCCTACAATTCAGAGGCTTAGGTCGTAAAGACACACATGGACATGAACACATGGCATTGAACCCATGTAATAAGAGGAATTGGAAGAAAGATTTCCAAAAAAGTCAACAATTTTTTACATGAAAGGGTGGACCAGAAAATTATCTGCCCCACAAAAGTAAATAGCGAAGAAAACTGACTAGCTCAGTCTGCATTTTAGTGGAGGGCTTTAACATACACATACATATCTCCTGAGTATTAGGAGTGTGGGTTTCAAATTCTCACAGGTCATGTGACCTAGAAAAGCTTATCTAAGATTTTAAATGGTCTTGGAATGAAGTCACCTCAACACCAACCATAAGAATATCATGTTGGGAAGAGCACATTTAAAACCTAGTAATCATAGAATTCCATAATATTGTTAATGAGTTCACAATAAACAAAACAGAAAACAGTAGAGGAAGCAAGAATTGTGGAGAGGAAAGAAAGAATGTGAACTAAATAACAAATTATGTGTCTAGAGTCTGCAGGGAAAACTTGCCAGTGAGAAATTACCTGTGATTCACATACAAAAGATTTTGAAGGAAAAATATACTGTTATTTAATATTAAGGAATTTGAATTTTTATGATTAAAGTCCCTCTGCAAACTTTCAATGAGCTCTGCTACATACACAACTGCCTTGAGTCAATAATTTTTGGAGAGAAAATCTAGGGAAAGAGGCTTAGATCTAAATATGGTTCACTGCTAAAAAGGGTATGGCAACAGTAATGGGAGGTCAGTTCCAGTGAGGGCACTGCACGGAAGCAGGTGTTCGGATCAGTGATTCTACAGGTTCAATCTCTCCAAAGTTTCCCAAAACTTATTATCTATTTTTAGTGTTGATTTGTTTGCAATTAGTCTGTAACTTCTATTACTTGTTTAGTAGAATATTTATTTTAATTTGTAGGCTCTATCAGGGAAAAAGTCAAAAACGAGAAGCAAAGACCCTTGGTGAAATTGATCTCTCAGGGTCCTTCCACTCTACAACGATAAGAGCCCGTGTTTCCATGACATGATATACGGACTGCTTTGAAAGTATCTTTAGAGTTTATGCTAATATACCAAGCTTTGAGTGTTTTAAATAAGTGTAAAACACATATATTATATTTTATATGTGTAAATTATAATCAAACATTCTATAATTTACCTCAGTAACTTCTAAAGCCTCGATTTTTACTCAGATGTTGGGATGGTGAAACTAAATCCTGCTTTTAAAGACACTTTGTCTTTTCTGTTTTAAAATGGTCTCAGAAAGACAGAAACAAGGGGGAAAAAACTATAATTATTTCTATAACTATCAATTCACAGTGTTTTCTAGTCCCACATCTCCCACCCTAAACATCAAGGGCTAATTTCCTGGATGGGTTTTGTATTTTCCTGGCATGAGGGAAGATTTATATTCACTAGTCTCTGCTTGAAATGTCTTTCTTGCTCTGGTTAATCTCAGCCTTTTGGTTGGCTGGAGTAATGAAAGTTCTCTTGTCTCCTTATATTAATGTCATGCATTGCCTCTGTTCCCAGAAGCTTCAGACAATTTTACGTATTACACTAATAACCTCTTAACATCCAGCTATCCACTTACCCAGATCTGATCCTTTGCATCCTCACCCCTAACCATTATAAATCTCTGCATTCATGCAAAGAATACATACTCTCATAGGTGTCCTTCCACTTCCAAGCAAGTAGCTATTTGGATATCTAATACAAGAATTTTGTTTTGTGTAGGCCTTTCATTCCTTGACAATATTTCTATTGCCTTACTTATCCTAAGGCTCTCTACCCACTAGTTCAATCACATTTATTTTCTTAGGAAGAAGACAGAGATGGCACAGAAAAGAGGGTCAAAAAACAGTCAAAAATACAGGATGGAGATAAACACGTTATGGGTTGTTAAGGAAGTAGAAAATAACTATGTAGTGAGTAAGGCTATGGTAAAAAACACTGCTGAAGTCAGGGTGTGGGAGCTGAGCAGGTTCCACTGCCACTTGCTAGGCTGAGGACTCTGGGCCACCCCTCTTCCCACTCTGTCACACAAGAGAGAAACATCCACCCTTCCCACTGCTACCATCACAGCTGTCTCTTTCCTGCAAGCGCCACCTACTGGCTGAGAGGTAAACCTACATGGCCCATTACAACATCTGCTGATACCCCTGTACAGCATTTGGCTGGCTCTTACTTGCAAGTGTCACCTACAGGCCTATAGGTTGAACTTCAGGAGGCTTCTAACAGAAGTGCACAGTGCTGGGGAAGTAGATAAGCCTCCAGACACCACTACCTTCCCTCTCTGTCTCTTCAGGAGACAAAAAGGCTGTTCATATGCACAGTACACTGCTACTACAACATACAAACAACGTTTGAGAAAAACATTACACTAAGGCTATCTATAACCAAAGAATTCATACACAGCTTTGGCCCCTAAAAATACAAAGAAGAAAAGATGAAGGACCCTACTTAACATATGCAACAGTTACACCCTCAAAGGAGGTCCAAAAACAAAAACAAAAAAACAAAACATTCTAAAAAGCTGAAACAATGTCAAGCATCTTCTCTGACCAGAGTAGAATAAAACTGGAACTCAAAAAGAAGGGAAGCCGGGCGCACTGACTCATGTCTGTAATCCCAGCACTTTGAGAGGCTGAGGCAGGTGGACCATGATGCCAGGAGTTCAAGACCAGGCTGGCCAAGATGGTGAAATCAGCTCTCTACTAAAAATACAAAAATTAGCCAGGTGTGGTGGCAGGTGCTTATAATCCCAGCTACTCGGGAGGCTGAGGCAGAATTATTTGAACCCAGGGGCGGAGGTTGCAGTGTGCCGAGATCGTGCCACTGCACTCCAGCCTGGGCAATAGAGTGGCACTCCATCTTGAAAAAAAAAAAAAAAAGGAGGAATTTTGGAAACTATACAGACACATGAAAATTACACAATATACCTCTGAATGACCTGTGGGTCAATAAAGAAATTAAGAAGGAAATTGAAAAAAAAATCTTGAAATAAATGATAATGGAAACACAACATACCAAAACCTGTGGGATAAAGCAAAAGCAGTACAAAGAAGGAATTTGTACTGCAAAATAGTACAAAGAAGCACTTATAGGTACTTCCTATCAAAGGAAGTTTGCTTACATCAAAAAAGGTAGAAAAACATCAAATAAACAACTTAGTGATGCACCTTAAAAAACTAGGCTGGGAGTGGTTATTCGTGCCCGTAATCCCAGCACAATGAGAGGCTGAAGTGAGAGGATTACTTAAGCCCATGAGTCAAGACAAGCCTGGGCAACATAGTGAGAACTTGAAATAAAAAAGTTAAGAAAAGAAAAGAAAAAAATGAAAAGAAAAACAAGACGAAACAAAACTTCCTAGTAAAAGAAAGAAAATAATGAGTATCAGTGAATAAATAAATGAAATAGATATGTAGAAAGCTACACAAAAGATCAACAAAATGAAAAGTTGTTTTCTGAAAAGATAACTAAAATTGACATATTTTAGGTAGGTTAAAGAAAAGCAGAGCGAGAACTCAAATAAATAAAATCAGAGATGAAAAGGGAGATATTACAAATGATACCAAAGAAATTCAAAAAATCATTAGAGGCTACTATCATCAACTATATGCCAATCAGTTGAAAAATCTGGAAGAAGCAAATAAATTCATAGACACATACAACCTACCAAGATTGAACCATTAAGAAATCCAAAATCTGAACAAGTAAATAACAAGTAATGAAGTGGAAGCCATAATAAAAAGTCTCACAGCCAAGAAAAGCTCAGGACTTGTGATGGTTCATACTGAGTGTCAACTTGATTGGATTGAAGGACACAAAGTATTGATTCTAAGTGTGTCTGTGAGAGTGTTGCCAAAGGAGAGTAACATTTAAGTCAGTGGGCTAGGAAAGGCAGACCCACCCTTAATCTGAATGTGTGCCATTTAATCACCTGCAAGCACAGCTAGAATATAAGCACGCAGAAAAATGTGAAAAGAGAGACTAGTCTAGCCTCCTAGCCTACGTCTTTGTCCCATGCTGCATGTTGCCTGCCCTCAAACATAAGGCTCCAAGTTCTTCAGTTTTGGAACTTGGACTGGCTCTCCTTGCTCCTCAACCTGCAGACCTCCTGTTGTGGGGCCTTGTGATCATGTGAATTAATGCTTAATAAACTCATATTATATATATATATGTGTGTGTGTGTGTGTGTGTGTGTGTGTGTGAGATATATATATATATATATATATATATATATATATATATATATATATAATTGTGCTGGGATTACAGGCATGAGCAACTACGCCCAGCCTTGCTTTTCAAGGGGCATCATTAAGTTGTTCATTTAATGTTTTTCTACCTTTTTTGATATAAGCACTTATAGTTATAAAATTTCCTCTTAGTATTGCTTTTGCTTTATCCCACAGATTTTGGTATGTTGTGTTTCCATTATCAGTTATTTCAAGAAATATATATATATATATATATATATATATATATATATATATATATATATTCCATTGTTTCTGTCCCTCTAGAGAACCTTAATACAGGATTCGATGGATTCACTGCTGAATTCTACCATTTAAAAAACTAATACCAATCCTACTCAAACTATTCTGAAAAATAGAAGAGAAGGGAAAACTTCCAAACTTCTTCTACAAGGCCAATATTACTCTGATACCAAGCCAGACAAAACACACACAAAAAACAATACTACAGGGCAATATCCCTGATGAATATTGATGCAAAAATCCTCAACAAAATAGTAACAAACTGAAGTCGACAACACATTAAAAAGATCAATCATCATGAACAAGTGGTATTTATCTCAGGTATGCAAGGATGGTTCAACATATGCAAATCAATCAGTGTGATGCATCATATCAACAGAATGAAGGATAAAATCCATATGATCATTTCAATTGATGCCCAAAATTCATTTGATAAAATTCAACATTTCTTTAAGATAAAAACTGTCAAAAAACTAGAAGGAACATACCTCAATATAATCAAAGCCTTATACCACAGACCCACTGCAATCATACTGAATGGGGAAAACCTGAAATCCTTTTCGCTAAGATCTGAAACATAGCAAGGATGCCTGCTTTCACTACTGTTATTTAACATAACACTAGAAGTTCTAGCTAGAGCGATCTGACAAGAGAAGAAAATAAAAGACATCCAAATGTTAAGAGAAGTCAAATCATCCTTTTTTGCAGATGGTATTATTTTATATTTGGAAAAATCTAAAGACCCCACAAAAAAACTATTAGAAATGGTCATCCAGTTTAGTAAAGTTTAGGATACAGAATTAACCTAGATTAAGATTTCTGTATACCAACAATGACCAATCTTAAAAGGAAATCAAGAAAGTTATCCCATTTATAATAATTAAAAAATAAAATTAAATACGTAGGAAGAAATTAACCAAAGAAATGAACAACCTCTACAATAAAAACCTATAAATTTTTGATGCAAGAAATTGAAGAAGACACCAAAAAATAAAAATGAAGAAGACACCAGTAGATGGAAAGATATCCATATTCATGGATTAGAATAATCAATATTTTGGAAAAAATCCTTATTACCCAAAGAAATCTACAGATTAAATTCAATCCTTATCAAAATACCAATGACATTCTTCACAGAAATAGAAAAACAATTTTGCAGTTTATATGGAACCACAAAACACCCAGAAAAGCCAGTTATTTTGAGCAAAAAGAACAAAACTGGAGGAATTACATTACCTGACATCAAATTATATAACAAAAATATAGTAACTAAAATAGCATGAAACTGGCATAAAAATGAACAGATAGACCAATGAGACAGAATAGAAAACCCAGAAACACATCCATACATCTACATTGAACCCATTTTTGACAAAGGTGCCAAGAACATACATTAAGGAAAGGACAGTATCTTCAATAAATGGTGCTGGGAAAACTGGATATCCACATGCAGAAGAATGAAACTAGATCTCTATTTCTCACCATATAAAAAATCAAAATGGATTACACATTTAAATCTAAGTCCTCAAACTATGAAACTACGAAAAGAAAACTTTGGGGAAAATTTCCAGGACATTAGACTGGGCAAAGATTTCTTTAGTAATACCCCACAAGCACAGGCAAGCAGAGCAAAAATGGACAAATGGTATCACATCAAGTTAAAAAGCTTTTACACAGAAAAGAACACCATCACCAAAGTAAAGAGACAACTCCCAGAATGGGAGAAAATAATTGCAAACTACCCATCAAACAAGGAATTTTTAACCAGAATATTTAAGGAGCTCAAACAACTCTACAAGAAAACGTTTAATAATCTGATTTTAAAATGGGCACAAGATCTGAATAGACATTTCTCAAAAGAAGATATAGAAATGGAAAACCGGTATTTGAAAAGGTACACAACATTATTGGTCATCAGAAAAATGCAAATAAAAACTACAGTGAGATGTCATCTCTCCCCTTTTAAAATAGCTTTTATCCAAAAGACAGGCAATAACAAATATTGGTGAGGATATGGAGAACAGTGAACTCTAGTACACTGTTGGTAGAAATGCAAATTAGTACAACAACTTTGAGGAACTGTTTGCAGGTTCCTCAAAAAGCAAAAATTGAGCTACCATATGATCTGGCAATCCCACGGCTAGATAAGAAGAAAGGAAATCAGTATATTGAAGAGATATCTACATTCCCACTTTTATTGTAGCCTTAATCGTAATAGCCAAGATGAGGCAGCAAACTAAGTGTCCATCGATAGATAAATGGATAAGGAAAATTTGATATATATATATATATATATATATATATATATATATATATATATATATATATATATAATATATATTATATACAAACACACAATGGAGTATTATTTAGCCATAAAAAGAATGAGATCATGTCATTTGTTACAACATGGATGGAACTGCAGATCATTATTTTAAGTGAAATAATCCAGGCACAGAAAGACAAACTTTGAATGTTCTCACTTATTTGTGGGAGCTAAAAAATTAAATCATTTGAACTCATGGAGATAGGGTGGAGGGACGGTTACCAGAGGCTGGGGAGAGTAATGGTGGGAGTTGGAGGGAAGTGGGATTGGTTAATGGGTGAAAGAAAATAGAAAGAATGAATAAGTTCTAGTGTTTAATAGCACAACAGAGTGACTATAATCAATAATACATTGTAGATTTTAAAGTAACTAAGAGTATAATTGGATCCTTCATAATACAAAGAAAAAAATGCTTGAGGTGATGGCTACCCCATTTACCCTGATGTAATTACCATACATTGCATGTCTATATCAAAATATCTCATGTACCTTGGAAATATACACACTTACTGTGTAATCACAAAAATTAAATATTTAAAACTTCACTAATAAAAAAGACAATAGGGCCCGGCGCTGTGGCTCATGCCTGTAGTCCCAGTATTTTGGCAGGCTGAGGTGGGCAGATCACTTGAGGTCAGGAGTTCGAGACCAGCCTGGCCAACATAGTGAAACCCTATCTCTACTAAAAAATAATAATAATAAATAAATAAATAAATTAGCTGGGTGTGGTGGTGGGCACCTATAATCTCAGCTACTCAAGGAGGCTGAGGCAGAAGAATCACTTGAACCCGGGAGGTGGAGGTTTCAGTGAGCCGAGATCATGAGAGTAAGACTGTCTTAATAATAATAATAAAAAGTAAATGGAAATTTCTGGTCTAAAATGATACAACAAATCTTGGAGTGAATAATGAAAGGATCATAATAAGAACTGCAAATAAAGTTTTCATATTTTTCAATTATTTTCCAATTTAATGCATACCTTTTATGTGACTCTAGTTATCATGCTACTAATCCGCTCACTTGATGTATTATAGCCTCCAAGTGAATAAATATATCTACACATAAAAAAACACAATGAGATCCATCTTACACCAGTCAGAATGGCTATTAGTAAAACGTCAAAAAAAAAAAAAAAAAACCGACAGATACAGGTGATGAAGTGGAGAAAGGGGAACACTTATACACCATTGGTGGGAATGTAAGTTAGTAAGTACAATGTTTATGCAAAACTTAAAACAGAAATACCATTTGATCCAGCAATCTCATTACCAGGTATATACCCAAAGGGAAATAAATCATTACATCAAAAAGATACCTGTGCTAGTATGTTTATTGTTGCAATATTCACAATTGCAAAGGTATGGAATCAACCTAAGTGTCAATGGTTGACTGGCTAAAAAACTGTGGTATATATATGCCATGGAATATTACTCAGCTATAAAAAATAATGAAAGCATGTCTTTTGCAAGAATATGGATGGAATTGGAGGCCATTATCCTATGCAAAAATGCTCAGAAACAGAAAGGCAAAGCTGCATGCTTTTAATTATAAGTGTAACCTAAATGTGTATACATGGACATACACAGTGGAGTAACAGACATTGGAGACTACAAAAGTGAGAGAGTGGGAGTCAGGTGAAAGTTGAAAAATTGCCTATTGGGTACAATGTTCACTATCTGGGTAATGGCTAAAAAGCCCAGACTTCACCACTATGCAATATATGCATGTAAGAAATCTGCTCTTGTGCACCCAAATCTATTTTTACAAAAGGTAGATGCAGGAAACACTTAATTTTCTAAATTAATTTAAGATAGATTAGTTTTTGAGCTGGGTAGTGACTAAGTTCTGAATTTCTAAATATTAAATCATAATGGGAGATTTCATCCACAAGTTGTATTCAGATAAATAAAAAAATTCATAATTTTGCACTTCCATGTCATATTGTATATTCAAATCCATACAGATTTGTTTCCATAAACATAGAATTTTACCTGTATTTATGCACCTAAAATTAAAAATAAATGCTGGTGTGATTTTGATTAAAATTTCTACAGCTAAAGAAAAAAGAAAAAAACCTCTATGTCCTAAAAATGTTTAATAATTGTGCAACATTTAACTTAATGCTTCCCAGGCGGATATGACCCAAACAGACTACCTTGACAGCTTCCACATCAAAAAGTGTCAACGTATTCTTTATACAATGACTATCTGACCAAATAAGACAGTGCCATAAGGGAACTAAACCGTGAGGCATTGCCTTTTTTCTAGAGGTGAATAGCATTAGAGAATTCCAGCATGTTCTCTCACTATTAAATTAATGCCACAAGCACTCTAAAGTCTGACCTCAACAAGAGAGACACATAACCTGTGCAAAAAATCCTTGTTCAGAAAGAGCAATGCAGAACATGAGGAATAAGACAAATTGTCTTTTTACCATAGAATATTAGCCTTTGTGAGCCCTATAACATCTGCCTGTGTTCTTTCCAAACAGGAAAATTCTTGAAAATTGCATCTGTCTATCACTGTCTTTGAGCCTCCTTAGCCTTGACCACTTTGCCTTTTTTGTAGTTGACAAGAATTTAAAGCTCTTTTTTACTGTATGAGGCAGACACTGTAGTTTATTATCACATAAATATACACAATAGAGTAGTAGCTGATTTAATTAATGCATAATAATATGGAATAAGAAAGGGAAATGTGATGTTAGTCTCTGAATCTTTCTATGAGATATTAAAATAACCATATCTATATATCTAACCACCTATGAATTAGATAGTTTAACCTAGCATAATACATACTAAATCTATCATGTTTAGTACCTTGATCACCACTAAGTACATGTGGCAGTTGACCAATTGAAATGTGGAACTGGAGACAGATCAACTGATTTATTAATTTTATTTTATTAATTTTAATTTACATTTTAAAATGAAAGCAGTGCAAGACATTTTAACATTAAACACAGCTTTTCTATTTTGCTTGGACTATTCTTCACATACTGTAAGATGATATTGTTGTATAGTAATAAATGCTAAGTGCATGTGTAATTTCTGGTGTCAAATATAACCAAATATTTCTGGTATTACACATACACAGATAATCTATCTAGTTGGTATCAACTGACTGATTCAATTCAAATGATTATTTATGTACATCAATTTCACATTGTAATTTGTTTATTTGAATATGTTATGTAGATAGTATGCATTATAGTGATACTTATGTAAATATAAACCACTGTAGTAGGCCTCTATTGCTATGTAACAAGTTGTTCCCAAAGTTAGTGGATTATAAATAGTCATTCTTCTTCTTAGAATGCATTAGATTTTTTTTTAAGAATTTTTTTTAAGAACAGGGTCTTGCTATGTTGCCCAGATTGGCTTACAACTCCTAGGCTGAAGGGATCCTCCTTCCTCAGTTTCTCCAGTAGCTGGGACTATAGGCACATATTACTACACCAGGCATCAGGACCATAACTATTCTGGACTGGCGGAAGAACCACTTTTTCTAAGTTCACTCACATAAATATGGTCAGGCCTCAATTACTCACTGACTCTGCCAGAGACAACAAATCCTTGCCATCAATGGAAATGAGCTTGATTCTTCCAGAACAAAGGAGAGAAGCAAGAGAGAGGGAGAGAGGTTGAATAACACAGAGAGAGAAAGAAAGGCAGAGAAAGAGGCACACATACCTTGTATAATAGTATTTAAAATATGAACTAAACAAAATTGTGATAAAAAAGTGTACAAAAGCTATACATTTAACCTAAAAACAATTACTGAGATAAACTATAGAAGACCTAAATAAATTGAGTGGTACAGGTGTTTATGGCTTGAAGGACTCAATGTTTTTAAGGTAATAATTTTCTCTAAATTGATCTACAGATTCAATATAATCCTAATCAAAATCCCAGTGAACTTTTCTATGCATATTTATCAACTACTTCTTAAATTCATATGAAAATGCAAAGAACTTGGAATAGCCATAACTGTAGAAAAAATTGAGTCTAATTTATGATATAGCTATAGTGATCAAGATAGTATGGTATTGACATAAAGACAGACAAATAGATCAATGGAAGAGAAAATTGATTACGGAAATTGACCTACACATATAAGGACAAGTGATTTTCAACAAACATTCAAAGGCTATTGAGTGAAGAATCCGTATATGAATATCGATATGTAAGTAAATTAACTTAAGATGTAGCATAAACTTAGATGTATAACCTAAAACTATAAAATCTCTAGAAGAAAATAGAAATTATTTTATGTCAAAAATTAATTAATTAAATTTGTGGACTAACATCTAAATTAAAAACCCTTCCAAAATATTAATGAATTATATAGAATGTAAGCTTGTTATTTTGGCCAACTATGAAATGTCTTAAATACTCGTTAGAAAAATAATAAAAGGGAGAACAAGATGGCTGACTAGGCATAGCTAGGAAGCATTACTCCTACTGTGAGATACCAAAGTTTCTAGCAAGCCAACGTAGTTGGTTCTAGTTCTCAAAGACTAGTTCTTTGAATTAACTCAGGCAGAGAAAAATAAACAGAAAGAAAATGCTGAGAGTGCATATAGATATAATGCAGACACTGAGGATGAAGGAGAAAGCTGGAAACTCTGCCCAGGGTACCTAAATGGCAGGACTAGTCCCCAGCCCTGAACAGCTCCTGGGTGAAGGAGTCAGTGAATGGATTGTAGGACTGCTCACCCTCACACAGACCTCTAGGATCCTAGCTACAGGAGAACCCATATGATATGATTTGGCTCTGTGTCCCCACCCAAATCTCATGTTGAATTTTGATACCAGGTGTTGAAGGTGGGGCCTGGTGGAAGATGATTGGATCATAGGGGTGGTTTCTAATGGTTTAGCACCATTCTCCTAGTGCTGCCTGATAATAGAGTTCTCGTAAGATCTCATTGTTTACAAGTATGTAGCTCCTCCCTCCTCTCTGTCCCTCTCTGCCATGTGAAGAAGGTGCTTGCTTCCCCTTCGGCCTTCAGCCATGATTGTAAGTTTCCTGAGGCCTCCCCAGCCATGCTTTCCATACAGCTTGTGAAACTTGAGCCAATTAAACCTATTTTCTTTATAAGTTAGCCGGTCTTTAGAACAATGTGAGAATAGACTAATACACCATATCTCCCATGAATGTTTGAGATGGCAGGGGAATGTGCCTGGTAAATAGGCAGAGACAGGGCTTTAGCCAATGGGGAGCCAAGACTCATCTGTTCTGCAGGCCCTCTTGCTTGCCAGCTCCTCCCAGAGCCCCTGACTTGCCATTCAGAAAGAACATGTGCACAGTACAGTCTCATCTTCTTAGTCTGGGTGCTTTGCTCTACTTCTGCACATTCCTGGCAGCCTGAGAGTACTTTAGGTCTCCTAACTCACCTGGAACCCACCCCTAAGGGTCTGGAGGATGGGACCAGCAGCCAGTCGAGATACCCCAAGGCTGTGGCATGGAACTCAGGAGTGCTGAGCTGAGATATGTGGCTAGCACACAAGCAACGGAGGAGCCCACACTCTCAGAGCACTGAGAGCGGGGAGGTGCATGGGTTTATAGGCCAGCATGGGGGAAGGGTGTGCCTCCTTCTGCAGGGCCAGTCTGGAAAGTGTGTAGCCTATCTCCCCGTGGAGGCCTCTGCCCAAGGGAGCCCCATGGCCTTGAACAACTAACAAAAGAAATGCAGTTGCAGTGCCAGTGATTGGAAGGGACTTCTCAGGGGCCCATGAGTGGACCTGGTGAGGGGATCACCTCTCTCTGCCCCACATCACAGAATATTGTTGTGAATGTGAGGAAATACAAAGGAGCTGCCAGCTAAGAGCCTCTCTGCCAGCCATTACTCTTAAGTGTCATCTGCTGGATCACAGCCTGAACTAGAACACCAAAAATACTTTGCTACTATACCCCTCTGTGAAACCAAGGGCAATAATTCAACAAAAATAAAGACCCTGTACATAGCCTTGGCCCTCTGAAAACATCTAGAAACAAAGTCAACTGATTGGTTCCACTTACACCACAATTAAAGGAGCAGCCCTCCCAGATAAGAAAGAATCAGTGCAAGAACTCCGGCATTTCAAAAGACCAGAATGTGTCCTTACCTCCAAACAAGTCTGCTAGCTCCCCAACAGTGATTCTTAACCAATTTGAAATGACTGAAATCACAAATAATTTATCATCTGAATGGTAAGGAAGCTCACTGAGATTCAAGAGAAATTTCAAAGCCAATCTAAGGAATCCAGTAAAATAATTCGAGGGCTGAAAGATGAAATCATTATTTTAAGAAAGAACTAAATCTCTAGAGCTAAAAATTCAATACAAGAATTTAATAATACAACGGGAAGTATTACTAGGAAAATAGAACAAGCTGAGAAAATAACCTCAGACCTCAAAGACTAGTTCTTTGAATTAACTCAGGCAGACATAAATAAACAACAAAAGAATTTTTAAAGGTGAGCAAAACCTCTGAGAAATATAGGATTATGTAAAGATACCAAATATATCACTTATTGGCATTTCCGAGAAAAAAAGAAAGAGTATAAGCAAGTTGAAAAATATATTTGGGGATATAGTCCACAAAAATTTCCCCAATCTCACTAGAGGATGACATGTAAATTCAAAACATACAGAGAACCTCAGCTAGATAGCATACAAGACAACTATCCCCAAGATGTGTACTCCTCAGATTCATGCAGGTCAGTGCATAAGAAAAAAAAAATTATAAAGGTAACAAGAGAGAAGGGTCAGGTCATGTACAGAGAGAAACCCATCAGGCTAGCAGTGGACCTCTCAGCAGAAAACCTCACAGGCTAGAAGAGATTGGGGGCCTATTTTAAACATCCTTAAATAAAAGAAATTTTGATCAAGGATTTCATATCCTGCAAAACTAAGCTTTATAAGTGAAGGAGAAATAAAAAATATATCAAAAATTTAAATGTAAGACATCAATCTAGAAAAATCCTAGAGTAAAACTTAGAAAATATCCTTTTTTACAGTGACCACAGAAAAGAATTTTTGGCTACATCCCAAAAAGCAATTGCAACAAAGAAATAGTAACAAGTGGGATCTAATTAAACTAAAGAGTTCAACAGTAAGAGGACAACCTACAGAATGGTAGAAAATATTCGCAAGCTATGCATCCAGCAAAGGTGAAATATCCAGAATCTATAATAAATGTGATGCAACAATAAAAAAATAAATGACCTCATTAAAAATGGCCAAGAACATGAACAGACACTTTTCAAAAAAAAGACATACAGGTGGCTAACAAACATGAAAAAATGTTCAACATCACTAAACATTAGAGAAATGAAAATCTAAACCACAATGAGATGCTAATACCAGTCAGAATGGATATTATTAAAAAGTCAAGAAACAACAGATGCTGGTAAAGTTGCAGAGAAAAGCGAATGTTTATACACTACTGGTAGAAATGTAAATTAGGTCAGTCACTGTGGAAAGTAGTTTGGCGATTTTTCAAAGAACTTGAAATAGAAGTACCATTTCACTTAGCAATCCTATTATTGGGGATATACCCAAAGGAATGTAAATCATTCCCCCGTAAAGACACATGCATGCATATGTTTATCACAACACCATTCACAATAGCAAAGACATGGAATCAACCGAAATGTCCATCAGTGTTAGTCTGGATAAAGAAAATATGCTAGGTGAGAGGTTGATAGGTTCAGGAAACCACTATGGCACTATGTAATGAACATGCACGTCCTGCGCATGTACCCTAGAATTTAAATAAAAATAAAAATTAAAAAGAAAAAATGTAATGCATATACACTATGGAATACTATGCAGCCATAAAAAAGAATGAGATCACGTTCTTTGCAGCAACATGGATAGAGCAGGAGGCCATGATCCTAAGCCAGCTAATGGAGGAGCAGAAAACCAAATATTGCATGTTCTCGCTTATAAGTGAGAGTATAGCAGAATACATATGGACACAAGGAAGGAAAAAACAGTCACCAGGGCCTACTTAAGGGTGAAGGGTGGGAGGAGGGTAAAGACTGAAAAGCTACCTATCAGGTACTATGCTTACTACCTGGAAGCTAAATAATCTGTACACCAAACCCCTGTCACATGCAATTTACCTATGTAACAAATATAGGTAACAAAACTGCACATGTACTGCTGAACCTAAAATAAAAGCTAAAAAAAAAGAAAGAATAATAAAAAGTACAGTTCTTAGCTTACATGATTATGTGACACTGCCCAATTTATATTTTGATCTTTTATCCATATTTATAGTTAAATGTTATCAGCTCATAACCTAAAATACTGAAAAGAAACTGAGTTTTTGGTATACATTTTAGTTATTGGAAAATTTTCTGATATGCTTGGTACAATTTAGTTAATGGAACCTAACCTTTTAAATGTAAAGGTTATAAAATCTAGACACAGATCAAATTTTTCTGACAAAAATTGTTATTCAAATTGAGGTTTCCTGTAAGTGTAGAATACACATTTGGCTTTAGATATTTATTATGAAGATATTTAAAATATATTATTAATACATTTAATACTGATTACATGTTGAAATCATAAATTTTATGCATGCACTGAAACAAAATGTATTAAGTTTGTTCTATATGTTTTCACTATTTTTAATGTGGCTGCTAGAAAACTTAAAATTATGTGTGTAGCTTGTAATATATTTCTATTGGATAGTCCCTAGGTCATGGAAATGAGTAAGTAATCTAATTTCTAAAACCTGCTTTGGGGTTTCCTACAGAAACTCATCTTACATTAGACTACTTTTACCTGAAGTTTCAGGGAAAAATAAGAGTGAAACCATATGAATTCTTACAGAGTGAGGCAACATGAGAACATTGCAGAGGCAACCTAGAAGGGCAAACATAATCAATTTCCAAACATGGATTATGCCTCACGGGACCCTATTTAATAACCTCTATGTCTTACATACCCACGCTGAAATTTTATGGAGTCAAGACAAATGGTGGGAAGTTGGGAAATGGTTATCTGACAGAGATGAGGAATATTGGAGTTTTGGGTAGGGGTCTGAGAAGAGAGGGGCAGGCCAAGAAGATATAAACATGTCACCCAGAAGACAGCATCCCAGGCTGAAGAAGTAGTTGTGAAAAATGTTCAGTAAATTGTCAACTCACAGGTCATTCATACTGCTCATGTCGTAAGAAAGAACCTGAAGATCTTAAGATCTTCCCTGATGTGCCTGTGTGCAAAATCAGGGTTAAATTATTAGAACATCTACCCTAAATCTCTTGTGAGCTGCTGAATGTGGCAGTCCTGACTGCTGGGAATAAGGACCAATGGGGTATATTAATGACTCCCTGCTTAAGAAATGTCAAAAAGCCCCCAGAAACTGTGTTGCGAGGTTGTACCTTACAGTGAAATTGACCTTACTACTTGTATTATAGAATAGGGCACATAAATTCCCTCAATATACCACATCTCAAAAAGGTGTGTGCATAAATGTGCTGTCCAAGATAAGAATAGAACTCTTTACTTTTTTCCAACATAAACAAGCTTTTCAATTATTAAATGTCTAATTGTTGTTGAACTGTCAAGTGACACACAGAGCAAAACAGCAGAATGATCTTAAAAATATAATAGTAGTAAGCTTCATTGCTCCTATGCCTTTCTTAAGATTTAGAAATAAGACTAAGTCAAAGGTAAATGCCCATTAATGAAATAGGAATAACAAAAGGAAATGTCACATATTTGTTGATAGTACTTTCATCATTGGATCTGATTGAATTAGCTAAATGTTAAAAAATAAATGTATCAGCAATGATGTAATGGACTTAATATAATAAGCAATAATAAAATATGTGGTTCTGGAATAATATTCACTTTCTATACAAGTAATACTAAAATGATTATGCTTCTATTTAATTCTATGTTCCATAGACTGATTCTCACATACTTAATTTTTTTATTTTTCTACATGCCAGAATTGAACATTTTATATAACATAAAAAAGAGATAAAATTGGAGAAATAAGGTAAAATCAATATTGTAGATTTTATATAAAATTTTGGATTTGGTACCTCACTAACTGGAAATTACCAGGTAATGAAATGTGAGCATTCCTCCCAGAGCAGGGCTGCAACCCCTATGGCTTATCCCTGACCTCCATTATTTGAAAAAATACACTTAGCCCTGCGTTCTAAAGTTGGATTTAAAAAAAAAAGACATTGATGCATGAATGTGTGGTGAAATTTTAAAAAATATGCAATGACTCTTTTAAATATACTCTCTCTGCTAGAAAGAAGAAGAAAGAGAGAGTATGAGAGAGAGGATATGCCAAAAATTGTTTTGTTTTGTTTTGTTTTCTCCTGTGAGTTGTCCACGCCAGAGCAGAGTCTTAGCAATGTTTCCTATGACAATGCCTTAGCTGGTTTCCATTTTTAAAGTCCTACTATGCCTCTGAAACAAGGCTAGCTGCTTCATCTATAGGAATATTTGTATTACCTCTTTCCTACTTCCTATCTCTGGTAAATAAGCTTTTGACAAAGTTTTTAAACATCATCATTTTCTTAGTTATAATTATATAAAATTCAGTCACTACTACCAAACATGGGGGTGCGGGAATATCATTAAAAGAAAAAAACGTCAAATGCAAATTTTCTTTCCAACCAGTGTGTTTCTTTAAACACACACTGCATTGAGTAGTCCTCACTTTTAGCCATGGATATTTTCATATTGCTAGGGGACTTTCTCTCTAAAGTCATATTTTCTTCCCCATTCTAAAATGCCTAGTCACAATCATGTGAACCCCTTGTACTAGAAAAATAATAACCTACCCTGCCTGAACAAACACTGTGGGATTTTTACATAATGATAGGCTTTTAGAATAAACTGTTATCTTGGGACTCTACAGACAGGTTTTGTTTTGTTCACACAGTATTTCTTTGATTGTTAAATTTGATGAATATTTTACAAACCAGGTAATTTAATATGAAAATCTACATTTCTAGTTGCTCCCCCAAAACTGAAAAATTGCATAATCACAAATCAGAATTTCTACCTGGTAATCATCGACTAGAGCTGAGAAGGCACCTCCTCTTTATATGACTCTTAAGTTTGTCCTCTTTCATGAGGTAGCTCTATTCATCACATTCTTGACCTGACTCCTATAAGCTTTGTTTTTGGAATCTCTGGTCAGAATCTCCAGAATAATGGGGAATTAGGCACCATGTGCATATTACCTTCCTTAACTTGTGACCCACTGAAAACTAAAATCTAGAAACAAAATATCAAAAGATGAGCATCAACTGTAATATAAAAATGATTAAACTGTGGCTTTAAATCTGTGCCCAAATGTGTTTTCAAATGTTCCCATCTGTAAGCCTAGACCATAAGATATCTCACTGAAGGTTTGAAGAACAGACTCACACAAGATCCTTGCCTCATACTGATCACAAGCACAGAGGAGAGAAGTGAAAGTTAATCTCACAGGTTTTTATTTTATTTTTAGATTACCTTTATCCAAGAAAAGAAACCTGGATAATGAATATCATACTTTGTCAACCACCAATGAGCAATTTATTCCTTACCTGAACAGTGGGAATGGTGTAAACAGAGGTCTTGTAAAGAAAGCTCACCACATGGAAGGCCAGGAGAATGAATTCTTTCCTAGAATTACATTTCCTAGTAAAGCAATAAATGGGGATCTGAATCTTCATAAAGAAACACTAAAATGGGGCAGTAAATAAAATAAACTTGAAAAGGTAATGGTAGCTAATTGAAAAGGTAGTGGCAGAGACATCTGGTTGCTTAGCAAATATCCTTTTTCCAATTATCTAACAAATTAATATAATTTTTATTTTAGCTAAGCACATTGCCATACAAGTAAAGAAACAACTTCTGTTTCAACCAGGTGTGGTCATGTGAGTAAGTCTGGTCACTGAGGTACAGGTGGATAAGTAATACAGAACTTCCAAGAAGTCTTCTTGCAAAGATGGAGGCATACCCTTTGTCTTGGTCCATTGGTGCTGCTACAAAGGAATACCTGGGCCTGGGAATCTATAAAGAGAAGAGATTTATGTGGCTCATGGTTCTGTAGGCTGTACAAGAAGCAAGACACCAGCATCTGCCTCTGGTGAAGGCCTCAGGCTGCTTCCATTCATGGCAGAAGGGGAAGGGAAGCCAGTGTGGGCAGACATACATGGTGAGAGAAAAGGCAAGAGAGAATGGAGGAGGACACGCATCTCTTTATAACCACCTGTTCATGAAGGAACTAATAGAATGAGAACTCACTCATTACTGTGAGGACAGCACCAATGACCCAGACACCTCCCATTAAGACTCACCTCCAACACTGGAGATAAAATGAAATTTGGGGGAGTTAGATATCCAAGGTATAGCACCCTTTTACAATCCTTGTTTAATTTTCTGTTACTTGAAACACAGATGCAATGACTGAAGCTTTAACAGTCATTTGGGACCATGATGGCAATGCAGTGTGTTAGAAAGAATCCCAGGCTCCCAGTGCCCATAAAACCATCAGTCCAGTGCTATAATAATCTACAGAATTATTTCACATTAGGGAGAAATGTACATGTATATTATTTAAATCATTCTTGCTTAATATTCTATTTTGTAAAGCTGAACTTAAACCTTATTTATAAGAGTTCAGTATGAAACAAATTATTCCAAAGAGATAAATCATAAATTGGCATGATAAAGAAGCTCTACATAATTTCTTCTTGTAGACTACAAATTATAGGAGCACTTAGAGTGTTTTAAAAATAAATATTCAGTTACATAGTTAATATCACGGAACAACATTTACCTCTCACAGAAATCATATTATATACTCTTGTTAACCTCCCTGTCTGCAAACTTTTTGCCCTGTTCTGCCTTCTTCCCCCATTCTGTTCTCTGCAAAGTCTAAAGCAATTCTATAACAAGAATTCTAATCATATCATTCTCTTGCTTAAAACATGATAATAACAATTCTATGTCTCAGGTAAGGGAAAAATTATTTACTATGCCATACAATCCCCTTTATAATGTGATTCTCAATGATCTCTTTGCCTTCATCCTGTACCCCTCCTTATCTCATCTTATGCTATATGTGCTATGCTGTCTCTTAACAAAGTGTATTTATGCTTGCTTTTCCTTCCATCTGAAGTACTTTCCACTTTAACACTTCTGTTTCCAAGGCTTTCCATTCACTCCATAAATTCCATTTCCTTTTCCTTATAAATATTTCACAGGCTCCCTTGCATGAGGATAGAATCGTTTAAGTAGTCTAGATAAAAAACCGTGGTCAAAATGATGTACAAAACCTTCAGAGTTAGGTGAAAACATATTGTTCCATCTGTCAAGCTTACTCTCCCTCATTTGTACATCTGGACTAAAAGGAATCTGAGATGATGAAGCCAAGATGATGGACCTTGAAGGAACCAAGACTCTTGAAAGGGTAGTTACCCTGAAGAGCCATCATTCTGCATAATGTAGCATGAGAAAGAAGTACACCTTTAGGGTCCTGGTCCACTTTATTTATACCACAGCACAGCCTAACCTAACCTGAGTAATGAAATATGCCTAATATTTCTAATGCTTCAGTATTTAAATTCAGCATCTCTTCCTCATGGAAGCTTTCCCTGACATACCTCGAGCTTCTCAGTTCATGTTATATCTCACACCTGAATGTTTCTGAAGACTTCTGTGTATTTCTATGTCGCATTTTATTATTACAATTTTTGATTTACTTATTAGTCTAATTCCACAGGATTATAAACTTCTTCAGAACAGAGCCAGTTGTTGACTTCAGTATCCATAGCATCTAGTATTTTGCTAGTCTTCAGTAATTATTGAATGGAGATGAATGAAATAAAGAACTTTTTTTTTCTTTTTTTCTTTTTTGAGACAGAGTCTCGCTCTGTCTGTGAGAATGGAGTGCAGTGACACGATCTCGGCTCACTGCAACCTCCACCTCCCAGGTTCAAGTGATTCTCCTGCCTCAGCCTCTTGAGTAGCTGGGACTACAGGCACATGCCACCACACCCGGCTGATTTTTGTGTTTTTATTAGAGACAGGGTTTCACCATGTTGATCAGGCTGGTCTCAAACTCCTGACCTCATGATCTGCCCTTCTCAGCCTCCCAAAGTGCTAGGATTACAGGTGTGAGCCATTGCACTTGGCCAGAATGTTTTTTAGAAACATTTTGGGAAACAATATATTACCTTACACAAACAACATAAAACAATACTGCTGGGGGGCGGAGCAAGATGGCCGAATAGGAACAGCTCCAGTCTCCAACTCCCAGCGCGAGCGACACAGAAGACCAGTGATTTCTGCATTTTCAACTGAGGTACTGGGGTCATCTCACTAGGGAGTGCCGGACAATCGGTGCTGGTCAGCTGCTGCAGCCCAACCAGGGAGAGCTGAAGCAGGGAGAGGCATCGCCTCACCTGGGAAGCGCAAGGGGGAAGGGAATCCCTTTTCCTAGCCAGGGGAACTGAGACACACAACACCTGGAAAATCGGGTAACTCCCACCCCAATACTGCGCTTTAAGCAAACGGGCACACCAGGAGAATATATCCCACACGTGGCTGGGAGGGTCCCACGCCCACGGAGCCTCCCTCATTGCTAACACAGCAGTCAGCAATCTAACCACAAGGCAGCAGCGAGGCTGGGGGAGGGGCGCCTGCCATTGCTGAGGCTTAAGTAGGTAAACAAACCCGCTGGGAAGCTCGAACTGGGTGGAGCTCACAGCAGCTCAAGGAAACCTGCCTGTCTCTGTAGACTCCACCTCTAGGGACAGGGCACAGACAAATAACAACAAAAAAGCAGCAGAACCTCTGCAGACGCAAACGACTCTGTCTGACAGCTTTGAAGAGAGCAGTGGATCTCCCAACACGGAGGTTGAGATCTGAGAATGGACAGACTGCCTGCTCAAGTGGGTCCCTGACCCCTGAGTAGCCTAACTGGGAGACATCCCCCACTAGGGGCAGTCTGACACCCCACACCTCACAGGGTGGAGTACACCCCTGAGAGGAAGCTTCCAAAGTAAGAATCAGACAGGTACACTCGCTGTTCAGCAATATTCTATCTTCCGCAACCTCTGCTGCTGATACCCAGGCAAACAGGGTCTGGAGTGGACCTCAAGCAATCTCCAACAGACCTACAGCTGAGTTTCCTGTCAGAAGGAAAACTATCAAACAGGAAGGACACCTATACCGAAACCCCATCAGTACGTCACCATCATCAAAGACCAGAGGGAGATAAAACCACAAAGATGGGGAAAAAGCAGGGCAGAAAAGCTGGAAATTCAAAAAATAAGAGCGCATCTCCCCCTGCAAAGGAGCGCAGCCCATCACCAGCAATGGATCAAAGCTGGTCAGAGAATGACTTTGACGAGATGAGAGAAGAAGTCTTCAGTCCATCAAACTTCTCAGAGCTAAAGGAGGAATTACGTACCCAGCGCAAAGAAACTAAAAATCTTGAAAAAAGAGTGGAAGAATTGACAGCCAGACTAATTAATGCAGAGAAGGTCATAAATGAAATGACAGAAATGAAAACCATGACACCAGAAATACGTGACAAATGCACAAGCTTCAGTAACCGACTCGATCAACTGAAAGAAAGAGTATCAGCGATTGAGGATCAAATGAATGAAATGAAGGAAGAAGAGAAACCAAAAGAAAAAAGAAGAAAAAGAAATGAACAAAGGCTGCAAGAAGTATGGAATTATGTAAAAAGACCAAATCTACGTCTGATTGGGGTGCCTGAAAGTGAGGGGGAAAATGGAACCAAGTTGGAAAACACTCTTCAGGATATCATCCAGGAGAACTTCCCCAACCTAGTGGGGCAGGCCAACATTCAAATTCAGGAAATACAGAGAATGCCACAAAGATACTCCTCGAGAAGAGCAACTCCAAGACACATAATTGCCAGATTCACCAAAGTTGAAATGAAGGAAAAAATCTTAAGGGCAGCCAGAGAGAAAGGTCGGGTTACCCACAAAGGGAAGCCCATCAGACTAACAGCAGATCTCTTGGCAGAAACTCTACAAGCCAGAAAAGAGTGGGGACCAATATTCAACATTCTTAAGGAAAAGAATTTTAAACCCAGAATTTCATAGAGAAACAAGAAATGGGGAAAGGATTGCCTATTTAATAAATGGTGCTGGGAAAATTGGCTAGCCATAAGTAGAAAGCTGAAACTGGATCCTTTCCTTACTCCTTATACGAAGATTAATTCAAGATGGATTAGAGACTTAAATGTTAGACCTATTACCATAAAAACCCTAGAAGAAAATCTAGGTAGTACCATTCAGGACATAGGCATGGGCAAGGACTTCATGTCTAAAACACCAAAAGCAACGGCAGCAAAAGCAAAAATTGACAAATGGGATCTAATTAAACTAAAGAGCTTTTGCACAGCAAAAGAAACTACCATCAGAGTGAACAGGCAACCTACAGAATGGGAGAACATTTTTGCAATCTACTCATCTGACAAAGGGCTAACATCCAGAATCTACAAAGAACTCAAACAAATATACGAGAAAAAAACAAACAACCCCATCAAAAAGTGGGCAAAGGATATGAACAGACATTTCTCAAAAGAAGACATTCATACAGCCGACAGACACATGAAAAAATGCTCATCATCACTCGCCATCAGAGAAATGCAAATCAAAACCACAATGAGATACCATCTCACACCAGTTAGAATGGTAATCTTTAAAAAGTCAGGAAACAACAGGTGTTGGAGAGGATGTGGAGAAATAGGAACACTTTTACACTGTTGGTGGGATTGTAAACTAGTTCAACCATTATGGAAAACAGTATGGCAATTCCTCAAGGATCTAGAACTAGATGTACCATATGACCCAGCCATCCCACTACTGGGTATATACCCAAAGGATTATAAATTATTCTACTACAAAGACACATGCACACGTATGTTTATTGCGGCACTATTCACAATAGCAAAGACTTGGAATCAACCCAAATGTCCATCTGTGACAGACTGGATTAAGAAAATGTGGCACATATACACCATGGAATACTATGCAGCCATAAAAAAGGATGAGTTTGCGTCCTTTGTAGGGACATGGATGCAGCTGGAAACCATCATTCTTAGCAAACTGTCACAAGAAGAGAAAACCAAACACCGCATGTTCTCACTCATAGGTGGGAACTGAACAATGAGATCACTTGGACTCGGGAAGGGGAACATCACACACCGGGGCCTATCATGGGGAAGCGGGAGGGGGGAGGGATTGCATTGGGAGTTATACCTGATATAAATGATGAATTGATGGGTGCTGACGAGTTGATGGGTGCAGCACACCAACATGGCACAAGTATACATATGTAACAAACCTGCATGTTATGCACGTGTACCCTAGAACTTAAAGTATAATAAAAAAATAAATAAACAACAACAACAACAAAAATACTGCTGACCATGAATTATATTATTAATACAAAAGACTGAAAAACAATTACTTTATGATGAAGTGAGTTTTAAAATATCACATTTCAAACATATGGGACTTGAAGTTCAGGTTAAATGTTTGCAGAAAGAAGGCACAAGATTTTATGAAAACTGGTGTTGTTTGGTTGTTTAAAGGAGCACACTCTGACAGGAAATTTAGTCTGCAGAATAATCACTAAAGAATGTCCTTGGGGTTGACAATGATGGAAGGAATGGGAGGGGAGTAGGACTGGGCAGAGGGAGGAATCAAGCTAAGAGTCAGGCTCAATGGCAGCTTTTGCTCACTCCATGGTGCTTCACAAATGTCCTGAGTTGGGTATAGAGCTGGACAAACCTTCAAAGTCATCCATTAATCAGTCATTGGATATAGGCTTTCCAAGGAAGTGATTTGGCCTTGGGCAAATAGTTTCCCACAGGTGAAGCAATCCCTAAAGTGGCTGACAGCTGTAGGCTCTCTGCTGGCAGCACTTTCAGAAACTGGATAAGGGAGTTTAGGGTTGCAATACCACAGTTTCTACTACAGTGGTCCTTTTCTCTCAGTTCCACACATATACCATTGCTCTGGCACCACAATATGTTTGCACATGTTTCAGTTTTGTTCTATTTGACATCTGAGGTGTAAAGACAATAAGGGATTAATATTGTATGACAAAGAACAGCACACTTTGCAGCACACATATAAAAGAAAATATTTAATTCAATTGTCTCCAGTTTTAATAAAACTAGTAAATAAAATGAAGCATGCAAAGCAACCATATGATGAAATTATCTTAGAGACTTACAGAAAAGATAGATTATTTGTTTTTGTTTTTTGATTTTTGTTTTTCTAAACTAGTCAAGTAAAGGAACATAGATAGGAAATGAACATTATATCTGTGACTGTTTCTGTAACTCCACGCTTCCCCTTCCCTCACAATTTCTGAATAAGAACTTGTAAAACAGTAAGTATTTATCAATGCAGATTGAGTAAATAAGAAAAAACTGTAAGACAAAGAAGGAGAAAGTTTAATAATTAATGAGTAAAGGTATGTAATGGGAAGGAAAAAATCAAGAGTAAAGAGAGCAATATTTTGCTGATCTCAATATTGACCATCCAAACAACAAAGACTAAGCACTATTTTTGGTCAAAAGATGTGTATTTCTGAAGGTGATTGCAAAAAGTTGATGTTTAAATGCATGAATCAAAATAAATAAACACTGGACCCAGAAAATGTTACTGTTGGAAATAATTCATGCTATACCTGTTGAAGGAGTCTCCAAGAATGACTATTTGTTATCCCTAAGATTTTGCAAGTTTTTCAGCAAAACAACTTTTATGTTTTAATTTAGAGGGTTTCCTTTACTGTGCATTGGATGCAGATGTGATTTCAGATCCCTTAAAATATTTGAGCACCAATATTTTCCATGAAAGCTCTATGAATTGGGGATTTGTCTGTTAAAATTAAAAAGCCCACTCTAATAGAACATCTATTCTACTGGGGATAATCAGACAATAAACAAGATAAATCAGTAAAAAATAACAACTGCAATGAAGAAAACTAAAACAGAAGGGAAACTGGGAAGAATATTAAATAGGTTTCATAGAGCATCTGTGAGAATGTGACATTTGAATAAAGACCTAATGCAGATGAGGGAGAAAGTCATGTAGATATTTGGGGAAAGAGGAAATGGCAAGTGTCTGCTGGGTCCAAAGTACATTAGGGAAACCAGTACAAATAAAATGCCAGAGCACCTAGAAATGCAGTAGATAAGATCAGAGAGGTAAAGGATGGCTAGAGAGTATACTATATTATAAGGCTGTCAGAAAAATGTAAGCAATTTGGCTTTTATACTAAGTAAAATGAACAGGTTTTGGAAAAATAAACCCAGAGTAATAAAAGAAATACTGAAATCATGAACTAGGAACAGGCGGTTATTTAAAAAGTAAAATTCAGAGACAAGAAAATAATTACTGAAAATTTTAAATATGAATGAAATAATAAAAACTACATGAAAAAGGAAGCCATCAACAGAGTAAAGAGACAACTTACAGAATGGAAGAAGATATTTACACCTGATAAGGGGTTAATATTCAAAATACATTTTTTAAAAAACTCAATAGCAAAAACATAAGTAATCTGATTTAAAAATGGGCAAGGAACCAGTGTAGACATTTGTCAAAGGAAGAAATACAAAAGACTAACAGATATATGAAAAAATGCTCAACATCGCTGATCATCAGGCAATTGCAATTAAAACCATAATACCTGCTATAATGGCTCTTATCAAAAGACAAAGTGTTGGCAAGAATGTAGAGAAAAGGGAATCTTTGTATACTGTTGGTAGGAATGTAAATTAATGCAGCCATTTTGGTGAACAGTACAGGGGTTCCTAAAAAACAAACAAAAATAGAATTGCCGTATGATCCAGCAATCCTACTTGTGGGTATGTACCCAAAAGATTTGAAATCAGCACGTTGAAGAGATGTCTGAACTGTCATGTTAATTGCAGCACTATTTACAATAGCCAAGATATGGAATTAACCTAAGTGTACAAGAAACATACATAGTAAAATACTATTCGGTTATTAAAGAAAAAAAGAACAAAATCCTTTCATTTGTGAAAACATGAACAATATGAGTCCAAAAGTTGAACTCATAGAGGCAGAAAGTAAAATGTGGTTACCAGGGGCTTGGGGAAGCAGGAGAATGAGGATGCATGGGTCAAGGGATACAAGATTTCAGGTAGGGAAGAAAAACTTCAAGAGATCTTTTGTACATCTTTTGATGACTGTAGTTAAAAACAATGTATTGTATATACAAAAACTGTTGAGAGATTTTAATTACATATGCTGACGAGCTGGATTTAGCCATTCTACCATGTGTACTTATTTCAAAACAACTTGTTGCATACAATATATACAATTTTGTCATTAAAAAGTAATAATTATACAAACAAATGCAATTTAAAAAGTAGAACTTAAATCTGATCAATTTGAAGACATCTCCCTGAATGTAGAACTACAAAACAAAGAGATGTAATATTGGAAAGAAAAGATAAACAAACATCATTCTGGAGTCTATCACCTATGTGAAACAAACCAGTTAATAAAAAAGCACAAGAATTGAAGGACATGTGTCTTCAAATAGAAATGACCTACAGATTGCCCAGCATAAGAAATAAAAATATATATACACTCATGTGTGTGTGTATATATGTCTTTATGTATATATATGTCTACACATACACATAAATATATCCATATATATAGAACCAATGGACAAAATGAAAACTAATTATGTGATACACAAAGGATCAGGCAATGGAATAGCATTAGGTGTCTTAGCAGCATATCTTGGAGCTAGAAAACAATGGAATATGTGTATTAGTGAGCACAAACTGATTTCTGTAACATGCAATTCTCAAATCCCAGTGGCTCAACAAATGATTTTTAATTATTGCGCATGACTCAGACCTATCTGTGATAGTACTTGAGGAGTCTAGGTCTTCTCATATAGTACTTCTGCTGTCACCTATGGCCTTAGAGTTCACTAATCACAATTAGGCTGCAATTTAATAAAAGAGGGCAATTTCTGTGGAGGTTTTAAGGACCAGAGGTGGAAATTGCATACATCACTGTAGCTCAGGCAGGTGTTCCCTACTAGTAAGGAAGGTCAACAGAAAAATGAAGCAGTATATGTTTTTGCCATACAACAAAGTGTATATCTTTGCCATATAATATCTTCGCAACTCTAGGGAAATACGATTTCCAACCTGGGAACTAGAAACTGTAAATCAAGTCTGAAGGTAACGAGTTCAGCTATGCCAAATCTCAAACTTATCCTCCTCGTGAATTTCTCAGTAAACTTATGAAAATAATCTAGCAATGAAAAAACTAATCAAGATATAAAAATCAGAGTATTCAAGAAAGAAGAATGCAATAAGCCCTAGACTCATAGGGAAGGGAGATCTCAAGAAGACAGTGGTATGTGAGGTTTAGTGAGCAGCTAGTAAATACAGGAGGACAGGCAGTTTAGGGAGGGATATATCGGAATAAGAAAATGAAATTGAAGATTGGTAAAAAGTATTTAAACTTATTGATGGAAGGTATTTTATTCCTATGGGCAGAATGTTTGGGTCTATATTAGTAATATTTTCATGAAAAACTAAGCAAACCAAACAGAGGATCAATATTAACTGTATGAGAAACAAAGTCTGTAAAAAAGATGTGCAATTATGGTAAAGAACATGGCTTAGTTATGAATAAAAATTATGCACTCATAAAAGTTAAATGCTCAGCATTGGTATAAGCACATACATTGGTATAACAACAGTGTGAGGGATGGAGAAGAGAATGTGCGTGCATGAGAAGGTGTTCAACAGAGCTTCATTCTCAAAATCTACAAACAAATCTAAGTAAAAACATATTATTTTAATACAGAGATAAATATCAGAAGAAACACTTAAAAGTGCTGAACTTTGTGGTATCTGGGAGTTGGATGTGGGTTTGTTGAGTAGGGAAGAGGCCACTGGATTTTCTTAAGCGCTTTATAAAACTGTAGTTGTAGGAAGAGATATGCATCCCTTATTGCCAAGTATATGCCATCCCTGCTTTAGAGCTATATGATTTAGGATAAATGCCCAAAAGAATATTACAAGTAAATTGGGGAAAAATACTTGGGAGAAAATTATTTGACTTCAGGAGATTTTATTTAAAACCGAATGAGTTAAAGTCAATACACAACTCATAAAAGCAAGGAGTGAGAAGTACTTACTTCCTTTACCAGATTACTACACTTTATTACTGGGATTACTAAACAGAGCTCAAAACCATATACAGGTTACACATACATACAACTAGAAAAATTGCAAGTAGAAGCATTCACAGATGAATTATGAGGCATCAGGAGAAATGCAGCAAAGTTCAAGGAACTAGTGAAAGAGCTGTGCGTAGGAAAGTCAACGTAACAAGAAGGAGAGCAAGGATAGTTATAATGAAGTGTCCTTAGTAGATATGGTAAAATATTTTAAAAACTTGAAGTGAAAGTGATTTAAGGAGAGAAAGAGGAGCAAAGTAGAGCTAGAATGTCATTCCTAAAAAGCAGCAGTCACTCGGGAGAAGATTTGGGCTATTGTGAGTCTAAGTGTGACTTGTGTGTGTCAGGTTTAAAATATTTTCTTCTCTTGACATTATATCTCAATGCAAATATCACTAATATTCTGTTAAAAAAAAAAAAAACGTGATTACCAGCCAGATTGATTTTTTTTAAATTTATCACTACAATAGTCCTCCCTTATCCTCTAGAGATACATTCCAAGACCCCTAGTGGATGCCTGAAATGGTGGATAGTGCTGAGCCCAATATATACTATGTTTTTGCTTATATATGCGTACTTATAAAATGTATACATTAGGCACAGTATAAGATTGACAAAAGTAATAATAAAATAGAATTATAACAATATGCCAGCTTCACTGCTTTTGTGCTTTGGAGTCACTGTTAAGTAAAAGAAGAGTATTGAAAACAGGTACTGCAATACTTCAACAGTTGAGCTGATAACTGAGATAGCTACCAAATGACTGACTGACTGGTAGCTTATACAAAGTGAATATGCTGAACGAAGGGATGATTCACGTCCCGGGAGGAACAGAGCGAGATGATGTGACTATTTCACCATGTTACTGAGAACATGACTCTGTTCCTCAATTCAAAGAACTCACACCTATCTGCTTGGCCTGTGACTTTAGTTCCACCTACACTTTATTTCAATTCTCTTATCTCAATTCAGGCCTTGAAAACAAAGTGCATGAAGAGCCTGTGCTTTCAAAGATACTAGCTCATTCTTGACATCAATGTTTCAACTTGTATTAGTCCATTTTCACACTGCTATAAAGAACTCCTTGAGACTGGGTAATTTATAAAAGAAAATGGTTTAATTGACTCACAATTCATTATGGCTGTGGAAACCTCAGGAAACTTACAATCATGGCAGAAGGTAAAGAGGAAACCAGACATTTTCTTCACGAAAACAGCAGGAAGGAGAAGTGCTGAGTAAAGGAGGGAAGAACGCCTTATAAAACCATCAGATCTCGTGAGAACTCTCTCACTATCATAAGAACAGCATGGAGAAAACCGCCCCCATCATTCAATTACTTCCACCTGGTCTCTCCGTTGGCAGGTGGGGATAATGGGGATTGTAATTCAAGATGAGATTTCGGTGGAGACACAAAGCCTAATGATGTCAAGTTGGTTTCTCTTTCCATGGCACAGACTTTGGCCAAGGTTCTGACCCCTCTAACCCAATCTTTTCATCCATGGGTTCTGAGATAATAACCAAGCCCTTCTTGTCTAAGTTCTGGTCCTTATTAGCCAGTATTTCTTTGTCTGCCTCTGTCCCCCACTGGTAATAATATATGTTTATAGAATACGGTACATTATTCACAACTACTGTAAGAACATAATCACAGTGATTATGTCAAAAGATAACAATTCTTAGGAATAAAATAGATGTGAAACATTAATTTTTACAATCAATAAAAATATCAAGGTTAGAGTGAATAAGAAATAAAGAAAACATGATGTGAATGAAAAAGATGGCTATTATATTTTATGTAAATATGTGTTAAGAATGATTTATAAACTAAACTTGCAAAATAAAACTAGTGTGCTTATCAATGAACACTCTTATTAGGATGCTCAATAAATGTTTGTTGATGATGATTTAGAACAGAAAATTTTAGGAGATGCTTAGAAACAGACAATTCCATTAAGCAACTTTAATCCTTTGTCTTTTATACGTTAATTATGTTTACTTGCTACCAACTTGATGTGGAATATCTTTGTGTAGAGAGTTTTTTATTGCTTTATGGAAGAGTAAGCCCAAACAATTGAAAGGCAGCAATTGAAATCATTGTGAGGAATATTCAATCTTGTAGCAGGGATTGTCAATGCTGCTCAAAAAAGAGATGACGTTTCAGGGTAAACCCTTACCAAAGGGCAAAATGTGGGGGAATAGAGGACAGACACAAAATCACCTCATAAGAGGTTGTTGCTCAAGGGTGAGAGGTTTGGTGAATCAATGCATAAAAAATATTGAAAATCTATAGTTTCAAATGGCAGAGTATAAGGAAAGGATTTAAAATTAGTAACAGGATGAAGAATGAGCTGTGAGCAATAAGGTAGTAATCAATTAAGACTCTAGAATAGCCACACTGATTATTTTAAAACCAGTTAAAAATTATTTTAACACAACAGTGAGGAAAATGCCAGAAAAAGTAAAATATACCATCAAGACAACAAATTAACTTTGAAATAACTAGGGAGAAAAGCATGCTACATTTACAATTACTCCTTAATTCTGGTTTTGAAATGAAATGTTCAAAAGAAAGAATAGCAGATAACTGATCAAAATATAGATGAGTTGAGACTGCTAATGTAGAAGCAGAATGAAACAAGTATTTTAAAGAATAGTTTTATGTTTCTGTGTACTGCATTAAATAATATGCTAATAAAATATGTAATCAGATACAATAAGTTAAATTATGTGAAGTGCTTTAGAAAGGAAAGTACACAATGCAAATGCAAAGTATTCTATTATCACTTCGAAGTCCTTGTATTTCAAGACTCAGGTGTACACATACAAAACCAATGCTTGCTTTTAGTAGCTTTATCTTTCTCTTTTTTTGTAGAGGCGTATGGTATTTAAAAGAATTAAAATGAGAGGTATAATTACAGTCCGTATCTGAGTATATATTCTTGAAAAACAGAGTCCAAATTGGCTAAACAGAAGCAAGACAACTTAGAAGAAAGTAAAAACCTAAAAAAAAAAAAAAAAAAAATCAGTGAACGAAAGTATGTTAGAAAGATTTGCAATATTTGATACCCACATAGAGTTAAAATCTAAATGTATTGATTATTATAGATTATAGAATTTCCTAGAAATCTGCGGAATTAAATTTTTCAATAATTTATAATCATATACACTAATACCATTATACAGTACCTGGATTATATACCTGGATCTCAGGTTGGACTAGAGAAAACTGTATATCGTATAACAATAGGAACACACATCACTGTTCAATTATGATTGAAATTTTATATCCAAAGACTGTCTTAAGTTTAGATATTAATTCCTATAGATTCTTTGAGATTTTCTACAAGCACACAGTATACTTGTACTCATAACTGCAAGAGGTCTATTGTGGCTTCCTCTAAAGCCAGTGATTCCACCAGATTATGGCCCCATGCTCATGAGCTTAATCTTAGTTACCTCCCAAAGGCCCCACCATCTCCAGATACAATCAGAAGGGGGTAAGGGCTTTAACATGAATTTGAAGGGACACAATTCAGTCTACAGCATGAGCTGAAGGAGAGAGAGATGATACATTCACAGATTGATGAATCTTACAAAGTGGACAAGCTAGTAAAAACTGCTGGATCAAGAAATAAAATATTACCAAAATCCCAGAAGCTCCAATGTGCCTTTTTCAGTCACAGCTAGACTGTCTATCCAAAGACAACCATTACCCCAGTATCTAACACTGTTAGTTTTGCTTGTTTTAAAAATTTGTATAATGAAATTATATAATACATCTTATTTTGTGTTTAACTTTTCTTCACTCATAGTAATAGCCTGATACTCATTCATGTTGCTGGTGTAACAATATTTAATTTATTTTCATAGCTGTATAGTGGTCCATTGTGTGAAATTGCACATTTATTTACCTATTTTATTTTTGATGGTCATTCATTTTCCAACTTTTTTTAACTTTTATTTTAAGTTCAGGGTTACAAATGCAGATTTGTTAAATAGGTAAACTTGAGTCATGGGGGTTAGTTGTATAGATTATTTCATCACCCAGATATTAAGTCTAGGACCCGCTAGTCTTTTTTCTTGATACTCTCCCTCCTCCCAACCTCCACCCTTCAAAAGGCTCCAGTGTGTGTTATTCCCCTTTATGTGTCCATGCGTTCTCATCATTTAGTTCCCACTTATAAAAGAGAGCATGCAATATTTGCTTTACTATTGCACATAATGTAACTTATGAACATTCTTGTATATATGTTTTGGGGAACAGACATACACAGTTCTGACAAGTGTGTGCATATCAGTAGAATTACCTAGAATATGCATTTTCACATTTGTAGCTACCACTGCAGTTTTTCAAAATGATGCTAAATATGTAAACCCTGTCAGCAACGTATGAGTTCCAATTATGCTACCTCTTTGTCAATATATGGTATTGTTAGTATAATTTTCGCCATTTTAGTATGTGTGGTGGTGTATCTCATTGTGATTTTAGCTTGCATTTCCCTGAAAACTGATAAAGTTAAGTATTTTTAATGTATTTATTGCCAACTTTCATATTTGGTTAGCTCTTTTTCATCTTCAGTGGTTTTTGGAAGCCTTTTTTTTTTTTTTCTTTTTCTTTTTTTTTTTTTTTTTTTTTGAGACAGTTTTGCTCTTGTTGCCCAGGTTGGAATGCAATGGCGCAATTTCCGCTCACTGCAACCTCCTGGGTTTAAGTGATTCTCCAGCCTCAGCCTCCCGAGTAGCTGGGATTATAGGCATGTGCCACCACGCCCAGCTAATTTTGTATGTTTACTAGAGATGGGGTTTCACCATGTTGGTCAGGCTGGTCTCGAACTCCTGACCTCAGGTAATCCGCCTGCCTCAGCCTCCCAAAGTATTAGGATTACAGGCATGAGCCACCATGCCCGGCAGAAGTTCTTTATATATTCTGCATACATGTAATTTATCAGTTATATATATTAAATATTCTCCTGCCCTGTGACTTATTTTTCACTCTCTCTATTAAAATAGTATATTTTAATAAACATGATATCTTAATTTTATTATACATAAATTATCAATATTTTCCTTTATGGTTGGGAAAAACTGTTTTCTGTTTAAGAAATATTTACCTATACCAGGGTCAAAAATCTTCTATATGTAATTTTCTAAAAACTTTATGGTTTATCTTTTATACATTATTCTATAATCCACATGGAATTAATTTTCCTCCTGATGTGAGGGAGAGTTAACATTTATCGTTTTCCCAAAAAGATGTCTCAGTGACCCAGCATCATTTATTGAATAGACAGTTGTTTTCCTATCACTTGAAGGCGTCACCTTGTTATCAGTCCAGTGTATTTATATATGTTGGTCTATTTCTAGACACCCTATTCTATGACAGTGGCCGTTTATCTATGCTTCCATTAAAGGTCCCCTCATTTTTTAAACTACGGTGGCTTTACACCAGTTCCTAATATCTCATAGTGTAAGTCTTAAAATTTTGTTCTATTTCAAGCATGTCTAATGTGTCTTGATTCTCCCCTGGCTGTTTGCACTTCTGTATACATTTTGGAATCTTATCAGTCTCTGTAAAACAAAACTTTTGGAATTTTTGGGGGGATTACATTGACTCTCTGGATCAATTTGGGGAAAATTGACATTTTCTTTCATGGTCGTAACATGCCCTTCTTTATATTTAGGCTTTCTTTAATCTCTCAAAAATACTTTGTAGTTTTTTGTGTAGAGAGTTTTTATAAATTTTGTGAGAATTTTTCTTATTCAATGATATTTGGTGCTATTGCAAATGATAATAATTTTCTCGATTTTACTTTATAATTGTTCATTGTTGGTATATAGACATAAAATTAATTTTATTTACTAATTTTATATTTAAAGACTATGTTAAATTTAGATATTAATTCCAATTGGTTCTTTGGAATTTTCTACATGCTTTCAACATTATCTTAAGAAGACATTTTTATTTCTTCATTTTGAATTCCTATACCATTCTTTTTTGTGATATGTTGCACTGACTACATCTCAAGTACATATTTGAATTGAAGTGATGATGGTAGATATATTTATCTCATTCTTGATTTAGATGGAAAGCTTACTGTAATTTTTTGTATGCTCCTAAAGAAAATTTCTACTTCTAGTTTACTAATAGTTTCATGCTAGCTGTCTTTCTCTGCATCTTTTGAGATAAACACATGATATTTCTCTTTTGCTCTGTTAGTCTGATGCACTACATTGATGGGTTAACAATTGTCCAACTTTGGATTCATATAAACAAAAAAACCTAGTTGGTTTTTTAAGAACTTTTTTTTAAAAAACTCTTTTTAAGAATTTTGTTTAAAGAGATTGGTATATACATTTTTCCCCATTCTTATAAAAGATTGTTGAGTTTATAAAATAAATTGGGAATTGCTCCTTCTTTGCTTTTCTTTGGAATATTTCATATAGGATTACATTATTTTTTCTGAATGATTTGTAGAATTCATTGTTGATTGGAACATATTCTATAGCTTTAATAGGAAGAAGATTCTCATTTCGAGATCTGACAAATTTAACAGATATACGGCCATTGCTTTTCTTTTGTAGATCTTGTGTCAGTTTTGATATATGTGAATTTCATATAAATTTTTCATTTTTTGAGTAAGTTGTTTTCAACATATTATTATTACAAATCTTTAGTTAGAGTCTTAGTTTTAATATCTGTGTAGGCTTAGTGGTGTCTTCTTTATCATTCATGATAGGCTAATTTGTTCCCTTTCGCCTCCTCCTTTCTGGTCAGGCTAAACAGGTTTATCAGTTTTATTGATATTTCATAGAACCAATTTAGACTTTCCTCATCTCTGTGTTGTTTTTCTTATTAATTTTTAGTGTTATCTTTATTTCCTCCTACTACCTTTGTGTTTAATTTGGTGCTGCTTTCTAACTTCTTGAGATGAATAATTTTAGTTGTCTCTTGATAATATAAGTAGTGTTTTTAAAACATGATCATTTTATAATTATAAAATGTGCAATTTGCTTTTACCAAGTATGCTCTTTATTTGCATCTCACTGGTTTTGATATGCCATTTTTTTATTGTCAATCAGCTCAAACTATTTTCTAATTTACATTTTAACTTCATTGGCCCATGGGTTATGTACAAGTTTGTTGCTTAATTTCAAAATATTTGAACATTTTATTATTGATTTTAATGTTAATTCTACTATGGATAGAGCACATTATGTATGATTTCCTATTTTGATTATTTTTGAGACTTGCTTTATTGCACAATGTATATTACATTTTGATAAACACCCCATAAACCCTTGAAAACAATATATATTGTATATTACGTGGTTGAGTGAGTTTGACAGAAAGATAGCTCGATGGATGGATGGATGGGTGGACAAACAGAGAGCAGACATCAATTAAGTAGTTTATAATTGTGTGGTTCAAACATTCACATTCTTATTTATGGATAGACAGGTTTGTTCTGTCAGTTAACGAGAGAAGTGTTAAAATACGTATTTATAAATATCCCTTTTTCCTTCTACCAGTTTTAGCTTTATGTACATGGAGCTATGCTAGTAGGTACATAAAAATGTATAACTATTATTTCCTCTTCCAGTTTTTCTTCTTAATAATTATGAAATATCCCTTTTTATATTAACTGATGCTTTTTTACTTTAAAATAAATTCCACTAGTTTTCTTCTGGTGTTTATATGATATTTTTTTTTCATATTTTTTCTTTCAAAATTTCTATGTACTTATATTCATATAGTATATAACACACATATTTACATTTGTATATCCTGTATTTATTTACTTGTTTATAGCAATTTAAGTGGTATAGAAAATTTCTTTCTTTTATTTTGATAATCTAGGTTTTAGAGCAAGGATTGGGATTTTTTTAAATAAAAGGCCAGATTATCTTTTATTTTGTGGGCCACATCTATTGTGTGTCACAGCTACTCAACTCTGCCATTATAGTTCAGAAGCAGCCACAGACAGAAATAAATGAATGTGACTGTGTTTCAATAAAACTTTATCCATATTTTTAAAAAACAGATTAAAGCTATAGTTTTCCAAACCTTTTAAAATTATTAATCTATACTAATTGCATTAGGTTTTATTTTGAGGTTTAAATCTGCCATCTTCTTATTTGTTTTTGTTGATTCTGCTTATTATGTATTTCTTTTTCTTTTTTTCTTTTTTGATTAAGCATTTTTTATCATCTAGTTTTAGCACTATACATCCTTTTTGAAATCTTTAAATTATTTTTTAAGAAATGATACATCCTCATGATGTCCCAGGATTTTAAGTAAGTTAGTTCTTTATTACTTTCTGGAGGATCTTAGAACGCTCTTTATTCACCTCCTGCCTCTTGTGTTGCTTATGGCCATGGATATTAATTTTATGTGTTTTTTCTTCATAGGTCATTATTATTTTTATGTCTTCATAATTCATATTTAACCAATTACTATTTTTCCCTTATCTTTTCTCTACATTACTTTATAAAGTTCCAAGCTTTCATATTGGAAAAATTTTATTGGGTTTACATAACTTCCTTTAGTTTTGGTGCAAGTAACTGGAAGGGTGAGGGGAGAAGTGGCATAGGATATTGATAAATTTTATTTATATTTTAATTGAAAAATGAAACTCAAAAAAATGAAAATCATGGAACCTTCCATTTTCTTTCTTATCTATACCTCTAACATTCTGGTTAATGATGGCTTCAATTTTTTTTAAATTTTGCTCAAATTTTATACTTTGTTGTGGTAAAGTTGATCTGCATCAAGCAAATATGGCATAACCCAAATAATTTTTTTGTTTTTGTTTTTCCTTTGTATTTCCGTATCATCTATTTTTGCCCATTAAATGCAGATGGAGAAAAGGAGATTGACAACAGCATATTCTCTCCTATATTGTAAAAACACTAAAATTAGTGGAAGTAACATGCATTGTAGGTTATTTTTTTGCTGATTTTTTGATAGTAGGATCCTGGCTTCCTATTTATGTTCAGGTCTTGTAGTTTTTATGTAAGCTCTCCTGATATTCTCCCATTAAACTCTTTTAAATTGATATGCTTTAAAGTTTTCTACCAGAGTCACAGTCATCCAAACAAATAGGCACTTTGACCATATACAGTCTTAATGGGTTATTAGATTGCTTATTTGGCCACTTAGTCATAATTTCAAATGCCTGTAACTCCATTTTGCAAAGCAGACCAAATTATTTCAACTATGATTTATCAGCATAAGTTCATATATTCTTCTAGGAAGTCTTTAAATTACAAAACATTAAGAAATAAGTCTTTTCTTCATCTCATGTTTTATATAAATTATCTTGATTTTTAGAAATTTAATATAAACATTTTATAACTAAGATTCTTGTTTTCTAGCCATACTATTTTTATTTTACTTGATAATTGCAAAATATGTCATATGAATTTCTTTTGTGTCAAATAAAAATAGTAATTTTTTTCATAATTTTTCTTTCATTAAATACAGGTTTAGAGTCATTTATTGTCAATTGCATCTAATAAAATACAATAAAAATAGGACATTACACTAATCTTTCATATGAATATTCCAAAGTCCTTTACCATGCTTCTATAGGAAATATATAGAAGCACAGGTAAAGTGATTTAACTTTCTTAGGACTGTGCAGGCCAAGCAACATAATACCGTTTAATTAGTAGATCAGTCAGTTCATTCATTAATCAATGTGCACTGTGTCTCATGTTGGTTAAGACAGTGGCTCTTAACCAGAAGAATGCACCAAATTTTCTTGGGATGGCTTTTAAACCAGTACAGCCAGGGACTTAAACGCTAAGATATCTTGTAAACAAATGCACCCAGGGACCCAACCTCTAAAGTATAGCAATTTGGAAGTAGACTATTAAAAAGCTCCACAAATTATTGTGATGCACGTTCTTACTCAAGAAATACTGCTTTAGCCATTGGAGCATAAAAGGGAAACAGATTTCGACTCAATAAAATTGAAAAAAAACAAATATTTAAAAATATATAAAATAATACGTAATAAAATGAGAAATTTTCTGGTTCTGTGTGGGATAGAAATACTTCATTAGAAAGATTAGACTTAATCTGTACTTTTAAAAATAGGTTGGAGTCAGGCGCGGTGGCTCACACCTGTAATCCCAGAACTTTGGGAGGCTGAGATGGGCGGATCATTTGAGGTCTGGAGTTGGAGACCAGCTTGAATAACATGATGAAACCCCGTCTCTACTAAAACAAAACAAAACAAAACAAAACAAAACAAATTGCCGGGCGTGGTGGCACATGCCTATAGTCCCAGCTTACACCGGAGGCTGAGACAGGAGAATCGCTTGAACCCGGGAGGCGGAGGGTTGCAGTGAGCCAAGATCGCACCACTGCACTCCAATCTGGGCGACAGAGTGAGACCCTGTCTCAGGGGAAAGAAAAAAAGAAGAGGAGTATGTTGGCTTTTCAGAGCTGACAGAAATATGTGGAAAGAGAAAAACTAGGTAATACAAGCAAGAGCACAGAGGCAAACATAATTATTGTGTGGGAATCAGCAAAGAACAAACTGGTCACCTGAGAGTACGTTCCATGACTCTAGAAATGGTTTCTGCCTTACTGACTGCTTTATATACGTTACTATTATCTGTCCAACAAATGTGAATAAATGAATAAACCAATCAATCCGTCAATAATGAGCATGGCATGTTCTTACAATAGAGTCGTGGGAAATAGGTATATACACATTTAGAACAAAATCAAATTATGGAAGATTTTAAGAGCCAGTAAAGAAAGTAAGGCAGGGACCCCTAAAATGAAGAGAATATTTGAGCTAGATTCATGAGAGGATCATAGCAACGTTCATTAGAGAGGTTCTGCATTTGAAAGAAGAGAAGAAGTCAGTTGAAAATGTGTTTCAGTAACACAGGTATGTAATAATCAAGGTCTTATATTATTTCCATAAAATTATGCATAGTGCTAAAATTAATCCCTAATAGGAGAGTTCAAATATTATATAACTTTTTGACTGTTCGTGTTTAATACAACATTTTAGCTAGTTTGATGATTTGTTGTCCTCAAGTTGCACTTGTTTTTATTTCCTTTTCTACTGTCTTCTTCATTGTCTCATCTCTCTCCCTTTACTCTTGAACTTTTATATTTTCTCTGTCAATGCATGTAGCTTAAAAATTAAATACTAGAAAATTCTAGTTGCTGAGATTGGGATTATAATTGGTTGCATTCTAGTTGCACAACTTCAATAAGCTTAATTTAGACTTTAATAATATTTCATAATTGATTTACCCTAGAATAATGTTAGAAGAATAAAAATGAAACTTAACAAAAAGTTGCTTTTGATCAGCACGAGACGTTAATATTCTTAGATATTGTCTTGGTATATAATGTTTATATTATAGTTAAAGTAGTGTCAGTAATAGCCAGAAATTTATCATCTGTTATTTGAAAGTTAAAAAAAAAAAGCCTAGACAATATTTCACAACTTTGTTCATATTTTACAGACTGTTACTTTCTTCACTCATGCCTTATTAATTTCCCATTAAAACTCTAACTCTTAGGAATATGATTTAATATACACCTGTAGAAATACAGGTATTCTACAAGTTAAGAATATGTGAAGTAATGATCAGGCAGTTATACAGCATCTGACAGTATATAGAATTAAAGCTGATTCGGAAGCCAAAACACATAATTGGGAGAATTGCTGGGATTACAAAAAATAGGAAAGAAATCTAAGCCACAGATTAGCTTCAGTCCCACAATTACCTGAAACAAGACTGATGAAATTATAAGGAGAAAATAAAATATAAATCAATTTTCATGGATAATTTGAAAATTCAAAGTAGTCACTTTCACTCTTTCAGGCCATTGGGAGAATGATGCAACCAATTTAATGAATTACCACCCACGTTAACAACCTAAAGGGGTGGGGGAGGATATATTTCCTCTGTTTCATATTACCAGGAAGTTTTAGCTACAATGAAAATCTATGTAGCAGGAGAACAGAAAACATATTTTTATGGTTTAGGTAGGCTGGAAGCAACAAGAACTTTTTCTGAAGAAAGCAAGAAAAAAATATTGATGCCATATGCAGAAATTATTGCTAGATTTTAATGGGCTGAGGTGGCCTTAGGAAGGAGAAAAAATGACTATTAACTGTTTCTAATGCTTCAAAACAACAGCTACCTCTACAAAAATTTGTACTCTACCAGTGCTCACTAAATACGCTCCTCACCATCGCCACTCCGCATCATGCTTGTGTTGACAACATCCATGAATTAAACAATTGACCTTTTAAAAAACCCATGGTTACTTGAAAGCTGAGGTTTCTGTCTTACTATGCCAACGTTCCTAGTTTTGGATGAGATGAAGAAAAATACAGTTGTGCATATAAAAGCTACGTTCGCTTAAATGTTTGTATATTTACATTTGAGTGCCGGCATCTATCAAGGATGCAAACCAAAGAGAAGCAAGAAGAGTATTTAAATCACGCGTGGATCTTAGAGACAGAGAGAGACATCTACTGGTCCATTTACTACCAATCCCAAGCGCCTCCCCCTCCACTGTAATTAACGTAACATTTTCTCTCTTTACAGCTGACAGCCAAGAGCATAATTAGAGTCTAATAAAACACGGAAAAGTCACAAATGCAAAGTGGAATAAACAGTAAACACTGAGCGAAGTGAAGATCCCGGAGTGTGATGGCTGGGTAATGTCTTAGATAAACTGTGTGCACATTGACACTGTCACGCTCTCGGCAGCCCCAAGTGTGCTGGTAGCCTGGTGCAGACAGACAGCTCGAATTAATCCCAAGAGGAGCGCATGACAGGCGAGTGAAGCAGACAATTAGAATGAAGGAGGAAATTGGAAATGGCAAAGGTGTGAACATATGTCAAATTACAACTAAATGATAAATTACAATTCTGTCATTGGAATAAGCGGTAATTAAGAAAGATTTCAGCTATCCTTCTTGAAAAAAATAAGATAGAACCGCTTTTTTTTCTCCCAGTTTAGATTTGTTTGCTGAATTGTTTCCATCCATCTCACACATGGTGCTATATCTTCCTGCCTTTGGAGCTGCATTATTTGTGTACATTAAGGATAATTCTTTTCTTTCCTCTTCTCCATTTTCCAGACTGGCAGAATAATAGTGTCAAAATGAACAGGAAGCTGATAGTATTTGATATAAAAACCTGCACTGAGATTTAAAAAAAAAAAAAAAGAGAGAGAGGTTTGCTGCTGAGGCTGCTGCGGCACTCTAATTATTTTAAACAAGCACTGCACAGTCCAGCTGACAATTAGGAAAGTCTGCTCTATGGCTTGGGGTATTCATATGAAACTTCATAATCACTGTATACACGTCCTTTTCGTTTAGACAGTAATGAATGTGGGTGGGGTTTCTTGGCAGTTTTTGGCCACTTAACCACAATTTAAAACAGCTGTGTAATTATCATGAGTTTTTTTGAATCCAACATCGAATTCCAATTTAGAGTTTGTAACACCTGTGGTTTGTTACAACCACTAGGACCACGGCAGGGGATGACAGAAGCAAAAGTGCAGTGCTGGCAAAAGCAGCCCTGGGGAGGGCATGTTGCTGTCCCATGGGGCTGCTGCATGCCAAGACACAGATGAGGCAGGAATCTTCACAGTGACAAATCTCACATGTAAACATAAGGTGCTGTGTGCAGGAAGGTTTTCTTCAGCAAAGTCAAGACAGGATATATTGGTCTTGAATTCTTTAAAAAAGTGGACATTTCTGACATATAACTGTTGCAAACTCTATTTTTAAAAAAAAAAAAGTAAAAAAAAAAAAAAAGCCAATGGAAAGGGCTATACAGGTTCTGTAACCAAGATGATGATTTGATTATTTAGCACATTTCAAAAGAGAATTATTATTTGGTTAATACTTAATTATTAATTTTATAAATGCAACAACAGTAGTAGTAATAATAATTTATGTGAGGATTTAGACTGAAATAAAATTTTTTGATAGGTAAGCAAAACATCCGCCACATATCATTTTAGTATTTACAAGATAATCTAACTAAATATTCTTTGCATTATATAATTTTGCAAGTGTATGTAACATTAAACAGCTATAGTTCAACCTTTACAGAATTGACTAAAGACAAATACATAGTATTAAAAAAAAGATTGAAATAGTGAAAGCTTATCTTAGAACATATGCAAATATTTACATCTTTTTTTTCACACTTCCTCTAGGGCAAAAAGGAGGCAAATATCTAAAAAACTAAATAAAATTCTCTAACAGAGAGGTCAGAAGCTCCAGTGATCTTCTGGGATAAATCAATTTCTAGCAGCTGTGGCCAGATATTGTAGTTCATAGGCCTTGAAAGCTTAATTGGGGAAGCATGTTAAAAGTTAAAGGGCTAGAGTCATGTTAATTACATGAGGTTTTCGTTGTAGAAAATCTGCCCAGCACAATGCCACCCTCCCTATTCTGTAGATAAGGGTATGCTTCACCACATTTCTGTAATTTGACAAGGTTTATTTTAAAAGCAATATATTTAGAGTCATCTGTATGCTTCACAAGTAACAGAGCCTAATGTGTTCATTCATTGCATTCTTAGTACAATTTGGGTTAAGAAGCCACTGACAATGCATGCCAGAACTTTAGAAAGATCCAGATATGGAATAAATTGTAATCTGAGTTTCAAATCTTTCTTCTTTGGGGAAGTAAGGAGTGAGAAGAAAAAAGGCGGAATAATAATTGTTGTTCCAATACTGTTTACACGCAGAAATAGAAGTTCTCTTAAGGAAACTTGGATATAGGCGAGTAGCCTAAAAAAACTTGGAATTTTACTTCAAATGGAGAAAAATATTCGTAAAATGTAATCTGACAAAATAATTATTATACATTTGTTAACTATAACAAAGTAAATAGTAGTCTATATAATAAAAGTTACATGTGGAATGGTGTCAATCTTCAGATTTTACACGTTGTATATAGAGAGAAAGGCAAATCCAGAAGGAGCATTAGAAATCATTTTTCCAATCATATAATGTTTCTCATTCAATTTATGATCATAATACAATCAGTATGTGTCTATTAAAATTAAAGAGGTTAAATAGCCTTCTTCAAAGTTAATGGCAAAGTATTAACTCCTTTCACAAAATAATACTGGTGGGTGTAAAGTTGATTTCTGTAAGTTACGTGTTTTAATAGCAAGTTAAATCCTGTATTTGCCACATCTGTTAACTTTCCAAAGAGCAGCCTCTGTTTTAAACACCACAAGGGTGTAGAAATAATTTTGTTCAATGTAAAATTTTCACTCAGAATTGTGTAAGCTGAACCAATTTACAGGGCTATGGGGCTGGCTAATTTTTGTGCTGTTAATTGTTGGTCTTCTTTAGTTAGGGCATGAACAAAATTAATTTTTTCTTTGAAAATAGGTGTAGGCCGGGCGCGGTAGCTCACGCCTGTAATTCCAGCACTTTGGGAGGCCGAGGCGGGAGGATCACGAGGTCAGGAGATCGAGACCATTCTGGCTAACAATTTTGTGAGATTTTTCAACAGGAAAGTTTTGGGCACCCGCTTTATAGTCCTAATTTGGCTCCTTCCGACTTCTTTTTGTTTCCTAATCTTAAAATCTATAAAGGGTACCCATTTTTCTTCAGTTAATAATGTAAAAATGACTGCATTGACATGATTAAATTTCCAGGACCCTCAGTTATTTAGGGGTGAACTAAATAGCTGGTATCATCATTTACAAAAGTGTCTCACACTTGATAGAGCTTATGTTCAGTAATAAAGTTTGTAGTTTTAAATTTTTGAATCTTTTAATTCCATTTTTCCACAAGCTTTTTGAAGTCCCCTTATATTGTTCTGTGTATCAATAGTTTGTACCTGAGTAATATTTCGTTGTTTGGATGAACCATATTTGTCTATTCTTTCACCAGTTGGAAGACATATATATGGGTGGTTCCTGGTTTGGGTGACTATGAATAAAGTAACTATTAATGTAAAAAAAAAAAAAAGAAAAGAAAAGAAATAATTTTGTTAAAAAGAAACGTTGTTTTACTACATGTTCTTTTAATAAAGACTTTGGATATAAATGTAATATCAGAGACCATCTTTTCTATCAAAGATTCTTGACCTTTAATATATGCAAGATTTGGATGGACTCCCCAGAAATCTTCATTCTGAACAAACATTCTAGGTAGCTTTCATGCAGATTGAGGCTCTACCCCAAGCTCCCACTGGGCTGAGACCCAAAATAGTTGTGAATACTAGAGCAGGATAACTAGGAATAGAAACCAGTCTTCTGACTTTCTGTCAAGTTTTCTGTGTGTAAAAATTATATGCTTGATCAGAGTACTGACATATGCATTACAGTGGACATACTATGTTTCTGATTTATATTTTCAATTACATTCTTAAAATAATTAAAATTTGATAATCATGATTATTCTAAGTACATTATTTCCAATATAGATTTCAATGTCAGGGCTTTTACAACTAGAGACACATATGAAGAGTGACAAGCAAAGCACTAACTGATTTTAGTATATATGGAATACCGAAGAATAGGAAAATATGAAATTGTATAGGGAAATATTAAGAATTAGATCAAAAGTATCCATAGTCTATAATGTAGTCATTCAAATGTATAGTTTTCTTTAAATATTAAACTCTTTTACTGTTTAAACTCTCCCTATACAATTGTTGGCACAGTTGCATACTTAATGGTTATATATTCAGGTAATGACATTTCAGATATATAAATTCACTCAATGTATTCTGAATGCTATGTTGAAATATTATTGAGTGGTCAACAACCAATGACCTAAACTTGATGAAATATTCCACAAGTCTAATCTCAGCAGAAATGAATGGAGCCTTATTGAAAAATTTAAGAATGCTTTGCAAAGCATTGATGTATATCCACTTTCAGTCTTAACAAAATAACTGGTACTGAACTTGCCCTCTCACCAAAAGAAAAAAAAAAAAACTTTAAAAACTAGAAAAAAAATATAAACAACAGGTAATGTAAGACTGTGAACTTGAGGTAATTACTGCAATCTCACGAGCTTCTGACTGGGTATATTTATTGTTCTGGTGCACAGGGAGGTGAAGCCCAAACTGAGTAACAATTTTGTTGCACTGAGGATGCAGGGATGAGAATTCAAATCAGCAAAAATGTCTAGAATGTTTGAGCAGAATACTGGATAAGAAGGAGCAGCATAGAGTTAGTAAACAGAAGTATGCATAGGGATGCAAAACATGGGCCTTGGCTAAGAGCTGGCCTGGATATACAGAGGTGAAACTCCACAGTGCCTATAGGTAATCATTTGATGTTTGGCTGACTGCTGAATGGGACACCAGAAGTTACAGTCAGCCTAAGAGTCTTTGCTGAACAACTTGGCTATTTAGTAGAGATATGGAAAGCCCATACTTTGGGTGTAAGAAAAACACCTAGAGCAATACTCAAAACTGATATAGAGCCATCAAAATACGAATTAAACAAAAAAAAAAGTACAGAACAAAAAGTATTTTCCAGTTTATCTAACTGCCTGCCATAATAAAACCTAACACCACTTACCAAACAATAAAAAATAAAAAAGGCATACTCTAGAGAAAAGTTGAGTAAACTATACCACATAGGCAAACCACCAGTTTTGTAAATAAAGTTTTATTAGAACATAGCCATATTTGTTTCTTTAGTTATTTTTTGTTGCTTATTTCCCATTATAACAGCAGAGTTAGATAGTTATTGCAGAGAGCATCTAACATACAACCTTAATCTATGTTTTTAAACATAGAGCTAGACTCACTACAATGCATTACCACAATGTCTAACGTACAATAAAAACGTTACTAGACAGGAAAATGAAAAAGAATGTGTCTAAAACTAACAACAACAACAAAAAAGTATTCTGTAGAAATGAAGCCTGAAATGACCCAAAGGTTGAATTAGTTTTCGGGAACTTATAAACGATTTTTATACATACGTACAAAAGCTTGAAGAAAAAGACCATTATAATGAATCTCAGCAGATAAATGGAAACTATTTCTAAAAGAGCTCATTGACAATTATCAAACTAAAAAGCACAATATTTGAAGTGACATATCAACTGGGTGACTTAATAGAAAATGAAAGCCTGAAGAATTACTGAGCTTAAAAACACATGAATAGAAATTCATCAATATGGAAAAAAGGCAGAGAATAGATTGAAAAATATTTAAGAGAACTTGAAGTAACAGTGGAACAAGATCAAGCAATCTAACATACTTGTAATTCAAGTAGCAGAGGGAGAGGATAAAGTAGAACAGGAAATATATTTAAAACATATAAAATATAATGGTTGAAAAATTTCCAAATTTGTGAAAAAAGAAAGAAAACATCAACTGGCAGATCAAATAACTTCTATAGAACCTAAACAAGATAAATGCCTAGACAAGCACACTTAAGAAAATTATAGTAAAACAAATAGAAGCTGAAGGAAAACAAGAAAAGCAGTCATAAAAAAAAGACAAATTATGCAATGGATAACAATAGTGCTAATAATAGCAGACATTTTCCTAGAGACAATAGAGGCTAGAAGGCAATGACCAAACAGCTTTAAAATATTAAAATTAAAAATAACTTTCAGGTCATATTTTATATGCAGCAAAATGTCCTTCAAAAAATAAGGCCAAATTCTCACATAAACAAAAGCTAAGAACACTAGTCACCAGTACAGCTACACTATAAAAAAAATAAAGAAAATTATTCAATTTAAAGGGAAGCCACACTAAATGAAACTTTGATCTACAGGAAGAAATAATAAACACTGGGAATAGTAAATATATGAAGAATATAAAATATTACTGTTTGTGTCTTAATTTAATGCAAAAACAATAAATTATTTAATGTAAAAATAACATTGCACTTTGGTATTAATGAAATCTATAGATGTATTATTTAGTTTTCATAAAATATGTGGAGCTATGTAGCTAAAAGTTAGAGGATAAATAGAATCGAAATGCATACCATAATAGAATATGTGGTGAAATACAATAAAATGTTCTTAGCACTAAAAAAACTGTGCTAAATTAAGGATTTTTATTTCCAGGAAAAATGTAAAATGATAATACTAAGATAAAAGACAATAGAGAAATTAAAATAGAATACTAAAAAATTGTATTAACCAAAACAGGCAGTAAGTGAAAAATTGAAGAAAAAAAAAAATCAGATGGACAGCTAGAAAACAAACAGCAAGGTGATAAACCTAATCCAAACAGATGAACAATTATATTAAAGATAAATGGACTACATTCTACAATTAAAAGGTTTGTCAAGGTATTTTGAAAGACCCAACTATATGCTTTGTACAAGTAATGTATCAAATACAAATACACAGATAGGTTGAAAGTCAAATTGTGGAAACATATAAACTGTGCAAATAGTATACACCAGAAAAATAAGAGTTGGTATATTAATGCCACGTAAAGTAGACTATAGGACAAAAAGTATTATCAGGGGTGAATAGGAAACATTTCATTAAAAGTTCAACCCATGAGAAAGAATCTAACATTTCTATCTGTATATGAACTCAGTAACAATGCTTCAAAATGCCTGAAGGGAAAAAAATTACAGAACTAAATGGAGAAATAGGCGAATCCACAAACACAGTTGGAGGTTTTAACACCACTGTCTTTGTAATTGATTAAAAAAGTAAGCAACATCATTAACAATATTGGAGATTTGAACAACAATACCAACAATTTGAATTAATTAATCTTTCTGAAACATTACAGCCTATAAATTCAGAATATGTAGATTTTTAAGTGCACATGGAATGCTCTACATGATAGACCATATACTGGCTCATAAAACAGCAACAATAAATTTCAACACAAATAGATCTTATAGAATATGTTTTATTTCCCTAGAAAACCCCCAATATTTGGAGATTAAGCCACATGCTAATAAATAAAAGAAGTAATCAGAAAAACAAATTGAAATTTTGAATACTCACCACAAGATCAAAAACAAGGCAAGGATTTTTGCTTCTGCTATTTCCATTCAAAATTGCAATGGATATCCTAGCCAGTGCAACAAGGCAAGAAAATGAAATAAAAGGCAAAAAGGCATAAATGTTGGGAAGATAAGTTAAACTCTTTTTATCCACATAGAGCATGATTATTTCAGGAAAAAAAGAATTACTTTAGCATTGTAGAAAATGCTAACACAAAAAACAATACCAAAACAAACAAGTAAATTTTACAAGATTTGAAGTATAAGAGCAATGTTTAAAAATTAATTACTTTTGAACTCTTACTGGTGACTGGGGTGGAAGTCAATAAACTGCTGATGATTTTGGTCTATTTTACCACATGCATGTGGTACTATTCTTTTCCAATCGCTAGCAAGACTGTAGCTATTATAAATATAGCAGTAAGACATTTTACACAGTGATCATCATCGTACCTTTGAGTTTAAGTAGAATATTATTTTAATTAATATAGTGTCATTAAAAAATAAGAAACCCATATCTGCATCCTAGCCAGTATCACTTTCTTGTTTAACGTAGCTGATGTACATATAACGAAAGTCATCACATGTGATTTATAAGATTCTTGTTTGCCAAGAAAATTCTTTGCAGCACCCTTATAAAAATGAATTTACAAATGATAAATCTTTTGATTAATATTTCACTTTTGTCTTTTTGCTAGGATACAGAGAATACTATCAACTGATGATTAAATGAAGGTAAATAATATGGTAATGAGAGAGAAATAAATACAAATACTAGAGAGAGAGAGGGAGAAAAGGTAGGGAGATATTTAAAAATTGTTAAGGCTTAGTTTTAAAATGTTTGCAGTTAGGTCATATAAACTATACAAAAAAAAAAGAAAAAATTAGCCAGGCGTAGTGGTGGGCACCTGTAGTCCCAGCTGCTTGGGAGGATGAGACAGGAGAATGATGTGAACCCAGGAGGCAGAGCTTGGAGTGAGCCGAGATCGCACCACTGCACTTCACTAGCCTGGGCGACAGAGCAAGACTCCATCTTAAAAAAAAGAAAAAGAATTGTAATAAATAGAGAAGTGGTATTAGCTGGTTTATGCAGACCTTCGTTATTATAACATTAAACTGACTACTGTGCCATGAATTGCTAATAATTATCAATATCATTTTGCCAAACTGACTTAGCAATAGTTATTTATGAAGCCATTTGACAGAGATTCAAGAATTATATCCATACCAACTGACTAGAACCTAAATACTTTATAGCCTCCACTGTACATATTACAGCAGTGTACATATTATAGCAGTTGAGAAGTATGCTTGTCACTTTCCTCTCAGAAACAATCCAAATAATTCTAGCACTAGCCTGTAAAACACAAATATTGGAAAAATATTTGTTAAAGTATAATAATAATCTTTGCGAAAGATAAAGAGGTATCACAGAAGTACAGCAGGGACTATATTAGCATTTTTCCAGAATAGTTGTATAAGTTTTAAAAATATGCATATTTCAAACACCCTAAAAATCAGTATTGTTTAATATTACCAAACATATAATTTAAATTATATCTACAAATAAAAGGGCGAGAAAGAATACATAACTTAACAACGCAGTGAATTTTTCCACTTTATGAGGTTTGGATTACATTATAGCAATTTTTACATTTCCTTGAGCTTCCAATAAAAATATACATTCACATATTTTTCTATATATTTATTAATTTATTTTTTCTTTTTTTTTAAAGAGTAAAGTTAATTCTAGAGCAGTTTTACGTTCACACAAAATTAATAGGAAGATCCATAGATTTCTCATATATTTCTTGCCCCCATGCCTGTATAGCTCCTCCTATTATCAACATCTTACCACAGAGTGATGCATTTATTACTCTTTATATACCTATATTGACAAGTAAGGTTTATTCTTATTATTGTACATTCTTTGGGTTTGAATAAATTTATAATCACATGCATTCATTATTATAATGTCATATAGAATAGTTTCACTGTCCTAGAAATTATCTGTGCTCTATGTATTTATCCCTCCCTTCTCACTAACCCCTGGCCACCACTATTTGTTTTACTGTCTCTAGAGTTTTGCCTTTTCCAGAATGTCACATAATTGAAATCATACAATAAGTTGCCATTTCAGATTGGCTGCTTTTACTTACTCTTATGCACTAAAGTTTCTTCTGTATCTTTTCAAGGCTTGATACCTCATTTCTTTTTAGCACTGAATAATATTCCATTTTCTGGGTGTCTGGAGGTACCAAAGCTTATGTATTCATTCACATACTATAGGACAACTTTGTTGCTCCTGAGTTTTGAGAACTGTGAATAAAGCTCCTGTAAACATCCATGTACAGGTTTCTTGTGTGTGTGGACATGAGATTTTAAGTCCTTTATGTAAATACTATGAAGCAAAATTGCTAGATGGTACGGTAAGAGTATATATAGTGTGGTAAGAGACTGCCAAACTGCCTTCCACGGTGGCTGAAACCATTTTACATTCTCAACAGGAATGAATGAGAATTGTTCTTGTACCACCAGATCCTTGCTAGCATTTTGTGTTGTTAATGTTCTGAATTTCAGCTATTCTAATTATTGTGTAGTGGTATCTCAATTTTTTTCAACGTGCATTTCCTTGGTGACATATGATGTGGATCATCTTTTCAGATGCTTGTTTGCCATCTAAATATCCTCTTTGGTGAGAGTTCTGTGTCTTTGACACATTTTTTAAAATCAGGTTGTTTGTTTTCTTACTGTTGGGATTTAAGAGTTTGTTAAGTGATTATCACAAGGTTTTAGGATACAAGGTTAATATATAAATGTTTGTATATACCAACAATGAACAAGTGGAATTGGAAATTGAAAACACAGTACCATTTGTGCAAGATGTATATGAATCTATAGATCAATGCTGGAAGAACTTAAATATTGACAATATTGAGCCTTCCTATCTATAAACATGAAATAGTTTTTCTTAGTTCTTAAAACTAAGAACTAAGAATAAGTAGTTCTTAGAACCATTTTCTTAGTTCTTTGGTTTTCTCTCAACAAAGTTCTATACTATTCTTCGTATATGTATTTTCCTGACTCTTTCTACTTTTCAGTCTGAGGAGTTTCCAGAGACACATATTCGAACTCATTGATTTTTTTCTTTGGCCATGACAAGTCTACTACTGATAAGCCCATCTAAGGCATTGTTTATTTCATGACAGTGTGGCTTATTTCTACCATTTCCTTTTGATTCTTTCTTAGAATTGCCATCTGTCTGCACAAAGCCTCGGCACTGTAAAAACATCCAGAAAATAAGTCTATTAACTGTACTCAGTCTACACTGAAGTTAAGGAACCCCACATGCAGAAATAAGAAAGAACAAACACAAGAACTCCAGTAATTCAGATGGCCAGATTATCATATGTCCTCCAGACAACTCCACCAGTTTTCCAACAACAATTCTTAACCAGGCTGAACTGGCTGAAATGACAGAAATAGTTGTTTTAAATTTCCAGGTTGATAAAGTCCAAAATCTCTGCCATATCTGAGTCTGATTCTAAAGTTTATTTGGTCTCTTCTATGATTATTTTTTAGTATGCCATGTAATTTATTGCTGAAAGCCAGACTTTATACTGGGTAAAAGGACTGAACTACATAGGACTTAAAAGTGATCCTTTATATTTATGCAGCTGAGTTGGGTTATATATACTGTTTACTGTAGCTGTTGTGTCAGAGGCTAATATTTCTTCTAGTGGCCTTGTTTTTGTTTCCCCTGTTGCCTGTGGATTTTCCTAAAGACTCCTTCTCAAATAGGGTCTGACGCTTGAAGTTCTTTCAGCAATAATCCTCCGTTAATATACAGGAGCTTGATTGAGGTGGTGGTGAGGTGGTGGTAAGATGGCAGGAAGATACTACCACCCTACTATTAGATCTTGGTCTTTTAAGGAGTCTGTGTCCTTGAGCTGTAACTTGTATAAGTACTTCTCAGCCTTTATATTTCCCCTCTTCATGTGAGACAGGAAAGTTCAAGAGGACTAGTGTTCGGTATTTCTCTTTTTCAGGTTGATTAGGTGCTGGTAAAACTCAGTCAATTAGGCTCTGCTAAAATAGTTTTCCTTGAGGGCAGGGAATTTTTTAGGAGAACAGAGCACTCTAGGATTATTTCAGAATGTTTACTTTCCCCCTTCCCTGCCAGAAGCATGAATGCATATATCTCTTATTTTTCACCCTGAGAATATGGTGGGGCTCTTGGAGGTAAAGTGCACAAAAGTTTATGCCCCCCATTCCCCCTAAGATTGAGTCCCCAGGAGTTTTTGTTTTTGGTTCTGACTTTTAATTTCTCAAATCAATACTCACACATTCTCTGGCAAGTAGTCAATTACCCCTTAACTGTTACTATTAAAACCCACAAGTGGCTTCTGTTCCCAGTAAGCTGTGATTCTCTGAATTCACCTGCTTCTCCAGTTTTGAGAGAGCAGTTTTCTCTGTGACCTCAAATCTCTGATTGAGGATTTTTGAATTACTGATTTTCAGCTTGTTTACCATTTTTCTTGTGATGATGGGAGTGACTACATCCAAATTATTTCTATCTTAAATCAGAAACTGGATCTCCACATATTTTTGGATGTACTTTTTTTATTTAAAGTTTTACTTGTCAACTACTTTAGGTTAATTGAACATATTTGTAGGAGTGATTTGTAAATTCTTGGAGTCGTTTGAGAGCTTGACGATACCTAATATTGATGAGGCAGGACAAGGAACAGCATAAGAACTCTAAGAAATTAGAGATCATAAAAAAATAAAGGAATAGATGGACACCCACAATCAGGAAACAATGCAGAGATATTTGAAGGAATAAACATTAACCAAATGTATAAAGTGAAGGTGATGAAACAGATCAGCTAAGCGTATGATATTTTGCATAATTCTACCAAGTAATTAGGAAAATTAGTTCAGCTGAGAAACAAAAAAAATTAGTAGAGACTGTAGAGCCTATAGTTTCTCCTACAATATTTATCTTTTTCTTTTCTTTTTTTTTCTTTTCTTTGTGACAGAGTCTCGCTCTGTCGCCCAGGCTGGAGTGCAGTGCTGCGATCTCCGCTCGCTGCAAGCTCCACCTCCTGGGTTCACGCCATTCTCCTGCTTCAGCCTCCCGAGTAGCTGGGACTACAGGCGCCCGCCACCATGCCCGGCTAATTTTTTGTATTTCTAGTAGAGACGGGGTTTCACCGTGTTAGCCAGGATGGTCTCAATCTCCTGACCTTGTGATTCGCCCACCTCGGCCTCCCAAAGTGCTGGGATTACAGGCGTGAGCCACCGAGCCTGGCCGATATTTATCTTCTATTTGTTGTTTTTATTTGCCAAAGTTAGTTGATCTAACAATTCTATGGATATAAATTACTAACTGGAAAAAATCCTAAATCAGAAATAAGCTTGATAATCCTTCCAAACAACACTTTTAATTGGACATATTATAGTGTTTAAAAGCTTTATCTCTGGAGACAAACCAATTTGAATTTGAAATTCAGCTCTCACACTATTAGTTGGAACACCTGTTTGGGGGAGAGAAAGGAAGAGAGAGACATTGAGAATACACCCTAAATACAGAACATAAGAACAGTTTAAACACTTTAAAAACATAAAAACAGAACACTGCAGACAGTTTATTTCTCTTCCTTGTAGAAGTCTGGGGAAGTTTTCTGGTCTGGCATTATAATTAGGCAGTGTTGAAGTCTCAGGATGCTTGTATCATATCTCTGTGCCACACTCAGAACACAGCTTTGAGACATGTGGCCAGTAGATCCAGTTCCTTTAAATATAGGACCTAGAAGTTGCAAACAGTATACTCTTTTTCAAACCTATTGACAAAATGTAGTAGTGTGGCTGTAATTAACTGCAAGAGAAGGTAGAAAATGTGGTATGAAACTGGGTTGTGAGTCACACGGCTAATTTAAACTTAAGGTTTCTATTATTAAAAGGAGAAGGAGAGAATGGAATTGGGGGACAGCTAGCAGTGTTCAAAATACTACTTATTTATTGTATGACCACAGGTAAGGCAATCAACCTCTCAGAGACTCAGTCTTCATTTGCAGACTAGGAAAGTTGATCAAACATGCACGTAAGATTTATATTGAACACTGTCAGGCACTGGGTTAGGTGCTGATGGATGTTAGCTATCATTATTAATGTGTATTCTTTTTTTGAAGAACAAGTAAATAACAAGAGCCTCAATGGAAGTGTTCCTCCATTCTCCACTCATAATAAATCAAATGTTTGCCCAGGAAGTTTTTCAGGATTTTGAGTTCAGGATTTTACCACAATTTGCATCAATGATATTTCTATAGATTTGAAAAGAGAGCCATTAGCTAAGAAGTGTGGTTATTTACCAAGAATTGTGGTTATTTACCATTACAGTTTTTGCTGGTCCTTATTTGCTAAAGAAATGCATTGGTAAAGCCATAATACTTTACTCTCACTTTTAAAAATGAAGCTATATGTTTTTCATTATTTGCTTATCATTCAAAGATGATATCTCTTAGTTCCTGTCTCTCTCAGATTCTGGTAAGTCCCCACAAAAGTTTCCAGCAAAATCACCAAATAATCCACATGCAAATAATTTTTACTAGTTTAATTTAAAATGTTTAAAAAATTAAAAATTTAACATGACCATATGACATGACTATATAGAAGCTGATGCTATGATATTTGTATGTTGTTTTATTTTTTATTTAACATTGGGATTTAAAATCAGTAAAGTGACAATTTCCAGTAAGCGTATTTAGCCCATATAAACAAGTTTTTTCTTTCCTCTGGAAAATACTAATTATATTTTCTTACTATTAATTTAATTATCACACTTAACATTTGGGTGGGGCACTAAATATTTCATATATAACTTTTACTTGGGTAATGACTGTTGGAGTTATTCCAATACAAACTTCAAACCACAACAAATCCATGTCTTCAATGACAATGATTCACTTGCAATGAATATTTTCCTCACCCTGACAAAATTTATTTATTCTGATTTCAGCAACAATAACTGTTTTTTTATTAGATTATATCACTCTATGGAATATATGCCATTGTTATATTGTGTCTCAAGCATTTGAGGTTGTAGTTAATGTACTACATTGTGAAAAGTAAATCTATTAAATAAAATACAATTGATACACACTTGAACTTGTATATAATTTCCAGTTTACTTCTGAAAGCTCTTTCCCCTTCTTCCCTCTCTGCCATCCATTTTCTAGATATACCAATGTATGAACTTAAAACCCAAAACAGCAATTTTTTTAACCTTCTAAATCTAGATCTCAAACTTGGAAAACACACTATTATGTCAAGTGAGAAAACTAAAGGAAAATACATTATAATTTCTGGGTTATAAACAAACTAACATATAACTGCAGCAAATAGTGCACCTCCTTTATTTTAATATGCTGCAAGGCTATCTAGTACAGCACCATTCTGCTTACAGTTGAAGAAAACTCTGTACCTGATATTGACCTTTTAAAGAAACCAAGGACAATCTTTTTTTACAGATTAAAAGACCATAAAAGTGCTAGTTCTGCCATTGCCAGAAGCACTAACTGAACCTCTAAAGAGAATTATTTGCAAGAAAAAAAAAAAAAAAGATTTAGACAAGTTTCTGTAATATGCACCATCCTTAACAAGGGAGACAGAAAAGAAAGTATATCAAATCAGCTATTAGGTTAAATAAATTAACAAGAGTGGCTTGATGTCTTCTGAGCCCAGCAGTGTTGTGTTATGGTTTTGCCTTTAAAAAAAAATCCTTATATGTAGTCAGCAGGACTCTGACCTTTTAACTTTTAGCATGCTTCTACAGTTAAGCTGCTCTGCTCCACACTCAAACAGCTGTCCACAGCTGCTGCAAATTGATTTATCCCCAGATAATGGCTGCAGCTGATGGCCAAAATGTCACTTCGAAACTCTTTAACAATTTAAGGTGTGTTTGGCCTAATATAACCTGATTTTAACCCTACTTTTAAATGTATTAGCCTCTGCATAAATTCTTCTAAAAACGTTCAAGTTGTATTTAATATTCAAATTTTCTTTTCTCACGTGTTTGGAGAATTTTTCTGTAGCTACGCTTACAACATAACCCTCAAAATATTGTAGAAGCTGCAGGAAAGAAGCCTTGCTACCCAGAGCTGGAAGCATCCAGGCTACACACAATGCCAGAGCTGGATTTTGTTCAGAGAACACCAATTCAGATCACATTTGAGATTAAGTAAACATCATATAAGTCCTCACAGTACTAGTAAAATAGGTTAATCAGAATGAATGTGGATGAAAGGAAAAAATTGCCCTATTCTTTAAATAACCTTTAGGCATTATAAATATATTAGGGATCTATGTGTACAGAAAAGTACAATAGTGGAAACCTATGAATAAAATATTGTATTTTTTAAAGTGTGAGTGTATGTTATTATTTTCATTATCCACGAAGTGGAATGCTTTCAGTTCAGGTTAATTCTCAATATGGATCTTCAGGAATCTTTATCAAAGAGATTTTTCTTAAATACATGATTACATGTAGGATAGAATTAAATTGGTTAAATGTCTATAAGTTAGATCATTTCAAGTCTCAAAAAAACTTGTGTATAAACTATTCACATATGATTGATTTGAGCCTTTGAGGACTTTCTTAGTAAGATGCAATATACAATTAAGGATATTAATCTGACTTGGTTAGGGGAAATTCTATCTGGACTTCAAAATCTCCCTGTGAGAGTTTCTAAAAACATATTTAGTGGATTTTCCACTTCTGTTTTCAAGCAATAATTTATAGGCCACCGAAAAGAGTTCATCTATTAGTGATATCCAAAATAGCAGGCAAAGTTATTATAATATTACTAATACTGACTTCACAAGATCACTAAAATTACTTAGTGTAACATGAACTTAAAAAATGAACAATGTCTGATCCCCAAGTCTAAACCAACATTTTTTATTTCTTTAATGACTTCTGGGTTTCCTGAAATATTAGTGGCTGACCCAGTTTTACACATAGATTGAATTCAGCCACTTTTAATGCTGAAGTAATATTATCAAGAAGATGGCTTTTGTCCAGAACCTTCTTCTTTTTCATATGTGCATGTTTGCATTCTTCAAAAAATGTAAACAAAAGTATTATCAACACATTCCACTCTAGAAAAATTGTAGCAATTCTCTAAAAGCAAAGAGTTAATTATTTCAGAGCTATTTAATGTAGACTATTCCGAGTATGTCTCAAATATAAGATGAATTACTCGACAGCTGATAAAGGCTATAGAAATTTCTAATTCACATAATAGTAAAAAAAGTAATCCCCAGGCTTCAGGGATTTCAGTAAATAAAAAATGTAAAAGGCAGGAATAAATGAAAGAAATATCTGCAATGATAAATGTAAAGTAGAGAGAAAATTAGGTCACTAAATGGAGACCTGTATAATGAATCATTTGATGTCATATGTAAAAGACTGTTCAGTATTTATTGAAAAATGATTTATAAATAGAAGAATGATTTGTAAATAGAAAGTTCATATACAAAGCATTAGTTTTAATCTGAGAAAAATAAGTGATTCTGTCATAATTAACATATTTATTACAAGAAGAACATATTACAATTCATTCCTTCTGTTCACGACAATATTAACAAATACCCCATGCATTGAATTTCAGGCTCTGCAGGACGATGAAGGAAAATGTAGAGCAGTTACAATTCTGAAATTAATGGTCATTTCTAAGAATCAGTCACATTTCAGAACATTGACCACTACACATAAAAAAGTCATTGTCTTTTTAAGATTTTTCTTAAAAAACTAATCTTTGTGGATAAAAATTTGTTTGTTAGTTATTGCTTTTAGATAGCTTGAGGTCAAGAACAATTGGCTCTGGGTTCAATTGGGTATTTGCTGTGCTTGAATTTTATCATATTGAGAGATAAATCACTGTATGTTTGATATACCTTAAAAAAATACTTCTTTTCCCTTTAAATTTTAAAGTAACATAAACTTCTCAGCAATAAGCAATCAACATCTTCTACAGAAGAAATAACACGTTTAATTTTTTTAATTTTGCTTTATAAAGATAATTTCTCTTCATCATTTTGGACACCAATTCACTGAAATCAGGAAATTGGTGGCCTTTTAATATACAAATCACATAAATTTAAAAATAATATTCTTAGTGTATCACTTGAAGTTAGGTTATTTCATCTTTTATTCCAAGAAATGTTTAATTGAAGTAAATGGAAGGGAGTTTCTCCACGAGAAACGCTATGATCTTAATTGTGATTTGCTGTATTGTTTTTCCTCCCCTGGGTGAAAAAGGGGTAGGACTGGAAAAATCTGTTTCCCATTCATCTAACAAACATATTCACCTACAAAATAACTCCATCCTCTCCCTCCCATTTGTGTTTCTAAAGACTGCAGAGTTTACACACATGTGCATCAACACCTGAGAGTGACAGGGTCTGATGTGTGTCTTCCTGCAGATGCAGTGCTCATGGCCATGAGGGAATGGATGTGTAATACTGTGCTGATACCAGCCAAGTAATATAATGTGGTGCTGTTAGGAACATTATTCATAGTTGATGAACACATACCTTTTCTAGTGAAACACATACATTTCAGAAAGAAATGCATAGATCATTTACTGAAGCACATTTATTATAGCAAAATGTGTACCTCAACTAATGAAACACATAGATCATAGTAAAATGATTATAGTTATATTGAGCAGGTTTAACCATTTACGGATATTTTAGAAACGAACCAGTTTTTGTTCAGGCCAAAATTCAGGCCAAAACTGAATTGACAAACAAACTAAATATTTGTATGGGTTAAATATGACACAATATTTAATTGCATTTTGTATTTGACTGGCTATTTAAAACAATGAAGTTTTATGCATCTTCAGCTCTATAGTTTTAGCTACAATCACTTATGCACAAATAACAGGATGCATCTTTTAACATCCTTTCCAGTGAATTAACCAGCACTAACTATGACTAGCAATAAGAAACTGAAATATGATGTTTAGGGAAGGCAGGGAGCATTTGGGGGTGCCAATTTATTGCCTCCCTTCAAATAAAATTTAGCACTTGCGTTTTGACACAATTGTATTCTAGGACTAGCAGCACATCTTGACACAATCTACCTTTATCTGCGGTAACAAATGCCAAGAAAAGCCAGAAATAGGATGTGAGTCAGTGCCCCTGCCCCCCTCCAGGGTCAGCAATAAACTATCAATTCCCACTGTATAAATTCAGTTAGCCCTGGCTCTCTATTGCCCTGAGGAATAGAGTGGGCCAAACACTTTGTTTATGACTAAGGAATCTCTCTGTACACCAAGCTTTGACCATAACCCTAACTCACCAGAGCTGGGGATAGATGTGAATTCCAGGCTCTTGCTTTAGTGAGAACATATTTCACGTGGACAAACATTGCACTGAGAAATTTTGCAGGATTGATGTGATTTGTATCATTGTTCTGTGTTGTGTGAGAAAGACTGTTTTAGCCTGGGTTTCTCCTGAAGTCATGCAGAATGGCCTCTACCAACTTGGAACTTAATTTTCGAAAGCAAAACTAAGTTGAAGAATTGTCTTCTCTATTTTGCTTCTTTTCAATCCTATTAGTACATGAGTTGAACAAAGGTACGGAGAAGTAAAAGGAAAAAAGCAAAATCAAGTGTAAAAATTTATTATCAGAGGAAGGTAAACAAAGTCTTTCTAGTTGCATAATAAATATATTTTTTTCATTATTTAAGGCAACTTCTCAGCCCAAATTTCAAATGCTTATCTATATTCAGAAGAAGTAGATCTTAATTTTATGTATCGTTTTTTAGGATCTTCTCCTTGAGATGAAAGAGTCTTCATTTTAGAATGAGACATTGCCCTGCTGATGTTTGTAGCTGACTTGAGAACTGCCATCCTTTCCAACTTTGACTTGAGAACTTGGTTACAGATGTTCATTATATTTGAAAGGTTCCGTTTTTAAATGTATAGTACATCATGATTGAATCTTTCATTTGTAGTTTGTTTTTATGTTCCCCTCCCCCATACTGTGAAGCCTTGAGTCCTTGGGTATAAGAGGTATAGGAGATAAAATTGAATTAACTAGAATATTCACCATAATAAACAAGGATTTTTTTTGCTGAGATTCTCCACTTTTTCTTAAGTTATAGGAGCTCATTTCATTATTTGTTGAACCCTCCAGTGACCCTGGGATTTCACTATATAATTTATGTTTCCTGATACAATTCAACAGTGTAATCTTATGATTTATGTGCTTCATTTATAATTTGATCATCTCAGTATAATGCATGTTTTTCTACATGATTTATGTACTTTATCCCATAATATATGTGTTTCACTGTATGATATATGTATTCATCAGCTATGTATTATGGCCCTGGTGGCACATTCCTAGGAAAGGAGGTAGAATACCCCAGCCTGAGGGTAAGTCCTGAGGTTAATTGCAATCAATTCACCTTCCACACAATTACACTTTCATCTGCTGGAGCTTGTGAAGTGAGCATGCTTAACATGGCAGCAGCAGGGAGGCAAGTGTGCCAGTTTCTTTTTTTCTAGATCCAAGAAAAAGCAGATTTAATCAGCAGATCAGGAAATTGGAACCCTACAATATGGTTTTCTCCAAAACAACAACGACAACGTATTTTCCATATTATTAATCACGGTTCCATTTTTCTGATATAACCTGATTTAAGCTATAATAAATACATATTTACAGAAAGACTGGAAACAAATAAACTTTCATTTCAAATAAGTAGTAGTTTTTAAAAATAGTAATTATTTAAGAATTGTTGAAACATCTCAGGGAGCTCTCCACAAAGCATACTTTCAAAAGGACTTTCACTAAACTCATTTGTTCAGCAAGCATCACTGAGTTCTGGCACGCGTTTTTGTTTTCTGAAGGCTTTTTTTTTTTTTTTTTTTTTTTTTTTTCCTGATGCGGAGTCTCGCTCTGTGACCCAGGCTGGAGTGCCGTGGAGCGATCTCGGCTCATTGCAAGCTCCGCCTCCCGGGTTCGCGCCATTCTCCTGCCTCAGCCTCCCAAGTAGCTGGGACTACAGGTGCACGACACCACGCCCGGCTAATTTGTTGTGTTTTTAGTAGAGACGGGGTTTCACCGTGTTAGCCAGGATGATCTCGATCTCCTGACCTCGTGATCCGCCTGCCTCGGCCTCCCAAAGTGCTGAGATTACAGGCCTGAGCCACCGCGCCCGGTCTCTGAAGGCTTCTTTTCTGTTACATTTATTTACTCATCCATTCGTTTACTCAACACATATGTATTAAGCTCTTCCTTTGTTCCAGGCTACTATAAAACAGACCAAAAGCCTGTCTTCATAATGTCTGTATTCTGTGGTAGGAAACAGAAAATAAGCAAAATTAGTAAGTAATCAAATGATACTGTACACTGGGATATGATATGGGCTATACAGCAAAATAAAGCAGGGAAAGGGAATAAGCGTTCCTAGTTGGAGTTATGACATTTTTAAAATAAAGTAGGCACTTAATAAAAGCCACACTGAGAAGGAGAGATACTTGAACAAAAGGAGCAAGGAGAAGAGAGGAGGAAGATGAGTTCAGAGAGGTGGTAAGTAGAAGATTGATCAAGCAGGGTCATGTGGACCGTTGCCAACATTTTAGATTCTACTTCGAGCAAGGAGGGAGGCCTGTGATAAATACAGAGAAATAACACGAGCTGACTTCTGATTTGAAGGGACTACTCTGGGTGCTCTATGGACCCATCTGTATGAAAAGATAGAAAGATGGGGACTAGTTTCGGGCTGCTGAAATAGTCCAGGCTACAGGTGAAAGCAGATTGGTTTAGGGTGACGGTAATGAAGACAGTGAAAAGTAGTCGGACTTAAGACAATTTTTTCAAGTTAAGCTGATAGAATTCTATGAGGGATTGGATATGGAGTGTGAAAGAAAGAGAGAAGCTAACTTATTTGCAAGCACATTAAAGTAGAAGCTTTAAGCAAATACTTGAGTACTGCTGCATTGTTATTCACTCGGAAAGTGCGTGTTGATAACTAGAAGACTACTGACCACATTATTTTAGTTCATGTTTTCTTCATACATATTCACACCATATCAAGAGTAAAGCAAAAGAATGGAGAAAAATGAAAGTGTATTTAGTTATTGTGCTTTGATTTGTTGAAATTATTTGAAATAATTCCATTTATATTTTGTCATTTCATCAATACATATCTTAAAAAGCAATCATTTACAAAATGACTGACATTTTATGTAATCCCTTAATTACCAATAAGTAAAAAGGCATATAAATATAAATATATTATTTATATTTAAAGTAGAATGATGGTTACTTAAGATATTAACAATATTTCAATACATTTATACATAGTTTTCAGACAACAAATAACATTTATTTATTGACCATAAAATAAACAAAAAAAGATATCTAATTAAATATTTCCATCTAAGCCAAATTTATTTTCAAACCAATTTTAAATTACACCGATATCACTATTGCCTCCTAAACTCTAAAGATATATAAATGTTGCACATTTTCTAAGTCTGAAAGGTAATTTCATAAGTGTTTTAAGACTGGACTTCAGATATGAAATATCTATCTTAGGAAATAACTATTATTTTGGTACCTATAAGTAGGTTCAAGGAAAGGAAAGGATTAGAGAAATCTTGACTAATTTTTCACTAAGTTACAAAATTAAAAAGAACATGCCTTGACTAAAACAATCACTTTAATATATTTATTTTTAAAATTCAAATAAATCAATTTTTACACGTTATTATTAGAAAAGATTTCTTAAAATTGTTGGGATTGTGAATTTTGAAAGTAAAAGTGATTAGTAGTATTACAAAAGTAATTTCCCAATGTTTAAATATTATTCAACACCAAAAGATTGTCATTCTTTATTTCAGATATACTAAACAGTATATTAAAAGTAAAATAACAGACAAGGAAAAATATATGAAAATGATTATTATTTCTGTTGGTTTCCTTCTATTGTCTAATAGAAAGGTATGTCTTAATGTAGTTTAAAAGTTAGTTTTATATATATTGTGTGTAAAATCATTAAAACTGAGGTTTTGAAGATTCTCCAATCTGTAAGATTGGAGTGCATAATTTATGGGGCCCAGGCCCCACTCTGTCTATTCTTCATGACCTGGGGCACATCATCAACCCGTCTGCATCTTTACTTCTAAAATAGTAACAAATGTAAGAGGTAGTCTATATGGATAAGGAGTGGTTTAATAGAAAATCCCTGTGCTCCTTAACTTAGGAAGATAATTAGTAAAACTAAAAAGAAAGAGTCACGACATCCAAGTTTCCATTACACATATATAATTCAAACATTTCTTATGTACTAATTACTGTGTTAATTTGTCAGGCATTCAAAAATAATTAAGATTACCCACTAACGAACGTATTCATTTACTAGGGGATTCCGTTATTTGTAAACATTACGTTAAGAGCTATGACTAATAAATAGGGTGCTGTAAGGTGTGAGATAAATTCGTCTAACCTGCTTGATCATATCAGAGTGAAAAAAAGGCTTCCATGACAATTCCTGGAAAAGGTGGGACATGCACAGAGACATAAAGGATAAGTGCCAACTCAGAAGAAAGAGTAGGGGGCATAGTAGTTAAAGAAATTAAAGGAGCAAAGGCCCAGAGGTAATTGAAATGCTAAGGCTTCAAAGGCCGTGCAGATGAGCAGTCAAGGACTTAACCTGGAAGGATAGACAAAGATCAAATTGCAGGGTATTTGAACTTTATCCTGTAGAACAGAATTCACCTTCCCATGTGCTGGCTGCGCAGGTATGCTGTGAATGGATTTACAACTGTGATCCATTCAGCTTTAAGGTGAAAAGAGGGACCTGGTTTAGCCAGAGCCCCAGTTGAGTCACCTCAGACCTTGGACCATTGTATCAATTTTTTTTCACTGTGCTCTGTAAATATGATCATTTCCTGTAATGTCATGACACAAAGAAGTTAGCAATCATCTTTGATCATGGTAAGTCTTAAATAGTACCCATCGAAAGGCAAGTTTGTTATAGCCAGACATGTCTGCTCAGAGGAGTTACCAACCCAAGACTGCGAATCCCTCCCTATGGCAGGAGAGAACACAAGAGGCAGCAGAACACAAAGGAAGGCAGAGTGCTCAGTCTGCACCCAGACACAACAGAGCTGCAATGCCACACAGCCATTTCTGGGTAAAGAGGGAAGTTGGCAGCCAGAATTTTCCAGAGCACATGGGAAGGAAGAAAAGCCTCCATAGTAATGCCTCTGAAAAACACTGGGCATTTAATAGGAATCTTGAACAAATGTATCTGCAAAGAAGTACGGATGGCGAGCCTGTTATAACAAAAGGGCATTCTAATGCATATCAGCATGGGGCACTCAGAAGAGGCCTGTATAATTCAGCAAGCTCAAGGAAAGGAGAAATCCACAGGTACCAGAACAGAAAGCATGTCTCAGATCTCTCAAAGGGGTTTCTTCAGTTCACTAGTGGTGAGAAGCTGTGTATTTACATTGTATTTAACTAATGTTAGTTAACAAACATTTTTCTAGTATTTCCAAGAGCTGTTCCATGTCTTTAACAAATGCGGCTACACCTCATAACAATCCAGTGAGGTTAGGTCAATGGAATCTATAAGTATTCTGATTTTACAAATGAAGAAACAGACTCAGGGAGGCTAATAAAAGTTTCAAGATTACACAGCTTTAAAATGATAGAGTGAAGATTCTACCCATTTGTTTGACTCCAGAATTGGTGACCTTAACAACTATGCTCTATTATAATCTCATAAAACTCTACTGCCTACATTCTGTGATTACAATATGCTATAACATTAGCACATAGCATAATAAATATATAATATGACATATATCTATTCAGGTGTACAAAATCTATGTAGCTTTCAGTTACTAATGTTTTTACTACCAGTGATCCATTTTCCATATAGCAATAAAGAAAGCTCCCAAAAATATTAACAAAATACAGATGATGCATTATCTTGCATGAAATCCTTCAGAGGTTTCCCATGGTTCATAATTTAAAATCCATAGTTGCTACTATGGTTCAAAGATAATCTATTATCCATTTCAACCTTTAGCTCCCAGGGTCATAATATTCTCCCTTTATCACTCAAAGCACACTATTCAATTCACTTGTTTTTGTTCTTTACAAGACTCTTTCGTGGTGGACTCCTAATCATTCAGATTGTTCCCCTAGTGCCATCTGTCATAACTCTTCATTGATCACCCTATCTAAAATAGACCCTTCCCATACCTTTTTTAACATCATTTTGATTTCCTCCATAATATTTATCATTCTCTGAAAAAATATTTTTAATTTGGTTACTTTTTACTATGTATATATTATGCCTATTGTAGAATATTAACACATGAAAGCAGGAACTTTTCATTCGGTTCACTTACATGTGAGTCATAACAATACCTAGAACAATGTGACATTACCTAGACAACTGGTGCTCAGTACTTCTTGAATAATTAAATGCATGAATTATCCAAGGAAACAGATTAGCTAAAAGCTTTAATTCAGTCAATGATAAAATTCCGTTTACTTCTGGAAAAATCATTTTAACGGCAAGTAAAACATGGATGATTTGTGAAATTTCCTACTTTTTATAGAATCAGAACAACATAATACACAAAACTGTGACATTTACAGACCTTCTTTGAATCCTGGCATCTTTAATTACAAGTTCTTTATGAGCTTGGGTAAATTATCTAATTTAGTTATGACATAGTTTCCTTGAATTCATATTACATTACCACATATTACAATGTATAGACTAAATAAAATAACATATAAAATTTTTATCCTAGAACCTGGTACTCAGTTAATGTTAGCTTTCATATTACTATCATAAAAAATTAAAATAAAAAATCTCCCTTTCTACATTGAAAATTTCAAAATAAAGACATATTGCTTTAATTATTCACAATAGGGTGTAACAGTGTATGCTACACCATCACATGATGATAACTTCTTTGAAAATGTGGAAATGAAAGAATAATTGCTCAATGTCAAATGATGAGAATTAGAATCCAATCATATTAAACATTTTTGTACACTGTTAGAATAAGAAGAAAACAGGATTTGTTTAGATTTAATTAAGAGAAAATATATAAAAATGATCCAACGTTTCGTTTCAGCCAAAAAAAAATGAAATCTGCCCTATTAAAACAGTCAACATATTTATATTTAATATATTCAACCCATAGCAATATTCAATTATAAAAATTCAAAAGGCATACTTAATACATAATAGTAATGACATGCAACCCATATCTATTTGTCAGTTCAATGACAACTATAATATGGCATTAGTTTGGTGACACTGTAGTTATGCAAAAGGAGTCCAAACTTTGTGTAAAGTATTAGTTACCCCACCTAAGTACAGTGACATACGATAATTCTATATAGCTGTTTTAATAAGGTACATAAGGTGGTCATCCTTCAGAATGCTTAGAAATCACATTTCTGTGACCAGTAGCCATTAGACTTGGAGATTCATTTCCAATCAGTGTTACTAAATGTATATACATTTAGTATAATCCCCAAATGTATTTTCTCCAATCTCGTAAACACCTCATTCGTCAATTGTTCAATTATAATAAGAATAGAATTTTGTCTCACAATTTTCAGTACTTCTTCATTAAGTCTGGGCCACCCACTTCCCTCCAAAACTCATTTCTTACTTAATTTCTCCTCAAACTAGAATTTTAAAGGAACTGTAAGTCAAGAAGAAAATCTCAGGCATATTGAACATAATATATATATTGGTTGACTGATAGATTTTGCCAAATTTTTTACAGTAAATAAATGCTGGAAAATATTATTTCACCGTACACAGTAACAGTAAGTGTAATTCTTATGAGTCACCTAGGAAAGTTATCAAAGCAAAATATCCAGGTTGGACAGCAAATATATATATATATATTATTTATTATTATCTATATGTATTTTTATAATTATTTCCAGCAGGAAGTTTTTTGAATAAAGTAAGTTTTCAAAACTGAAGGAGGAAAAGGCTTGGAGTGAACTTTACATTTCTCTGTGGTTATTAGTCTAGTTTTGGAAACCCATGTTATAAGAGTGAGTAAGCTAGCTCTCTGTCTATAGCACAAAATTCAAATGGTCTGTCTGGGAGACACAGTAGTGAATAAACACAAGGTGTCACGAGCTATTTTCAAAATTTCATATCTAAAGGAATTTATTCTCAGCTTGTTCCTTGACTTTGGGGTGCATGGTTTCACTCAAGTTAAACCACTGCTAAGGGGCCCTCTTTCCAAAAGGACACCTTCCTTTACAAGTTAAAATCCATAAATCACATGTCAAATTTTTTTCTAAGAAAAAGAAAGCCTATGTTTGGTTTCCCCTAGAAAACAAGCAAACTTGGAAGGGGGGGAATGAAGTAAATGAGTCTGGTAAATTATAGTTATCAAATCATCTATGAAAAATCTCAATTATCCAGTCCCCTCTGCTGCTTCAGTCAGGCTTTCCACACTGGCAGTTCTGTGGAGCTTAATAACTCTAAAAGCATCTAGATTTTCTTTCATTGATCAGATTGTCCTCTTTTCCTTTCTGATTTTCATCTGTTTGGAAGTGAAGGTGAAAAAGAGGTTCCTTGAAGCAGCTCAGGAAGGAAGAAAAAATTTAAAAGGCCCAAGCAAATAAACTGTTAAACTGCAAGCAGCGATGTACAACACAGCTCTCTTTACATGAGGCTTGGGAGGCATTTTACTGAACTGTCTGTGAAAGAGCTATGTAAAGCTAGGGGATTGAGGGAGTTGAAGTGAGAAGGCACAAAATTGTAATGCTTCCCAGAGTGGTCCAGCTCAGTTCCATCCCCCAAGGCGCCTCCCCCCGCCCCTTCCCCCCTTCCTCCTCTAATGAGAACACATTAAGCCTTTCTCAATGCCCTGATGTGCTCTTACACTGCAGAATCCTTACATTGCAATGCACAATGCAGTCCGAGGATTTCTAACATTATAAAGAGAGAGAAAATGCTTTCTAGACAGCTCATCCAACCCCTCCCTGGCGCTCAGCAGGGATTTAAGTGTGTCTACTTCTACTGAAAGTAAATGCATGTTTTTGCCCCCAACCAAAAGGGACTTTTTCCCTGTTTCCTGCTCACAAAGGCATCTGTATATTCTCTCCAAATCTTACTCTTACACTGTGGACATTGTCAGAATTTGGAATTGTAGACCACACACACATAGTTTATGCTCTTGGTTTATAATATCTTCACATTTTATTTCCTCACACACATTGCCCATTATTTTTAAGCTCTTCACGGAGATAAAGGAAATGTTTAACCAAGCTAGGAAAGCTGGAAGTCCAAATTAATTTCAGGAATAATTTCATCACTTAATTCCTCTTTTATTTTTATACTCTCTCAACTGTGTAGGAATCCGAGATTACATTTTCAAAGAATTATCCAAAAAACTTCCACCATCCAGCCTCCTTTGACTTCAGTGAAGATTTCATATAAATAATTAAAATGATGGTGCCTCTTCCTTCAGGATTTCCAAGATTATGTATGTACTATATTCAGTGAAGAAAAACTCTGAATGTTCTTTGCATGAAAAATGCTTTCCATGGACCCACATTCTGCTGTTGCTCAGCCCAAGGACAGTTTCTGAGTCACCAACAGTCACTACAAATGATGGACAGCAGGATGAAGCCTCTGGTCTGACCAGAGGTTAAATACTTGTAGGAAACCAAGCAGCTTCCCAGCCCCTGCTACTGTCCTGGGTCCCTCCCCTGCTGGCAGAGTATCAGCAACATTTATGAAACATTGACCTGATAAAAACAAATGTAACACGGTGATGGTTTTAAAATAGGAGAAAGTTTCACTTATCTAGTGGAGGGAGGATACATGAAGAGGTTTGTAGTTTTAGTCATTTTAGGTGATTCTTTTGTTGTAGTTGTTTCTTGGAATTTAACAGTTAACTCCTGCGCCTACCCCCAAAGCAGTTCATCTACTAAAACAAGCTCTTAGCGGCAAGTGGAAAGAAAAAAAAAAATGTTCAATTTTTTAAACTTTCATCAAGCCAGAGAGCTAGCAGAGTTGGTGCTGGATGGGATTATATGACAAAGATATGTCTTGCAGGCTCCAGGTGAAAAACTGAATGTAAATTGTTAACTGATAACTGGGCATTGGAACTCCAGTCAAATTAAAGGGTTGATCAACTATCAATACTTGTATTTACCTTGCCCTTTATTCTCCTGAGCTTGTTTTTGAGATGGAAAATACCACCCTCCCCACCCCCTTCAAGCTAAAATGAACAGCTTCATCAGTCTCAGACTGTCTATTCGACACAGATTCATGGTCAGTTTAGAACAAAGCAGTCAAGCAGAGTGCTGGGCACCTGGATGACAGAGCTGCTGGACGAAGATTTGCTATTCCTTTCTTTTGTTTGGTTTTTGCCAACTATTTTTTGTTCTTTGTCTTTCAGGTATAACTCCTAACTAATATAAATTTATTCAAGTCAACCAATATTATTGACTAACACCTATGTACAAGGAAATTAAGAAATGTGCTGACAACTGGGGAAGGTTGATGATAATATACTCCAAGGTCTCCTTGCCACAGGTTGAGCAGGGTTTTTTGCCCAGTGTGTGACAAAGTGATTTTCTCCTACACAGTTCTCTAGCTTTCCTTGTAGATTTGTACCCAGTCTTTAGTGGGTCACTGCTTATTCCAGGCTTACACCAGCCTCCTAGATATAAGATGCCCACCTCTCCTTTGCAAACCAGAGGACAACTTGCTCAGCCAAAGGACGTGGGGAGGTGTGTAGGCCCTAATAGTCATTTATTACTTTTGGGTTTTTGTTTTGTTTTTTGAGACAGGGTCTCATTCTGTGGTCTATGCTGGAATGCAGTCGCATGTTTATCTTTGACTACAGCCTTAAACTCTTGGACTCTAGTGATCCTCTAGTCTCAGCCTCCTGAGTAGCTAGAACTACACGCATGTACTACCATACCCAGCTAATATTTTTATACTTTTTGTACAGATGAGGTCTTGCTCTGTTGTCCAGGCTGGTCTCAAACTCTAGGCCCTCAAGTGATCCTTCCGCCCTGGCTTCCAAAAGTGCTGTAATAACAGGCATGGCCACTGCACCTGGCTCTAATAGTCATTTATGATAGGAGTTGGTACCACATGCTGAGTTCCCAAATAAGGGAGTGGTCACTCTCATCTAGGAATATTAAGGAAAAGTATGAAACATTTGACCAAACACATGAGTTAATCCCTGGTATATTTATTGGTTCAAGTTCTCTAATCTTTGACTTTTCTTTAACTGGTCATCTATCATGTACCCTATCATTACTACCTGCAAACATGATTAATTATACCAAAATAAACCAAGTTCATGAGAGTAAACACATACATATACATACACTCTTCTAATGACAGGAACTTCTAACTTCTACAGAATCCCATTTCTTTGGTTTCCTCAAGGAGGATAAGCCTCATTATCATTATCAAATAATGGTTTCTAATATAGTTTCCTCCGGGTTTTCTGCCCTTGCTTTCTTTAATCTGAATGTTTTGGTTCAATCTCTTCAGAATACGGTGATCACCATAAGAGGTTCTTGGATCATTCAGCATCCAGGTACTTCTTAACCTTAAAATGTCTCTAGTTGCTAAGAAGAACCATTGTTTGTTCTGACTTTCAATATACTTGCAATTCCACAAAAAAACCAAAATAGAAAGTAAAATGATTTTGGCTAGCTCTGTGTATGCTTAAGTCTAGTTTTTAGGCAGCTCTATAGCCAAGCATTTCTGACAAGGGGCATTTGCCAAAAGCAGATTTTCATACAGTTTCCCAAGTTTTTAAAATTGAGTTTGAGGTTTTATTTCTTCTTTTTCTCCTTTTCCAAACTTAGTGGCTTTCTTTTATTGGCTTGGGCTCAGATTGAGCATACTAGAAAATAAAATAAAAGTTAACATATATCATTGGAGACAGGCCTGAGAAACTAATTTGAATGTTTGACATATTTTAGTTAGATAATCTGACAGGGAAAATTTCAGGTCTTAATTAGATGCTTTAATTATTCCTTATTGGTAAAATGAATCTTTATTGATAGGAATTTTAAAAAATTAAATTAAAAACACTGAAATTTGCCTTTTCTTTATTATAATTACTGTTATATTTTCAAAAATAAATCTTGATTGCTTATCTCTACTTTGTTCTTGTTTTAATTATTATTTTGCAGCCTTTTATTCTTGTTTGGGATGCCAGAGAAAATAAGTCAGGTTTAAAAGCCACTTCACCGTTGTAGGTTTTTTTTTTTTTTTTCTGATTATTAGTAATCATGGGAACTTTTTATAGAATATCTAAAATTTAAATGCAGTCTGGAGGAAGACAATACGCCTTTGTGTCTGTTGAGAGAAACCTCCTATTTGCCTTTGTTGTCTGAACGTATTTCACCCTTCTGTCAAAGTGTGTCCACTCTAACCTTCCCTTTCCCTCTGCTGGCATGTCTCCAGTCTCCAAAATGCATGTTTGACTCTCATCTGACACCTTTATCTGATACAGTCACAACACTTCTTTGCATAATGAGCAGGCATTCCCTACCCTTCAGAAAGGTAATTAAAAAAATGTTTAGATTTTTGTTTTCATAGACGTAACAGTATAAATGCAACTTCTGCTCAATTAAGCTCCAGTGTCAGTGAGAGGGGAAGGGGAGGAATGGTTCTTAAATAAGAACAGATTTTATGCTACTATCTTAAAACTGGAGATGCGGATTTGTGATTTTCCCTCCCCCATGGAAAGAAATCTTTAAATAAAGATGTCTTCATCTGAATTGACCACCGTTTATAAAAGCAAATCTGGTTGGGGCTCTACTGCTTATGTTGAAGGAACATTCCTCCCCATTACAACGGCATTTGCACATTTATAGGAGGAATAAAGAAAAAGATGCATGATACATGTGAAGGAGCCTTCTCTCTGCCATCCAGAGAAAGAAGAACTAAAAGGATTATAAAAGTTCAGATTAAAATGATATAAAATCTAGCATTTGGCTCCAACACTAGTGCCTTGGTCCTCTGAAGCTAATCTGTATGCACTCTGTGACCTCCTCGCAGCGAACCCTGCTAAATATATTATTCCCACGGGGGCTTTCACTGCTGCTTGGTGTCAGAAATCAATATGTATGAGGCGCGTGGATGGGAATTTCTAATAGATCTGCCTGGCCCTGTGCTGCTTTTCAATATCTGCCTTGGACTATTAGTGCCGGCTCGGTGCCTGTGAAATAACCGAGATAATCTTTTAAGGTGCACTGTTAAGGTGGAACCTAAATGTTGCTGTTTCAATTAAAACAAAAATTATATTCATAAATCAGTCAGGTCTGTGTAACCTTGTACAGTCACTCTGGAAGGCTGATTAGAAACAAGGTGGGATTTAAAGCTTTTGGGAGTGTAATGTTATTTTTAACTTCTACTTAGAGTTTGGAGAAAGGTTTTACATTTTAGGTCTAATAACGTGTTATTTGGAAACGGGTGTCAGATTATAAATGAAATTTAGAAAGCTGAGAGTTCTCAAATCAAACAGTGTTTGTGTGTGTGGTGGGGGGAGGAGTCATCTTAGTAACAGAGGAAAAGGACTTATAATATGTGGTTAGCAAAGTCATTTTCCCCATATTAGATGAGAACACATTTACACATGGCTCTTTTTCATATAATTTATTCACACTAAAATTATTGCATGAGTGATTTTTTTTGGATAAGTGCACAAATTAATTTTATCACCATCAAGCAATTGTACCATGTCTTTATTTGTACTTATATCTGTACAGCTATTTGGAGATAAAAGTGGGCAAGAAAGTAGTTCATTAAAGTTCCATGTTACCCACCCTCATTGATGAATATCTTTCTTTCTTCAGTAGCCTGAGCACAGTGCAAAGAGGCATTGGTCTGAGCAGTGTACAGAGAGCACAGCATCAGTCTGGATTCTCCTTGTTTTCCTCTTTGTTTGCAGGTGAGTGCTCAGAGAAAGCTGTTCTGGCTCAATGCACAGAGATGCAGTGCCCCAAAAAACTAGAAAAAGTACTTCATCCTTACCGGTAGTGGTAGTATCATTATTAGTATCAAGGGAGAACAGGGAGGTAGTCTATGACCCACACATGCATCTGGCCCTTCATGCAGCAAGGCTGGGTTCAAATCCCTGCATGGTGTGGCACGAAGAGAGCCCTCACCCAAGAGGATCATGTTTGGTCACCTTTAGCCCTGTTGCCTTGTGAGGTTGTCACCCTACCAAAGATGGGAGAACTGGCATATAACTGCTTTTTGTTTTTCTTCTTTTCTTTCTTGCACACTTCACTTAGCACAGCACAATCCACCTGACAACCCTCTGAAATGCCCTGACTGCTTGTCAGGACTTCTCTAGATTATATGTGAGGCCACAGCTTACAATTGGTGATATGGGACCCTAAGCTGGAAACATCAAAAAGGCAGCACCAAAAAGCATAAGGCTAGTAACCCTCTGTTCATTAAGATGCTGCCTTTAAGTAATAGCTTCATCTACTCCATTTTTATTTACAGTGATAGCAATATAACTGTTGAGGGAAAAAATATATACACTTTTTAAGAATACTAATGTTTCTACTTATTTACTGATTTTCAAAAAATTGAAGAAATTGAACTTACTGAACTATGAATATTACTCTTAGCACAAAATTTCTAGACAAAATGTAAGAAAACTCCCTTTAAGTCAGTTTCTCTTTCACACTTGTTTTGTTTCAAAGATGGTATCTCATAGGTTCATTTCTATGTGATCTATAACTGCACTTCAGAACTATTAAAATTTTAAAAAGTTTAACACACAAGAAGCCAAACTTGTCTTTGAGTTCTTTGTTGAAGATATGGAATTCTATGCATTAACTTTATTCAAAATATTACCAAAACCCATAAATAAAATGTAAATGTTTATAAAGTATTATACCACTAGATTTGTTTCCTTTTTTCTCTATCATCCAGAATGGAGAAAACAAGCCACTCAGCTCAATTTTCAACTGGGCATATAACACAGTCATGATCTCACATGTGAAATTCCAGGCAGTTTAATCTGACTGGAAACCCCTCTCCTCTAAATCCTCCCTTCTTTCAACCCTTCAATTAGAGATTTGTGAAAATCATCTATGTGTTTTCTGCATCTCCCAGAGAGGTGTGACTTTGTGCGGCAGTGACCATAAGCTTCAGCATTAGTGAGGGGAATTATAATAGAATTATATAAATGAGTACTCTTATTTAATATAAAATTTAAAAAGGGAAAAGAATAAAACCCCACCTATATAGTAATGTTAAACTGTCTCCTTCTATACTGGCTGAATAATAGTAACTTCCTAAGCAATTTTACTAAACATAAAGAAAAGTAAAAAGGAATACATTTTAAAGGTGACTTCTTATCAAGATATGGATGCCTAAGATCAAATCAAGCAAAACACATAATAAAATAACCAGCAGCTGTGAATACAAAATGTGTAATAAAAATGAGTATAAGCATAAGGTGTTTATAATGACAAAAAGATACTATTTTTTGCTCAATATCCTTAATATGCTATTTTTGCTTAATATCTAAAAATGCCTTGTTAATGAATTTGCATAATCTTTTTTAGTATTTCTTTCTTTGACAGAGTCACTACAATTATATCTGTCACAGAATGCCTGAAGAAGTATATTGTATAACATCCTTATCCTCATTAAATATCGATTACTTCTATAATAGTTTGAACACAAAGAGAAACAACTATTGAAATCTCATGAATCTGTCCATCTCACTAAGATAACCGAGAACTTTTCCTTTGTGAACAGATGCCCCAACCTGGTGGTCAAAGATAATAAAATCTTTATTTTACAGTCAACATCATTGATGCAAATTCTGCCATCCAACCAAATAAGGGAAACATATATTCAATCACTTCTGCTAATACCTAGGATTAGAGATAATTCAAAACATAGCATTCAGACATTGCCTAGCAAGAGAGTCTGAGCTCACAGAAAAAGCCCAGGTTCAATCTTGACATTTTGTGCAAATTTAGAAGAAAAAGGCTTTGCTCCACAAGTTCTGTGCCCTTTCAATGAGATAAGAATTTCCTAAATCGAAATTTAAAATGCCTTGTTACTTATTTCTGTCTGAATTACTTTACTTTCTACTTTTCTGTTCATTTCTCTGCCCTTTAAGTAAATACATAAGATATATATATATATATATAAGAACACAGTATTTGACTAAGTAGATCACAAATACAGGAAGGAAAGTGTAGAAGAAAGAGAAGTATAAGGTAAATGGGTTGTCTCCTCCTATGAAATTATAAACTCCTTGAGGGCATCAAGCCTATTAATATGATTTGGCTGTGTCCCCACTCAAATCTCATCTTGAATTGTAACTCCCATAATTCCCACATGTTGAGGGAGAAATCCAGTGGGAAATAATTGAATCATGGAGTGGGTCTTTCCCATGTTATTCTCATGATAGTGATTAAGTCTCATAAGATCTGATAGATCTGATGGTTTTATAAAGGGGAGTTTCCCTGCACAAGGTCTCTCTTTTGCCTGCTGCCATGTAAGACATGCCTTTCACCTTTCACTATGATTGTGAGGGCTCCCCAGCCACGTGGAACTGTGAGTCCATTAAACCTCTTTTTTTTTTTTTTTTTTTTTTTTTTAATAATTGCAGTCTCAGGTACATCTTTATTAGCGGTATGAAAACAAACTAATACACCCATCACCTTGTTTTACTTTTTCCATTATTACATAGTAGTAAGTTCAACGTATCCTGAAGTTTCATGGAGTCAGGTTTTCAGTCAGCTTGACTCACCATGATAGCCCCAATGCACAGTCTTGCACTCACATATGGTTAGTCAAGCAATCAATGTCCAGTCAAAAAGAAAAGGCCACTCAAAATATTTCTAGAAGAGAGGAATTTAATGTCAGGAACTCATTACAAATGACTTAGAAGAGCTGTAGGGGCTAAAAAAAGAAAGTGGGAGCCAGCCAGTGAAACAACATGAGGTGGATTATCCAGAGCTCAAGAAGCTGCTCCTACACCTGGGCTGAAGCCTAGAGCCTATACTGACTATTTGAGCTGGTGTAGGCAGTGCAACTGATGCTGACATTGTTGGAACTGCACCACAGCTAAGCAGGAAGGACCCAAAGAAATACATTTGTGCTAATCCCACTGGAGGTGCTGCTGCTGTTTCTGCTGTTAGAACAGCATTGCCTAAGCAGGAAGTTGGAGCCCCTGCTGGGGCTGCCATGGTGGAAAGCATCTTCTGAAGCTGGGACTGGGAAGGAGCAAATTCCACCCACCACGCCCCCGTCATTGGTCTTCAGACCCCTACTAGTGTAACCCATTGGTGGAACCTAACAGGAAGCCAACTGACAAGGCAGACTAGAAAAGTAGTTTTCAGGCTTTCAGCCTGCTGGGATACAAAGGAGAAGAAGGAAGAGTGTGAAAATCACTAAGACATAGGAGATATATAGCCAGCAAGTAGCTTTTCAGATAACATGTGTTGAGTGAAAAATAGACATGTATAAAACAGATAAACGTAAAAGAGAAAGGACTGGTAACTCTGTCTAGAATTACATGTTTAACTCCAGTGATTTTCAAATATTTTTGACAACAAAATCCATATTTTTTCAAATGAAATTTTAATAAGAAGCACTAATATATATTAAGTGACAAAAGGAGATACTTAAGTTATAAGTTCAAAGGTATTTAATACAAGTTACAAGTTATTGAAGTTATTGAGAATAAATAAAGCTGTTATAATAAATGAAAACATTTTTATATAGCGATTCCAATTGACACTTTCAGTCAAGAGTCATAAAATTCTAACTGAATATTAGGAGTTTTCCTGAATGAAGCACCTATACACAATCCTAGGGTTTCAAGAAACATTAGAACATTTCTATACCCACAAAAAATTAAAAATAGTACATTTGAAAGAGAATCTTAAATTATAACAGATATCAAAAGGTTCATAGCAATAACAGTCTTTCACTATAGTGAATCTTAATTTTTTAATATAGTCTATTACAACAGAGATGTATGTATATCCAGGTAATAATTAGTTTACTAAAACTTAACAACTGCATGTGGCAAAAGCATTGAAATGCAAAGTCTCATAATAAGCAGTTAATAAATTATATTTATCTGTAGCATTTAGGATACTCCAACTCCCTTTATAAGATCTGATAAGATAAAGAATCTGGCTTTGCCCACATCACTCTTTTGCTCAAATAATTTCAATATTTCTTTACAGTGCACAAGATAAGCAATAAATGACTAGTTGGCCTAGAATTCAAGGACTTCTAATGTCAAGAATATAACTAATATTCCAATCATATCTTTCAAGATTTATTTAGATAAATTCTTGGCTTCAATTCACTGGTCTCTGTACATTATTCACATTTTTCTGCCTTTTCACCTTCAATCAAGTCGTTTCCTTTATCAAATTTCTTTATCAAAGCCAAGCCATATAAATTTAAAAATTACTGTAAAACATGTTCCCATTGCTGAATGTTGAACTTCAATGTTCCTTATTCTACTCCAGAAACAACTCTGGATATCCATGCCTATATCCACTCCAGTTGCCTTTGTAGTATTTCCATCCTCTCTCTCTTTCTCTCTCATTCTCTGTATGTGTGTGTGTTCGGGGCAAGGGGTGTTGAAAAATGTTAAATTGGATTTGAGAGCACCATTTACCAACATTCAAATGCAGGTCAAATTTTTAAATAAAAACATCCAAAATATAATAAAGGATGGCAAATTCATGAAAGTAACTATGGTGTATGTTTTACTCACAAACACCTATTATAAAATGTAGGGCTCAGTATTCATTGAATTAATAAAATAAATTAATTTTCAGACATGGTAAAATATTATAGATAGGCCTCTAGCTAGCTCTGCCTCACAGCTGGCAGATATCAAAAGCTAATTAAGATATTTACTTACTGAACCCAAATTTACTTTCATGATCCTTCTCAATATAAACCAGCCATTACTTATCACTCAGAATGGAACAGAAGATAGTTATCTGTGATACATTGACACAGATTCAGTGTATTAGTCTGTTCTTATGCTCCTAATAAAGGCATAACCAAGACTGGGTAATTTAAAAAGGAAAGAGGTTTAACTGACTCACAGTTCTGCAGGGCTGGGGAACTCTCAGGAAACTTACAATCCTGGTAGGAGGGGAAGCAAACACATCCTTCTTCACAGGACAGCAGGATGGATAAGTGTGAAACCAAAGGGAGGAAAGCCGCTTATAAAACAATCAGATCTCATAAGAACTCACTCACTATCATGAGAACAGCATGAGGGTAACCACCCCCACGATTTAATTACCTCCCACCAGGTCCGTCCCACAACACGTGGGGATTGTAGGAACTACAATTCAAGATGAGATTTCGGTGAAGACACAGCCAAACCATATAATTCAGTCTTTAGAATATAGTAATTTGTATTTTCATTTAACATTTAATGTTATTTCAACAATTTGCTTCACCAACTGGACTACAATTCATGTGAAGACAGGGAGAAAATGTATCTCCTCAGCCTATGCAAGCCTCTACACATAATGTGTAGTTATTAAATATTTGTTTAAAATGATGAAATATATGCAGGATCAGTGTATTATGATTCATTTCCGCAACGCACTCAAGTCAGTGAGTGTAGCTCAGGAGAGCTTAAAAAATTACTGTAAAACATGTTCCCATTGCTGAATGTTGAACTTCTATAGAGCATACACAGTTGAAATTTCTGACACAAATCTCCTGAAGATCACTGTCAAATATAAGGCCATTTGAAATGGACATAAACTCTTCTACTGCCCTTTCCCCTTTGCCTCTAAGTTATTGTGCAATTACAGATTTCTTCCCATGCGCTTAAAATATAGCAGAGAAAAACAATTACACTATTCTTTTCATCTGTAAGTCACAAAAATGATATCTGGTCTTGCAAATGATGATGTAATCAGCTCTTCTTTTAATGTTACATAAAAATAAACCCTCATCAAATAAAGCTGTACATAAATATTAATATAATCAGGTAGGGGTAGAGTGATAGTAACTTTAGTGCCTTTAGTCACAAAAACAGGATATAGGATTTGGTGTGAGTGGTACAAATCCAATCACAATTATCACCAAACAAAACCATGATTTAGCTTTGCAGCTTGGGCTTCACCATTTTTACTGGATGAACAAGACAACAGCATCTACGCTGCAAACGAGGACTGAAAATGGTACAGCTCTCTTTCTTAAAAGGAGGAAAAAAATTCTTATTTTTTATCATCTTTCCAGTTTGCCTCTAAAACACATCCTGGAGGAAATGAGTTGCTTACAAAGTGTGGAACAACCCATTACTCCTATATTCTTTATTCCATAAAAATAATGAGTTTGATATTGGTTAAAATATTAAGATGAATCCAGTCAGGATCCTTACAGCAAACTCATTTATCATGCTCAGCCCCTCTATCATATCTCCTTGTAGCTAGATAATCCCTTTCCCATTTTGGTTTAGAGAGCTTCATACACACTACCTCATTAACTTCACAAAGAGCTGTGTGAGCTGAAGAGAAGGAAAGTAAACCAGTATGAGATCTGGAAGCAAGTTGCTGAGTGCCAAATGATTCACCAAATACCCGTAGACAACTAATGCAATTGAGTTTATTAACCAAGATTTCTAATCATTTCTTTTTCTCTTACCTCTGTCAATGAGCCCATGAGTCTTCACACAAATGTATGGCAGACAAAGTTAAACAGAAAGTGGATTAATTCTCTAGGAATAATCTTTAGTATATGTATCATTAACCAGGATGATTCAGTCAAAAAATAAGTTTAATTAACTAGCTACTCTGGACTAGCTTTGTACCAAATAAAATGAGATTGGTAGCAGCAAGTAAACATTATTCAAATTGGCTACTTACCTACATGAATTTACCAGATAACTGTTCAGTCTTTAAGATGACTTCTGTTGGGTGAACCTAACCATGGTAGACATTTTTTTGTTTGTTTTATTTTAAGTTCTTGGATACATGTGCAGGACATGAAGGTTTGTTACATAAATAAATGTGTGCCATAGTGGTTTGCTGCACCTATCAACCCACCACCTAGGTATTAAGCTCCACATACATTAGCTATTTATCCTGATGCTCTCCCTCCTTCCATCCTCTGACAGGCCCCAGTGTGAGTTGTTTCTCTCCCTGTGTCCATGTGTTCTCATTGTTCAGCTCCCACTTATAAGTGAGTACATGCAGTGTTTGGTTTTCTGTTTCTGTGTTAGTTTGCTGAGGATAATGGCTTCCACCTCCATTCGTCCCTGGAAAGGATATGATCTTGTTTCTTTTTATGGCTGAATCATCAGATTGAACAGACAACCTACAGAATGGGAGAAGATGTTTGCAATCTATCTATCTGACAAAGGTCTAGTATCCAGAATCTACAAGGAACTTAAACAAGTTTGCAAGAATAAAAGCAAACAACCCCATTAAAAAGTGGCAAAGGACATGAACAGACATTTCTCAAAAGAAGACATGTTTTCACTTGTGATTAATCTAGTTTATAGAGTCTTTTTGTTTCATTAGTTGAACTCAATATGAAGAAATAATTTTCTGAGAGATCTGTGAGAATAGTATATTCAGTGCTTAATATAAGCATGAAAAATGCTGGAAACATATTATAGGGAAGAATCCAAACTGGTCTCCAAAAAGCTATAACAGATATTTCTAAGCTCCATTTCTATGATTATGAGCTGTATTAAAATATTGGATATTAAAAAAAAACTATAAAATGGAAGTGGTAAGTTTTAACCAAAATTCTGTATCTTATGTATTTAACTTCTCTTTGGTAAACCTTTTCTACATACTCTCTAATACAGTTTGCCTTTTCACTCCATCAAAATTTTTATTCTGAATAACCAATCAAGTAGGAATAAGTGAATCACTCCACCTGGATTATTAATGAATATGAATTTACTGAGCTCTTTATTGCACTCAACACAAGGACTAGAAATTGAGGAATGCAAACTACTACAACCATCAAAAAGTTTAATAATCCTTAAATTCATTACCTATAACTTAACCCCTCAGTCTACCTCTATTTGTTCCCTGTCTCAACAAATACCATCATCATTGTCTGTCCAATTGACTCAAACTGGAAACTAGTAACTCCTCTTCCCCATTGTCCCCACATACCTAGAAAAGTCTTATTTATAATACCTCTTTATCAATTCTGAAACTGATTGCTCTACCACTGTCTACATCTAGAGCACCACTATCTAGAGTCTGAATTATTCCCCCAGCTCTAAGCTTGTCTCTATTCAATCTAATTTTAATATGTACATGCAAAGTTGTCTACTGAAAGTCCAAATATGATATTGCCACATCTCAACTGAATAGCAGTACTATTTTCTTCAGGGTTAAGTTTAAACTTAGAGTAAACTGTCCTTCATAAATTAGTCATAGTTTGACCCTCCAACCTTATCATTTTTAATTCTACTACTTTTATGTATGTGTAGCTTAGCCTACTAAATGTTTGTTAAAATCCATTTATTTTTCAACTGTTCACTTAGCAAGACTTCATTTCCCAGCATTTCTTACCATTTTGAGTGTTCATATGACAAAATTCTGACCTGTAGGATGTAATCAGGAATGATACGTGTCACTTCTACATCAGAATGGTTGAGAAATGGGTGTGTCTTTCCCATAGTATCTTTTTCTATCTGCCAGTTAAATAGGGAGGCCTTTAAGGACCCAGAAAAGGAGAGAGATATAAGACAAAGGAAGGCTAGATCCCTGAATTATTATATGGGAAGCTGCCTCACCAGGACCCCCGGCAGTGGAATAAAATTTATTATTTATCTTTAACAGAAATTGAGATTCTCTTAGTTTGTACATGATCATTACCTGAGCCACCTACTTTCCCAAAATGTTTCAGGTATTCACTCAGTTCCAGGTTTGGCACATGATGTTGACTGTTTAAAATCCTCTGACCTTTATGTTGCTTTTATTTTTCTCACTGCTGATCATCTGCTAGATTTTGGATTAAAGTTCACTTCTGCGAATTATTCTTTACCAGCCTAACCCTTCCCTAAAGCCATACCTGTCATCCTTTTATGTGATTTAAAACACCTTGGACCTACCTTATTTAAGCATTTATCACACTCACAGTATTATACTTTCCTATTGATCTGTCTATCCCACTAAATCTAGCAAGCTTCTTAAAAAGTGAGCCTATGACATGATCACTGTTGTATATTTAGCAGCTTACACAGGAACTAGTACATAGGAAGCATTTATATTTAAATCCATAAATCATCAATAAACTGCCTATAATATATTTGAATCAATAAACTGCTTGTATTTATTCAATTCACAAATATTTGTTGATACCTATTACATGCCAGCCACTATGACAGACAAATTAGATATAGTGGTGAACAAAACAAAGTTTCTGCCCTCATACAAATTAGTGTGAGTGGGAAAAAGATGAAAATTGTTATAAATGCCAAGAAGAAAAATTAGATAGCATATGAAAGAGTATCAGGGTGGGAAGATTAATTTGGATTAGAAAGTGAACCTTCTCTGATGTTGAATTCTGAACTAAAGTTTGCTCTAGTTCAATGGGCAAATTACCTCAATCATGATGTATAAATAAGGAAGCCATGTGAGTATAACATGGAAGTTACTTTGGTTCATACAGTTTTTCCCCTAGCATTTTACTATATTATTCCTCTAAATTCTCACACAGCTGAGTCCAGCTTGCAAGTGACAGAGTGGTATAGTACTATGCACGCTGCTCATTCACCCCATGCTCCAGCTCTTAGCTTAGTCTGGCCACATGCTCCATCATGAAACCAGTATTGCAGGAGTCTGCCTACTGGGTATACATTTTCTCTTTATCTATAACTCATCAGTCTCAACTTTTTGTTGAAATCCTTCCACAAACCTTCCATTACTGATTTTTATGGGAAAATATCCTGTATTTACTCCTGTAGCCCTTTATGAATAAGAAGCTTAACACATTTTTAAAACTGTTCATATTTTCATTGAGATTATTATTGATTTGTGTTAGTCCATCAATTATAAATTTTCAATGTTTCATGAAAATATGAAAATTTCATGTGGTCGGTCCCAGATCTATTCTCATATATACCCTGTTATTTTTCTGTATTTTATGGAATGAAAAGTTCTATAGGAACCTATATATTTTGTTATAGTCAAAAATCTATACCTTCCCTGATTTTCCTCTTCCTTCTTAAATTGCTCCCATACAGTTTTCTCTGGAAGTTAATAGATGCCCTGCTCTTTTTGCCATACACCAAACACTGGGCATGTCATTTGGTTCCATCTGTGTACAGAAAACCTGTCCAAATCTACTTGTCTAACTGTGAACTTGGCCTCTCCATCCAACTTGGCAAGAGTTTTCTGTACACGGCATTTCAAACTGTATGTACTGTCACTAACAGAAATGAAATGTGGAGAAGACAATTTAGCTTATCATCTCACAGTGACAGAACTCTGTGCCTGGTTTCTTTGTCACACTAGGTAATGCCACTATATCAGCAGCCAGCCACACAGGAAATCTTGGAGTAATTGTCAACTCATCACTGTTCTTTGTTCTATAGATTCATTTTCTTTAACTCCTTCTATAATTGTTCTTATACTTCCCAAACTTGGCCTTTCTTTATTATGCTTTCACTTTATCCCCTTCTTACATGTATCATATTAAAATTTTCTTATCACCAGACTTTGTGTGGGCTGAAAAGATAAGCATCAAAATCTTTGCTTTGTGAGACCCACTGCAGGTTATTTAACCTATCTGAATCTCCACTTTCTCGTATGCAAAAATAGGAATAATTATATGCACAATTGTTATAACATTTGACTAATGGTACATAAACTAAAATCAGGTTCAAAAAACATAAAATAAAACTAAAAAAATTGGGCAGACATTTGCCAAAAGCCTAAAAACATTAATATTATATCTTAATATGTTTACAAGTTGTTAAGAAATAGACTGAAACCCTAGTAAAAAGATAGATCATTGCAAAATATACATCTTTGGAGTAAATATCCAAAATACATAAGAGATTCAAACAACTCAATAGCAAGAAAATAAATAACCTGATTTAAAAACAGGCAAGAGCCAGGCACAGTGGCTCACCCCTGTAGTCCCAGGACTTTGGGAGGTTGAGGCAGGAGGATTGCCTGAGTTCAGGAGTTAGAGACCAGCCTGGGCAACATGGTGAAACCCTCTCTACAGAAAAAAAAAAATTACAAAAAATAGCAGGCCTAATCCCAGCTACTCGGGAGGCTGATGTGGGAGGATCGCTTGAGGCTCAGAGACGGAGGTTGCAGTGAGTGGAGATTGTGTCACTGCACTCCAGCTGGGGCAACAGAGAGAAACACCCCATCTAAAAATAAAGAAAGAAAAAAAAAAAAAAGCAATGAACTTGAATTGACAATCCTCAAAAGAAGACATACAAATTGCCAACAGGTGTATGAAAAAATGCTCACCATCACTAAGCATCACGAAAATGCAAATAAATTAAAACCACAATGAGATATCACTTCATACCTGTTATTATCAAAAAAATAAAAGATAACAGGCTTTGGCAAGGATCTGGAAAAAGGAAAACCCTTGCAAACTATTGGTGGGAATATAAATACATCTAGTCAATATGGTAAACAGTATGGAGATTACTTTTTTAAAAATCTCTATATAATTACCATATGATCCAAGAATCCCTCTACTGGGTACGTGTCCAAAGAAAATGAAATCAATATGTGAAGGAGATATGTACACTCCCTTGTTTACTGCAGCATGATGTGGCTATACTACAATCGCCAAGATATGGAATCAATGTAAGTGTCCATCAACCAATGGATGAATATGGAAACTGTGATATTTTGTGTATAGATAGATAGATGGATAGATAGATAGATAGATAGATAGATAGATAGATAGATAGATAGATTACTAGTCAGCCATAAAAAGAAGGAAATTCTGTCATCTCTGACAAGATAGATGGACTTGGAAGACACTAAGTAAAATAATCCAGGAGCAGAAAGACAAATGCCACATGATATCACTCATGTGGATTCTTATAAAGTTGATCTCCATAGAAGTAGAGAGTAGAAAGGTGGTTAACAGGGACTGAGCTGGTTGAGGGTATGGAGATTTGGGAGATGTTAACCAAAGGATACAAAATGTCAGTTTGATAAGAGAAGTAAAAAAAAAAATTACTGTACAACATTATGACTATAGCTAGTAACAATGTAATATATCTTGAAAAATGCTAAGAGAAAAGATATGTTTCTGCCATGAAAATAATAACTATGTTAATTAGTTAGATTTAGTCATTTCATAATGTATGTATACTTCAAAACATCACGTTATACACAAAAAATGCATACAATTTTATCTGTCAATTACAAAAGAGAGAGAGAGCACTACAGCCTTCTGGGTATATTCCACTTCTTTGAGAAGTTTTACACTTGACAGTTATAGGTAAATATTATTGTAGGCCGTAAGATTATTACTCAAACTAATTGTTGTGCAAAACAAAGTTGGTAAAGTGCGAAGTCTATCTTAACAAGAAATATAAGGGTCTTACTGTTATTTTTGTATCATAACTGTGCAGCCTATTAAATCGTGGATTTTTTGTAACAGACTTGACCCAATCTGATGAACCATAACTGGAGGTGGAAAACTTCACAGAAAAATCACCGGACTTGGGGTTGGAAGATGTTTACTGATGTTTAGCTTTCTTACTAGCTGTTTGATCATAGCGAGATACTTCTCTGAATTTGCGTTATAAAACGCCAAAAATTTTTAATCCTCAGGATTCTTCAAGCAAGGTGACCATAAGCAAATAGACAGTTTTTGTGTCGTACAAAGGCACCCATACAAGAGAAAAAGCAGGCTTAAAGCTCAGTCTGTTCTTCAGTGATCAAATTATAAGTCCTGGAGTTGGGGCCATCAATTAGGAGAAGCTATGACATTTTTTCTTTCTAAAGTTTCCTTTGGCTTATTGAGCCCTAAGGTTGCATCTGCTCAGAGAAGGTACTTTTTATAGTTTACTGAAAGTTTCCACATAGGTTGCTGGATTATAACAACAACAACAAAACAGCAACTGTAGAATTCTATGCTTATATAAAGTATTGTTAATTTTAAAAACTGTTAAGGAAAAAAAAGCAAAGATATGAATAGTTATCTAACAAACTAAAAACTAAAAAACTAAAATTATGGGAAAGACTTTAATAATACAAGTAATCAGGCAAATGACAATTAAAATAGCTACAAAATATTATCTTTATAAAATTAGTGAATAATTCAGTAATAAAAGTCATTAGTGAGATGAGGATGTATTGAAGAGACACAAACTGCTAGCAGTTTAATTGGTATAGACTGTCTTAATTATTTTTGCAAAATTTGTCAAAGCCCTTTAAAAATATTTTGATTTAGAACTTTAGAACTTTAAATATAATAATAATAATAAATCTGACTTAGTAAATTTCCCGAGAGCTCATACTACCAGCATTCTCAGAATTCTCCTTTTCCTAGGAATATAAGTAAAATATAGGGCAATCTTGCAAGAAATTATGAAGACAGCCATATTGATGAGGTCACATAGCTAAAATAACTTCTTACCTAGCATTCTCCAAAAAATGAGAGCAATTTAAATAGATGCTTTTATGCCTTAGTGCTTCTTTATGTGATAGATTTACCAGGTACAAATCAATTCTGTGAAATGTTCATGCATTTATATGTAGGAAACAAACTAATTTTTTCCGCAGATAATTGAGAGAATATTGTTCAAATGTATACTTTAGTTTGCCAGATGTCTAGCAAGAGGAGAAACTGTCCCTTAAGTCTGTGTTCATATGCTTTTGTTACCGTATTTTCAGATAAACTTTTAATCTGAAGAATATTTGCTATTCTTCTACTTCTTCCTGGTATAATTTCTTGTTTGGTAGTTTCAAAATTTAAAATAATTTTTTTTTCTAATCTATCTAATTCCCTAGGGCCTCCCTCTTTCAGTAATTCTTTGAATTCATCACCAATTTGCTGCATTAACTATCCCTATTTTTATTGTCCACGATCTCCTCACATTCTCTTTCCTTTTAACTAGCTTAAATTCTATTTTACATCATTATAATAATTACATTACATAAAATAGCCCCCTTGCCCCTTCTATCTCTCCACAGTTCTCTCCACTTCAATATAATTCACTATTTACATTAGTTTACACCTTTGTTGCTGAACATGAATGGAGAAAAATTCATAGCCATGTTGACAGGTTTTACTTTTAATCAGTGACCACAGACTTCAAGTGAACCCTTACCCCTGCCTGATTAGCCTACTATGCTTCGGTAGTCATCTCCCATTTCTGTTCTCCTAAACTTCTACTCATCTATATTTTCTGTCCTCTTTTTTCTTCCAACCACTCCCAGCTCAGATTATGACTTTGTTTTCTATTACACTAAGAAAATAGAAGCAATCCGGAAAGAGCTTTCTTATTATCTTCTCACCAAATCTGACAAATTTGCATCTAATTTGATTATGGAGGCATTGTGTGTGATTCATTTCTTCTTATCTGAACAATGAAGCAGGCTCATGTGATAGGTCCACTTTTATTCAATCTATTTCTTTAAAGCTAATGTTAAGGTTCAGGAAGTTACTCTGCAGTTGGTATAGGGTGTGTATAAGACTTTTCTGACCCACCCTTTTTCTTTAGTAAATCATGAATCTATCTGACGATTCCTGTGAAAGTTAGCCATAAATTATTATGTATTGACATCATCTAGTAATAAGGATATTCCAGCTTATAGGTCACGTTGCATAATGCATAGAATTAACATTGATCTGAGGACTCTTATCTGTGCATTTTCCTTCCCAAGGCATTGCCAATTCATAGCCTTAGATTACAATTCAGGAAACTACTACAGTTGTGGAAAGCAGGAATCTGGTACAAATGCCCTTTTCTCTTTCCAACTTGGTTTCAAGATCTATACCACTAAGTAATACTGAACTATACGTGAAACTTGTGGCAGTTCTGAAAGAAGGATATGACAGTCTTTAGAGCTTTGGTTCCTTTAGCTCATCTATAGTGTGCTACATATGTGAGATTGTTAAATGTTAGTGAAAAAATGCTGTATTGATAGTATGAGTAGAAAAATGATAAAATAAGTTTAGGTTAAGATATGAAAGCGTACAAAATTAAATAAATGGAATTTGAACACAATTTCCAAGTATGTATAATAAATAAGACTGTATTCCTCAAAAAGATATTTTAAACAGTGGTACATTATAGACAATAGACAGGCACTTCTATCACTGGAGCCATTTGTTTGTAGATCCCAAGAGTTCTTTCTCTTCATTTTTCCTTTTTCCTTGTTCTATGTTCATAAAGACTGCTAAAATAAAACAATAAGAAAGCAGTATGATGTACTGGAAAAGTTAAAAGGTTTAAATTCTGGTCTCAGCTTCACTGGTTTTTAGTGTCGTAACCTTAGCTTAATTCTGTAAGCCAGACTTTCTTCAACTGTGAAATTGGGAACATAAGATACCTGCAACCTAGGGATATTGTAAAGATCTAATAATTTGTGTAAGAAAGTGACTGTTGAAATGCCTAGCAGACTCTGTATATTAAATAACTTTATTTTTAATAATTTCTTCAGTTTTGCTTGTACTGTCTTTGTCATTATTAAGTGAAACATACTTCCTAAGCAATCTCAACCATTTCCATAGCAGCAGCTACCTATCCTTTATGCTGGTGCTCAAATCTATATCATTGGTTCAGGGTTTTTTTCTGAACTTGTTTCTACTTGTAAGTGTCCCGCAAAAAGCTCAAACCCAAAGTGAACTGTCTTTTCTTATTTTACCTCAAAATGTGTCCTTCAGTAACCTGGGGATCGCCTTAGGGCTTCCTTTTTCTTTCACCTCCATTTCCAGTATGTGGGCAGGTTTTATCAGGTCTACCTTCTCAACATCCCTTTAAAACATCATTGGTTTAGTCAGCATCTTTACCTCTTCCCCATGTCTTTGTTCAAGATATTTGAACAAGATTTTCAATCTTGTTTTCCTTCAAATGAGTCTCACTGTCACCAAAGTAATTTGTCTAAAGACAAGGGTCTAAAGACAAGGGTCTTCTGGCATCCCTATGGTAAACAAAATAAGATCCAAATTCTTTAGTTTGATATATAGACTCCCCAGTATCTGCAAACATATTTGGACTCATATGCTTCTTCCTCCACTGTAAGCTCTGGATATCATGAGTTTGCAGTTGTCTACACATGTGATACTGTCTCATGCTTTCTTGCTTCATCAGTTCTAGTCTTTCATGCCAGAATGGCCCTTCCACCTTATGCCCAGCTCAGTTATATTATCAACCCACTGATGACCAGTTCATCTTTCCTGGAATCACTTAAGCATTACTCCAAGAAGCCCTCTCTGATGCCCTCTCCCTATATAGAGCCAATCGCCTTTTGTGTGACCTCTTCCTATAATTTCTAATTCATTTCTGTTTACATAGTTGACTCCATTTCTGCCATTCGAGTTCCTTAAAGGTAACAACTGTATCTAATTCCTCATGGTGTACTCAGTCTGCATAGTCAGTTCAGGAGACAGATGCCACAATCAAAGTCTGTAATTTGAGAAGTGTTCAGTAATGAGACTTTTCTCAAAGAGTGTGAACAGGAATTTGGGAAACCAATAAGGAATAAGACAGAGTCGGGAAGCTAACATAGAGGGAAGCCATACTGAAGGTAAGGGGAGAGAGTAAGTACAGAACACAGAGAAGATAATTATATGGAGAGGGCTTCCTGGGGCCCAAGAGCTGTGTGGCCATTTCTACAGGGATGCTGCCAACCTGATGTAAACCCTGTAGGGAAAGTAACTAGGGCGATAAATATTCCTGCTTCAGTGTCCTCCCTGCATGCCAGTATTTCCCATATTCTGAACATAGTCCAGAAGCTGGAGGGAAATGCATGCAGGCTATTAATGTAGTACATACAGTTAGCCTTCGGGGAGTCCAGAGCACACTGGAACAACAAAAAATATATAGTACAGAATTTAAAAGAACCGACAGATCCTAATTGCTTAAAAGGTATATGTTGAATGAAAGTTCATTGAATTATTACTCATGTGCCTTTGAAACCTGTACAAAAATGGACAATAAAGAGTTAAGCACAAATGCTCTGAAATAGCATTTCTGCCAGCTTTATACAGGATTACGTTGTGCAGCCACTTAGCTGCTTCAGCAGAGAAATGCTTTAAAGGGAAAGAACAGGAAGCACTGGAGAAAAAGGTTTTGTCATATTTCCTGGGGGAGAAGTGTGTTCCTGGTGGTGTTACCGAGAAGGTGGTCTTTTCTAACAAAAAGGTGATGTTTACGGAGGACAGATGGAAAAAAAATTAGGAAGGCCTGCATGCAAACACAAATAAGCAAGTAGACATAACAAAAGTGATGTCTAAATAAGAATACCAACAGCACAGGGATAAAGAGAAGTGAGTTTTAGTGACAGGTAGAGAAAAGCAGCAGCAGCATGACTAGAAAGGAAGGAGAAAATGGAGAAATAAAGTGAGATAATAAGGATTTACTGCAAGGAAAACAGGCAGTAGTATCAGGAGGAAAATGAGATATCTGCAGAAGGAATCTGTAAATCGCCCACAAAACTCATAACAACTGTGAGAGCCTTGGAATAGCATGTCTGCCAGCGTGGAAAGATTGTCCAGGAAATGACAGCCTGCTCACCCAGCAGGATCTGCAAGGACAATGAAGGCTCTTCAGGAAAACAACAAAATAAAGCCAAAAGAAGAGAAGAAATGGTTTGGGACCCACACTATTCAAATCCAGACTAATGAATTCCTAACAATTAGTTAGAGATGTCTCTCATTAACTGTACATGTACAAATTAATTCTTTGCTAAACTGATTATCATTTTAACATTCTGGGTATATGAAACTATACTCAAATAAATCAAATTGTCAGTTAAGCTTCTAATCATTAGGTGTCAAAATATCCCAGCCAGGTATTGTCTATGAAAAAATACATGACTTCATGGAAGTTAGAAAGGAAAAATTATGTGAAGCAGTCTGACACAGTGCTCAAGAATGTAGGCGTCAATATCGACATACATTTATGTCAATTCTTGCTCTACCACATAGCAGATACATTAATTGTGTTTTAGTCTTAGTTTCTTCCTTTGTAAAATGGACATAGTGCTTGTTCTTCCTTCACAGATTTCTTATGATAATTAGAAGAGTTAAGACACTTTAAATCATACATAGTTAATGCATATTAACACAGTGCCTGGCACACATTAATTGTTCAAATCCTGAATTATTACTATTTCTGATGGAACCTACTTTTTATTTGATTTACATGAGGTTGAAGGAAACTTTTGAAAAATTTTACATTTTGAGGATTGTAAAATATTGTGCAAATTTATGATATCATTGGCCGGGTGTGGTGGCTCAGCACTTTGGGAGGCCAAGGCAGGTGGATCATCTGAGGTCAGGAGTTCAAGACTAGCCTGGCCAACATGGTGAAACCCCGTCTCTACCAAAAATGCAAAAATTAGCTGGGCATGGTGGTGCATACCTCTAATCCCAGCTACTTGGGAGGCTGAGGCAGGAGAATCACCCGAACCCGGGAGGCGAAGGTTGCAGTGAGCTGAGATTGTGCCATTGCACTCTAGGCTGGGCAACAAGAGTGAAGCTATGTCTTGAAAGAAAAAAAAAAAAAAAAAAATATATATATATATATATATACACACACACACACACACACACACACACACACACATATCCCTATTATATATAATTATTTACAATCTAGGGGGAGTGACTGAAAAAGTAGCTTAAAGATGGCAATTTTTAGCACATCAAGATGCCATATCTAAATTGTATTGTTGGGTCGTTACATTGCATTGTAATTACAGGGAAAGATAAATAAAGGATATTGTTTTATGAATTAACTACATATCAGTTAAACTATAAGGTCATAATATCCAGTTATCAGTTTTTTCAATCATGTTTTTCTTGAGTTACATGGTTTGAAAAATAAAATATAGAGGAGCATATCATATATGTATTATCTAAATCATATTAATAGTTTCAAGAGTCATTCTACTTTACAAAGTTACTTTAAAGTGTTAGACACATAGTGAGTGCTTAATGAATATTAAAATTTTTTGATTTTAAATAGATGAGACTTGTTTTGATCAAAATTTTGGTATAAGTTAGGAATCAAGCATGTGGAAATAAAATCTTAGTGATTAATCATTTTTAAGTAGATTAAAGTCTTTGTAAAGATAACTAATGTACCTAGATGAAAAATGAACAGGTTTTGAATATTGAATTAATGGATTTGAGCTGAGAAAAAAATTATAACACATTTCACACTTGTATAATATACCACACCACTTCCCAGCTACCTCCAACAAAAAAGATGAAAGTTAGGCCAAGATTTATTCTTGCTTAAAATAATACTTATCGCTGTGGAATGTCTTTGCCTTAACTCTAAAAAGTATGATTTTTGAGCCAAATCATTGTATTCTTTATTTCTATTTATTTATTTATATTTTCTCTAGAGTAATTGCAGAGAAATGTTTGAGAAATACCCTTGTTTAATCAGAAAAAAAAAGCAAATGAATGAATTAACTCTGGAGTACTTAAGTAGAAATCATTGAAGCCACAGTGTGCTCAGGTCACTAGATATGCCTCCTTGGTGATTTTCATAGTTCTTACAACAAAACTTTTAAAATATGAAGAAATCTGAGGTCAAATATTTGAGTTATTTTAATCTAGAACTGAATTGTATATATTCTGTATCTAGAATATCCATAAAATTAATTCGAAGCCATCCTCTGTGCCAATGCCCCTGCATAAAATGACACACTATACTCTCTCTTCACTAACAATGACTCACTATAGCAGTGAAGTTACTTCTGAATTTGAGGTGTACAGGAAGAGAGCCAAATGGATGTGTGGTTTTGAAAGAACCCCAAGTGAGTCTACTCAGTTTTCCTTCTTACTGTCTCCCTACTGAGAATCTCCGGATGGAAAATGAGAATTTCAATGATGTTAAATGGAAAAATACATCTTCTGAAACACACACACACACACACACACACACACACACACACAATATTTATCTTTACGACCTAACTGAGCACTTTTTGTTAGACATATTTTGACTACTTTAAATACATTGTCTTGTTTGAACTTCAAAATAGCTTTAAGAAGTTGACATTATTTCCAACTTTGCAGGTGAAGTGCCTAGACACAGAGAAGTTAAAATACTTAATTAAGATTGTAGAGTAAGTTAGCGGTCGAACTGAGGTGTGAACCTATGGTGTCTGGTTTTAAAGCTTGCACTCTAAACCATGAGGCTACGTTGCAAAGAAAATGTATTTTGGCTAACATATAAACAAATCTGATTTTTTTTTACATAAAATGAGTGATTGTGTTGCTTGATACCACTCTGTTCTTGCTTATGCTGCCAAGCCTGCCCTTCTACTTTTTCTTTCCTTGCCCAACTTCTATCCATCCTGCAAGATTCACCTGAGTTACAACCTGCTTCAAGACTTCCATGGAACAAACAAAAGGCTCTAGGCTTCCCCACATAACTCCATCAGAGTTCTGTATTCGTTCCTTCTCCAACAAAGTTATCACAAGTATCATGTGTCAGGCTCTGTGCTAGACATATACATCATTTAAATTGCTCATTTAAAAAAATCTCTAGTTTTGATGGCAAGGCTTTATTAAATTTTGCCTCTCTGGAGTCTGGCAAAATGGCTGGCACACAGGCTGCTTATTATTTCTAAAACTGAAATAAAGATTAATATGTTGTATCTAGTTACATCCATATCAGTGATCCACAGTAATAGATAAGGCCTTTCCAGAATACCAGAGAATGTAGGCAGAGATTCAGACAGAACTGTAAGCCTCTGCTATAACCAGTTTCCTGTAATTTGTTTCATTAGTATGATAAACGTTTTTAAGTACTTCTATGTGTCAGGTCCTATGTTAGGCACAGAAGAGAATATTCCGAAAATGAATAAGGTTTATTCTCAGCCCACCAGGAGTATATATTCTAATGGTAGAAATAGAGTATATACTGGGCTATTTTAAATGAGTGTGATAAGGACCACCATAATACAGTTACAAGAAAAAAATCACTTTGAATTGAAGTGATTCAAGAGTACTTCCAAGAAAAGCAGGCTTCTGGATTGCAACTTAGAACTCCTCTTGGTGCCAAAGGGAAACTCAGGAACAGAGAAGAGCCTAAATAGAAACATTGTAGAGGAATAATATTTTGAGATATTGACTAAGATTTGCCTCCTGCATATATTTTATTTTACTTTTTGTCCCCTTTCCTATTCTCCCTACTACATTAGGGGAGAGATCTCACAATACGCAAAGAAACCCCTCTTTATTTTCAAAACCCAAAGCCTTCAAATCTCAAAACACAAGGATTTTGCAGTGGAAGAAGCTAAGCCCTGAACCATTAAAGGCATAAAGTTTATTCCATAAACAAGGAATAAAGAACCAGACCTCCCCACACAGACTACATGAGGATTCCACTAAGTAAAATGAAAAATAATGCAGGAGGAAGCTAGGGCTTAGACACTGGTAGGTTTCTGGAAAGAACCCCTAATTCTAATCTACCATAACTTTGGAAGATATAATTAAATGCCTAGATAGGATTGAGATACCTAAACCAAGATGGGTCCTATTTAAACCTAAAAATAAGAATAGTAAGATCTAGCCTTGATCAAGAACTTAATAAGGCCAGGCATTATTCTTACCAAATTTTATTTGAGTAATAACCAGATTTTGAAGGAATTATCACTACAGTTTCACCATTTTGTGATGACAAAACCAGGTCACAAAGAAGTAATTTGCCCAAAGTCCCTCAATTAGAAATAGCAGAGTTAGTATTTCAACCACAGAAGTCTGATTCTAGATAGTGAAAAGGCCAAGGTAATGCTTTCCTTCTACCTTCTAGAGGTTTGCTGAAAGTAAGCTGACAATAGACAGATTCAGAGAAGAAAAAGGCATACAAAATGTATTTAAAGCAGACTAACATTGAGCCATACACAAAGTACAGGATTTAAAGAGGGGCCAGATGGTTGAGACTTTCAAAATTTCTATATTTGGGAGAGATGTAGAAAGACTTTATTTTGTAAATAATACTCTTGGGAAGCTGGATGAGACTGACAAGTTAGGGAAACCTAGAGGTGGAACTACACAGGAACAAAGGTGGTCTTTTTATGCAGATACAATTTCTTAGGTAGTCTCTTGAAGAAGCTGCTCTCAGAAGAATAGATGAAAATCTGTCTGGGTGTAGTGATGACTTTTAGTTATCTTCTCTCCAGTGATTATTGTTTCCTGGCTTGTTTGTTTGTCTGTTTTGATGAGATTATTAGAGAAGAACTGTCTTAATGTAATTCCATTTCTTTAGGAAAGTTACTTACCTAGCCAGATAAGGAAATTCCAGAGAAAGTCTCTCCCGGTGCTTCAGGAAAGTAAGAGCATCAGAGAGACAGGGGGCCTGGGAAAAGTCAGAGAGAGACCTCAAGGCTGCCACTTTAGTTCAGCATGCCAAAGCACCATGTTTTGGGGTATCATTTTCTGAGCCTCAACAATAGGGCTCAAAATCACTGTGCTAACTGAGGAAGACAGAATTACCTAAGATTTTATTTCTAACACCAGCTAAGATTAAAGATCAACATGAAAACAATGAGTTCAGTTATGAAAAAAGGAAATAAGTTACTTTTTTTTGTTGAATAACTGAACTGTGGACAAAATCATAATGACAGCTTTTCCATGAATGACTTTTTAATCTCTCAAAATGGTTCTGTGAATGTAACTATTATTATCAATTTAAATATGAAAAAGTAGATCACATATGTAAATTCATCTGAAATTTCATGGTTAGTGTGTAGCTCAACAGTATTTGTCCTCATGCAATTTGACTCCCAAATCTATGTTCTCAATCACTATATCATTGATGTGCTAAAGAAATGGTCACAGAGGTATACATTAAAATGTGCTGCTCAGGCCAGGCACGGTGGCTAATGTTTGCAATCCCAGAATTTTGGGAGGCCGAGGTGGGTGAATTACCTGAGGTCAAGAGTTCAAGACCAATCTGGCCCAACATGGCAAAACCCCGTCTCTACTAAAAATACAAAAAAAAAAATTTAGCCGAGCGTGGTGGCGGGCACCTGTAGTCCCAGCTACCCGGGAGGCTGAGGCAGGAGAATAACATAAACCCAAGAGGCGGTGCTTGCAGTGAACCTAGATCCCACCACTGCACTCCAGCCTGGGCGACAGAATGAGACTCTGTCTCAGGGAAAAAAAAAAAAAAAAAAAAAAAAAATAGCCGGGTGTGGTGGCGGGTGCCTGTAATCCCAGGTGCTTGGGAAGCTGAGGCAGGGAGAATTGTTTGAATGTGGGAGGTGGAGGCTGTGGTGAGCCAAGATCAAGTTACTACACTCCAGCCTGGGCAACAGAGTGAGACTCCATCTCAAAACAAAACAAAACAAACAAACAAACAAAAACTGTGCTGCTTAGATTTCCTGCTATAGGGAACATCACTGACTGATGGCCTCAGGCACTTTCTATTGAATGGTTGTTCCCATTCAATACTGACCGTGGCAAGACAACGTATGGGACTTCTCCAACGTCGATTTTGTCCCTAGAAGGCTCCTCATCAGCCTACCCAAATCTTTACTGGGCTGTGCTACAGTTTGAGACTCTTCCTACCCAATCCACTTTCTTCTCTTTCTCCTCTCACAGCTAACAAACTTATATCATATCTAAAGCCTACCCTCACACTCTGGCTGCTTATTTCCTCCCCAAATCTCTCATCTGTCCCGTTCTTTTTTGGCATTTGGCTTTCTGTGGACCCCACTAATGAAGTAGTAGAGAGATGAGAGTGATGTGGAAAAGACATGATACATGAGAATTTGGCTATGGCCCACTAACCACTCATTTTCAGTGAAAGGTGAATAATGAAGAGTCCTTGACACAAGACCCGATTGCTGAAGATTTCACTGGGTGATGATCTACCTTGCAGATATAATGGTTCAAGCATTTGAAAGATAATCAAGTTGGCTAGTTAATATTAAATTGTATTGATACTGATTCCTTGCAGAGGGTAAGAAACTGAGGGCCACTAGCAAGTAGTTAATAAGTGTGAGAGCCAAACTCTTGATAGCTTACCAAAAGCCTTTTTCTCTTGGAATGGAAGAAAAGCATAGTTAAGTAGTATACCAAAGATCCAACAAAGTCAATGAGATCCAGAGACCTTAGAATGCTTGGCAAGGGCAGTTCTGTTATGCTAGACTTAGGGTCCTGGTTTGGAAAATCTGGAATTTTGAAATATGGGATGGGGACATGACCCTGAGGATGTTGGCTCTGCACAATCCCCTGATCCCTCAGAACATGCAGTGGAATCCGACAGCATTTCTCAATGTACTTTGCAAGAATTAGCTGGCATGTACCATCAAGGGTCTGCAAAGTAGCCTTGGGTTTGTATTTAGAAAATGCCTAATCATAAGGGCCAGAAAATAAGACTGAGTAAGGAAGAATTCATTGACTTGGGGGCACATTCTCTAGACTTAACGTTCTCCAGATTTAACATCCTGGCAAAGGACCCCAGGCAATGATCTATCTTGTGGATCAGCTGAGGCAGCTTGCTTGCTTGCTTGCTTGCTTGCTTGCTTGCTTGCTTGCTTGTTTTCTTTCTTTCTTTTAAAAATATTTATTTATTTATTTATTATTATTATACTTTAAGTTATAGGGTACATGTGCACAACATGCAGGTTTGTTACATACGTATACATGTGCCATGTTGGTGTGCTGCACCCATTAACTCGTCATTTACATTAGGTATATCTCCTAATGTTATCCCTCCCCTCTCCCCTCTCCCCACAATAGGACCCAGTGTGTGATGTTCCCCTTCCTGTGTCCATGTGATCTCATTGTTCAGTTCCCACCTATGAGTGAAAACATGCGGTATTTGGTTTTCTGTTCTTGTGATAGTTTGCTGAGAATGATGGTTTCCAGCTGCATCCATGTCCCTACAAAGGACACAAACTCATCCTTTTTTGTGGTTGCATAGTATTCCATGGTGCTTATGTGCCACATTTTCTTTAAATGGAGTCTCACTCTGTCCCCCAGGCTGGAGTGCAGTCCTACGATCTCCGCTCACTGCAAGCTACGCCTCCTGGGTTCATGCCATTCTCCTGCCTCAGCCTCCTGAGTAGCTGGGACTACAGGCGCCCGCCACCACGATGGTTACTTTTTCTGTATTTTTAGTAGAGACGGGGTTTCACCGTGTTAGCCAGAATGGTCTCGATCTCCTGACGTCGTGATCCGCCCGCCTCAGCCTCCCAAAGTGCTAGGATTACAGGTGTGAGCCACGGCGCCCGGCCTGAGGCAGCTCTTTCTTGGAACTTTGTTATAATCCAAAACTCATCCTGCCCAGCCTTCCATCCTAACCTGTCTCCTTACACAGATGTCAGACATCCATTATGTCCTGAAAGCTTCTCACAAACTTTTATGCTCCTTCCTGCAATAAATCTCTTGCATCTCTTATCCTGTCCTATTATCTGCTTCTAGGTGGACTTATACTAACAGAAAAAGTAAACACAGCCGTAGTTTCCATAGGAGAAAAACGGAAAATGAGGCTGGAAACTATGCTCTGGAACTGGTTTCGCACCTTAAAACCCAGGCTGAGGAATTATGTCTTAACCTACTGAGAAAACTGGTGAGATTTATAGTTAGCATTTAACATAAACTAAATTTGTCGTCAGTATCATAATTTGGGCTGAAGGGCAGGAAATAAAAAAAAAAGGTTAGAAATCAAACATTTGAAAGTTGCTTAACATTTCAAAAATGTGAGGTATTGATGCAAGTGTTTAGTGTGGGTGTATGAGATAGTTATATTAAAAAGTTTGACTAAGCAATGGCAAATAAAGGAGCTCAATAAGTCTCTCTCTCTCTTTTTTTTTTTTTTTTTTTTTTTTTTTTTTTTTTTTTTTTTTTTTTTTTGCTTTGCTTTGGACCTGTTTGAGAAATGTGAAGGCCCAGTTAGGAGGCTTTTCCATTTACTTCAATTAGCAGTGCTCTGGTAAAATAAAAGAGATTGGGCAAGAGTTCATTTAAGTTAAGGAAATGTTAACAGATTGTACATGAAAAGTTAACACATTTGCAAATGAATATCCTGTCACCACAGATCTGTTGATGCCTGACAAAATATGATTAAGTAACAATTAAAGGAGTACTATTTGCCATTGGATAAAAAATATTTCCAGGGCTGAAGTTGGGATGGAAAGGATATCTCAACAGGGTAGGCTTCTTTCAAAGTTGTTAAAGTTTGTTCAGTTTAGTTTAGTTTTTTGTTTTTGTTTCTGTTTTTGTTTTTTTTACCCTCAGTACTTTCCATTACTTGAAATGCTTTTTTTTTTCTTTTTTACAAAATGCATAATTTATAAATGTATCAATTATTTTTTAAAGCAAAATAAATTGAAATTAAGTCATGCTGACATCATCAACCTTTAACATAGATGAGGCTTATTCAGATGTATGCTTGTTTGGTGTCCACTTTCTTTAGAGTAATATTTTGAGAAAAATCATATTTTATGTAGTTACCTGAGTTTGTGACACTTGCATTTTGTGATATGAACTCTAAAATGTTACCTTTTCTGGGATAAATAATGTAGTTGACCCACTTAGTGACTTTTCATCCTAAAGAGGAGGTGTACAAGTAAGTGACTGAGTATTAAATTAAATATTATGGACCAATAAAAACAGCAGGAGCTATATTTGAACTATCCACTATGAAATGTTATAAGAATCTTTTCTGTCAATTAATCAGTTAGGCTTTTAAGATGTACATGTTTTAATGTTATCAATGCTATAAACATAAAGTCTTTATTTTAGGATGCCACTCCTTTTTAAAAATCAGTGTTTATGTAATGTATGCGTGTGTGCCTGTATATGTATTATACTAATGAGTCAGGAATTAACAATTTGAAAATTGTAAATATGAATATAGATCCATTAAGTCTAAACTTAAAAAAAATCTGTTTTATTTAGTTTGAAAGCTTTCATTATCACAAATAAAAGAAACCATGAATTTCTTACAGGTATATTTAAATGTTATACTTCTTAGATTTCATGATAATGTCTGTTGGATCAAACTTTTCATTTTATCTGTAACAAAGGTCTGCCTATTTTAATCCAAAAAAAAAGTCTCTTAACTGTTTGAATATAAAGAGAAACCTAACTCAGAATTCAATAAATTATTCTTTCTTTGCATTACCTATTTTAGGTGTTTTATTTTTACTCATACGTGTATAATTTATTTGTCTATATTAATATAAAAGGCTAAATTATCTTAGATTATACAGTTATTTTCTGTATTCTAAATTGGAGAGCAAGAGGGAACAGTCTTTGTGTTCACAAGAGTCAAATATAAGCCATATCTTTATAAAGTGAACATCTTCTTTTAGTTATTTTTTTCTATGTTAAATACTGACATGTTGGGCAACAATTAAAGTATGAATTCAAACACTTGAGAAAACTGCTTTATTTCTCCAACAATATCATTGGCTCCAGTTGCTGTGTAGTTACTTCATCTTTCTCTACTTAATAAATTAAAAAAAAAAAACAAATAAAATAAACAATAATAAATAACTAAGTTTTTTAAAAGAAATTTAAGTGCCAGGCACATTATGAGTTTCTATTTACCCATGTAGTGGACAGTTAACTGTGTTTCTCTGCCCTGTGTATATTCCTCCTTATTGTGGTAACAACTCTCCACTTTTTCTCCGTACACTGGCCCTCCTCTCTTTCCAATCCTGTTGGGTCAGTTGGGCTGGTTTCACACCCGTAGCCCTGCGGGGAGGGAGGGACTGAGCACATTTCCCTCACCTGTCCTGCTTGAAAACTGCATTCTGTCTCCTTGATCAGTGATTCAGGGATAGGTAAAAATATTTATGATGAGCCAAATGAGGATTTTTTTTCTCTCTCTCTCTCTCTCTCAGAAACATTTTGCTGAGTTGCAACTGAAATGCGGTATGACTGGAACTGCTGGTGACCATGTTGTCACTGAGAGTGAGACTCTGCCTGAAAATGATACTAAAAAGAGTGAAGCACAGATGAGGGACAGAGGGAAAGACACCTGACAATATCCCCTAAGCACCCAGACGTAGCCTTGCTGATTACTGGACTTTTCAGTTACACAGATCAGTAAGTTCTTATTTTTCTTTAAGCCAACTTACTTAAAAGTGCCATTTACTGCTTAAATAGGCCATTTTAATTAGGTTCATCTATAGAGAATAACAGAAAAAAAGACAAGGAAATGATACCTAAACCAACTTCAGTGGAACTATAGCCATCTCTGTTTAAACTCTTCAGGGTAGGGATTTTTTTTCATATGATAGAGTGGCATGAAGTCAAATGCTTTCCTTGCTGCCTTATGCCCAGTGGAAGTTGACATCTGTCAGTCAAACAAGCCACATATGCCTGAATGACCAAACATTATGTAAAAGGGTGAACTGCTAAGGAAATTGTTGTCTTTATTTTCTAAGGATCTTCTGACATCTGCTTTTTAAATTAGAAACAAGTCTTTCAAAAACTTAGTTTTCCATTTTAGCCTGTGAATTTGCTACACCCATTCTTTCACATCAAATATTATGTGGCATTACTTCAAAGTACCTTTTGTATACTGGATTTTCTCTTTTTTTCCCATCCTATTTCAGTTTGGGGGATTTCTAGAGACATTTCTTCATGGTCATGGGTTCTTCTTCACTCGGCTGCATCTCTGAAGGCATTTTTAATGTTACTGTGTGTTTCGTTTCTAATATTCCTATTTGAGCTTTCCTCATCGTCGCCATCTCTCTGCCGAAGTCACCAATTGGGTCTTGCATGTTGTTCCCTTTTTCAATTAGAGCCAATGTTTAGGTACATCTTTTCTTGGTAAGTTAGGGCACAACATGTCTCTTCTCTGTAGCTGCCTCTTGTTACGCTTGGGGCCAGTTGGTGTCATGTGACATCAGCACTCTCATAGGCTCAAGAAAAGTCATGAATTTGCAGTTTGTCTAGGTTTTTTCATTGTAAAGTTGGTAGTGATACTCTCTAACCCCCTGCATGCCTAAGTGGAAGCAAGACTCATGTATGCAGGATTTAGACTTTGACCTTTTCAACAAAAAAACAAACATATTAAGCCAGCTAGCACTACCAGCCATGGTTTACCTTCTCCAGTTTTGCCATCTTTGTCTTCATAGCAATGTTGGTATAACCATTTACATATTGGGTTACATATAGTTTTATTATCTGATAAAACAATAGCAAAAATAGGAAAATAATTTTGCTGTCCCAGAAATAATAAATAAGAATTTTCTTATGAGCATAATGTAATTGAGTTAAAGGTGAACAACATTAAAGTATGCTGAAACTAGTAAACCTTTGGCTTCAATCATTCTCATTGGGTCGAATCAAACAAAGTGTAGGTTGAATCATGAGGCAGCAAATACAATTAAAGAATCTGTGTAAAATGCACGTTAAAGATGGTGGCTAAAATTTGATTTGTATTTTAGGATGTTTGATCTTGTCTGAGTTTTCTGAAAACAGAACCTTTCATATATAAACCTACTGCTCATCTTCTATACAATCAACATTTGCACTCATTTCTATAAGGAATAGTGTGATCATAATGGATAGAATTTTACTGAAAAGGCTATCAGACTCATCATAAATTGTTTTCTTCATCCCAGAAATAGTGTTGTGTTCATGTAGACTCAATCATAGATATAATGGTATTGTGTATGCCTGTGTGTGTTGTGTGTGTGTGTGTGTATGCATATACATGACTAATTAATAAAAATAGATCTTTCAAGTTAACCAAATAGAGTTATCATACAATTATACAGAAATTAATGATCCTATTAGAATTCCAGCTAAGATCTCAGTTATCTGCCTCTTCCCTCCTGCTGCGTCCTTGTCTATTAACCCTTCAATATAATGTGATATAGGAGCCACATATTATTTCTCTTTCCTTCCTTCTGTCTTTTCTTCCCTCCTGCTCTCTCCTCTTCTCTCTTCCTTCTCTTTCCTTTGTTTTCTCTTTCTTCTGTTTATCCCTTTTAGTCCTTTCTTCCTTCTTTGCTTCATTTCATTCATTTTTTCCTGCCCACTATCAATTTTTATTTGTTTCTAAAAAACAAACCCTGGTTTTCCCTGGAGAACTACTTTTCTTTCATTCTCAGTAAATGTCATAGGAAGAGGCAGTACCCCCGGCCCAATTTTAGGGATAGGCTAAGATTAACCAAATCTTTGCTTAGCCTCCTTTGCAGCTAGTTATGGGTTGAGCGCATGATTCAGTTCAGCCAAATAGATCCATCCAGTATTAATTCTGAGATTTTTTTCTGAACTTGTCAGGAACAAAAATAGTTCCCTATACAGAAATCATTAGCAATGGAAAATAAACTGTCAAAGTGCTAAAGGCCACAAAAGACATAGATAAAGCCTCAGAATAAAGCCAACTGAGAGTACTGAAAAGACAAAGAAAATAGGATAAAATAACATGAGTTTTACTTTAGTCTTTCCTCAGGACATTTCAGTCATCTGAGATGCAGTCCCCTTTATTGTTTCATCCATTGTGAGTAGTTACACTTTCTACCTTTTTAACAGAATAACTTAGTATGAAATAAGATATTCTAAACAGCTTCATTCTCATAGAAACCATTTACTCTTCTAGACAACAGGAAGGCTGGATATATGGAGTAAAACAATCTGATTTAGTGGTTCTATTTTAGCACATCAACAAAAGACTGGTAAAGTTAGGAATAAGCTTATAAAGATAAGGAAAAATTCGCTTTTTATATTATCTGTTTTTCTTTCATTCTTTCACTACATAACTCTGATGTAAATTGTAATCTGACTATAAACTTCAAAGTAAGGAGTGACACACTTTATTTCCTTTTAAACACTTTAGGACCTCTAGTGAAATGCCTTTTCAAACTATAGCCCATCATTTAAAAACCTATTTACTCACTCACTATTCTCTAAACAAACCTTTAAGTACTCTACTAAATTAGGTTCACCTGGAAGTCATATGTTACTTCTCTATTTAAAAGTAAGTAGATGGAATGCTCACCTACAATATAAGTATCAAAATGATCCAAAAGGTCTGTTCAAGGGACACTCCAGTAGCATTGAATAGTTTTACTTTCTTAGATTTCATAAAGTAAGATATATTAACTTAATGTTATTAAAAATGCAAATTTATCTTTCAATTACAATTGATATTTTAGAGTTTACTGTGGGTGGCAGCTGTAGAGACAATTAAAGAATTCTATTTAAAGCTACTTCAAGCAAATAACAGCTATACCAGATTTCCCCATCCAATGGAATTTCTTTTAAAGATAGAAAGGATCAGCAGTCATTTTTTAATCTAAATCAAGAGCAGGTTTATTTACCTATTATATGCCACTTCCGCTAATAACATAAGGAATGTATACATAGATTATGAAATGAAAGATATAAATGTACAGCATTGGCAGCATGTGTGATGATTACCCACAAGAATTAATCAGCATTTCTCATGCCATACACAATGCAGTTAGAATAGAAACAGCAAATCTGTTCAAGGAATGCAAACAAGCTGCATAAAAGGCTAAACAAGTAAAAGTATATCATCAACTATGACTCAAATTACATCTTTAAATTCTGTGCCAGCTTCCTTTAAATTAGCTATTTAAGAACTTGGTCCACGATAGACTTCATAAACTGGGAAGTATTATATGTTCTCAGGTTCACAATTTTGTTATAATGTCAGTGTGAGAATTTCATTTAATAGTTCTGCTTATAAATTAACCCTTACTTATACAAGTGATATATTGCTGTGGATATTTATGTATTTGTTAGTTATGGGATCTGTTGATAAGCCTCAGAAGTTCTGTAGTCATCCATGGTGACAATGTGGCCCAAGCTCCTAAAGAAAGTGTAGATTGTAGTTTTATTCCTAAGTTATTTTACAACTCAATTTTTTTCATTCTTGATATTTTTGTAACATTCTTAACATTTTCTACCAAGTTGCGAAATCAACCATTTCAGTTTTTGTTGTAGTCATTGCTTCTTTTCTTGTTCCGGATATATTGGGGTCCTTGGGATTTTAATGGGCTGCAGCAATTACTATTCAGTTCTTTGGGATTTGGAGCTAGTCACTCTTTAGTCCTCAGAACTCAAGTGGTAAGGATTCAACCGACATCTTGTGCTATGTAAAGATTCTGTCCGATAGCAGGTTTTAAAATGAAACTTAAGTCTAAGAAAATTCTGATGTGAAATACTTTCTCTTCCCATGTAAAATATAAAGAAATAATTATGTACTAACCATTTCCCCGGGAATGCATTTTGGCTATTAGTGAAAATGTTTATGATAAACTCTGTAAAGTCTAGAAGGTAAAAGAACAAGAATAGTAATTAGTGAAAACACTGCATTCGAATATTTCAATAGTCATGAACCAACTTCTTCCCTTGTAAAGGAAAGTTTAGGCGAAACTGAAAATCATATTATGCCTTTATTGTGATTGTGAGCACACCCAAATTCATCTCAATTCTCAATTTGTAGTTTTTAACATCTACCCACTTTTCTGTTCAAACATTTCAGTGCCAGAGATGTTAAAATAGCAATAGTAATCTCATCTCCTTTAATGCAATTGCCAACAAAGAATATTAGGACAGGTAGATTGTGTTACAGAAATTTTAGTAGAATTGTGCTTAATTTTTTAAATACACAAATTACACTCAGCATCAAACTTTTAACTTATGTATTTATATATGCGTTGAGAAAAATATTGTCATGTACAGTGTAATTATTGCATCAGAATGTTGTGTATGGATAAACATAAATAAATGACTACATGCTTTTACATGCAGTGGAAAAGGGATAAATTGAGGGGGATGAATAGTTAACCACCTGTGGATTAGAGTAACTAATAGTTAAAGGAATATGGGTTACCAGGAAAAGGAGGAACTGAAATAATTCACTTGCAGAACTTATCCTTGAGTTTCCACTTATTCTCTACTTTGTTCAGTAGGGGAGATGGGCAGCAACCATGTGATAATTATAGGGAAGGTGAAGGTGCAATTGTTGTAGGTGAGCCCCAGGTCTGACTTTGACTTTCTCCCTTGTATGTATCCACAATCACTTATTTCATAATCTCATCCAGGCTCATTATTTTTAAATACCATCTGTATCTCCAGTTTATAAATGTACCTTCAACTCTAAGTCCATATATTCAGTTATATACTTGGTATCTTCATTTGAGTGTGTTAGAAGCAGCTTAAATTGTGTATGGCCATAAACAAAATTTAGTCTTCCCCATCTCAGTAGATGGTAGCTGTATTTTTATAGTTGTCCGTGTCAAAAACCTGAAGTCATTATCGATTATTCTCTTCTTTACATACTTAAATCCTGATTTGTCTACAAATCCTGTTGCCTTTATTTCAAATTATATGCTGAACTCAACCTCTTTTTGTTTTCTACAACTTCCACTGCTAACACCCTATTTCCACTATCTTCTTTCACTTGGATTACAGAATTAACTTCCCCAAACTGGTCTCCCTCTTTTCCCCTTGACCTTCGATAGCCTATTCTTAACACAGTAGCCAAGGTTGTCCTTTCATAATATACATTAGATTATGTCTTCTTCTAATCAAACCCTCCAAAGATTTCCTTTCTCACACTGAGTATAAGTCAAAGTGTTTAACATGGCACTACACAATCTTGTCTCTTTTTTAACCATATTTTTTGCTATTCTCTTACTCACTGCACTTCAGACACAATGGGTTCCTCCCAGACCCTGAAAATTCCAGACCCATTCTTGTCACGAGGTCTTCATATTTGTTAATTCCCTTTGCCAGGTAGGCTATTTCTAAGGTATCCATGTGGCTTACTTCCGTGCTTCTTTTGTGTCTTGTTTCCAATGTCATCTTCTCAGCTAGGTTTCTCTTAACTACTCCTTTAAAATTCCAATCATCTTCCTTACCTTCTCAGCTTACAGGTATTCCTAATCAACCTCATGTCCCCTCCTAAATTGCATTCATAACACATATTACCATGTGACATTTGTATGTATATATATTTTTATATACGCATATATGCATTTATATGTGTGCATGTATATTTACTTACTACTTAATAACATCTTTTCTTCCACTAGAAAGGAAACTATGAGTTGCCTAGATAAATGGACAGAACATGGTAAATATTTATTGAAATAAATAATTCATCAATAATTGTTATGAAGAGGTATAAGGTACTTCGAGACCCTATAATAGATAAGTTTTGGCCGAGCACGGTGGCTCACGCCTGTAATCCCAGCACTTTGGGAGGCCGACGTGGGTGGATTATGAGGTCAAGAGATTGAGACCATCCTGGCTAACACAGTGAAACTCTGTGTCTACTAAAAAAAAAAAAAAAAAAAAAAAATTAGCCAGGCATGGTGACTGGCACCTGTAGTCTCAGCTACTCCGGAGACTGAGGCAGGAGAATGGTGTGAACCCGGGAGGCGGAGCTTGCAGTGAGCAGAGATCATGCCACTGCACTCCAGCCTAGGCGACAAAGCAAGACTCTCACAAAAAATAAATAAATAAATAAATAAATAAATAAATAAATAAATAAAAATAAAAGCCAATAAAAATAAAAATAAAAATAATTAGATGGGTTTTGACAGTCACAATAATTAGGAAGGAATTGCTTCTAAAAAAGGAATCAAAAAGTTCTGAAGAATGAAGAGGCATTATCCAGGAGGAGAGAAAAGGAAAGGGGATTCTAGGTATTAAGAACAACATGAGTAGCCGGGGGTGGTAGCTCATGTCTGTAATCCCAGCTACTCAGGAGTCTGTGGCAGAAGGATTGCTTGAGACCAGGAGTTGACGGTGCAGTGAGCTGTATTCCATCACTGCACTCCAGCCTGGATGACAAAAAAGAGCACCATGAACAGAACGTTCTGAGGTGGGAGGGAAAGCCCATCTTGTAAATGTGGGAAACTCCAGTTTTTATTTATACGTATAAACAGGACTTGCAGAAACTGGAAGAAAGTCCAAGTGGCTGGAACTTAGAGAGAAAGGAGTGACATGATAGGCAATAAGATTGCAGAGCCAGCCCACAAATGGCCTTATAGATCACATTTTGGGTTTTATTCTAATAATAATGGGAAGTCATTGATGATAAACATGGAATCACATAAACGTGTGTGTGTTGTGTTTGTTGTAAAAGGTTAACTCAAGCTGAAGCATAGAAAATATGTTGAAGACAGGTAAGAATAAATGGAAGGAGAATATTGTGGTAGCTATGAAAGTAATCTCCATGAGACACGATAGCAGCTCGGACTAAGTATTTCTCAGCACTTTGCACTTATCCTCTTCTTTCCCGCCATTCCTAATCTCTTTGTCTTTACTTCTAGGAGTATTCAGGTCTTACCTCCTTCTCTCAGTTGGAAAGTGTTGAAATCAAAGAGCTTCACTCTACTATTTTCTACCACTCCTCCACATGTTGCCTGCTCTTTTCATAACAAATGTTTTCCACAGTTATTACGTATTTGTATATTTGTTTTAGCCATTTGGTTGAGTTCCATGGTGATGGTAGAGTGTTGGGAATCATATTTTGTTCATCTTGATATCCTCAGTAGCTGCTACATTAAAGACACACGATAATATTTGTTGAATAAATGAGAAATTACGTCAATTGGTAGTCTGCCAACACAACAAAATGTTCCTAATGTTCTTCTCAGTACTGCTCTGTAGACATCATAAATTCCTTTGAGATAAAGGCTTTTTCTGTATAGTCAAAGCATATATGCTCCAGATCAAGTTATATATTAGTGTTGGATGTGCACTCAATGTTCAACTATACAAACAGCCCAAAAGAATATAAATATGCCCCAAATGTTCAAATTATATGAAGATAAAGAAAGTATTAGGGAAATAAATTATACACAAAATTTTCAATAAAATTCCTCAAGTGGCTAAAGATAGCATACAGTGAACTAAAGTGGCAACTCATTAAAGCATACCTAACAAGCCCAAAAGAGTTTATGTGACCTCACCAAATTTTCTAATTCCCAAGGAATAGGTCAAGCATTATAAAATGTTGAATCATCTAATTTAATTTCAACTGTACAATAGCGACAGAATCCTTTCCCCTAGAGATTCTTAATAACGTAGACCAGCCCTCAGCTATTCTAGAGCATGGCCTAAACTCTGTTGAATAAAACACACACATATATACACAGGTTGATCTATCTACACAAACACACATTTGTGTGTATGTCTGTATATGCACATACACATTAATTCAATATTAATGTTTTAAATAAAAGTATAAGGCAAGTCATGGAAACAACTTTTTAAAAAAGTTGTTAAAAGATAAAATGAATAAGGATTTTTAGTTACATTTGTTTTAGGATAGTATCAATGGTTAACTAGTACCATTTAAATGTTCTTTACCAATTTCCCTTACAACTATGCAGTTTTCTGGAAGCTGTAAAATTTTAAATAGAAGATTACCTTTCAGAAAAGTTGTAAAGAGAAGATCATAACTCCAACCAGGCAAACATACTCTCCTACCATCTAACTGTTAAAGAAGTCATGCAACTCATTTCAGTATTAAAAATACTTTATACTTATGTTAGACATAAGAATAGTTTTTAAAGTAGTGTTCTTGGAAAGAGATACATACATTGTTTCCAATTTGTGAAAGTATAACACCTGTTAACCAGAATGATTTTTTGTCATAAGTAACATATTGTAAACAAAGCACAGACCTACCTAAAAAGATAATTTGGTTGATACTTCATTTTATATAAATACATTGAAATTAAGAAACATTGACTTATAAACTGGCCCCAAAAATCTGAATTTTAAAAGGAACAAAAATAGATCACAAGCTAAGATATTAGAATAAAAGATTAAAAACAACATTTTGAAATAAGCAAAAATTTTATCTGTAACTATGCTACTTATGTAGCATATGCAAATATAACCTTAAATTTGTGCTCACTGTGTTTACTTCAAATAATATTTTCTTCTCCATTAAAAAAGACATAGTATCCTTAACACACACAGGAACAGAAAACCAAGTATCACATGTTTTCATTTATGAGTGGGAGCTAAATGATGAGAATACAGGGACACATAGAGGGGAACAACACACACTGGGACCTTTCAGAGGGTGGAGAGTGGGAGGAGAGAGAGGATCAGGAAAAATAACTAATGGGTACTAGGCTTAATACCTGGTTGATGAAATAATCTATACAACAAACCCCCATGACACAAGTTTATCTATGTAACAAACCTGCACACGTACCCTGGAACTTAAAAGTTAAAAAAGAAAAAGAAAGAAGAAAAGACAAGAGTGGAAAAAAATGGAAAGCAGTTTCTGCAGAAAATACAGAAACAAAAACAACTTTCACCAATAAACACATTTGAAAAAAATACATGTTTGTGCAAAGTTCATATGAAATTATTATCAGACTCAATATCTAAATAAGTTACAGATATTCCTTGCCCTACTTGCCTTTTTGGTTAATTCAAACTCTCTTGAAATATTATTCTTTTATCATTACATATGAACATCCAAGTATTTGTATCTTTGATGATTTAAATTAAAAAATAAGTATTACCTTGAAAATCCATTTAAATCTATTTGTCATAATGTTGTTGCTTATACCAAAATATGATACAGAAGCATAGTGACTTACCTGAAAATTACTGAATATTCAGGAACCCACATAATAAAAAGTATCTATCTTTTCTCACCATGTATATTCCAATTCTGTTGCCTTAGCCCTGATATTTTATATTTTTGACATTACACTAACAGAACACATGCTAATGTTTAATAAATGTATAAAAATGTTCTAATAGTGTTATATTCTATAGATATGAACTCTTTCAATTGTATGAAGTTCTGTGTTTGAAACCATAGTAAATATTTCCAAGATATAAAACCATGTTCTACGTATTTTTGTAGTTTATAAGGCATCAAAAAAACTGGACCTTGTACTGAGAAGCAGTGAAATAAGTGTTAAGCACATTCACTATCAACTAACCTGTGTGGACCACAATATTCCATAATAAAAAAAGTAACACAATAAAAATTTCATCTCAGAGTATTGCTGAGAGTGGCTGAAGACAGAATTCCAGTGTTTCATATTTCTTCATGCACATTAATGCTTTCAAGTAGCATCACCAAGACTTTGCATTCACGGTTAAAAAAAAAAAAAATGCCTGAGATGTTTTCTCCTGGCACACTTATGATGCAGAAAGGAGGAGAAATGTTTGGGTGCATTCAGTTCTTCCTCTATTTACACCTTTTGAGTTTTCAACAAAAATATATTCTCTAGAAACTAGGATAAGGAACCATGTTCTTTTTTCTTTTCTTTCAGTATATGAGAAAAAAATATATAAGGAGAAACAAAAAGAAAAATCCCTGGAGTGTTTCATGAAAGACTTATACAAAGCACTCATTCTACTGACATAAGGGCAAGTGTAGGATTATAAACTTTTTTATCATAAACAAAATTAAATTTTTATGATCATATGCTCATTGCTTAAAATCCCACAAATGAAAATTTATCATGGAAAAATAGAGATATTTTGAATACTAAAGTCCTTTATTCAACAACACAGAAATTTCACAAAAACAACTTTACTGGGCAAATTGAATGTGATTTTTTTTACTTTTTTTTTTTTTTTTACAGTTTTGTACATGCCCCATAAGTAATTTTCTTTAATAAATACACTGTTTTCCAAAACCGCTTTTTAAATAATTGCACAAGCATACATACACCTTACACAAATATCTATTAGAAAATTTAATAGATAACTGCACAGTTCAGAAGAGGAGAACACTGTGAAAGGAGTACATTTTGTGGCCCATGTTCCTGAAATATCTGTTTTGCAATTGTGAAAATGGAATCCCTCCTAATATAGTAGCTGTCTTTTATTCACTAGGAATACAGATCTCAGTGTGAAATGCCAAATTTAATAAAAAAAAAAAAATCTGAAACATTTAGCTGTTACATGAGAACCAACTGTTTGATATCACTGTGAATCTAACCATGATCAAAGACCCACTACGGCTTTTTGCTGAACATATTTGACCCTGAATAGTGTGTTCATTTAATGGCTTTCCTTTTTTCATTATTTGATTACAGATACTTATCAGCTTAAAGACTTTATACGCTTTAGCATTAATTGCACAACTTACATATCAGGGTTTCTGATTGAAAGGAAGAGAACATTTCTTTCTTTTAGTGATTGCTTAATATTAATTCATAATAAGCCCACCATCCCTCGTTCCCTATAAATGTGTTTAGAAGAAGGAACTTGAGTGTTGGGAATTAAGCAACCAGGAGACATCTTTACATACTCCTACAGTGGGGGAAGACTTCCTATTTTCTCTCCCAAATATGGATACATTTCTACTTTGAATCTGACTCCACTTGTAGACAGACAGGCAGAGTCCATCGGAAAGCCACTTTGGTCTGAAGGCTTAGTGAGAGGTTTGCATTAATGATGTTCTTCGTGATGTTACGGTGCTGAGTGACAACTGAAAAGGAAATTGGCTCACTGCACTATGTATCAGTGCCTCAAGTATTTACCATGCTCTCCCCAAATGCTGGCAGATTATGGCATCTCTCTATCCATGCCTAGGGAGGACAAGATCCTGTGTGTGTAAACCACTCTTACAAAGTTTTTTATTCAGTTTATCTGATATATAATTATTAAGTTGTGTATAGTTGTCCACACAATCTACATTCTGAATTTTCTTGAGAGTGAATATAAAGCATACAGTGAGGAATTTTTAAAAGTTACATTTCATTGGTATTTTTAAATCATGAAAAATGTAAACCTTCAAATCACTGCCTTAGGTTTATAATGATAAGATTTACAAGTTCTCAGTACATGGACATATGAAAAAGAAAACTAGAGAAAGGCCAGAAGAGTCATCTCTTTCTTCAACATCACCATGAGAACTTTATATGCACCCTACATTATATAAATGGAGTTTAACCAAAAACATTAAAAAGTGGGTGGTATAAAAGAACAATATCAAGAATAAAAAACATAAGAGAATGAATGAAACGCTAAACTTTCTCATTTAAGTAATCAACAAATTTTCTTTCATTAAAAAATGAATTGACATGTAAAACACCACAGTTTACAATATACAGATTCATTAGTTCTTTTAAAAAGCAAACAAACAAAAGCACACCAAGACATGCAATACTAGAATGTATTTTAGACTCTCAGTATACTGCTATGAGATCTTTATGTTATTGTATGCCTAATATAGCCTGACTAGAAGTTTGTTTCACTTCATTAATAACAATCATCATTTTCCAAAGAGCAAGGCAAGCTTATTCAAGTGTGAAAGTAAGTTTTCACTTACTTGTAATTAATTAGCAAATTGGTAAACAAAAAACAAAGAAAAATAATATAAAATAATGGAAAAACAAAACAAAACAAAACAAAAAACTCATACAGCTCTGATTGGTCCCACAGCGGAAGCTGAAATTCTAACTAGATAGAAACCCTGAAAGAAATATACATCAAGTAGAAAGCTATCTCAAAATTAATACAGTATATAGCACATTTTAGCTTGTAATCAGTTCATTCTCATCTCTACACATGGATGGGTGTAACACATCATGAGTTTTTCTTGAAAATGCTTGTTGACCATAACTGTGGACCATGTATTCATACTCTATGTGAGGTAAGTCACACTTGATTTTCAAATTGGCATGTGTGCATGCTTTGTCCACCCTCCCCTAATACTTTCACCATGAAACACTCTTTCTGTTTTTTAAAAAAATCTTTTCTGTCCTATCATATCCCATTCAAATCTACAACTAAATTTTTAAAAATATTCACTTACTAGTCTTACCTAATCTTTACAGCCTCTTTCATTGTACCATACCCATTCTCTTCTCAAATTATCTTTCTTTTCGTGATTTACTTTGCTAACATTTTTCAGCAAGCTAATGGATGTAGTGGGTTAAATCAACTGGCTAGTGGACAAAGAACAAAAAGTTGCAGTAGGCAACTTTTATACGCTACATATTTTTGCTTAACCCTGTTCTACTCCTGAAACTGAAAATAGTCTTTATAATTGAGACAAACAAAAATAAAATGAAATGTAAATATTTGTCCTGATGGGATGGTCTTAGGAAACCTGACTGTGATAAGAAAACCAACTCCTACATGAAAAGGTAGCACAGGTTCTATGAAGCATTAGATCCTTTGTGTGTAGATTGTAGGGGGAGGAGTATGTCTTGCATTTATGAAATTCCACAGACTGCAGCCCTGCCTTCTCAGGATGAAAGCGTCAAGTGACAAGAATGGAAATGGAAGCAATGGAGCATTTTACTGAGGGACTGGGGGAAGACCACTAGTCCAACTGGGTGGCTATGAGAAAAGAAAATAAAAAGAGATAAAATGCCTCACTTTTATGAATATGTTTAATTCTTTGTAAATTAAAAATATAGCAAGTCCTGCCTCAAGGCAGAAGCCTTCAACATATTCAAGTGTTAAAACTACCCATTTAATATCATACATGAAATGAAAACATTGGGGTAGTTTTTATTAAGATTTTTTCCTACAGAAAAAATAAGAAAACAATTAAGAAACAATAAAACGTATACAGCCCATGCTGGGCTGGGGAAAAAAGTCAGTTACAAATTTCCCCCTCCTAAGATAAAAACCACTGTTTTTATAAAAAAAATTATACAACTGATTCTGCATTTTCCAACTACTCTGAGTACTCCGCCTTACAGTGCAACCCAGGACAAGTCAACTACACTAAGTATTTGGGAGGTATACCCTTCTGTACAGCTCGTTTGTAAGCAATGCAAGTGCATAACCACTACTCTAATATAGTGCTCAAAAGATTAATTGAAACTTTCATAACATCTTCCCCTCTTATAACAATAAAACTGAAGGTAACTGGTGGATGCATCATCATCTTTTAGTCTTGTAAAACTTGGCATCAAGTCTCTATGGAAAGATGCATGGCAAAATGGTGCCAGTGCTGTTGCTGCTTCTAAACCACTGGCAAAAAATAGTTAAAGCTAAAATTTATTGCTCCAGATTTAACTTGCAGAACCATACTGTTGTGTACAAACTGTTAATCTCCATAGATGCTCAGACATGATTGTCTCCTTGTGTCTAAACACACAAAATACAAGCTGCTATCTGTACAGTTTACAGTACTGAAACACATATATTTGAAAATGAAGTATAGATATGTACTTTGCAAAGATACATGATTTTACAGCAGGGGTTTACCCAAACTTATTTTTTACAGCCACTTTCAAAATAGACAACAACTTCACTACTATAGCTAAATTACATCAAAGAAAGAATCAGTGTATTGAAAGTAAATAGACTGGCCAATTCTCCAAGCTCCCACATTATTTTTATGTCTTTTTTTCTTTTCCTTTTTTTTTTTTTTTTTTTTTTTTTTTTTTGAAGAAACCCCTATATGTAAAGTGAAAATAATTTCTGGATATTTTCTTCAGTGGTGGACTAAGCAGTTTCTTAAAACAAGACATTAGTTTGCCCTTCATTTCCAAATGCCTTGAAAATAAGATATACTACTGCTTTAAAAGAACCATCGGAATGCTTCAGCGCTGGGAACAGGTGTTCTCTATAAAAAAAAGAGCAAGAAAACAAGTTAAGCTTTCTTTCTATGCCAATATAAAATTAGATTTTTCTCCTTTACACTTCAATAATATTTTTAGCTACCAATATACAACATAATGACTTGTATATTTCAACATTTAATAAAAAGAAGAAATGCTCAATCTTATAACATGACAATAATTAGAATATTGAATTTAATGCTAACTTGCTGAATATACTGATTAAAACATATTGGTTTAAAAATATAGGAAATGCAGCCTGAAACACACATAGGAAGCAGAATAAAGGGAAAGTTCAACCTCTTAACCAATATTAGGAAGACCAGTCAGCACAGGTACTTAAAATCTTTATCTGCCTTGCAGAATGCCTACATCATTTTGAGTGGATCATCTTACTGTCACAATAACATGCACACAGAAGGCACAATCACATCATGAAAAAAGAAAAGATTCACTTTTGCTAGTTAGCTTTCTACATTAGTCATTTCTAATGATAGATATTTATTTTGTATTTTTGTATTTCTAAAGACACAGTCAGCTATGCACATGGTCTTAAACATGAGTGAGACATATAAGCATTCTATGCAGTTAAAATGACTATGATTAAATTACTGTGCCTCTAACCACCCTAACAAAAATGCAACCGAAAACTGAAACTGAAATTTAGGCCACTGTTTCATGTACAAAAATCACAATATATACATACATATCCAATTATGCAAAGCTGATGTTCAAAATTCAGTTAAGTAATTTATTCTAAAGATTTTCTTAAATGACGGAATGATAACAAATATCAATATTACCTGCAATACTTATCAATTATTAAATTCTAATGAGAACTATACTGATAAAACATATCACTGTTTCAAAGTGAGTTTCTATTTTCAACAAATTAATAAATATAAAAAGCAAATTGATTACTAATCAACGATATTCAATGAAGAATAACCACCCTATTGAATTGTAAACATACCATAAATGGTTTCTCCAAAGAATTATCAAGCTAGCACCAAAGTATAAACAATCTTCCTAATAAAAAGCTTATAGTTACTACAAGGTTTTCTTGTTAGGTAAATGGTAGTTAAGCTTGAATTTTCTATGTACATTAACATCCAATAATTCCTCATGCCATATCCTTCTTTAAAATGTATTCTAATGGTATACATAAAACAATCACATGAATATGCAGTGAAGATATGCAAGAAACAACAAGCTAAGAATACATTCTCCTGTAAAAGAAAGTTGATTTTATTCCTTAGACCAGCCCAACAAGCCTGTATAAATCGTAAAATGGCTGCTAAGGATAAATAAGTATATAAATTGACATGTTGAATGTAAGTGCCAATATATTTACTAGGTAAACAAAAACACATGAACACATACATATACACACATTCCTTGTAATGCATCTTAAAATATTGTTAATAGCACTTGATTTTTGGATTTCAGAAAATAAATACAAAATTCTACTAAATACTCTCTAATAATTGAGGTTAGCTTTTATTTACTTTCTCACACGTGTTATTTGGTTGACATTGTCCTATTGTAATTATGTCATCTAATAATAAAAGTATTGATTAGGATTTCAATTAGAAATCAATAAAATATTTTGGAAAGCAAACCTGCTTTTCACTATCTGTACTAAAATAATTGTTAAAAAGACTGTCCTAACAACAAACACAATAAATTTCAAAATCACTGTATTAAGAACAAATCATTGATAAATGACTATCTTCCTACTCCAAGTTTGCATATACGTATACAGAACAAAATCTAACCGAGCAGCGTTTCCTAAAAGCACAAACAAAAAAGTTCACTATTCTCATGGAAGTTGTACTGATCTTATTAACATGTTACGTCTTACTCCTGATGGTTTCATCGGTTTTCTCCTTTCCAGCTCACTATGCATACCTGAATCTCTATCATTTGATTTAGTTGGTAAGAAAAACCCCTTCACTACTCTCTAAAGTTAACTTTTGAATAAAGGTAATAATTATATGCTTTGATTACATTAATTTAATCATTATTAGGAAGCTATGTGAAGTAATAAGAAATAGAACATTCCCATTCTAATATTCATGCCTTATACACATACAAAAGCAATAAATGAAAACTTAAAAGTTTATACCAGATGCTAACTCACTGGCTGATGCCAACTAAGAATAAATCTCATATAAGTATGCACACTTATATAAATGTAGTCATTTCTAACAAGATAAGTTAGATCCAAGCATATTCATGCAATTATAGATCTATGGTTACAGATTCACATATGAAAAATAAACATGTGCATATATATTCATATATATTCACATTTATGTGTATATGTATGACACAGAGATGCCAACTTACTCTCAGATGCCAACTGGAAACAAGATTATAAATATATACTTATGTAATCTTGTATCTTGATAAACATATATGTTTACGAAGATAAACAGCAAAAATATATGGAGTACATTTTTTAAATGAGATGAAGTCCTTATGTCTTAGATATACTTTTAAATCTCTTTTCCAATTCTTGCTCCTCCTGTGCCCCTTTCAGTTACTCAATTTTATTTGTAACATTTAGAAAAAGTAAGCTTATAAAATGCCACTTAGGGTCAAAGGTCATTGTTGTGGGGAAAAAAAGATAATCATTTCTCAATATCTGTTAGCAGTAAAGATTAAATAAACAATGCAAACATGAGAAAAGCAGAGCAAAGGTTTTCTACACTTACTTGATATTACTGTGCATCATGATATTACTATGCATACATTGAGACCAGTATGCATCCCCAGATGTAAGAATATGGACAGTTTATTGCAGGAGAAGTGAGAAGGTAAGCAGGGAAGCCTCTTTTAAAAATTATTTCCTCCTTATGTTAAGATCCTTGAGGTCAAGAAGCCTAAAAATGATTAGTTGGGAAATCGCCAAATAAAATATGTGAGAAAAATCAGGAAAACTACTGGTGCAGTAATTAGAAAATAATCAAGACACACACCAGAAATTTGTAGTAAGGTTTCTGTAACTAACAGTTGTATTTCAGGATTTTAAAAGTGTCAAAACTCTTTAGGGTCCTGTAGCCTACCCAAAACAGATGTATATTTAATCTCCTGCCCAATTTTCATCAGGAATACAATGGAAATGTACTTTAGGACTGATTGAGTTTGTTTCAGCCAAGCTGGGTATAGCAACAATGTTTTCATAGATAAAATGTGGAGTTAAAACTATAGGTGTCTAACTAAGTTTATACTAATTTGGGGACACATATTTTTTCATTCTGTCAACTAATGAGGTTATCCTTGTAAGAAGACTTCTTTTTAAATGGTGCGGGGGCTCAGCACACCAATGTGGAAGATTAAATACCCTGACCAGCTAGCTACCTTTGGATTATATAAATTCAAAGTCCCAGCTAGGGATTCACACTCTTGATGAGATTACAGTGACTTTCTGGATCTCAGTGTTGCTTGCAGGGGATCTTTATCCTGAGTGACAGGAAAGCCAGATTCCCCTGAAGAGAAGGGGGTGGGGAGGTAAAGAATAGAATTGAGTTGATCAGCATCCTTTAAGGCAGCCTTCACTGTTCATGCAGGTGCAAACACTGACAAACAGCCATCTTGCTCCCAGGAGGCCTGTGGAGAAACCTGCAGTCCCAGCTCTCTTTCCTGTAGTGCTGTAAAGCACAGTGTTCCACAGAATTCATCCCTACACAAGCCAGGTACAACACTACCCTCAAGTCTAAAGGAGTCTTCTGTTTCTCCCTAAATTACATGAAAAATAAGGGAATTTCCTTGAATAAAAGAATGATTAAAATCCAAGTCCGAGTACATTTTATATTTACTTTTAAAAATAAATTAAAAAATTAATAATGTTCCTGGCAGATATATATTTCAGTTTGATTTTCATTAAATCAGCAGTGAAGAAATAAACAACCTAAAATAATAAAGAATACGAAAGGCTTTCACCTTAAGGATTTTAGCATGTTTCTCTTTTCATACCTGCGAAGCAGTCACATGGAAAGTGGTATCTTCAGGTGAAGAATGCATCTACATATTCTTGTTATAAATATGTCAAGTCTAATAAAACATCAGCTCCTAAAAGGTGAACACTGGGTATCTCTAACTCTGTGCATATGAGGATATGTGGATTGGCCATTCGTATCTAGGTACAGTGTGTAAAATGTAGCAATATTTTAAAAATTGCACTTAAAACTTTTAACAATGTTAGACCTGAGGTTTCAAAAAGGAAATTAATGATAACTTTTGATGCTGAAATTCACCTTAAATACATACAATTTTAAATTGAGATCATGATTATGACCCTAGAAATGTCTAGAACTAGAGTTAAACCTATCTTTCCAATAGTTATTCATATACTTTCAAATCAAAAATTTCAGTGACTCACCTAGGCCTTCAAAATTCTACTGTGAAACAAGACGGCTCTCATGATTTCCAACTGGAGGTCACTATTTGGGGATACCATTATTTCTATACTGATCAAAAATAATTTCCTGTTTTCCCATTTCTTCTTAAAGAAACAAAAGTCATGAAATCATTTTATGATTCCCATATAATCATGAAGCATGCTTTTATCCCAACCAATCTTAGGTTCATTTCAGGCTGTAGTTAACCAATACCACCTATTGTATAACCTTTTGAAATACTGTTTTCACTATGAGGAGTCCCACTATAAGTTTCTTAGACTCCTGGGCATCTGAGGCCTTGCTACTGGAAACCTTCACTGTATTCAAGTCTATCATTTCACACTAGAATGCAAAGACCTTAATGAATCACTGAAATTCTGCAGTAGAAAGTATGCAAATAAATATGACAAAACATAATAATGGACCCCATTGTTTGCCTTTAGTTATTCAATTATATAGATTTCATTTGTGGCTACATATAAAACTTTCAAACTTTAGAAATTTCTGGATGAACAAATGCAAGAAGGTTCCTTATGGTGAAAAAAACTACCTTTTTTTCTGATTTGATTCACGAAGAATGCTAAAACATTGTTATACAGGTTCTTGATTATATTACTGACAAAATTTCAAAATCTACTTGGAGAAATGGGAAATTGTATTACACATACAGTATTGTGAATGTGAACAACGAGATTGACACAAGTTAATGCATAGTAATATGAATCTTTGAATAATTAATAATTATGATATAAAATAATACCAAGCAAAGGTGAACACCTCCCCAACAAGCTTTTAGCAGAAAGATGTTTCTGTATTCCATTTGTAAATGATAAATTTTAGAAATCATAGTCTAGTAACTATAATAGAGTTATTAGAAAACACTGGTATAGTGTAGGCTAATAATATAAGAGAACCATTAATGATAATCACACAGTCCAATAATTTATTGCTATTATAAACAAGACAAGATTTTATTAATAATATCTAAATTTAATATTTGGAGTAATATAAGTATATACTGTTTCCATTTTTAAAATTATACCTCACTTTTTTCTTCTGTGTTGTAATAAATCCATATTATGTATTTAATGTATAGCAGATTAATTTTTCTCATAATCCAGATTCATTTCTTACATAACTGTATGTCTTTGGTATAATCACACCTTATTTTGGTCATTATCTAAATATAAACTAAAAACAACTTTCAACATCATCCACTAACTGGAATATTAGACCTCTATTTAAAAAGGGGGAAGTACCAAATAACTAGATAATTATTTAAAGCCGCCAACTTTTGGAGGCTTTAAATATTATTATAGGAAACATTCCATATTTCGGTTTCCAAATTGCCATTTGTGACCAAGATTTCTCCAATTAACGATGGAGAACTAGAGATGACCTTTTCATTGATAATTGATTCTCCCTTGGCTGTTACTCCTGTTGCTCTCTTTGCCTTGCACTCCTACACTGCAACCACCACAGTCACCATCACCACTGTGACAGCATGATTTTAGACTGTGACAGTGTGACTTTAGAAGGTAAACCTAGCTAACTTCTGAAAATGGAAAGATGACTTTATATATTATGTTGTAAAGGCACTAAGTCAAGTCCATATGGTGATAAAGCCTGTCATGAAAACAGATGTCTAAAGGAGAATGTGTGTACAGGGTGGGAGTGGGTTGGTGGGAGGTAAAATGATAGACAGATTAACACCACGATTCACACTGGTCCAGAAGTGACCAAAAAATATACCTACTTTTGGCCATAGATCTAATGTAACTACTTTAGTTAAGCAAGTCTCTTGATAATGCTATGTGTGTATAATTCTATTTCAGTTACATTTGGTAAAAATACTTTAAACCACATCATTCTAACAAATAAGCAAATTTAGTGTATTATAAATGGGTACTTTAGTGGCTAAAATGTTCTTACCCATATAAAAATAAAACATAGCACGGTGGTACCATGGTAAACAGAAAGAGGAAAATCTTTCAATAATTCACAAATTTAAAAGGTATTTATCAAAACAATTTTATATATTTAACCTTATGTGTAAGAGAGAATGTGAAAGAAAATTAGAAGTAAAATTAAGATTTATAAAGTAAAAATTAGGTTAATAAAATCAATACTATACCTTCAAGAATGATTGAAAATATTTATATATATTCGTATGTTCATATTTCATTTGTATGTATACATATGTATAAATATATGTGGTTATAGACTCTAAATAAATATATGTGAATATATATGAATATATATGTGTGTATAAAAGTTCAATAATTCAACTTCTTCTCAAGTAATTCCTGTTGAATGCAGCAATATAGCATTAGGTGAGTTCATTGTGAATTAGCCATTGAAAAACAATGAGGAGTCTTTTCCAGACCAAGTGGTTGGACAATTTTGAAGATCTGGTTAATTTTAAAGCAGTCAGTGTAAATATTCATATAAAATACTAGAAAATGAGAAGTCACTTTATCTTAAGAGGTGATGTTTAACCTGACTATCAAAGCTATGATTTGGACACCCTCTAATTTATATGAAAATAAAGTAGTTACACTTAACCTCCATAAGCAAATCAATATGGTGTATCTCTTTTATTATTACAGTTCTGAGATCTGAGAAATATTTATTTCTTAATTACATAAAAGTGAAAATAAGTTTAATAGAAAATTTCCTGTTAGGCTAAGTCAAGTAGCATTTTGGATGTAGTCACTGAACTTCATGTGGCTCAGAACCTATTATGAACCATACAACCACTGGGACAGACTCCGCCTAAAATTCACAGCATGTTTTACATTTATGAACTACTGAAAGGAATTTAGAAAACATTAATTCTAAATATTTCTGTCAACTAGATGCTATCACCAAAATAATTTACTTTGATTAAAACTATAGTTCTAAGAATAACATGTAGCTTTTGTTGTCCCTCCCTCCCTCCTTCTTTTTCTCCTTCCTTCCTTCCTTCCTTCCTTCCTTCCTTCCTTCCTTCCTTCCTTCCTTCCTTCCTTCCTTCCTTTCCCTCCTTCCTTCCTTCCTTCCTTCCTTCCTTCCTTCCTTCCTTCCTTCCTTCCTTCCTTCCTTCCTTCCTTCCTTCCTTCCCTCCCTTTCTTCTTTCCCTCCGTCCCTCCCTCCCTCCCTCTCTCCCTCCCTTTATTCTTTCAATTGCCATCATATGGAATGCTCAAATTCACAATCACTCTGACTTTGACTTTCAGTCTTTTCTCTTAATTATCTTTTAAAATAATAAAATTGAAAAATATACAGTCAACAATAATCTAATTTTTATCAAGTCTTTACATGTTTCTTAACTGTTTAGAAATATACTTTGGTTCATCTGTCTCATCAAGAAGATAAATACTATTAAGCATTTTCCACTACCATAACATCATGGTAGGCATTTGCTCTTGTGCTGGAGCACGCAGATAAGATTATAATTTCTCCTCAGGAAGTTTTCATGAACTACCTCTTTTTCTATAAGTATCATGTGCTCCATCCAGAGTATATAAATCTATGTAGAACATAGCCACATTCAGATAGTCAAATAACTAACAAAGGAAATTAATACGTTTAATTTTTCACCATAGGATTTATAAGATGTAGTGACTGATATCCTTTACATCTTCATTGTTCGGTAGCCTTTTTTATATACACGATTCTGTATTTTCTTAGAAATTCTCCTTATGATTACTTAAAAAGTACACTGATACTTTGTACTATCAGTACATTATAGGAGTTGGATAGCCCCGAGCTTCCTAAACACTGTCATTAGTTTCGAGCGCTCATTTTCCCATCTTGGCCTTTCCATGTTTCTAATTGCAGATTGTAGACTTGAAAATTACTTTTAAAAATATTAAAAAAAAAAAAAACTGAAAACATACTTAGTTTTCCTGCAATTAGATTTTCCATCATGATAAATGATAAAACAAAAACAAAAACAAACAAACAAAACAAAACAAAAAAACAATGCTTAGTGGTTCTAGTGGATCTAAACCCAGACCCATGACACCTTTCCATAAATTCTGAGACATTAACTATTGCTTCTCATTTCTTATTTAAACCAGACTCAAGATGACCTTAAGTATGCCATTTCTTTTTGCCAATATGCCCGTTTCTGATTTCCCTTAAATAGCAGCAATCCTGTAACCTTCCTGTATTTCCTTCCTCCCTTCCTTGCTTTTATCTTCCCTCCATCCCTCCCTCCCTTCCTTCTTTCCTTCCTTCCTTCCCTCCCTCCCTCCCTCCCTCCCTCCCTCCCTCCCTCCTTCCTTTCCTTCCTTCCTTCCTTCCTTCTTTCCTTCCTTCCTTCCTTCCTTCCTTCCTTCCTTCCTTCCTTCCTTCCTTCCTTCCTTCCTTCCTTCCTTCCTTCCCTTCTTTCTCTCTTCCAATATAATCTTTTCTCTTATTCAGGTAAGTTTTCCAGCACTCTGTAAAATATGCCTTGAAATAAAACAGAAAATATAATACTACAGAATCACATGCGGTAGCAAGGCAGAGATCACATTAGTCTGTGTTACTTATCTAGATGTGGAGAACTAAACCAAGGATGAATCAAGGAATTCTAAGGCTTTTAAATAGGTGTGAGATTGCTTACAGAATTTTCTAAAATTTCAACGTTAGTTTAAATGTGGCCATTTGTCCATTTCTTGGACTGAAAATTTAAAATATAAATAGGGAGGCCGGGTGTGGTGGCTCATGCCTATAATCCCAGCACTGTGGGAGGCTGGGGTGGGTGGATTACATGAGGTCAGGAGTTCAAGACCAGCCTGACCAACATGGTGAAACCCCATCTCTACTAAAAAACTACAAAAATCAGCCAGGCATCATGGTGCACGCCTGTAATCCCAGCTGCTCAGGAGGCTGAGGCATGAAAATAGCTAGAACCCAGGAAGTAGAAGTTGCAGTGAACTGAGAACATGCCACTGCACTCCAGACTGGGCAACACACCAAGACCCTGTCTCAAGGAAAAAAAATATATATACATATATATAGTTCCATATATATATACATATATGGACTAAGGACTAAGACCCAGAGCTAGATAATTACGTGGGGATTGTAAACAGAGCAGGAATGAAGAACATTTAGGGTTATTTAAGCCAGGATATGTGTGTGTGTGTGTATATATGCATGTACATATATATTGGTATACACATATGTATGTATACATGGAACTTAAGTCTTGGAAGATAACAGTTCCACCTAAACATTTGTTAAATTGAATTGAATTTATCAAAGGTTTATTATGTGCTAATTAACACCATATATTCATGAATAGATAGCATAGGTACAGACCTGCCTGGAATAAGTAAAAGTACACTATTTGTAGAAACATTACAATTTTACTCTTTATCTTGTTAACATTGTTCAAATATAATTTCTTTCCTTCTACAGACTTGTTCAATAGTGATGCTGCTGTTGCTAGATTAGTGTTTTTCAAACTTGACTGCAACCAAAAGTTATGAATACGTTTTACATAGCCACTCAGCACACAGATACACACACATTTCTTTAAGTGTACATAACTGAAACAGAAGTTGAACAGTACTTGCTATTACTACATGTGATAAGCTCATACATTTTCTGCTCCATTCTATTCTAATCTACTTTCTAAAAAATCATGATGGTAAGTTAAAACATTGGTTTCATGGACCACCAACATACTGTCACCTGCAGTTTGATAAACACACCTCCACACTATAGAAAAATGGATTCATGTGAAAAGAATCACATGAGGAAAATCTAAAACCACTCCACTTCATAATGAATTTAACTCTACATATAGCAGCATTACAAGGAAGAGCTAATGTAGTTTTCTTATGATGGAAACAAGCCAATATTCTCTCTCTTGTTTTTCATGGACTAAAGGTAGAGCACACAAAATATTTCATGTTTAATGGAAGACTCCACAACTTTTCACTTCTTATATACCTACATATGACTGTTAATTTTATCCTTTTTTTCTTATCTTCACTCCATTAAGATAATCACTTCTCTAATTTAACCTATTTTTTTTAAAAAAGCATTGCCAATAGAGAAGTTATTTCCAAGCATAGTTATTTTTCTACCCCGATTCACCCACACTAGTTCTTGCCATTTCCAAATGATTAAATTCATATGGTCTTCTATTCACTTAAAAATGTATTTAATCTTGTCTCATTCTCTAAATTTTGGAGAAAATATATCTTCTCTGGCATTTGCCAGATTTGCTGAAATAGAAATGTCCATAATTTTTCCTAATCTACAAACATATATCCCTTTCTCTTCTCATCCTTCTTAGTCCCTATCATTATAGTATTACCAATAATCCAGTTGTGGTTTGGTGGGGTTTTTTGGCTTTTGTCTTTTAGTCTTTGGGCAAGAAACAGCACTTTCAGCACCGTCTTTCCCATAGTCTGACACTTTACTTTCTCAAGAATGTTTTCTAAAATATGAATTTTAATGCAGAAGAGACACAAATGGGATACCATTTTCCACCCATCTTGGAAGTATTCTCTTTTAGTTACACTTTGGAATTATTCTACCAAATGTTTCAAATGCATAAGTAAAAATAATAACATCAGCTATAACACAATCTGTTTTTTCTTATCTCTAACTCATCTGCCACTCCACTCAAGCCTCAGCTGACTCTCATACCAAAAGTATTGAGTCATCATTAAAAAAATATATCTTTTAAAAAAATATTTTCTATCATCTAAAAAAACTTTTATAACAGCTGAAGCTAAGCATAAATCCATAATTCCATCTTGTCAAAGTTCTTTCTATATACTGCATTGGATTCTGACTTAAATATTCCTTTCTCCTTTGTTTCTCATCTTTCTTGGTCAGCATTACAAATCTTTTAGGGCTTATCACTATTTTTCCCCAGAAAAACACCAGCTATTCCTATTAATGCTTAACAACAGTCCTCATTTTAAAAAATATTCTGTTTTTAGCAAAAAACAAACAGAAAAACTTCACATAGCTATTTCACTTTTTATGTAAAATGATTATCTACCTGTTTTATTTCCTATGTATACTCATATGTATATATTTTCCAATTTTCCAAATTTGTTAAATATGTTCACTTTCCAATATTTGTTACACATGTTTTCCAACTGGAATTCATTTCTTTCTTACAAAAATTCTCTTGACTTCACAAATTCACATTTAGAATATCTCTGTGTCTTGGAAATAAAATAGTCAAATAAAAGTACTAGGTTAGTAATGTGAAACATACACATACATCTATTGAAATATATAAAAATTAATAGTGGTGATATGTCTGTGGTAAGGAAGGAGAAAGAGCACTAAATAATTGAAATTGGCTCACCACATTGACTGACTTCGCTGGATAATATGCTCAGTTTCCTAAGACATTTGACAATGCAAGTACAGGAACAAGGAAAACATGTTCAATTAGATTTATCTCTTTCCAAGTAAACTCAAGCCATATCTTTGCCAACTGCGTGATTAAAACAAATATTCAAAAACCACACACCACTAATGGACATCTGGACTTTAATGTCTGAAAACTATAAGTAACCTGTTGGTTTGTTATCTATAAATACAGTTGCCTTATTCTCCATTTTTATTGATGGTTTTAAAATTGGACTGAGAAATCATATAGCATCTTTTAGTTTGCCAACAGCATTAAACTACATATATTAAAACGTTATATGGTAGGTTGATATCACTTTCATCTTATTGATGAGGAAATAAAGTTCAGAGAAGTTATGCTGATGTACCTAACATTGTTCAACTGTTAAGTTACTTGATACTAGTGGCTCTTTTTACAATTTCTTATCTATCTGGTCACATGGAGCACATACAATTTTAAATAAAAAGAAATTAAAATCTAGGAGCTTAGTCATATATTTCCTGATTATAATTTATGTCGTTTTTTATAAACCAAAGAAATACATCTTGAATATGAGGTCTTTGTAAAAGTAATTGCTTGCTTTGCCACAGTCTCTTTAGTAAAAAATGTATTGGGAAATAAACGGGTTAAAGATTAAGAAAGGGGAAACCAAAAAATTCAGCAGGCTTGATTTCATACCTAGCTATGGATTCTCATGTTCTTAAAACAAATTAAGAGAAAGCCCATAAGTTTCACAGAGGAAAATATATTTCTCATAATGTTTTAAAGTAGAAGTTAACAAGCCTGCTGGGATCCTTTTAGCCCCTGCAGAGCTAAGTCTTCAACATTATTAAATGGCTGTCGCATCTGAAGTATGGTACAACATAACTCAATAAACAACAGAAAACATATGATGCTGAATGGAGGGAGGTTTTTCGATTACCCTGAAGAATAATTCAATTTCAGGACAGGTGTTTGCATGTGATGGAACAAGATATGACTCAAGGATAAAATCACTCTATGCCCCTCCCCCAATATTTTGAAAATCCTAAGAAAAATAGCAAAATGCTAGATTTAAAAGTATGTTAAAAATGGGCAGAAACACTGAAGCACAAATGAAGGAACACAATTACACATGCACAAAATTCTCAAAATTTACATGGATTACAAAAAATATATACTTTCCTGAAAACAATTTTTTATAAAAGATTATGCTTCCTAGAACACCCTGCTTCCCCACCTAAGATCATCTGGCATGTTAATCAGTGACTAAAAGTCACATTACTAATAAAATTTAGATTTTATTTTCAGTTCATTTTTGCTTTTTTACAAACTAATCTGGGAATATGAGAGAAACTATAAAAGAATTAGTCCTTTCTTCAATTTGTATATTTACATGGGCCTTCAAATAAATCTTGAATTTAACTCATGACTTTAACTAGATATTTCTATATGACAAATGCAAGCGTTTATTTTTGGTATTTTGCATAATGCGAGTAAAAATAAATCTGAGAAATTAAAGCATATCCACTCATATTGAATAGTAGGACATTAGTTCAAGCTTTTTCAGAGCAAATTAAAGTGAAATGTTTCCTGCATATTCAGACAATCTGACCAATTGAGGTTGAGCAGTAAATTCTAAGAGCACCAACAACTTTAGACAACTTTCTTAAAAGCACACTTTCAACCTATGCCTGAGAAATACTCAAATAGTATAACCTTTAACTTTGTATCCAGAAAGATACTTTGTATCCAGAATATTTCAACAATGTTTCCACCCCACCATGGATCTTCAGTCTGGAACCTGTTAAAAAATGTTCCAACTGGAGCAAACATGGATAAAATGCCTGTTCTTTTTGCATGCCTTTCAATTTTCAGTCTTACAGGCTATTTTATTAAATTGTTCTGTACTTATCAATCTGTAAGTCTGACTATGCAAAACTTAACTATTAATTCAGAAAAGTAGATGACTGAGATTAAACAAAATATAGAGAAATACTTCAGCAATACATTATTTAAGAACTTGAAAAGCCAGACAGCTTGTATTTCTTTCATCCCTAGAAACACTTTTCATTCTTAAAATATCCAAATATTTTTCTCGGATTAAATGGAAACCTAAAGTTTATTTTTTTTTAATTTGCTCTTATATGCCTTGTGTTTGCTTGCTTATATTTTGTTTGATGATGGTTGAATTTCAAACATTCTTATAGCATAATTTACAAATTAATTTTAATTGCTTTATTTTACTATTCCTAATTGCCATCTAAAACATGGCTTAGGATTTACATGATGGTTGGATGGGTGAGGGTACTGTTTTCAATAAGGAAGTATTAAAAATGTACGCTTTGTAAGTTTTCAAACTGACAGTTAAAATTACACGTATTTACTGTGTGTACAACATGATATTTTGAAGTAGATAAAATACAACTTTAACTCCCTTGTATTAAATCCAGTGACGGAAAAATAATCTCATTGAACTTGTATTGCAGTTTGATGCCTTGGCCACAAATTCATTTGTAGCTTTACTCAAAGACAAAATTTTCCAAGCTTTTTCTTTATTATTTACAAAATTGAGGTGCTTTTTCCTATATTATTTGTATGTTACATTCTAATATTAATATACTCTCATTTTGTTTGAATTTTATTGAAAAATTTCCTCTTTCCCTTTCATACTTAATTATATATTTGCATTTTTTGGCTAAAATAAAAATATTTTTCTGCTGGTAATTTTCTTATTCTTGAGACGAAAAATTGAGGACTCATTTTTAAAAAAATTATGACATAAAAGAAAAATTGGTGGATGTTTCCATTTAAGACACGAAACATTTGCATTTTATCCACAGATTTTTTTAAGTCAACAAACCTCAGAAATGTATATGTTCAATTATTGAATCATTTTATTAACTAAAAGCTCTTAGTTTGAGTGACACACCTATTTTACATCTGGTCTACAAGTTAATTTCCTCAGGAGGCAGGTGCCACCTTCCTGCACCCATTACAGATTGTGCTTTGTTCAGAGGTTTACAATTGCCATTTATGGTTGGGGCTCTTAGAACTTAACAGCATATACAATATGTCCCTCCTCCCCTATTACACTCTTCTGAAGTAAGTTATCAAGTTTGAGACAGTATTTGAATTTTTTTCCACCAACCCCCTTAGAAGCTCAACCTAACTTGTGGAAAAATTACTATTGGCCTGTACATTCGGCAGATAGATTTTTAAGAGATAAAAGAAAGTAAAGAAAAAAAGAATGGAACCATCCTCTTCCTGACTTTCCAGTTTCTCAATGTCTTCACTATAACCTGCCCTCTCTAGTTTCTTCACCAGCTCAAGGAAAGCCTCAGCGGTGGCAGTGTGAAACTTACTGCAAAGAGAGCCAAGATTGGGGGCAGGGAAACCTCCTGAGGCACTGCTTACTAATGTAATTCCATAAATCAACTAATGGGAGAGAAACCAGATCTGTGTGGTCTCTAATGCTGTCCCACAGAGATCAATCATGTCACCTGAACAATGTTCAGAGACTAAGAGGCTGGGGTTGCCCATGGGACAATTTTATCTCTTGAGCCATATCAGATTGGGAAAAGTTAGAAGTATCAGAAATGTAACTGTTGCAAATATAAAAACTGAAGGATTATCTTTGCAAGAGACAAAGTGTTATCATGTAACTTATAAGGATCTCCTATATGATCACGTTTATTAAAACATCTAGGAACTTAATATTTTTCATTTAGGATACAAATTTTTAAAACAGTTTTTGTCACACAAGGGGCAGATAGCATTTGTAAGGATTGCTTTGAATAATTAGTGGCTATTTTTTAACAGAGTAATTGACTTAATGAACAGTGGTTATGCAAATACACAGTGCACAGTATAACAGAAAAACTAAATGTTTTGTGTGCATTATCATATCAAATATGATCAAGGGGGTGATTTTATAAACACATTACTAGGGCATCATAAGATGCTCTTAAGGTGAGACTAAGGAGAAAAATAGAAGGCAGTTTTAAAAGGAACACTAGAGAGGAGGCTTTGAAAAAAATCTGGATGAGAGTCCCAACATATCCATGCCAGTCTGTCTTAATTTCAGTTTTCTCACCCTGAAAACAAAAATGACTATCTCCAGTCTTTGGGATGTGAACAAGTCAAAGGGAAGAGTGGCACACGAGGCTTGAAGTGATAAAGAATATATGTTATTATTATGATCCAGATGTTAATTGGCATCCATAATTCAAAGCCAACAAATATTAGCTATGGAGTTTGCATCTGGCACCCACAAGTAATATCCACAATGAGTCCCCAAATCACTGCCCTCAGCCAGGAATCCATCCAATTTCTAAAACATTTTCTCAGATGAGGATGAACCAAATTTAAGAGAGAAACCAGGTCAGCAGGGGAACTTTTCACCTCCCTGCAATTCCTCTTCCAGCTTTGGTTCAGTCATGTAAGCCCTGTCACTCTGACACGTGCTCAGCTGGTTTCCTACAACCATAACTGTATTTGCAGTTTAAGGCAGTCATGATGGCATTGTCTTTTTTAATGATCTAGATAGAATCTTGTATAATTTTTTTCAACTTTTTATTTCTATTCGCCAAATAGTATTTCGCTAATAATCTTAGCCTTGAAACATGACCCATGCTCTGATAGAAGGAGTCTGAAGTTAGAAGATCACCTTGAGAGTTCAAAGGAAAAAACCAGCTTCCTCTTCCACCCATACCCCACCTTGTGAAGATTAACATAATTTGTGTGCATGAGAATTTTTAAAAAGAAGAAAATGTAATTTTGTGGGATTTTGTCATCAAAATGCCTGAAGAACTGAAATATCACATCAAGCTTGTAGGAAAACCATCACACACAAAAAAATTACACCAGCACAGAAATTTGTGCAGAAAACCTACTGGTACTCATATCAAACCCCTCCAGGGTAATTATTTACTAAATAAATCAGAATTACTCAGTTACTACATACCCTAAATTGGGAGGCAAGTAGTGCCATGAGTCTAGCTGAAGATGAGGCCTAACAGCAGAACCAAACTTATAATTCTAGATACTACATTTCAGGAGGAAAAATAAAAGCCATGTTGTCCTTATCATTTGGGAATAGAGAATTTCAGTACGAACTTAATTTTAATTTCCCATAGTCCTTAGAAGTTACAATAAATTAATCCAGAAAAGAAGATTCAAAAGCTATTTTTTGCCACCTAAGAAAATGCATGGACCTGAATTATAGTTGCTATTCTCTTTGCACAAAGAAAGTTGCCAAAGAAAATACAATAAACCATCCAGGAGTAAAGTTAAACTTTTCAAAAAGAGCTGATGCATCTTATAAAGAAAAATAAATGCAAATGCAATATTTTGATGAAATTGATCATACCCAATAGTGAGCATCAACATAATTCTGATATTTTTAGAATCCTAGAGTGCTATCTAGTTTGATTTACACAATTAAAGGTTTAAAAAAAACCTGTATCTTCTTTGTGTTCAAACCTGTACCAAAGATCTTTAACCCTTCTCTTTATTATTTTAAAGACTGCTTCCCAGTTCATAAAGAAAACTCCTTTAAGCAGTACTCACAATTTTTAAAATAATTTACAGATACCCCTAAGATAACTTGTGAGAGCCACTCTCATCCTGCAATTCACCCCACAGAATGTTAAAATGCTAAAGCACAGAATGCTAAATCCACCACCTACAGTCTCATGTATATATGAACATCTAATTATCTACCCTGTAAATTTTATCAAGAGACTATAACTACTTGTCCACATTTCTTTGCTTAATATACCATCAAAGTAATTTTCCTGTGATTTTTCATTTTTCCCCTTTTTTGTTTTGATCAGGACACAATACAAAATTTGTATCCAACATATCAATTTCTGTATTTAGCATAATTCATAGCCTAATTTAACAATTACTTTAGTGAGCATCTGTACAATATCTGTTTTAAAGACCTGTAGGTAAAAGAAACTATTACTGACCATATAAGGTATCAACCAAAACGGTGCTTGGTGTATAGACCAACTTTGTAACCACAAAATGGTTACTTTGTCCAATGCAGAGCCCAAAGGAAATACTTTTTTTGTAACTGAGTTTTAGAAATTATTCATTCTGAAACTATATAAAATAATTTTTTAAACCAAATCACTCTCATCTGCCCTGAAATTAACTAATTGTATCCCTTTATTCTATGTCACATCTCCTTAAAATTTGCAGGTGGAAATCCGCTTTCTACAGAGTTTCAACTTTTCTCCAAAAATATCAGATATGCAGAAAATGAAATAGGAAACAAACATTTTGCCTTGATGAGTAGAAAAACGATACTAGAAGGGGGTAGGAAATCCCCTTCTGAATCCAGGTGTTCAGCTTCAATGAATACCGTTGTGTGGTTTGTTACTGTTTTTTCAATGAGAACAGGCTTGTGTGCCACAAACTGTGTCCTCACTTTTATAACTGGGCCACTAACCTAGCCTGTAAACTTGCATAGGATGTGATGTGTCCAGTCCTTTGGTCAAAGATGCCCCACCCTTTTTAATGAGGAGGAGGAGGCATTTTAAACTACCAAGGGAAAACATTGAGCATACTGAATGTGAAACTTCTGATTCTTAAAACCAATTACATTATTTTTCCCCCAGGGATAAAAAGGAGGGCACTCTATTAGAAGGGCGGTGTCACGTGAAGTGCAGCTGGGGCGGGTGGTGGAGAGGCCAAGCCTTTCGCAAACCACCTACAACTCTTACCACCTGAATGAAGCTTCTGAGAAGGGGTACTGCATCTTGAAGCCAGACAAGAATCCCTGAAGGGGAGAGGGAGTGAGGAGGGAAGGGGGGAGACTGGGAAACAAGAAATCATCTCTTCTGACCTCTAGTGAAGTGCCAGGTTTTTTCTTTAGCTCTTCACATTTTCTAAATTTGCAGATCTGGTGTCCCGTTTTGCGATTCCTGCAACTGCTGCAAACGCCACAGTTGATGAGCCTCTTGCAGGGCACGCAGACCCCACACCTTTTCCTCTTCTTCTTGGCTGGGTTGGCTCCGCCAGCTCCCCCTGAGGAGGACGAGGAGGAGGAGGAATGATTCTGCGGGCAGTCTGCCAGATTGGCAATTTGAAACGCACTGTCTGTGACGGCTGCTGAGGCTGCTGCGGGGGAGTGAAGGGCTGTCATGACGATGACCCCTGGAGGTAATGAGATGCCCCCTAAAGCCGGGATAGCGGAAAAAGTCCCCACGCGCTCGGGGAGATTCATTATCTCTGCTTCAGCAGCGCCGCATTTGAGCTTGTTCATGCATTCCCCCGCCAAAGGTCTGCAGTGTTCAGGGGATAAGGTGGAGAGGAAATTAGTATTTGCCATTTGCAACGACGGCTCTGGCGGGCAGCCAGCTTTCCCCAGCCTCTGGGACTCGTTTCGGTGATGCATGCTGGTCCTGCTGCCGCCGCCGCCGCCGCCGCCGCCGCCGCCACCGCCACCGCCGGCGGGGAGGATTGCCGAGGAGGAGGAGGCGGAGGAGGAGGCGGCGGAGGAGGAGGATTTCCTGCCGCCCCCACCGCCCCCGCCCCCGCCCCCGCCGCCGCCGCCCCCACCCCCGCCGCCACCCCCGCCGCCGCCCCCACCCCCGCCGCTGCCCCAGAGCATGGCGGTGGCGGCGGCGGCGGTGGCCGCGTTGTCGCAGTTCCAGGGGGACATGCCGATGCGCGCGGCGGCCGCGGCGGCGGCGGCGCTGCTGGGGAAGATGGGGGTGGTGATGCGCGCGATCTTGGCCGCCTGTGGGAAGGCGCCCCCGTTGGTCTTGTAGAAGGAGGTGGCAAAGGAGCGGTAGCGCTCCATTTCCGAGTTGTAATCCACAAGGCTGTTCAGAGCCCCCTCGGGCAAGTGGCTTTCCTTGGGCAAGCCCGGGGCCTCCGGGCTCGGCCCGGGCTCCACGCAGACATTGGTGTTCATGGTGCAGGGGGGGAAGAAGGGGTGCAGGGTGGAAGTGGGGACCGCCTGGTCCGACACCTGGGTGGAAAAGGGGGAAAGGTGGGGGGGAGGGAAGGGAGTGATGGTGGTGTTGGGGTGGGGGCCGAGGCGGGAGGGGAAAGTGGGTTCAGGTGGGGAGAGCAAGGTGAGGGCTGCTTTATTCCTCTCTGGGGCTCATTTCCACAGACGGTGAATTCCCAGGCAGCGTCTTCCTTTGCATTATCCTCCAACTGTTACAACTAAAATAAAGAAAGTCATTCCAACGAGCTGCACGAGGAAAAAAATTAAAAATAAATAAACAACCTCCCTCACTAACCCACCGCAGACAGCGAAAGCTCCCACATTCTTCCATCAGGTCCTTTGCATAAGAATCACCAAGATGTGACCCCCCCAGCCCATCCCCCCAACGCTCCCAACCCCCCTCCCTTCCTCCCCACAGCAAACCACAGCTCCTCCCCCCTATTCTTATAACCCTCCTGAGAAAATGTATTAATAGCCAGGATACCCAGGGAAAGAGGGAAGAGGGGGGTGACAAACGCCTAAGGAAAAGGGCAATTGGAGTGCTAAAGACATGCAAATCATGGGTGGGAGGGCGATACTACCTAGAAGCAGAGGGCATTTAAACATTATGAAATGTGTGAACAAGTGCTGCCTGGGCATGCAAATGCTGTAAAGTAGAAAACAGCAATGGCCCTATGAGGAAAATGAACAGGAAATTAGCAAATGAAGTACTGAGAAAGTCTACAATACATCCGAGTATAAACTGTAAGCAAACACAATACAACTGAGAGCTAAGAGACTGCCCACATACAATCTGAACTAAAGAGGCAGGGAAAAAAGAACTACCAGCTGCCACGGTGTCCTTCTGTGTCTGCGGTCATTAGTTTGAATCCCAGCACAGCTGGCTCTGTTAGAGTCTTAATTCAATGGACCAAGGACAGGTCTCAATTGTACAAGCCATTTGGTGGTGGGGCTTGGTGGGGGTAAGAGGGTGATGTTCTACTTGATTTTTTTTTTAAGGTAGAAAATAAAGATAAGCCACATAATTACATATATACATATTTATATCAGCAATGTCTCAGGTTTTAAACCAAGTGCCTGCAGCCTCTTTAAGAATATTCCGAATCATTCCTAATAGAGATTGCTGTCTCTTCCCAAGACAAGAAGAAAGCATGGCACTTTTTGAAAAGGATCTCTCACAATCACTGATTTTTACATTGAGTAAAAGGGGGGGGGGGGGGGCGGAAGCCCTTAAGGTGTTCTTTGCCAGAGAAAAATAACCATTAAAATTATTTTTAAATTGTGCTCTTTTAAGAGGAAAGTTTAATGTTAACTGGGTGTTTGCATTCATCTCCTTGCTTACAGGCCATTATTATGCTTTAGGAAGAGGTATTTTAGTTGTTTATTACAGAGGGAGAAGTACATCACCACCTTTTAAGAAGTAAAACAAAAGCATAAAGTGTATATTCACCTAAAAAACCAGTTTCTTTGTTTCCAGATTTTTTGGCCAGAATATCTTTTTGTGATATCTTTTGAAGCCCATAGATTGGTCTATAATGTAGAGTTCAGGGAATTCTACATGGGGGCCCAATAGTCTCAGTCTCAAATATTCAGAGTTCAAAATGGTTATCAATTATAGTAATTATGCTTATAATTAGGTTAATGAACCAGTTTTGCCCAAACTCCAAGTGCAAAAACTTCAAGACCTACTGATGAGGTGCCCTAAAAAGAGGGGTTTATGTAAACAAATCCCTATTAGGCAAAGTAAATCAAGATAAGGAACCTCACCCCAGGCTGGATTAGAAGCTTGCAGGCGTCTTTCAATCACAGCAAGTCTCTAATCACTCAGGAACCACCTCTGTGGTTTCGCATTAGGGAAAACTGCTCCCTTCTGAGGTCTGAGGGCAATACAAAAGGTGCCCCCAAAATGCTCTTGGCTAAATATTCTTGATGCTTGGAAGGGGTGGGGGAAGACACAGCAAGAATATGCATATAGCTTCAGTTTCTGCGAATCACATTGTAACTGCAAGACCATAATAACTGCTACTCAGTAAAAACTAGTTATGTCAACCATGCATTAGATATCATCACATTGAGTGGAGGGAAAATTTTCAACGTTTTAGTCTTTCGACCTTGTTCCAAATAAAGACATAATTTAATGTCCCTTTTTTAGAGTCTTAGAGTGGTGTTTCCAAACACAAGCTTTCCTTGCTTTTCTGATTGCCATCACCACCCCCCTTCCTACCTCAAGGTTTAATACCACCAGAAACTGGAGAAAATGATTATGCCCAGTATCCAGGTCATTATTGTTTAATCAATGCATCTCTGGAGCATGAAAAAGGTATCTAAGCCACAGCTATTGTTTGGATTTTATTAAAAAAAACAAAATAAAACACACACAAATAACTATAGTTCTATGCCAAAGCTAAATTAGAGATCCATACTTCATGATCCTGTTTTGCCTTTAAACAATGTGACTGTACATGCCTAATATTGTATGTCTGGTCTACCAGAGACATAGAGATCAAAGGTCATATTTAACATTCAGGAGGAGGGGCGGGTGCAGATTAATTAATAAATTAATACAGCGACGCTTTTTCTTGCTGGAGTCCAGCATTAATAATCTACTTTCACAATCCCAACGGACAGCAAACATTTAAGAGAAAAAAAAAGCCAGAGAAAGAGAAAGAACAATCACTTACCAGTCTCTTTTTATTTGGGGAGCCTTAGAATTTGCAGACGCTGCCAGTCTGCCTTTAATTAGTTGCACATCACCCCCTAACACAAAGAAACACAAATCCAGATGTGTCTTGGCAGCTCCCAATTACAACTTTAATACTTGTAAACAAACTGTTGGGGAGGGGGGATAAATAAATATGCGGATCAAAAAAAATACCTGTAAATGGCTTTTTTTTTCTTGTTGCAGAGAGAAGGAGGAGGAGATGGTGTTAGTGGTGGGGGTGGAAGGAGGAGGAGGTGGGGGGAGAGGAAAGAGTCGAGTGTGAGTGTATGTGTGAGAGCGCGGGGCTGTTGTCGGTGGTCTCTCCTCTCCCAGCGCGTTGCTCTCCGTCCGTCTCCAGTCGCTGTGTGCGAGGGAGGGAGGGAGCCGGGGAGTCTCTCCTCTCTCTCTCTCTCTCTCTCCTCTCTCTCTCTCTCCTCTCCCTCTCTCTCTCTCTCTCTCTCTCTCTCTCTCTCTCTCTCTCTCTCTCTCTCTCTCTCTCTCTCTCTCTCACCCTCCCCCCTTCTCTCTCTGTTTGTGTGTGTGCGAGTGTGCGTTTGCTGGGGGAGGGGAGCGAGAGAGAAAGGCGAGGGAGGAGGTGTGGAGGCTGGGGGCGGGGGCGCGGGGGTGGGGGTGATTGGCGCCGAGGTGAGGAGGACGCAGGGACGTGGACACCTACTGATGATTGGCTGCAAATTACACGGGGAACAAGAGGCGCACGCGGGCCAGCGCTCCTTTTCACAAACCCTCTCCTCGGCAGAGGAGCCACGTTTTCCCTGCTCGCCTGCGGATCGCCCTCCCTCCTCGCGCCCGGCTCTCCGGCTCAGCCCAGCACACAGGGCTGTTGATTATTTTCTTTTGCTCTCGGAGATAATTGTTTGGAAGGGTTGGAAAGAGGGCGTTTCCGCCACTCTGCGTGTGGGGTGTGTGTGCGTGTGCGGGTGTGTGTGTGTGTGTAAATAAACTTGTCTGGGATTTTTGGCTGGGTTGAGAAGAGCAATACAAGAAACAGAAAAGGTCATGTTTGTTTGAAGAATGCTCTTAGTTCGTACCCAATGGCGTGGTTTTAAATAAATTTCCTAGTGTACCCAGGAAGACTTAAAAAAAAAAAAAAAAAAAAAAAAAAAAACATTTAGATCTTTAAAGTAAGGGAATACGGACTGGTGCGGTTCTTCAGACCCTCGAAATACTATTATTCCAGAATGTAAAAAATCGGTGATATGATGCTTGGCCAATCTCAAAATCCATCTCAATCTCTGTCTCTCTTCTCCTCTACTCTTCTCTTCTCTCTCTCCTCCCAAACTCCTCTTTTACTATTCCATCTGGTAGTTACAAAGAATAAATCAGATTTTTAACTCACTGCCCTATTTTTTTATTTCAAACTTTACTTAAACAAAAACTTTTGTATTTCAGTCTATTTTAGAATAGTAAGTGATTAACATTTTACTTCTTGCCACTTGGGAAAACATAGTTTATGAATTGAAATATAAATATTTTACGGCAGGTCAAGTATAAATAAAGCTCGTTCATAAATGCAGCTGTAAATTAACCTCTTCACTGCTGCCTCAAATAAAATATTTGTGGACACATGCTATCCTACTATTAAAGTATACTCTAGTGGAAATAGTTATAAAAATGAGATACGGAATTATGAATACTTTTGAACAATTTTTTTCTAACAGAAAAACAGTGGCTAAGGTAAGTTATAGAATAGGAAAGAAAAAAACTTAAGATTATTTAAATTGGTGTTATCAAGCAGAATGAAGGTTTTGTATTAAAATTAAAAGTGTTTATAGTAATGCAATATTAATTTTTCAGATAAGCGAGGAAAATATGTTTTCTTTCTTTAATAAGAAAAAAATGCTGAAAAGACATTTTAAACCATTTTGTATTTGAATTTTCAAAAGATAGACTTTGACCATATCAAGACATTACCAACTATGGAGCATAAATTGTTGATAGCAAGTTTAAAACTGTGGTGTGTGTATGCCTAAATGAAGGTGTTATTTCAAGAGTGGGCTACTGTTGCAATAGGAAACAGGTGTATTTTGTGACTCATTGATTAATATACATGTTTTGTAATTTTTTAAAGCATAAGCTGTTTGATTATTACTGGTTATTTGACATAGACAAAATAATTGGATGGCTATTAATTATTCAAGTTAATAAGATAATTTTATACTTGTGCTAATACCTTATAAAAGCAAAAAAGGACATTTTCCATTTGTTTTTTTTTTTTTTTTTTTTTGTTTTAGCTAAGCTTCATAGGAAGTTTATCAGGAAAATATAGTCACTTTTTAATGAGTGAAAACATGCTAGAAAAATGATAGATTCTTAAACATCTTTTCACAATATTTAAAATATCAGTCCAATGTTAGAAATTTTGAAGTTTATAAATAAGCAATGTTTTTAATCAAATAAAGACATCATGCTTTCTTTTGCCAAATTTTCTTTTCTGGAAATTTTCCTTTTTGGAAATTCCTTTTCTCATGCTTTCCTTTTTGGGACTCTTTAAGCTTACTTTCAAAATGAAATCTTAAACACATGAGAGAAAATATGTTCTAAATTCCAATGTATTTTACTTTCCAGCTGATAAAGGAAAACTATAGAATGCTTTGTCTTAATAATTAACAATAATAGCCCCTATTAATGATCCATGAGTGTCAGATCCTGCACTAAGTAATTTGCAGATACTCTATTTTGTCCTTGCAATAATCCTGTGAAGTCGCTATTATTTCCATTTTACAAACAAGGAAATTGGGGCCCAGAGAAATTAGGTAACCTGGATTAGGTCATAAAGTTAGTATGTAAAAAGTTTGAAATTTGTACCCAATCCAGTCTATTCCAAAGCCTTATGTTTATAACCTCTACCCTAGTCTCACTATCAATAATTAATCAATCAATAAACTTTCTCTTGATATTAGAACCTCAGATTTAATTATGATTGTAGGCCCTAGTTGATATGGCATCAATTAAATTTATAAAATAAATTATAAACAATATACCTCATGGCTTTGATATAGCATTCTGTTGCCTTTCCACTAGGGAACTGATTGCATACTTAGCCAAATATGATCAGGGGAAATATTTTTTCTCATCTATCTCATATCCATTAATTTTTTATACTAGTGTAGACACGTATATGCACCATGTCTCTCACTAGTCTGTGTCTGTCTTCTTTAAAATGATATATCAGGGTTTTGATAATAATACCTGAGAACACTCAGTTCTCTGATAACTCTCTTTAAGTCCACATTTTTGTATGATACACCAAAAAGTGAGGTTGTTTTCTCTGCAAAATGCCCATGACAGCTTCCAATTACCTGGAAGTGGTTTGTGCCTTACAATAATTTATGATTTTTTAAAATCTTAACTAGGAGAGAGTTCAAAGGTTTCATAGATAACCTGATGAGAATTTTTTAAAATCCCATCTTGAGCATCACCCGAAAAAAGCATCTCCACTCAGCATTAATTTTTTGTTCTGCTCTGAAATATATTTAAAATACTGTTACTTTCCATCATATTCATTATCAATTTCCTCATCATTATCCAGAATCTTCAAAAAGTTAGCATATTCTGGTGAAATAAATAGACCTCAAAATTTAGCAATGCAAAATCCACAGAAGTATATGTTTTCTCATGTAACAGTCCAGGGTGGGAATTTCAGATCAGAGACCATTCTTCTCTATGAATGATCCATAGATTAAGATTCCTTTTGTCTTGGGACGTTTTTCATCTCCAAAGCACAGCTCATCAACTACATGAAGCTGGCAGAAGGGCATGAAGGAGCTATGATGGCTTCTTAAAGGTCTTGGTCTTGAAGTGGAACATAGCACTGTGGCTCACATGCAATTGTCAAAAACTCATTACATGCCACACCTAGCTGCAAAGATTACTGGGCAGCCAATTCCAAGATGCAGCTTTATTATTATGGGGTAGAGAAACAATTCTGAGGGACAACTGGCTGTCTTCCACATAGAGTAACACAGAAGGTGAATAATCTGATGAAGAGATTAAGTAGATCACACAGCCCTGAATGTGACCTTGAAATTCCTCTGCTCCCTGGAAGTTATTTTGCTGATTACCACTGAAAACAGTCTTAATGACTTTAGGGAAAGTTTGGCAACTGTGAAAGAACTAAGCTTTCTTAAATACTTGTAGGATAGCCAAGGCAAGGTTAGAATATTCAAACAAGAATTTACTGAAGAAAAAAGACAGCAGAAGTAACACAATCAGAGGAAATAGCATAAATAAAAAATAAACTAACTGAGATAAATCTTGGGGACCTGCAACTTGTCTGCTGGTGTTTTCAAACCAAGAGGTAATTTTTAACCTCCCACTAATGAGATGTTTACTATTAGTCATAAGAAAATATACAACATGAAGGTCAGAAAAGGTGTGTGGAGCTTTCTTACCTAATATCCAAGGATTTACATCTCAACTCATGTTCATGGGCTCTGCGGACCACCTGTTTTGCCACAGTAATTCACTATGAATATAGTAAATAATTATACTCATTATGGAAGGAATATTCCCTTAAAACAAATAGGGAATAATTTCTTTAACTCTTTTGACTGGCCAAAAATCTACCTAGGATTTTTATTTACCTGGCTCCTTTACCAAAATTTGAGTTGGTTGACATTGGGAATTGTGTCTTATTCAACTCTGTGTCCCATCTCATACCTACTATGCCTACCACGTGGCAGGTTCCAAACATTCTGAGTCATGCATATTGAAATAATGTAGTATACATGAAATGTATGGAAGTAAATTCCCCATTGCCTATAGGATAAAAGTGCAAAATTTATAAAATTAATTTCATGAAGCCCTTCTCCAACTGGTTCCATCTTTTGAGTCTAATCTACTATTATTCCTTCTAAAAACCCACTATCCCAGCAGATCCACTTAGCTCAGAAAACTTCATTTGCCTTATGACCAGAGGGGGAGAAAATCTTTAATTAATAAACTGTGAGCTAAAATAAAGTACTATTATTTCCATAAAAGAAATCTTTGCATATAAAAAATTATTATAGCATAATGAAATAATATTTTTAAATCCCTTGATTTAACATTTTCAGAATGTTTTCGGAAGTTGTCTTGGTGACTTAACGATTGGGATTTGATGAAGCTACTTCTTAAAATCAATATTCTGCACACCTGTTGTTTTCTTTCACTTCTAATTAAATATTGATACATTGTTATCACAATGCTGACCTTCATATTCAAAGCTGGTACTTTTAACCTGCCAACACAGTAGGTCACGTGCTTTGAGTTGTTTTTCCAGCTATCTTTACTCTCTTACCTTGTCTTTCTAATGACTAATAGGAGGTACTTGTGGAATGGCTGGCCACTGTTAAGGATAAAAACTGTGACAATTGAGAATAATGAAAATAATGGGTTCACAGGGTTAAACCCATTACGTTGGCCTCATTAACATCATATTCAAATCAACTAAGCTAATCAAGTACCACATATTCACATACTTTCATATACAGTTTGGACACTAGACAAATATGTATCAAGCATTATTCTGGGCATTAATTTTTAGAATTGTTCTTTGCCAGACCAAATCTGGTATAGCCCCATTTTAATTTACTCATGATATTTTTTCTCATCATATAAATTCCATTTCTATAAAACTATAGCTCTGATACTCCATGGAAAGTGCTATCCCCAAACACAGAAATCCAAACTTTCAATGGTAGGCTAGAAAGGGAAAACTCCAGAAGAATGTTTTTTCTTCCATAGGCTCACTGACATAGCTTGATTTTTACTAGCTGTTGTTTTCCTTGTACTTTCCCATAAATATTTGTTACCCTTTGTTCATTGGATTATTAGAAAATATAAACAATAACATTCCAGATTTTGTCAAAGTAGTTACTCATGAAGGAAACAATGGATCACTTTTGCTACAAAACACCAAGTGATGGTAAATAGCTTCCAGGCACTAACAAATCTAAACACATTTGTAAGGTGGGCCCCAAGCTGTTCTTTGGGGTCTCCCTTTTCCTTTGCCTGACAGAATCAAAGCATCCCATGCTGGCCTTTGTCCCAGCAAAATTCTACTTAATCACAGAACTACCTGCGTGCCTTCTGGAAACATAAATCTCTTCAGATAGCTAAGTAATGGTAAAGTAATACAAAGTGAGGAAATCCTGTGGTGAAATTTGTAGTTAAGAGCTAACCAGGAAACATTTTGTCCACAGTGCTCAGTGTGCCAATAGTCCGTGTTCCCCTGACAGCAGTCCAGAATGTGATGGTGTCACTTCCTTCTGCTCTCGCCCATTCTCTTCTGCACACAAGTCTTCTTAGACAGAATTTATAGGACACTGGAAGTCAAGTAACATAGTCCCCTATCTCAATTCTTCCTGTTCTCTATCAAAACTCCAAACTCAATAACTTAGGTAACCAATGTTCTATTAATACTCCTCTCAACAGGAAGAAGTGGAGCTTTTATTTAAGGCGAGCTTACATGCAGGCACTGGACATTTTATTAAGAGATCTCTGAATCTTCAAATTGCTAGACAGGACTTACCCAGTTAGAAAAAATAAACTTCAATTTTTAATAATAGAGTTACTTCAAGAATGTACCTTGTAAAGACATAAAATTAGGTTTATAAAAGTCATATTGTTAAGCTCTGTGAAACTCCAAAATTAAATCTGTCTTAAACCATTTCCTATTATATAATGTCACCATTTTTGAATTTGCCATTTTTAAGTAGAATAAAGAAATTTTTACAAAATGGTTGTGAACACAAAAATTATATTTTTTTCCATAGAGATTTTAGACTTTCCATGTAACCTAGATATCTGCATTTACAAAAGTACAGGTTTCTTAATATTAGTCTCAATATTTTATTTGAAATCAAAGCCACTCTTCATGCTTGTTTTTTTAAAGTGTGTTTCCATTTAGTTTATCTTCAATTAACTCTCTTTTTTAAAAAGGAATTCTATTTTTCTTTGTTGAGAGGAAGAATTCAAGATAATATCCCAGAGTTGTTAATGTTCAGTCCAGAAAGGTTTTTTTTCCTTCCCAGTGCTGACCTTTGTTATGCCGTAGTTATAGCAACAAGAAGAGTTCCTTCTGTCTGTCTGCTGTGTTCTCTTTCCAAACTAATGACAGTCTTTTATATGCTGTTGTGTAGTATGGGGAATGCTTTACGTGCATTGATTTCTTGATTTACTGATGCATTTAGCTAAACCAGCAATTTGAATGGAAATTTTTAAAATAAATGCAATTAATTGAAATGGAATTTGCACATTATATGTGTTATATATGGAATACAGATCATTTATTTAGGCATTTTTCTAGTTTGTCTTTGAGCTTCCCTGATCAACTTGCAGTTTAACTTCTCAGTGACCAACTTTATTTATCCTATCATTATATCTCCTTAATCAAAACAGGAAGAGAGAAAAGAGAGAGAGAGAGAGTTACTCCCCTACAAGGGGAATAACGTGATGTAAGAACACGTAGCTTTTCTGCCAACCTGGGTCATACAATCATTATGACCTTAGGCATTCTACCTCTCATTTTACCGATCTGGAATATCAGTTTAATTATAGTAATTATCTATCTTACAGGGTTTGTGAGGTTTAATTAATGTTAGCAAAGTGTTGGAGCTATTTAGTAGAACAGTACTATAAAAAGCAAACTACCTGAAAATCACAACTATGTTCTCCCTACATAGTACTTAATTTTACACACTTCTTTTCTTTTTCCTTTGGAGTTAATTTAACATTTATTACTTCTTTTTTTCTGTCCCCTCCATATCTATGTCTATGGTCTTTGCTACTTGAGACTTAATTTGGATGTAAAACATAGCCTCTGTCCCACTTTTGTTAGATTGCACAATCACCTCCAGGAGCTCAACATTTCTGAATCTAACTGGATTGGGATTAACAGTAGTATATGAGCAAGTAGCTGTGGCTACATACTTCCTTTAAGTCCAGTTAGAAACTGCCAGTTAACAATCTGAATTTGATTCTTAAACACCTTTTGTTTGTATCCATGGTGTTAAACAAACTGAATTAGACTTCCAACAGAGTTGGAAGTTCTGTAAGTATTGTGTCTACATTCCATCCTGGAAATAGTAGCTGTAGCTATTATTAGTGATGGAGTCTTTAGTTTGCTGGCACTTTTAGCATTCCCTGCTGTCTAACGCTTGCCCACCTAAGCATTGGAATTTGTAACTTAAGGCAACTAAGTATACTTGTGCTAGCTGTTCACTGCACAACAATGCCTGGCCAAATGGGCAAGTAGGAGCTGGAATCCAGCCCGTTGCTCTGCTTGCCAAGCCATGTTCTGGTGGGTCTAATTTGCAAAAAGGCATTCTAGGGGCTAGAAATGGCCTTATCAGTATCCCCATTATAGGCCAATTAAGTAAAGCAATGAACATTGCAGCCACCTTTATTTATATTAAAAAGTTAGCATCTCCTCTTTGAAATTATGTCCCACAAAATTATATTTAGATTAGTATTAAAATCACATTCAATTTTATCTGTATCCCTTTTTTGTGAACCAATTTCACCTAAAACATATTCCAATATGAACTAATTTTCAAATAGAATGTAAATAATGTGAAATTTTCAATTGTATGAACTCATTACCACTGAATCAGGAGTTATATTTCATTGAATATCAACAAAATGACTAGTAATGTGAATTGGATAGTCGTAATAACATTGTATTTCTTTCTTTGGGAACAACTACTCTTTAAAAAGAGGGAGACACTATTCAGAGCCCAGTTCCTTTCTGTTATCTGCTAACATTTTATAGTGGTAGGACTGCTTGAAAGAGCAGTCATTTTTACCTATTTGTTACTTGGCTCTTTTAAAATGCATGATGATATGATGGCATTTCCTTTAAAATGTTTCTATTTTAAAAGATATCCTGTTCCTGTAATTCTTGGCTACTTTATATTAGTGAAAAAGAAATAACTCTGTTACCCAATGGGAACACTGATTGATTTACATACCTTTCTTTACCAAGTATCAAGAGTCCAACATTTGAACAATGTCCAACAAAAGCTAGCCTCTAGATATTTTACTGCATGCTAATTTCCTTGCAGAGGAAATCCAGACAGGTATATTCACTCGTTAAAGAAAACAAAATAACTTTATTCTTTAATAAAGAATAGATAGACAGAAGGTTTTGAGAATTCTGAGTACATGTAAGAGAAAATTACTCAAACTGGCTTAAATGATGAGGTCTCTTGTAGGGCAGACTCCAGGCAAGGAACAACCTGTGTAGCTTATAGATGTCGCACATAATACAGGTTTCTTCCATCTCTTTGTTCATTATTCCCATTATCTTATTTTTTCCTTCAAGTAGTTCCCTCACAGTTACTGCTCCAACATCATATTCCACGCATTAAAAAGCATTTGGGAAAAGAAAAAGACTTTCTTTTTTTTTTATGTGTTTGTGTCTTTAGAGAGAGGAACTTTCCTAGAAGCACTACCACTGACTTCCGCTAAGATCCAATTACCCAAAATTGGGTTACATGACGACTCATAAACCAACCATTTTCAAACAGAATGAGATTGTCTTATTCCTAATAAGTATCTACCAGTCCTGGAACTAGAGATGGAATCATTCTGAAACACGTGACAGTGTGAAGGATAGGAAATTCCTGAACATAGCTATGATTTGGTTAAGAAGGAAGAAGAAGATAGGGAATTGGATGGCTGTTGGTGAGACCAGTATCAGTGTCTGTTGTCTTATATAAGTCTATTATCACTTGACTTCTATTGTCTTAGAAAAACTAACCAGCCCTAAATCACATGAAGCATGTCAGATTACATATAACAAGAGAAAGTCAGTTTATGGATGCCAGCTCTTTATTATGAGTTAATTAATGAATTATAATTTCAGCTATGAATGCCTATAAGCAGGATTTATTTTTAGCAGCATGGCTTTACCAGCAAAGTTTTGATTTACTGAACTATCTTTATTGAAACTTACCTCATGTTCATCATTGCAGACATTTTATACTGTGTTACATAAATCAGGGAGTATCTGAACTTGAGCTATAAGGTATAGGGCTATAGGATGTGAGGAGAAAGCAAAGAGAATGAGGAAGTTAAAAGAAATTAAGAGAAACAATTTAAAAATGGCAAGGTACATCTATTTCCATAATTAAGTACATCTTGAATATTTTCCTCTTATACCTTCTACTGGCCGTTAAAACTATTACTTTAACATATTTGCAAGTAATCAGAAGCAAAGTAAATAGCCAGTCCTTAAAATTTCAAGTTGATCCCCAAACTGACTCAAATTTGAAAAAATCTGGCATAATTTAAAAGTAAATAAATAGAAGCAACACTTAGCAGAAGGTTCCTAACATAAACAAAGCTGTGCACGTTTTGTTTATTTATGGGATCCATGCAAAGTGTCATATTCATTTAAAAATATTCAGCACGAGAGTGATTGATTTTAAAAATTGAATAGAATTAAGGAACATAGGCATTCTTTAAAATTTAAAGTTCTGTAACAAAAAGAATGGCTATTTTTTCTAGTATTATACTTGGGAAAACATTTTTCTCCTTTATGTCTGTTCTGATTTTTTTAAACGTTGACTGTGAGAAAAATAGCCGCCATTTTATTCAAAAGTGCATTTTAATTGGTATGTAGCCAACCCCACTATTCATGTAATACCTGTATGTTGCTCAAGATTAAGTGTTAAATATTAAGTATGAAATGTCCTAAATTAATCTTTTTTATTCAATATATTTTTATAGCATTCTTAAAAGACAAAACATGTTAAAATCCCTATCCTTATGGAACTTACATTCTACTGCCATGTCTTAATTCAACTAATAGCCATTTACTCTTTCTTTCCAGCCTAGATTATCCTTTATCACATTTTAATTGAATAAGTATTTTTTGAACACATTATGTGTATGGCATAATGGCAAGTACTGAAGGAATGAGAAACTTCCTTGAAAAACTAACAATTTAATAGACGGTACTCAGGAAACATACAAAGAGAGGTCTAATATTATAATTATCTCACCTCTTCTATAAAAAGAAGAATTTAAGAAGTAGAGTGTAATAAAAACCAGACCCTAAAACTCTCTATATTGTAAGTATCAATATAGTGTAATAAAAGCAATGAGGAAGGCCTGGATAATTTGGAGGTCTGGGATACTCCAGAGGAAAACTTCACAAGAGAAGTCTTTGAAGTGGAATGACTAACAAATGGAGAAGGGGAGAAAGAATATTTGGCATAAAGGACAGGGTGTAAGCAAAAGCTGGGGAAACACAAGTGCATAGCAGAGCCCAGAAATGGTATATTGTTGATTGTGGCTGCAGTAATGCGAAATCAAGAAGAGACAAGTGATGGGAAATGAGACCCAGAAAGAAGAATACTGTTAAATTGCATACAGCCTTTAAGGTTATGCTGAGGAAAAAGACTTGCTTAGGAGTAAAAAGAGGCCAATATATGTTGTTTATTTCAATATATCTGTGCTCACTTGTGTGTTTTTGTTTATTTTTGTTTTAAAGTATCTTTCTGACTTACATTGGAGAAGATGATTTAGAGGAGGTGAGACATTTTGTCCCTTAGCAGCATTTTAGATAAAGATCCCAGCAAGAGGATGGAATAGGAGGGAGACAATGCAGACAATTTGAGGAAAACCTACAGTTTGTTTGAAGGAAAGACGAACTTCAGAGGACAAGAAGGATGATTCACAAAAAGTCATCTGGAAGGGAGATGTTAACCAAAAAAAAAAAAAAAAAAAAAATCCCGAAAGAAAGGATATTCCTAAAGTGAGTGAACCATTGATGCTGAAAGATCTACAAAGGCTTGAAAGAAGTTTCTAGGGGCAATTCTAGAGCTGTGCTCAGAGCAGTTTTTAACCACTAGTTGGTTTGGGAAGAGATGGGAAACTCCTATTTCTACTGCTGCTTGGAGTACAATGCCAAAATTGGCTTCTGCTCATTTGTGTGCCAAAACTATGGTTATTTCATGATTTATTTTATGGGAAATTATTATTTATTTTACGTGGAAAAACTGAAAAACTAGAGGCTTTTGCTACATATTTGAGCTTGCCCCAGATTGAAACCAATAAATGTGGCAATAAGAAAAACTTGTCAGTAAACAGTTTCAAAGACCTAGTGGTTACATGGATAACTGTGCAGTCAAGATCATCCCTTTCCTGGTCTTCACACTGCCATCAGGATGATTTATGGGAGAAGAGAATCCCATAAATTCTAACCTTTGCATACTCCCCAACACTTACCTCCTCCACTACTGGCCAAAGATCATTAGGACTCATCTCTTTATACACTTCATTACTGTTGTGTCAGTCACAGCCATAAACCCTGGCTTCCCAGAGCATTGTTGATTTTTCACATTCCAGTTTCTATATATAGCTCTGTATATCCACCTTTTAGTAGCCATCTCCTGACACTGTTGGTTTTAGAGACTGAGTGTCTGCCATCAGCAAAGCCCCCTGTGTTCTCAATAGCTTCTCTGAAAATCCCCTTCATCTTGCTCTTGTTGAAATGTGGTTCTTTGGGAAGCACTTGCATGGCCTGTAGTGCTATCAAATTGTGATCCTGCGGAAGGTTCCTTCTTGCTCTTCATTGTCATTTCCAGACTGTTCCATGCTGTTCAAACTCTGTTCTCCACTGCTGTAACAGTAATGTCATAAGACTATGCTCCCTACTTCTGTTTCTTGTTTAAATCATCTAAAGGACTGAAGGGCTTTCCTCAATCCATGAAAACTTTAGCTGTAACTCTTGGTTCACAGCACCACAACTCCTTCCTTGATTCTGAGTGTTTTCAGTATTTAGCCATACAATTCTTCGAGTCCTCTTGCCTCCTTGATCACCTCCCTTCGATTATTTTTTTCTCCCACCTCCCTTCTGTCACTAAACTCTGTGGTCATACTCTGGAACCACTGTCTACTCATCACTTCCTGTATTTCTAGATCACTTCCTCAAATCATTGGCTCTCAAATATCTTCAGTGGTCTCTCCCACTGAACCTACAATCCATTGATCCTGCCACTGTTACCGTCATCTTCCCATGCCTCTGTTTCCCTACATACTCAGCTTGGTCAATCATTATAAACATTCCCTTTCAAACACTCTAAATTTTCCATGATCAATCATTTTGAACACTGCCTTTCCTAAACCTCAATTTATTTAGCTATCTCTTGGCTAAACCCTTACTTTGGGATTTGTAAGCTGTGTTTAACCAAAGTAAACACAGTAAAGGAATGCCTGCTCCATTCCCTTACCTGAATAGCCACATATGGCTGGAAAAATATTTACAAATCTAAGTCTCATGTTAGCTTCATGGTAGTTACTCAAGTGGGCCTTTAATGTTGCAGAGCAATTATATTACATTTACTCTTCCTTTTTCTTTCTGTTTTATATCTTCTCTTCTCAAACCTCTAACACCATCTCCCTGTTCTTTATGCAAGTTTCTCCTTCACTGAGTTCATAGAAACTACTAGAATAGCAGTTTCCATGAGCTCCTGCTGTCATATCTACTTACCTTCTAATATCTGTATATAGACATTCTTCCTTTCCTCCCACTGGAATACATTCTGCATGTTTCTCTTCAAAGACACGTTCTCCCATTCTCACTGGACTACACATAGAGTCTCACTCCAGCAGTTCTCCCCTTTTTGTCATCATCAAACTATTCCTCTCAACTGTAGTATTATCATTAGAATACATTATTTAACAATTTAAACCATATTTTCTCCCTCTACCAATCACCCATTCACTCCTTAGATAGTTAATTTTTTAAAAAGAATGGTATATACCAATGTCATAATTTGCCTTTTTCCTTTATCTATTAAACTCACATTAGTCCATCTCTTTTCAAGATTTCCAGTGACCGTACCTTGTTAAATTCAAAGATCAACTTCAGTCTTTCTCTTATTTTACCCATCAGCAACATTTGATGTTCTCTTTCCAGGGCTTTTAGAAAACCAGTCCCCTGATTTATCTCCTACCTTGCTACCCTCCTAACACTGAAGTGACCCAGGGTTTAGACTTTAGACTACTTTTTCTTATCTGTTTACACTCACTATCTTTCTGATCTTATCCAGTCTCATGGCTTTAAATTTCATCTGTGCCCTAGACATTCCAAAATGTAAATCTCCAGTCAGGACTTTTATATCTAACTACTTTAAATTTTCACTTAAATTATCTACAATTAAACACCTCTCTCCCTTAACTACCCTAAAACGCACTCTCAGGTAATGGCAACTCCATCATTCTAGTTGCTCAGATCAGAAATCTTGGGGTCATTCTTGTTACTCTTTATCTATGTAATGGTTAATTTTATGTGTCAGAATGACTGAGCTAATAGATAGCTGGTAGCACATTATATCTGGGTGTGTCTTTGAGGGTGTTTCTGGAAGAGATTTGCATTTGAATCAGTAAGCTGAGTAAAGATTGCCCTCACCAGTGCAAGAAGGCATCATCCAATCCACTGCTGAATTGAACAAAAAGCGGCAGAAGGTAGAATTCTCTCTCTTCTTGAACTGGGACCTGGGACATATACTTTCTCCTGCCCTCAGACATCTATGCTTCTGTTACTTGGTTTTCTGGACTTGGACTGGGAGTTACACCATTGGCTTCCCTAGTTCTGAGACTTTGGGGCCTGGACTGGAACTATACCACCAGCTTTCCTGGGCCTCCAGCTTGCAGATGGCAGATCACGGGACTTCTCAGCCTCCATAATCTCAAGAGACAATTTCTCATAACAAATCTCTCTCTCTCCTCTCTCTCTAAAAAGGGAACAAAAATGGAAGCTAAAGAAGCAACGAGAAAATGAGGGAATAAAAAGGCAAATTTTGAGGTGCAGGGATGAAAAACAGAATTCAATTCTGATGACCTGTAATTACCTGTATTGTTTCATTGAAGCAAGAGGTGAGGAGTATCTGGTAAATGTAAGGGCAGATTCAATGCATAAAATCAGTGGTAAATATCTGAAACATTAGCTTTGGAAAGCAAGAAGGGAAGTCTAGGACTTAATATATGTAGCATATTAAATGCTTAATGAGTATGTGTTGGCTTGAATTCAATTAAGTAAACAAGAGAAGGGTAAGCTGGTTGAAAGCAATATTGATAGTTCAATCTGAAAGGAATGAATGTATACCTTTGCAGTGGATTTTTAGCCGCTCAGGAGCAGAATGCTAAGAAATGTGTTCTTGGATTCATGCAGAGTAGATGACAGGCATTATGAGTGTGGTCAAACTTCATGAAGATGAGAGAATTAGTATATGTTGATCTGCTGCTAACAGTAACAGCAAATGCTTAGTGAGCTCTTGGGCAAAGATTTCATCTGTACCCATCTCTTCATGTTCACAATAGCCTTACTTGATGCATACCTTACTTAACAACCTCCATTTTCCAGATAAGGAAAATAAGATTAAATAACTCCCTCAAGTGTAGCTGAGATTCTCCAGTGTTTTAAACTCTGTTGACATTTGGTATGCTTTTCTGGTTCTGAACTTCTGAACTTCAAGGAGATGAATCAAAATTCCCTTTATTCATAATATGTTAGCTATAGGCTTTGGGTTCAAATTCTTAAATTTCTTCTGTGGTAATTTTGGCATTTAAAATATACCCTATTTAATCTTCACAATTTTTTTTTAATATTTTGAAGTTTTATAAATATAAAATGAATTATGTTCCATAATAATCTGATATTATATTTTAAAAACTCTTACAAAGAATGTATTTGAAAATATATATAAGCCAGGATGTGGCTGGTAGGTCAGAAGAACAGGGTAGAGTAGGGCCAAAATTGATGATAAAAAGATGAAGTTTAGTTACACAAATTATCACTATGCTCAGCACTGTTTACATATAAATAATTCTTGGTCAGCCAGGATATTTTATTTCACTTATCTAATAATGTATACTGCTCATGTCTGTTTCTGGCACCCCTATTGATTTGTCTCCTTTTTGTTATGAAATATAACAGGTATATTAAAAATAATAGAGTAATATAATTAATATCATATAATCTTTACATATATTTTAAAACATCAATTTTTTCCATTTCTTCAGAATTTTGAAAAGTAAGTGAAACGAAAGTTACAGGTAGATTTGAAAGCCTTTTTATAATCACACACACTCTCTCTCTGGTTGGGTACATGATTCTGTACATATTCTTTACATATATGTAGCGATACTATTATATGGTGACCATAATTCTACAACTTGTGGTTTTACGGTTTTTCCATCTTCAAATTTTCCAACACACTTAACAGGTTCATTTCTTGAGATTAACATTGGTTATTCCCTTTTCCAGGAGCATATTTCCTTCAGGTTTCAACATGGCTAACTTCAAGTCTTTCCTCAAATGTTGTTTTTTCAATAAGACCTACATTTTCCCACTCTTTACTGAAAGTCCAACCCACGACTTCACCTCTTCTCACCCCAGTTCAGGCATTGTGATCTTCCGCACATAATTATTTTTTTGCTATAGATTTTATCAACATTTCAGTTAAAATGTGCTGCACTGTCTAGATTTTTCCTGTACTCCCCAGGGAGAGTCACTCATTCCCCTATTGCTGGTGGTGACTTATAAAGCTAAACTGAGTTCCCCTCCAACAATTGCCCTGAACTAAGAGAGCAGCCTCACTGAAGGTTATGTCCCTCCTATGGGGCAGCCTGCATACAATGATTAGCCTGTGCAAGAGACTTGATGGTCTGTCCCCCATGCCTAACGTTGCAATATAACTGTAATGGGCCAGCCAAACTCTAGAACTTCCTGTAGGATCAACTGAATCTTCTGTTGCAACTGCATCACAGTTCAGCTTCTCCTTCTGACCAGTTCTTCTCCTCTCATACCTCACAATTGTTTCTGAGATCTCTATCCAATACTCCTTGTGTACACACCTTTTCTTGGTATCAGAGTTCTTTGGAAATTGACCTATGACTTTTGTACTAGAACTGATCCTAGAAAGCAGAATCTAAAATGGGATGTCTGTAGGTTCATGATTTTATTTGGTCAGCTGCCAATAAAAACTCCTTCAATGGAGGTAGATGGAACATTGTTAGGTCCAGATATTTGGTTGCAGTGAAATTATTAAAATTTTCAGTGATGTGGAACTGGGAACAGATAGGCATTAAGAGCAATTCACTAGCAGGTAAGCTATCCCAGGAGTTTGAATTTTTCAGGGATAATAGTAATTTTAAGAAATTTGGAATTAGATGGCTATTTCTTCAGGCCAATGATACATGGAGAATGGCAAGAAAAGTGTGAGTGTTTTTAACAACTAATATAAAAAGGGTCTCCTGTGGCCAGAGGAGAGCAAATACTAGAGATTCAACACCTAATTAAAGAGCAGCACACTCTTTAAAAAGTGGAATCCTCAACTCCAGGATCTGCCATGACAAGATTAGGTCCCTGATTTGGAAAGAGTAGAACTTTGAAAACTGAGATGCGGATATCTGGATTGAAGCACTTCCAAACTTTAAATCTCCAGATTCTCTTGAACTATTTGAGACTGTCACAGTGATACACTCCTCTTTGCTAATTAATAGGCTAGCCTACCTTTGCTTGAGGTGTCTTCCTTGCGAGACCAATTGTGCTCCCTTTAGGATATGCCACCACTCTCCATCCCCCATGCCCCAAACAGTAAGCCAATAACTGGGTTAAGTCATAACCTAATCCATCAGGGGAAGTGCTGAAGTAGCAAAGGGATTGTAACCTGAAGGAAAAATTAGCCAGTGTATAGTGGCAGCATCCAGGAGAGTATACATGGGACTGGATTCTGAGGATGCTGGATAAAAGAGAGTTTATTGATGTGAGAACACTCTACAGGTTACACGATTTAAAACCTATGCAAGGTCTCTGGGATGTGGAGCAAACAAGGTACTAGGATGACTCCTAGAAGCTTAGAGAAAGTAATGGACTACACTCTGTGAGGCTGAAGTGCCAGAGCTACTTTATCTTACAGATGTAGAGGGATCAAAGTGCTCATAGAAGTGGGCATGCTAGAGTGGTTACACTAACTAGGTCAGAAAACCTACCAGACCACTATGATCCATGAGAGGAAGTTTCATTTACCAAAGGAAAAAGGCATATGCTGGTGAGAAGGGCATGGGCATTACTGAGAAGCTCAGTGGTGGCTGTCTTCTATCAGCCAGGGATGAGGGTAAGAGATGCTCTTAATAACTGGGCTCACTGATAACAATGGGACTCATAGGATCCCTAAGTAATAGAGACCAGGTGGCAGTGCTGAACTGTCAGACACCAGTTGGAGCAATTATTATAATGAGCAGCAACATCAGAGCGGCAGCCAGGAGAGAGAACCTGCGGAGAGCTATAGAGGTGGTTAACAGAATACAGCATGTCTAGGTATAGTAAGACATATGTGCAGCCAACAAAGGCACAATGTATACAACCAAAATAAAGGATGGAAGATGAGAAGGCTGAGGGAAGTCACCCAAATAAAATGTTTCAATCCCTTTTCCAGATTCCAATGCTGAGCCAGTTTTGCAGACCTTGAAATTGCTGCTTGCAGGCTAGACTTTTGCCTCAGAAGGAAGAAACCTGCCACACCACAGAAAGTACACAGTAATTATTCTTCCAGTTCCTCCCAATTGGACCTTGCCATTTACTTGGGTATTTGTACAGTGAAGTAAGGGAGAAAGAAAAACATACTTCAAGATTTGCTAGACACAAGGTCCAAGCTGACATAGATACCTGGGAGGCCCAAAGCAGCAACACTCTCCTGCTTGGGAGAGGACGGTACTTATTAAATGGAGTCAAGTCCCAGGTATGGCTCATGGTGGATTCACTGGGACCACTGGGTTTGCAGACTCACTTGATTTCTGAATGAACAATTGAAATAGACATAATTAGATTTTGAAAATACCCCACATTTGTTCTTTGGCCACAGGCTAAGAGCTATCATGGTGGGAAAAGCAAAAAGTCAGTCACTGGAACTTGCCCCTCACAGTGGTCATGGATTAATTGCTATTGAAACCAGGGGAGAGTAAGCATATTATTGCCACTATTAAAGACATAATAGATTCAAGATTAGTGACTTGCATTATATTTTCATTTAATTTTCCAAACAGTTCTCTAGAAAACTCAGATGGATCCTGGGTTTATGGCTTACTGTAACTCAGTTAAAAGGAAACCCCAGGGGCAGTTGCTTTGCTAGCTAGGCTATTTCTGCTAGAACCAGTTAACAATGCTTGCCATCCATGGTATGTAGTAAGTGATCTACTTAAGGGTATTCTCTTCCACCTCTTCAGAAAAGGAGGGCAAGATACCATTTGTATTCACTCTGAATGGACAACAGTATACTTTTCAGTTTTCATAAGCACTACCTTAACACTCCTGTCCTGAATCAAGAAGTAGTCTGAAAGTATCCAAATGTAAATTCTATAGGCCTACTTGTCATATTCTCAGAGTGAGAAACCTTCCAACAGGGGGCACAATGAGCATCTCTTAGTCATTAAACTTAGTCATCAAGCTATCATTTTGGGCTACTTGTACCTATTTCCTTCTGTTCGCTTAGTTGTTCTTTCCAAGAGCATCTTCCAAAACACTTCTGAATGCAAATCACTGAGTCTGACAGCCTGATTTCTCAGGAATTGGGCTTCACCAGCTTTTAACCTACCATAGTATTTAACTCATTTATTGCTCTTATTGTTTATTTTTTCTTTCCCTCCTGTAGAATGTGAGGTCCATGAGGGTGAGAATTTTTCTTTGCTTTCCATGCGGATGTAACCCAACACCTGCAACAGATTCTGGCTCATTAAATACACTCAAGAAACATTTGACTAGGCCGGGCGCGGTGGCTCAAGCCTGTAATCCCAGCACTTTGGGAGACCAAGACGGGCGGATCACGAGGTCAAGAGATCGAGACCATCCTGGCTAACACAGTGAAACCCCGTCTCTACTAAAAATAAAATACAAAAAAACTAGCTGGGCGAGGTGGCAGGCGCCTGTAGTCCCAGCTACTCGGGAGGCTGAGGCAGGAGAATGGTGTAAACCCGGGAGGCAGAGGCAGGAGAATGGTGTAAACCCGGGAGGCAGAGCTTGCAGTGAGCTGAGATCCGGCCACTGCGCTCCAGCCTGGGCCACGACAGAGCGAGACTCTGTCTCAAAAAAAAAAAAAAAAAAAAAAAAAAAAAAAAAAAAAAAAAAAAAAAAAAAATTGACTTAATGTTTATTGCATAAAGAAGCTTAACTTATTAACATTAACTTTTGGATATTATGACTGGTGTCACAACTGATGCCTCTGAAAACCATTTGTCTTTTAGAGCATCTTGCTACATGATTTAAACCTTTGGAAATCTGCTCTTTGAAAACTTAAGGCTTTGTTTTAATCAAGTGACCTTGTCATTGTGATTAATTTTTAGTTTTGGCTGGGCACAGTGGCTTACACCTGTAATCCTAACACTTTGGGAGGTCAAGAGGTATAGATTGCCTGAGCTCAGGAGTTCAAGACCAGTCTGGGCAACATGGTGAAACCCCGTCTCTACTAAAAATACAAAAATTAGCTCAGCATGGTAGCGGACACCTGTAATTCCAGGTACTCGTGAGTCTGAGGCAGGATAATCGCTTGAACCCAGAAGGTGGAGGTTGCACTGAGCAGAGATCAAGTGCCTGAATGACAGAATGAGGCTCTGTTTCAAAAATAAAAATTAATAGTTTTATAATCTTTAAAATTATCTAAACAATACATGTTTATTTTTACTCAAAGAACATAGAGACACAGAATGGAAAGGTAGTCACAACTTAGAGATAAATACTATTGGATGACCATTCCTTAATACTTCTAAGTATTATATTGATGCATTTTAAAGTTTACCTGTATAAAATATTATGGATTCTTGTTATTAATATCTTTCCCTTTTGTTTTGTTTGGTTACTTATACTACCTCCAGCCCAATTGCTTTCCCCATGATCAAGGTTATATTCTAGTTTTCTCCATGCATATGTGATCATTTATATGATTATACCTTTTGGGTTTTGGCATACTTTGTTTTAGGTATTGTGAGGGACAGAGGCACCACCCAGATTGTTCCTCAATGAAGGACTAAAAGCAGGGTGGGGTGGGGGTGCTATCAGTAGATGCCTCAGTCCTTTCACTGATTACTAGCTTCAGACAACTGCCTCACCTATGGTCACACTATTTCCTAAGCAGCCCACATCAAATGACTAATCTAGTTAAGAGTATGACTCACTGGCCATTTGGACCTGATGCAGGGACACTCTGATGGCCGTTTTAGCTCTAGACCTCCACACTGGGTCAGCCAAGATTCTCATCAGGCTTGCTTCACAACTCAATTTCACCCTCTGCCCAATTTTGCTTTTTTTCTCCCCTGTTTATAAATGTTAATTGCAAGACGCTTCCAACTAAATATCTTAAACTTCATCTCAGATTCTGCTTCCTGGAAAATCTAACCTGTGTAAGGGATCATACTATGTATTCATTTCTGCTTCTGCTTTTCTCTCTCACTATAATCACAGACTCTGACCCAGACGATTGACATAGAACTAAGGCTTTCTTTTGAATGACTATGTAATTTTCCAGCATTTTCATGCACCACAATTTGTTCAACTTTCCATACTAGGGAACATTCTAGTAGTTTCCAAATTTTATTTTTAAACATACAAAAAGTTCTGAAATAAATGTCCCTGTCACAGATCAATTTAAACTCAAAATTACATGATTACTTGCTTCCAAAGTTGCTATTATATTTTTTTCACTAGTCAGTTCTTTTTTTTTAAATGAAGTTCACATTACTCCACTTATCTTTATGTACTTTTTGAGAGTTCCAATGTTATCAACACAAGTCAATAATTTTTAAAATCCATGGCTAATTTCTATAGTCTTCCACAATTTTTTGGTTATTCCTCTTTTCCTAATTTTGTGAAATATATGAAAAAAGTACTATCAGCATTCTTTAACTGGGATAAATCGCTCACACAAAAGTAACAAGGCTGCATTTAATCCTCTCTTAATCTAATTTACATGCAATGAAAAAATATTAAAAACTGTAAAATTTGAAATCACAAACACTAGGTTGGAATCCTGGCTATACAAAACATCACATGTGCAATATCCAACTTACTCAAACTCTCTCAATTTCAGTTTTCTCATGTGTAAAATGTGAATGTCTTGCTGTGTTTTAGTGAGAACTAGAGATTTTGTAGGTTCATTATCTGGCAAAGTGCTTTGCATAGAGAAGGTAGTCTGTAAATCATTATAATTATTTTTTTCATGTTCTTGGATTTTCACACAGGGGTGTGTGTGTGCATGTGTATGTGTATATGTATCAATGTTATACTCACATTTTTTTCTAATAGTGTTTATTTATTTATTTTTTTTTCTTAAAGAAACCCACATTTGTTCTGCTTTATGGAAGTAAAGAATACTTTAGGTACTTAGGTTGGTGCAAAAATAATTGCAGTTTTGGACCATGAAATTTAAATCCTTATGACTAGGTTCAAACATACCTTTATTAATCAAAATAGGAACCATTATGATCAACACATTTTTGCCAATGAGAAATAAGTTTGCTTATTCCTGTAGCATAAAAATCCATACTTCAGGATTTGACAAACTCTTGGAAAGAATTTTCTGCATCCTCCTGGCTGTGGAAGCGTTTTACGTGCAAAAAGTTGTGCAGATGCTTGAAGAAGTGGTAGTTGGTTGATGAGAAGTCAGGTGAATATGAAGGATGAGCCAAAACTTGGTGGCTCAATGCGTTCAACTTTTGAAGCATCGGTTGTATGATGTGTGGTTGGACGTTGTCATGGAGAAGAATTGGGCCTTTTTTTTTTTTTTTTTTTTTTTTTACTATACTTGAAGTTCTAGGGTACATGTGCGCAACGTGCAGATTTGTTACATATGTATACATGTGCCATGTTGGTGTGCTGCACCCATTAACTCGTTATTACATTAGGTATATCCCCTAATGCTATTCCTCCCTGCCCCCTCCCCACAATAGGACCTGGTGTATGATGATCCCCTTGCTGTGTGCAAGTGATCTCATTGTTCAATTCCCACCTATGAGTGAGAACATGCGGTATTTGGTTTTCTGTTCTTGTGATAGTTTGCTGAGAATAATGGTTTCCAGCTGCATCCATCTCCCTACAAAGAACACGAAACTCATCCTTTTTTATGGCTGCATAGTATTCCATGGTGTATATGTGCCACATTTCTTAATCCAGTCTGTCACTGATGGACATTTGGGTTGATTCCAAGTCTTTGCTATTGTGAATAGTGCCGCAATAAACATACATGTGCATGTGTCTTTATAGCAGCATGACTTATAATCACTTGGGTATATCCCCAGTAATGGGATGGCTGGGTAAAATGGTATTTCTAGTTCTAGATCCTTGAGGAATTGCCACACTGTTTTCCACAATGGTTGAACTAGTTTACAGTCCCACCAACAGTGTAAACGTGTTCCGATTACTCCACATCTTCTCCATCACTTGTTCTTTCCTGATTTTTTAATGATTGCCATTCTAACTGGTGTGAGATGGTATCTTGTGGTTTTGATTTGCATTTCTCTGATGGCAAGTGATGATGAGCATTTTTTCATGTGTCTGATGGCTGTATGAATGTCTTCTTTTGAGAAGTGTCTGTTCATATCCTTTGCCCACTTTTGATAGGGTTGTTTGTTTTTTTCTTATAAATTTGATTGAGTTCTTTATAGTTTCTCGATATTAGCCCTTTGTCAGATGAGTACATTGCAAAAATTTTCTTCCATTCTGTAGGTTGCCTGTTCACTCTGATGGTAGTTTCTTTTGCTGTGCAGAAGCTCTTTAGTTTAATTAGTTCCCATTTGTCAATTTTGGCTTTTGTTCCCATTGCTTTTGGTGTTTTAGACATGAAGCCTTGCCCATGCCTGTGTCCTGAATGGTATTACCTAGGTTTTCTTCTAGGGTTTTTATGGTATTAGGTCTAACATTAAGTCTCTAATCCATCTTGAATTAATTTTCGTATAAGGAGTAAGGAAAGGATCCAGTTTCAGCTTTCTACTTATGGCTAGCCAATTTTCCCAGCACCATTTATTAAATAGGGAATCCTTTCCCCATTTCTTGTTTTTGTCAGGTTTGTCAAAGATCAGATGGCTATAGATGTGTGGTATTATGTCTGAGGACTCTGTTCTGTTCCATTGGTCTATATCTCTGTTTTGGTACCAGTACCATGCTGTTTGGGTTACTGTAGCCCTTTCTATTGACCAGTGCCAGTTGCAGTCATTGCAGTTTTTGGTGCATCTCATCGACTTGCTGAGCATAGTCCTCAGATGAATGGTTTCACCGGGTTTCAGAAAGCTGTAGTGGATCAGACCATCAGCAGATCAACAAACAGTGACCATGACTTTTTTTGGTGTAAGATTGGATTTGGGAAGTGCTTTGGAGCTTCTTCCCGGTCCAACCACAAGGCTGGTCATCACTGGTTGTCATATAAAACCCACTTTCATCACACGTCACAATCCTATCAAGACATGGTCCATCGTTGTTGCATACAATAAAAGAAGACAACACTTCAAAATGATGATTTTTAAAATTTTCATTCAGCTCATGAAGCACCCACTTATTGAGCTTTTTCACTTTTTCATTTGCTTCAAATGCTGAGCAACCCTGGAATGGTTGATGTTGAGACCTTTGGCAACTTTTCTTGTGTGTTTGTAAGAGGATCAGCTTCGATGATTGCTCTCAGTTGGCAGTTGTTAACTTCCAATGGTTGGTCACTACACTCCTCATCTTCAAGGCTCTCGTCTCCTTTGCAAAACTTCTTTAACTACCACTGTACGTTCATTAGCAGTTCCTGGGCCAAATGCGTTGTTGATACAGCAAGTTGTCTCTGCTGCTTTATGACCCATTTTTAAATCGAAAAAGAAAATCACGAGGGTGGAGCAAGATGGCCGAATAGGAACAGCTCCAGTCTCCAGCTCCCAGTGCGAGCGACACAGAAGACTGGTGATTTCTGCATTTTCAACTGAGGTACTGGGTTCATCTCACTAGGGAGTGCTGGACAATCGGTGCTGGTCAGCTGCTGCAGCCTGACCAGCGAGAGCTGAAGCAGGGCGAGGCATCACCTCACCTGAGAAGCAAAAGGGGGAAGGGACTCCCTTCTCCTAGCCAGGGGAACTGAGACACACAACACCTGGAAAATCGGATAACTCCCATCCCAATACTGTGCTTTACCAAGGGTCTTAGCAAACGGGCACACCAGGAGATTATATCCCACACCTGGCCAGGAGGGTCCCACCCCCAGGGAGCCTCCCTCATTGCAAGGACAGCAGTCTGCGATCTAACTGCAAGGCAGCAGCGAGGCTGGGGGAGGGGTGCCCGCCATTGCTGAGGCTTAAGTAGATAAACAAAGCTGCTGGGAAACTCCAACTGGGTGGAGCCCACAGCAGCTCAAGGAGGCCTGCCTGTATCTGTAGACTCCACCTCTGGGGACAGGGCATAGCTAAACAAAAAAAAGCAGCAGAAACCTCTGCATATGCAAATGACCCTGTGTGACAGCTTTGAAGAGAGCAGTGGATCTCCCAACACGGAGGTTGAGATCTGAGAACGGACAGACTGCCAGCTCGAGTGGGTCCCTGACCCCTGAGTAGCCTAACTGGGAGACATCCCTCACTAGGGGCAGACTGACAACCCACACCTCACACAGTGGGGTACACCCCTGAGACGAAGCTTCCAAAGCAAGAACCAGACAGGAACACTCGCTGTTCAGCAATATTCTATCTTCTGCAGCCTCTGCTGCTGATACCCAGGCAAACAGGGTCTGGAGTGGACCTCAAGCAATCTCCAACACACCTGCAGCTGAGGGTCCTGACTGTTAGAAGGAAAACTAACAAAGAGGAAGGACACCCACACCAACACCCCATCAGTACGTCACTGTAATCAAAGACCAGAGGCAGAAAAAAACACAAAGAAGGGGAAAAAGCAGGGCAGAAAAGCTGTAAATTCAAAAAATAAGAGCACATCTCCCCCTCCAAAGGAATGCAGCTCATCGCCAGCAACAGATCAAAGCTGGACAGAGAATGACTTTGACGAGATAAGAGAAGAAGGCTTCAGTCCATCAAACTTCTCAGAGGTAAAGGAGGAATTATGTACCCAGCGCAAATAAACTAAAAATCTTGAAAAAAGAACGGAAGAATGGATAACTAGCATAGTCAATGCAGAGAAGGCCATAAAAGAACTGACAGAGATAAAAACCATGACACGAGAAATACGTGACAAATGCACAAGCTTCAGTAACTGACTCGATCAACTGGAAGAAAGAGTATCAGCAATTGAGGATCAAATGAATGAAATGAAGCGAGAAGAGAAGTCTAAAGAAAAAAGAGGAAAAAGAAATGAACAAAGCCTTCACGAAGTATGGGATTATGTGAAAAGACCAAATCTACGTCTGATTGGGGTGCCTGAAAGTGAGGGGGAAAATGGTTTTCAACCGAGTTGGAAAACACTCTTCAGAATATCACACAGGAGAACTTTCCCAACCTAGTAAGGCAGGCCAACGTTCAAATTCAGGAAATACAGAGAATGCCACAAAGATACTCCTTGAGAAGAGCAACTCCAAGACACATAATTGTCAGATTCACCAAAGTTGAAATGAAGGAAAAAATCTTAAGGGCAGCCAGAGAGAAAGGTCGGGTTACCCACAAAGGGAAGCCCATCAGACTAACAACAGATCTCTTGGCAGTAACTCTACAAGCCAGAAGAGAGTGGGGGCCAATATTCAACATTCTTAAAGAAAAGAATTTTAAACCCAGAATTTCATATCCAGCCAAACTAAGTTTCATAAGTGAAGGAGAAATAAAATCCTTTACAGAGAAGCAAATGCTTAGAGATTGTGTCACCACCAGGCCTGCCTTACAAGAGACCCTGAAGGAAGCACTAAACATGGAAAAGACCAACCGGTACCAGCCATTGCAAAAACATGTCAAAATGTAAAGACCATCATTGCTAGGAAGAAACTGCATCAACTAACGAGCAAAATAACCAGTTAATATCATAATGACAGGATCAATTTCACACATAACAATATTAACCTTAAATGTAAATGGACTAAATGCTCCAATTAAAAGACACAGACTGGCACATGGCATAAAGAGTCAAGACCCATCAGTTTGCTGTTCAGGAGACCCATCTCACATGCAGAGACACACATAGGCTCAAAATAGAGGGATGGAGGAAGATCTACCAAGCAAATGGAGAACAAAAAAAAAAGCAGGGGTTGCAACCCCAGTCTCTGATAAAACAGACTTTAAACCATCAAAGATCAAAAGAGACAAAGAAGGCCATTACATAATGGTAAAGGGATCAATTCAACAGGAAGCGCTAACTATCCTAAATATATATGCACCCAATACAGGAGCACCCAGATGCATAAAGCAAGTCCTTAGAGACTTACAAAGAGACTTAGTCTCCCATACAATAATAATGGGAGACTTCAACACCCCACTGTCAACATTAGACAGATCAACGAGACAGAAAGTTAACAAGGACATACAGGAATTGAACTCATCTCTGCACCAAGCAGACCTAATAGACATCTACAGAACTCTCCACCCCAAATCAACAGAGTATACATTCTTCTCAGCACCACATCACACTTATTCCAAAATTGACCACATAATTGGAAGTAAAGCACTCCTCAGCAAAGGTACAAGAACAGAAATTATAACAAACTGTCTCTCAGACCACAGTGCAATCAAACTAGAACTCAGGACTAAGAAACTCAATCAAAACCGCTCAACTACATGGAAACTGAACAACCTGCTCCTGAATGACTACTGGGTACATAACGAAATGAAGGCAGAAATAAAGATGTTCTTTGAAACCAATGAGAACAAAGATACAACATACCAGAATCTCTGGGACACATTTAAAGCAGTGTGTAGAGGGAAATTTATACCACTAAATGCTCACAAGAGAAAGCCAGAAAGATCTAAAATTGACACTCTAACATCACAATTAAAAGAACTAGAGAAGCAAGAACAAACACATTCAAAAGCTAGCAGAAGGCAAGAAATAACTAAGATCAGAGCAGAACTGAAGGAGATACAGACACAAAAAACCCTCCAAAAAATCAATAAATCCAGGAGTTGGTTTTTGAAAATATCAACAAAATTGATAAACCACTACCAAGATTAATGAAGAAGAAAAGAGAGAAGAATCAAATAGATGCAATAAAAAATGATAAAGGGGATATCACCACTGACCCCACAGAAATACAAACGACCATCAGAGAATACTATAAACACTTCTACGCAAATAAACTGGAAAATCTAGAAGAAATGGATAATTTCCTGGACACTTACACTCTCCCAAGGCTAAACCAGGAAGAAGTTGAATCCCTGAATAGACCAATGGCAGGCTCTGAAATTGGGGCAATAATTAATAGCCTACCAACCAAAAAAAGTCCAGGACCAGATGGATTCACAGCTGAATTCTACCAGAGGTACAAGGAGGAGCTGGTACCATTCCTGCTGAAACTATTCCAATCAGTAGAAAAAGAGGGAATTCTCCCTAACTCATTTTATGAGGCTAACAGCATCCTGATACCAAAGCCTGGCACGGACACCACAAAAAAAGAGAATTTTAGAACAATATCCCTGATGAACATTGATGCAAAAATCCTCAATAAAATACTGGCAAACCGGATTCAGCAGCACATCCAAAAGCTTATCCACCATGATCAAGTGGGCTTCATCCCTGGGATGCAAGGCTGGTTCAACATATGCAAATCAATAAACGTAATCCAGCATATAAACAGAACCAAAGACAAAAAACACATGATTATCTCAATGGAAGCAGAAAAGCCTTTGACAAAATTCAACAGCCCTTCATGCTAAAAACTCTCAATAAATTTGGTATTGATGGAACATATCTCAAAATAATAAGAGCTATTTATGACAAACCCACAGCCAATATCATACTGAATGAGCAAAAACTAGAAGCATTCCCTTTGAAAACTGGCACAAGACAGGGATGCCCTCTCTCACCACTCCTATTCAACATAGTGTTGGAAGTTCAGGCAAGGGCAATCAGGCAAGAGAAAGAAATAAAGGTATTCAGTTAGGAAAAGAAGAAGTCAAATTGTCCCTGTTTGCAGATGGCATGATTGTATATTTAGAAAACCTCATCATCTCAGCCCCAAATCTCCTTAAGCTGGTAAGCAACTTCAGCAAAGTCTCAGGATACAAAATCAATGTGCAAAAATCACAAGCATTCTTATACACCAGTAACAGACAAACAGCCAAATCATGAATGAACTTCCATTCACAATTTCTTCAAAGAGAATAAAATACCCAGGAATCCAACTTAAAAGGGATGTAAAGGACCTCTTCAAGGAGAACTACAAACCACTGCTCACTCAGTGAAATAAAAGAGGACACAAATCCATGGAAGAATATACCATGCTCATGGATAGGAAGAATCAATATCATGAAAATGGCCATACTGCCCAAGGTAATTTATAGATTCAATGCCATCCCCATCAAGCTACCAATGAGTTTCTTCACAGAATTGGAAAAAACTGCTTTAAAGTTCATATGAAACCAAAAAAAAAAAAAGCCTGCATTGCCAAGACAATCCTAAGTCAATATAACAAAGCTGGAGGCATCATGCTACCTGACTTCAAACTATACTACAAGGCTACAGTAACCAAAACAGCATGGTACTGGTCCCATAACAGAGATATAGACCAATGGAACAGAACAGAGTCCTCAGAAATAATACCACACATCTACAGCCATCTGATCTTTGATAAACCTGAGAAAAACAAGAAATGGGGAAAGGATTCCCTATTTAATAAATGGTGCTGGGAAAATTGGCTAGCCATAAGTAGAAAGCTGAAACTGGATCCTTTCCTTACTCTTTATATGAAAATTAATTCAAGATGGATTAGAGACTTAAATGTTAGACCTAATACCATAAAAACCCTAGAAGAAAACCTAGGTAATACCATTCAGGACATAGGCATGGGCAAGGACTTCATGTCTAAAACACCGAAAGCATCAGCAACAAAAGCCAAAATTGTCAAATGGGATCTAATTAAACTAAAGAGCTTCTGCACAGCAAAAGAAACTACCATCAGAGTGAACAGGCAACCTACAGAATGGGAGAAAATTTTTGCAATCTACTCATCTGACAAAGGGCTAATATCCAGAACCTACAAAAAACTCCAACAAATTTACAAGAAAAAAACGAACAACCCCATCAAAAAGTGAGCAAAGGATATGAACAGACATTTCTCAAAAGAAGACATGCATACAGGCAACAGACACATGAAAAAATGCTCGTCATCACTGGCCATCAGAGAAATGCAAATCAAAACCACAATGAGATACCATCTCACACCAGTTAGAATGGCAATCATTAAAAAGTCAGGAAACAACAAGTGCTGGAGAGAATGTAGAGAAATAGGAACACTTTTACACTGTTGGTGGGATTGTAAACTAGTTCAACCATTGTGGAAAACAGTGTGGCGATTCCTCAAGGATCTAGAACTAAAAGTACCATATGACCCAGCCATCCCATTACTGGGTATATACCCAAAGGATTATAAATCATGCTGCTATAAAGACACATGCACACGTATGTTTATTGCGGCACTATTCACAATAGCAAAGACTTGGAATCAACCCAAATGTCCATCAGTGACAGACTGGATTAAGAAAATGTGGCACATATACACCATGGAATACTATGCAGCCAGAAAAAAGGATGAGTTTGTGTCCTTTGTAGGGACATGGATGCAGCTGGAAACCATCATTCTCAGCAAACTATCGCAAGAACAGAAAACCAAACATGTCATGTTCTCACTCATAGGTGGGGACTGAACAATGAGATCACTTGGACTTGGGAAGGGGAACATCACACACCAGGGACTATTATGGGGAGGGGGCCGGGGACGGGATTGCATTGGGAGTTATACCTGATGTAAATGATGAGTTGATGGGTGCTGACGAGTTGATGGGTGCAGTACACCAACATGGCACAAGTATACATATGTAACAAACCTGCACGTTATGCATATGTACCCTAGAACTTAAAGTATAATAATAATAATAAAAAGAAAATCACTGGAATTTGCTTTTGGTCTGATATCACTTCCATTGTCTAAAGTAAAAATAAAATGAACAGCAAGTAATAAGTCATTAGCAAAAAAAAAAAAAAAAAAGCGAGAAATGTGCATTAAAATGATGTATAACATAACCACATTTATTTAAAACTTATTCTAATATCAAAAGGCAAATTTCAACAATGCAAAAACTGCAATTACTTTTGCACCAACCTTATCTTGTCTTATCTTTTATCTTATCTTATGTGGGCTTTGTGATACCTAATTAGATGCATTTACCTCCTTATAAAATTTCCCAAGTCAACAGAGTGTATAATCCTTCCCCCACATGAGAAAAGTGGAAGTGGGTAGAAACAGCTTGTGAACCAGAAGCTGCTTTTTGTTTTCAGATGTTTCTGATTTACCTTATAGGTAATATGCAACCTGTTATACAGTTCCAGTGATTCAAATTTTTATTTTCCCCTTGATTTTGTGACGTATTCTTAATTTGGCAAATTTTACTGTTCTTGTTTATAATCTCCCTTGATCTCCAAGCTTTCTTTTTGGAATATTTCTTCCACTCTGTCTAGTAACTCTACTAACCCAGGTATATACAAACATTGCTTATGATCTTTCATCTCTTTTCTATGTGAACAGTGATTCAACTCACCCCAGAATCTCTCACATGTTGGAGATTAGATCCTTAAACCATGAGTTGGAAAGCAGCAAATAGAATGGAAGAAACAGAGAGCCTCCAAAAGAAAACACAAAAGGGACAAAGTATTATCTTTCAGAGAAATTACTCTACATTTTTATCCAAAGTTTGTGGCAGGAGAGAGTGAACCCAAGATGTAAATAGCACTGAGAACAAAAACAAACCTAATTTTGATGTTGCCCTTTGTGAAATCTTACAGAGCAGAGCTGTACTAGAGTTTAGGTAGTATCTACAAAGTAGCATTTTTGGATGGGCTTTAGAAGATCTAGTGTAAAACAAGATCTAAGAATAAAACAAGCGTACACTTGGAAAATTTTATTAATGTGACGTTTATGAAATCATTTATTTAGTAGTCCATAACCTGGGGTGTTACCTATTCCTCTTTGGAGAATTTAGAAATACAAAGGGACATTTTTGATTACCAGAATGTCTGAGAGGCATTACTTGCATATTGTTGGCAATGACCAAAACTATAAACATCTTGTGGGTACTCCTGGAAATCCGGCCAACAAAGAACTGCTTTAAAAAAAAATCATTAATGCTCCACGAAATGCAGTGACATGGATATAATTATACTGCCAGGCTAATCATAACCACACTGTCGTATATGTTACCTAGTATAACTCGGTTTATGATGCAGCAGTTACTCCTGCACCCATCACCTCTAATTCTATGTAAATGAAGTCTACAGTTTTCAAAGTGGTCAATTCAGTATCAAGGCTAGAAAGTCAAAATGGTCCCTTGTGATGAAAAATCAGAAAAAAATAAAAATGCCTAGCAGAAAGAATCTGCCATTTCTACTGCCTGAGCATGCTTGTTTTCAACAAAATACAGGCATCCGAGAAAACAAACTAGCCAGACTCGGAGAACCAAGCCCCACCTAGGCCAAAAGGTTTTTAGGTATTACACAGATATATCTGTGCATACAAACACACAGATAAGCATATACAACTTGTTATTCAAATCAGTAAGGACTAAGACAGTTATGCTGTGTTTATTTAAAAAAAGTTCTCTGAGGAGAATTTTAATTAAAAATGTACATGATAATCCACAGGAATGATATTGAACATCCTCAAGATACTGATGGGTAAGAGATGAATTATCATTACCACAGTATAAATAGAAAAACTAGTGAAAATTTCCCAAGCTGCTAAAAACTTCCTTTTATTCAGTTGAAAATGTTTTTAATTATTTGTAAAAGTGCTAATGTGCTCTTTGATAGTGGGACGGAGGTTTAGACATTTATATCATCAGGTGGAGAAAGTTATACCTGATTGGACTAACAACTGCAGCATAACTTTTCCGATTAGCATTGTGTAGAATATAACAATCTAGGCAATTAGAATGACTTTATCTTCTTTTTGATGTGCATATTTTAGTAAGGGTACAAAAATTTTTCTTTATGACCTTTGATTCAACAGTTCTCGTAAAGATTTAGTTTCAAGATATTTGAAACAAGATGATCAGTGACTAGTTAATTAGAAAATGTACTTAGTATTTGAATAGTTTTCATCAAGGAAGGTTTTGAAGGGCAATACTTACTTTGAAAATTGTGAAAATAAATAAAAGTGCTTCTTTTGCTTCTAGGATCATATTCTAACCTCTATATGCTAGTTTTTACATGCTAAAACTTCTCAAAAATTTTCCCCTCTCTCTTTTCCCTCTGCACTAGGAACTGAAGGAAAACCCTATCATATAGAGGAGATTCCACTCAAAAGTACAAACTGCATAGAATTTCTTTAATAGAGCTCAAAACACTAAAATCAGATTTATAGCATGTAACCCCACTCTTATTTTTATGCTTTAGATTTTTAGTAATGTTTGAATTCTATCCCATGCCTAAACAAACATCTAATATCTTTGGTCCAGTTTGAGATTCAACTTAAAAAGAATCCACAGGACACTTTTGCAGAGACACAAAAAGTAACCAAGTACAGATGTCACAAAAATTGTACTCCAGCAGTACCAGGGAAGAGGTACTAGCCCAGAGACTCTAATCCTCTAGACTACCTGTAGAGCAAGATATCTTTCCATTTATATCATCTCCATGTGGTAACTAGTACTCTATGATGCATAGGTAAAATCTGAGGTTCCCTAGCTTTGGAATATTAGATACTATTAAAAGAGATATTGATTGGGACCATGACTGTCACAAACTGCTCAGCAGTTGGGCAGACCTGCTCTCTAGCCTAAGCTGTACCACCTGCTGAGTTAGTCTTCTACCTCTTGATGTTGGTCTTCCTCCATGAGATTTATCAATTGAAAATCCTCAATGAGATTCATCAGTTGAAAATGATCACTTATAATTTGAAATTTTATAATGTTGAAAGTTTTTATTTTCCTGAACTTTTTATAGAAGTTGCAATGGAAGCCTGGAAAACAAAACAGTAGAAAACACTCATAGTTTTAATAACCTAAATAAAATAAAACATTCTCTATGCTACCTAAATAGCATGAAATATTTTCTATGCCAAAAATTATGAGAAAAAGTATGAGGTAACCTCCCAAATGGAAAAAAATATTTATAAGAAACATTACAGAGCATAATATCTTCATAAATAGAAAACTCACACAAATTCAAAAGAAACATTCACACCATAAAAAGGTAAATAAGACAAAAAAGTGATTTATTAAAGTCAAATTTTAAATCCTGAATAAACTTATGAATAAATGCACTAGACTGCCTTAAAAAACCTACCATTTTTCTTTTCCTATACTCTACTTCCCCATATCTTGAGACTTTTCTTTTGTAACTTTAATTTCTTCTCAGTCATCATCGGCCACCCTTTCTTTTGCACCCAGTGCAATTCTTAATTATGTCTCTTTATTCTCTATTGAGAAATAGAAATAATCAGGCAAAAATTCTTCCCAACACCACAGCGGCAAATCTATATGTCTACTTGCATTTATTTGTTCCTGTATTTTCTATCCTCCTATTGCAAGAGTGAAACTGTCGCTATTGCAAAAGCCAGACAAACCCTGTACTTGTTTTCTGGATCCCACATATCCTTATCTTTTCAAGGGCATCTACAAGATACCCCTTCTCATTCCTGTGTAATCAAGGTCTTTCTCTCCAGAATTATTCATATACATATATATATATATATATATATATATATATATATATATATATACCTCACTTATAGTATCACACATCCAAAAAGCAAAGAAAATCTATTGCCAAAATTTTCTTGCCTTTATTAACCACTAGACATCATGCACAAATGATCTGCTCTGGCTGTTTCCTTCCTCCTTGCTTGTTTTTTCTTCCACTTGCTGCAAGTCAGTGTCTGAACCCACATCTCCATAGAAATTGCTATTGTCAACTCCACTGACCACATGTAGTTCACTATTCTAATAACCACTTCTCTATCCCATTTTACTAGCTCTCTCAGCAGCATTCCTCCCAGTGATGACTCCTGAAAAATTTATTTCTCTTGGATCAGGGATACCCCATTCATCTAGTTTCCAGGCTACTTGCTATCTGATTAATTTCAGTCTCCTGTGCTGGCTCCTCCTTTTTGAACTTGATCTAAATATCACAGTTTCTCAGAGTTTTGTCCTAGACTTCTTTTTGGTCTGTTTCTCTAGATGATCTTGCATAGTCTCATTCATGGCTTTGAATTTTATCAAAGTGCTGACAACTCCAAGGTCTCTGAATTCATCTATCTACCTGTCAATTCATATCTTTACTTTTATATTTCATAGAACCTCAAACATAAAAGATTCCATCCAAACTTCTTATTTTGGTGTCTCTCATTGCCTGTTTCTTCCACAGTTTTCCCATCTCAGTAAATGACATCATCAGCCATCAGACTATTCAAGACAAAACCTAGGACTGAGTCATCTTTGACATCTTTGCATCCATAACTCCCATAGGAAATTCAAAATGAGTCAGATTTTTTTAAATTCAAAATATTTCAAAAATAGAAGCACCATCATGTCTTATAAGGTGCATAGCTATAGTCTTCTACTTTGTCTCTCTACTGTCACTTGAACCACTCTTTTCTACTCTCAACCCAACAGCCAGAAAGTATAACACATAAAACTCTCCTATGTCCTCTAGTTGTACATCTAATAAGATCTGACCACTGCACTAAGGCCTGCAAGGCTCCATATGACCCATCCTTTTCTACCATACTAACCTTATGTCACAGGACTTTCTCCTGCTAATTATACTTTGGCCTCACTAGCCTTTTTGTGTTTCCTAAATATTAACTTTGTTGCTTTCTGAGGACCTTTACTCTTAAGTTCATCTCTGCCTGACAGCCCCCCCAATCATAGGATCAAACATGTGGTTCTTTCTTTAGACTTTGGATCTAAGTTACTTCCTCGGAAAGAATCTTCTCAGACTACCCATTTCAAATGCCCCAACTCAAAACAAGCAGTTGTTTTTCAACATTTTTTTTCTTCAATACTATCTGGAATATTTGTTTACAGTGTTCTTTGCTTACTTGTTTATCATCTCTTGTACTAGATTATAAGCTTCTGATTGGCTACATATTTACTGTTTTATGTATCACTTTGTATTGGCTACCAGAGAATGCAATATATATTTGTTGAATAAATTTGTGAGTTGAAATCACTTCAGATACCACAGGAAGAAGCTAACGAGCTACCATTTGAAAGTTTGACATAAAACCTTAAATGTAGCATTACATCATCATATAACTGACTTCTCCCCTGAGCTCCACATACATACAAACTGCTTCCTCAGTATTTTTACTTGGGAATCGCATAGACACAAACTCCACAGATTTGACACAGAATTTTTTATTTAAATCCCCACCAATACATTTAGTTCCTAATTCCCCCTCTCCTCTAAGATACATAAGATGAAACCTAGAAATAAAACATATTTTTGTATATGTATATTAAACACACACATATGTATATCGCATTATATTAAAGTTACATATGCTGCAATATGCATTTATGGGTCTGTATTTATATGCAACTAATTATCTATATTTTAAATAAAATATACCAAAGTGTTCTTGATGATTTTATTTCCTTGGGCTTGTGGGATTCAGAGTAATTTTGTATACTTCAGAGTATAAAAAATATGTGTTTATATTGTTTTTCCCCCTAGGATTTTGTTTTGTTTGTTTCTATGGTCTCTTATTTTTTTTTAGGTTTATTTATGTATTTGATACAGGGTCTCTCTCTGTCCCCTAGGCTGGAGTACAGTGCCCAGTCATAGCTCACCACAGCCTTGAACTCTTGGGCTCAAGCGATTCTCCCATCTCAGCCTCCTGAGAAGTTACAACTCCAGGTGTGTGCCACCATGCCTGGCTAACTGTCTTATTTTACTTTTTTAGAGATAGGGTCTCACGATGTTGCCTAGGCTGATCTTGAACTCCTGGTTTCAAGCCATTCTCCTGCCTTCACCTCCTAAAGCACTGGGATTACAGGCATGACCCACTACACCTGGCCATGTGTCATTTTAATAGAAAAAAGTAAAACCTTAAAAAATGGAGGACTCTATAAATTTATGGACTATGGTATTGAGGAGAGGATTACTAAATTTTTCCAGTTCGATACTACAGATTTCTGTACTATTACACAGATTTAACTGGATCCAGTTAATTCCATGATAGTACAGAAATCTAGAAAAAATGACAACTTCGTATGCCATATCTTGGGGTGTCATTGTTATTGTGTATGTAAAGGAAAATGAAAAGTTGAACTGTAAGCTGCAAGAGCAGAATTATAATTTTCCTAAAAATATTATGTGTGTGTGTATATATATATATAATATACATATTATTTCTAAAGTAATATTCAAATTACTTTTGTATCATTACCACCAAATTTGTAGAAAACAAAACAAACAGAGTTTTACCAGGAAATTATATCTTTTAAAACTATTGATTATCATTGTAAAGACAATACATTAGTTAGTGTAGCCAGCAATTATATTATACTATTTTTGCAAGATGTAGGGTAACTGCCTTGAATGGTCAGGTTAATGGTGCATTTGCTGGTGGCTTGATCTGCAAGTAGAGAAAAAGTTTGAATTAAATCAATAATTTTTTTGTAGAATCGCTGCTTTGTTTTTAAATGTATTAAAATGTATTTTTAGAATAATTACTAGTCTGGTGATTAATAGCAAAAAATAAATGGTTATTGTCCCAAATTGCTTACACTTTGTTAGGGATAGTATTTCCTTTTCTTTTTTCTTCAACTTTCATTTTAAGTTCAGGGGTACATGTGCCATGGTAGTTTGCTCACAGATCATCCCATCACCTAGGTATTAAGCCCAGCATCCATTTGCTATTCTTCCTAATGTTCTTCCCCTACCCTGAATCTGACAGACCCTAGTGTGTGTTGTTCCTCCCATGTGTCCATATGTTCTCATCATTCAGCTCCCACTTCTAAGTGAGAACACACCGTGTTTGGTTTTTCTGTTCCTGTGTTAGTTTCCTAAGTATACTGGCTTCCAAATCCATCCATGTTCCTGCAACAGACATGATCTTGCTTTTTGTGACTGTGTAGTATTCCATGGTGTTTATGTACCACATTTCTTTATCTAGTTTATCACGGATGGATATTTAGGTTGATTCCATGTCTTTGCTATCATGACTAGTGCTTCAGTGAACATATGCATGCATGTATCTTCATAATAGAATGATTTCTATTCCTTTGGGTATATACTCAGTAATGGGATTGCTGAGTCAAATAGTATTTCTGCCTCTAGGTCACTAAGGAATTGCCACACTGTCTTTCACAATGATTGAACTAATTTACACTCCCACCAATAGTGTAAGTGTTCTTTTAACTCTACATCCTCACCAGCAACCTTTTTTTTCTTTTCTCTCTTTTTTTTTTTTTTTTTTTTTTTTTACTTTTTAATAATCACCATTCTGACTGGCGTGAGATAGTATCTCATTGGCAGATAGTATTTCTATGTGATAAGCATCACATTGCTTGTTAAAAGTAATCATATAGATATATGTAACACTTCAAGTTGGTAGAGACTAGCATTTCTAGGGAGAAGAAGCAGAAAATAAAGTAGAGAGCATTGTTTAAAGAATCACATGTGCTGTGATGAGGAGGTTGGATATTACTCACAAGTCCAGTCGTTTTCAACTGTGCTCTTATGAGCAATTAGGTGTCTCTCAGGGGGAACATCACTTTAGAGCAGCTTAAAATAGACTAAGCACTTGGTCCTTGTCAGTTCTGGTCATCTAAGAATCAAATTTCAAGACAAGTTTAGACATAAAAGAGATGTTCTTCGGGAGCTATGAAGGATGAAGGGAAGATAGCAGGAGCAGGCAGGGGGAGATATTTAGACCTCAATGCTAGTCTGTGAAAAGAGAGAGGAAAGAAGAATTGAATAGGAAGAGCCAAACTGCAAAACTGCAAGAAAGTCTTACCTCACCTATTAAGTATCTCTTAGCCATGGTTGCCAAAGACAGGGACTCTGCATTTTTAGGAATGGGACAGCACTAGTATGCATGCTGTGCTTACTCATTGGCTGTAACTAGACTGGTAGAAAGATAGCCTCAGTACAAATATGGTGGATCCACAGTCAACCATGATTCTCCAACAGGTTTTCTAGAAGGAGATCCAAGCAGTACCCACTCCATGGCTGCCAACTCTCACCATGCCCATTTCACAAGAACTGCAACATTTTGTTTGGTTTATAATTATGTTTTGACTAAGATTACATTTAACCCAAAGGCTCCATTTTCATTCATCAACAAATGTTTATTAAAATGTACTGCACATCAGTATCAACTAGTATCTTGGCTATATTACAAATATACTGCATCAAAAATAAACAACAAATTCAGCGGCTTGAAATATTAATTATTTATTATCCCAGTCACAAGATTATAGGTTGGCTGGGACTGTTCTTCTTCATTCTGTGCAACTACAGAATCACTAGAATAAATTGGTTCCATCATTCCAGTGAGGGAATGATGAATGAGGGCATCAGTTTCCCAGTAAAAACTCCATGACAGAGGGAGGGCAAGAACACTAGAGGGAAGGGTAGAGCACATAGCACTTCTTATGACTAGGTTTGGTGCTGCATTCCTGTCATTCTGCCTACGTTGCATTGGTCAAAGCAAGTCATATGGCCAAGGCCAACATCAATGTGTTAGGAAAGAGTATTGTCTCTAAAGGAGGGAATATAAAATTACATGGTAAATGGATACAGCAAGGAGCAAAGAATTAAAAACAGAAATGAAGTCTACCACAGTTAGGCAGTTCAAAGGAGTGAACAAGAAAGACAAGTTTTTTGCTCCTTATAGAAATCAGTCTAGTAGGGAGATTAAAATTATAAGTAGAGTGGTATGGGCTTATAGCACATATTAGATTTGAGAATTATAAGGACCCTGTAGATACCTAAAGTTACTTTTGAATATGAGTTCTAAAAGAGACAATAAAAATAAAGAAAGAAAAGAACCAAGGACAGAATCACAGATTTAAGAGATGGTAAAGAATTAGGATCTCCTGAAAGAGATGGTAAGGAAAGGGCCAAATAGATAAAAATAAAACCATAAAAGTGAAAGAAATAACTGAAATCAAGGAAGAAGTGATTTTCCAGAAGTTGAGTAATATACCAAAATCCTCCAAACAGTTCGAGAAGATTGTGGGCTGTCAAGGGTCCGCTTGATGTGGCCATTAAGAAGTTGTTAGTGATGTCGATGATAACATCAATGGAGTGATGGGACTAGAAACTAGACCAAAGTTGTTTGAGAAAATAGAAACAGTGAATATGGTCTCCTAAGTTCATAAACTTAGTTACAGAGGGAATGAAAGTGACCAGAAAGTTGAAAAGGCTTAAATAGATTAGTATAGAAGAAAGGATATAAGGTAAAACATAAGATCTTCTATGAACAAACCATTGCTTTTTTCCCCTCAATTTTTATATCCTGTTTGTTCTCCCCTTCAAACTGCTTAATCACTTAGAGTTCCTCAAATACGCCATACAGTTACACTTGGACAAGTTATTTTCTGTGTTTTTCCCTGCTTGAAGGGACTTTCGTAGTAAGGCATCTTCTTGTTTTCCTACACATCTTCACAGGAACAAGTACAAATATTTATGAATACCTACTATGCACTAGCCAGTGTGTTAGAGACATAAAATCAATTGTCTCAATGAACCATCACATAAACTCTGTATTGTAGGCATAATTATTCCCATTTTAGAGGTAAAAACCTGGACTTAGAAAGATATAAAGACTTGCCCAGATACACATCTTGTACCCGGTGGGTTAGAAATTTGAATATATTACTCTCTCCAAACCTTGTGCTCTAGTCTCAATTTAATTAAACATATACCACTTTGTCAAAGGTCTCCTGTCTGAGGGTGTGCGCCCTCCTATAAGCAGTGGGGAAGACAGAGGAGGTTTTGCATTAAAATAGATCAGTGTTGATCTTGCCCTCCTTTGAAACACAGACCTATCTTGCGTAAGTCAACTACACACTTGTTACACAGTTTTATAACATTAAAAAGTATATGAAGTACTCTTGCTGGCAATAAAGAGGCATGTAGTATTGAAGTAGGGTTGAGAAAGCAAAAGCACTTGTACTAATGGGGAGGGTGAATTTGAAAGGGAGAGAGTAGAAGCAGAGAGATAACTAATAATTTATAAATCCAAGTGAGATAAATGAGGGCCTACCTAAAGCTGTCATAGAGAGCCTGGAAATGAGAGGAAATAATCGAAGGAGGTTTAAGCAACAGAATCACTAGGACTTGGCCATTTGGCTGGGAAGAGAGTGATGACACACAGTTTTCTAGCTGAATGGATTGAATGGATTGATGTATCTCAATGAAAATGGAAATATGGGAGAGAGAACAGATTTGAGAAGGAAGTGTGGAGCCAACTATGAAATATGTGTGAGATATGGAGGAGGGGGAAAGAGACCACAACAAAGAGATCCTGAGTCAGTATATTTACAACCAAGTCTGAGAAGTTTTTTATCCCATACTCATCTACAAGGACTTTGAGTTCCTATTATCTGTGGATTTTGACTCAGAAGAAGCTGACAACCAAATACATTTATATATAAGATTTATCAAAAGAACACTATTTCTCAAAGTTTCCATGGCAAAATTAAGATATATTCTTCAAAAATATTTCATTTTAATTAGAAAATAAACTTTTTAATTACTATTTTATTTTAGTTTTGTGTTGCTGAAATGTTATATATTTAATGCCCACCAGCATCACCTCCACCCAATGGCTTCATGGTTCTGTGACAATAATGACATAACAATCTGGGTATTGCTTTCTGGATTCGTTTTGCATCTAAAAACTAGGACAGCCCTTTAGGGTTGGCTACAAGCCTCAAGGAACACACAATTGCTATTTGGTAAAGGAGAGCATAGCATAATTCTAGATGACATTGTGCCAGAATATGAGCATTGAAATGATGTCACATTCCACACAGTCATATTTATCACTTTCCCTGTCTCGGTACTGACATTGTTTGTAACTTTGAAATATTTTGCACTATATTGAAGTTTAAAATAAAAAGGTCATACTAATGAGTTTGCAATCTACCTCTATTTTGTTGTTGTTGTTGTTAAATACTGTCATGACACAAACCATTGAAGCCATTCTCTATTAAAGATTCTGTATTCGTCACCATATATATTATTAGATCTTTAGGGAAGTTAATTGAAGTGGTGAAAATGTATTGAGGAGATTTACAAAAAGTGAAATTGTCTCTGCCAAAGTTCCAGCAGGAAGAGTTTGGTCATTAGTGCTCTCTAGTGGAGCAGGGATTTTGTGCTTAACTTTTCAGACATGTTTCAGAAAGCCGTTTTTCCAGCAAATCTCTTCCACTGCTCAGCATGGCTTGAAGCTCAGGGTCTGTATATGTTGTACTGAACGTAGGGTCATAAGGTGTTGGCAATGAGTTTTTTAGCATTCTGGACTTTAAAGCTCCCACTCTGTTTATCCTGTCTGTTTTGGAAGTGAGTGATGTTTCATCCTGTTACTTTGTTGAGAACCATGCATATGCACATTCATCTTTCATGCTCTAGGAAATATGGGACAAGATAACTTCAACACCAGACCTTATTGTTTTAGCATCCTGCAGGCTTTTATTTTGTTACTCATAACTTATAGGTAATTATTCGTCTAAATGTAATAAATTTTAAACATTTATTACTCAAATTATAAATAAATAAAAATTATAGCAGGGAAGAAAGAATAACTTCTGAGTCCAAAACGAATTACTTTGATAAAACTATGTTTCTTAGATTAATCTGAGTCTGAACTGAGAAAAAAGAATTCTAAATCCTTTCTGGCAAATAAACACAGGGAAAATTATCTGGAAGAATACCACTGGTGCTAATTTAACAAAGCACTCAGATTTTTCCAAGTTGACTTTAATTGGAGTACTGCATAATTTAGCACACTGGTGAAAAACTTAAATGAATGATGTGAAAACAAATGCTCAAAGGTGCCTTTTGAAAAAAACGTCATGTGGAAGAATCCTGGCAGAGTAACTTATATTTTGGATACTTTAGGTCATTTGCACATTATAAAACTGAGTGATGAATTTGCATTTGTAAAACAAATTTTGATGCTTAAATTTCCAAATCAGTAAAGTTTTTTTCTCTCTCTCTCTCCCTCCCACATACACACACACACACAAACACACTTTTGAACTAGTTCAGAGTTTCTTCCACTCTTATTCATCACATTTATTTCCTATACTTCTATTGCTTTAGAGCTTCCATTAATAATTTGTACCTCATCATGCATCAGTGCAACAGTGCAGTTTCATCTGTTTTTTCCCCAGTGCTTTTTTTCCGATCACTAAGAAGCTACTTTAGTCTTTGCTTTAGGGCAAATAAATTTATTGTATAGAACAAAGTTTGTCCAGTAGAAAGCAATGGTGTACAGTGGATTTGAAAGACAAGACAGAGGTTTAGTAAGAATAAAAAAAAAAAAAAAGGTTGATGGTTGGAGGACTAAGATAAAGAGGAAGAGGTGGAGGTGAGGCTTGAGTTGGATCCTTCAAAAGACAGGAGCCAGCACAGGGCAAAGGAGGGCAAGGAAATGGAGTGTAGCCTGAATGTGGTGGAGCAGGGGAGAGCTGTTTCAAGGAATACCATACTCCAAAGAAATATATCACTTTAAAAAATTACTTTCCCTCTACATCAGCTGACAAAGACCAAGCATCCTGGACCTCGGGCCACTGGTGATTTCTATTTTTCAACAACCCTCATATCAAAATATTTCTGCTATCTGAATAGCAATCTCCGTATAAAGGCGAGCTTCACTGTATAAATAACATGCAAGAACAGTTCCTGTGGTGCTGTATTTTATAACGACAGTATGGTTAGGCTACTTTGCCAACTACCATGGTTTTATTTTATCAACACAGTCTATACCTTTCCTCGAAATATTCCTTTCTATTGTTTCTATGATTTTTCACTCCATGCAATTCAGCCTACCCACATCGGCAATTCTATACATAATTACCTAGAGGAACATGGTTCAGATCAACCCTCAGATCACACTAAAGACTGTGAAAGCCGTGATTAATAGGAGTTGAACCCCTGGAGACCTTTTCTTAGTGAGAAATTTTCTTGTGTCTCCTCTAGCTTACTCAGCCACATTAAAAACTCTGGTGACAGAAAATTATTAATTCTGTGGCTTTCACCTACAACTCCTGGCATCTGAAAAGACCTGCTCAGTGCTCTAAGCAGGACCAGGCCAGATCCTGACTCCATAGGGAACTCTGCCCAACACCTATGAGCACCAAACATTTCCATGGATAGAGTGTTCTAAACGGAAAATTTTTTTTCATCTGTTCCAAAAAGAATTTGACAAAGTTTCATAAACATCGGAAGTATAATTTATGGCAGCTAATGCTGGGAAAGATTCCTCTAGAGCCTAGTGAAATAGGGGGTGCGCTTATCTAACATATGGGTGTGAGACCTGGCTGCAGTACTGGGCACCATCTCTGACTCAGTGTTTACCTCCAGCACTGCTTTCTAATGACCAAGGGAGAGAGAAGTGAGTCTCAGAAGCAGAGTTGCACCTTTAAAAATCCATATGTGGTGCCTTTTTAAAAAAAATCTATATAGTGTGGAACATCAAAAATGTGCTAGGGTGAGAAGAATGATATGTAGAACCTAGCTTCTAATAATTGCTTTTTCTTCATCCACTGATCTCGGGTCCCTCTTATATTAAGTGGTATGGGGAAATTGCTTGGAAAGGATCCTGGGAGCCTCTTCTTTCTGTCTACTCTTTAGTCTCCTTCTGTTTCATGAACTGACCTCTTTTGTCCATGGCTTATCTGAATATTTTGTTGCATGTCCCAGATTTTTGCTTCTGTCCTATTCCTATATCATGGAATATTTAAGAGTCCGAACATGGAATTTTTGCAGAGAGGCTCTGGCAATTTAAAATAGATTGTTTGGAAAGATAATTGATGGCAAGCACAATTGAAGAAAATAATACTTATTAACTATTAAAAGATATAATTGGATGATAAAAACTATAGTCCCTTATGTTATAAAAATGCACTGGTGAATTTTTTGGTGTTATGAAGATTGTGTGTTTGTTTCCATGTTGAAAGTTGGAATAAAACCATGTGCAAGCATGGCATAAGTACAAACAGAATTGTTAAAGTAGTAGCTATAACGGGAATGGTGGTACATGCCTGTAATCCCAGATACTCAGGAGGCTGAGGAATGAGAATCACTTGAGTCTGGGAGGCAGAGGCTGCAGTGAGATGAGTTTGTGCCACTGCAGTCCAGCCTGGGTGACAGAATGAGACTTTGTCTCAAAAAAAAAGTAGTCATTTGATATATCATCAGAAGTTTGATAACAAACAAGTATATTATTATTTTAATTAATATATCAGATATTCTGCTTTTGGTGAAGCCAAAGCCATCTTGATCAAAAAAATAAACAAAGTTGGAGGAATCACACTACCAGGTTTCAAAATATGTTATACATTTATAGTAATCTAAACAACATGGCAGTGACTTAAAAACAGTCACATCGACAAGTGGAGTAGAATAGAAAGACCATAAATAAACACATCTATGGTCAACTGATTTTTGAAAAAGGGGCCAAGAACACACAATGGGGAAAGGACAGTTCCTTCAATAAATGCTATTGGAAAACTAGATACTCACATGCAGTATAAAATAATATTTACAATTCTGTCTTCTAGCTATTAATATACAATACATTATTAACTATAGTTAAACTACTGCCTAACAGAACACGATAACTTATTCATCCTAACTGTAGCTTTGTACCTGCTGACTAACTTCTCCCAATCCCTCCATCTCTCCTACACTCTCCAGCCACTGCTAACTACTATTCTACTCTCTACTTCTACGAGATAAACATTTTAGATTCCACACAAGTGAGATAATGCAGTATTTGTCCTGTGCTTGGCTTATTTCACTTAATGTAGTGTCCTCTAGGTCTATCCAGATTGTCACAGATGACCGGATTCCATTCTTTTAATGGTTAAATAGTATTCTATTGGGTATATATACCACATTTTAAAATTCATTCATCTGTTGATGGACACTTAGGTTGATACTATGTCTTGGCTATTGTGAATAATGCTGCAATGAACATGGGCTGCATATATCTCTTAGACATAATTTATTTCATTTTCTTTGGATACATTCCCAGTAGTGGGATTGTTGGATCATATAGTAGTTCTATTTTTAATTTTTTAAGGAACATCCATACTGTTGTTCATAATGGCTATACCAATTTACATTTCCACAAACAGTTTATATGAGCTTTCCTTTCTTCACACCCTTGCCAACATTTGTAATTTTTTTGTCTTTCTGACAATAGCCATTCTAACTGAGGTGAAGTGATATCTCATTGTGTTTTTAAAATTTCTGTTTCTTGGATATTTAGTGATATTGAGCATTTTTCACACATTTATTGACCACTTGTATGTCTATTTTTGAGAAACGTCTATTCAAATCTTTTGCCCATTTAAAAATTGGCTTCTTTGTTATTTTCTGCCCATTTTAAAACTGGCTTATGGAATACTTTTCTCCATTATGTAGGTTGTCTTTTCACTTTATTATTTATTTCCTTTGCTGAGCAGAAGCTTTCTAGTTTGCTGTAGTTATGTGTGTCTATTTTTGCTTTTATTGCTTGTGCTTTTAAGGTCTCATCCAAAAAATAATTGCCCAGTAAAATTTCATGAAGCGTTTCCATAATGTTTTCTTCTAATAGTTTTATAGTTTCAGGTCTTACATTGAATTCCTTAATCCATTTAGAGTTGATTTTTTAATATGGTGAGAGAATAGTCTAGTTTTATTTTTCTGCATGTGGAAATAAAGCTTTCCCCGCATCCAGATTCCTTTCCCCAATATGTGTCAGTGGAGCCTTTGTCAAAAAAAAAAAAAAAAAAAAAAAAAAAAAAAAAAAAAAAAATGCTTGCTATAAATGCTTGGATTTATTTATTGGTTCTCTATTTTGTTCCACTGAACTGTGTGTCTGTTTTTATGCCAGCACCATGCTGTTTTGGTAATTATAGCTTTGTATCATATTTTAAAGTCAGATAGTGTGATGCCTCCAGCTTTTTTCTTTTGTTCAAGATTGCTTTGTGTGTCTGGGGACTTTTGTATTTCTATACAAAATTTAAGTTTGTTTCATCTATTTCTGTGAAGAATTTCAAGGGGTGTTTGATAAAAATTACATTGAATCAACAGATTGCTTTGGGTTATATGGACATTTTAACAATATTAATTGTTCCAATCTGTGAACATGGGATACATTTCATTTCTTTGTATACTCTTCAATTTAGTTTATCAATGTTTTTGACTTTTCATTGTAAAGATCTTTCACCTCCTTATTTAAGTATATTCCTAGGTATCTTTTTTTTTTTTTTTTTTTTTTTTTTTTTGAGATGGAGTCTCACTCTGTCACTCAGGCTGGAGTGTGGTGGTGTGATTTCAGCTCACTGCAACCTCCACCCTCCTGGGTTCAAGCAATTCTTCTGCCTCAGCCTTCTGAGTATCTGGGACTACAGGTGCCCACCACCACGCCTAGCTAATTTTTGTATTTTTAGTAGAGATGGGTTTCACGATGTTGGTCAGTCTGGTCTTGAACTCCTGACCTCAGGTGATCCACCCACCTTGGCCTCCCAAAGCACTGGGATTACATCTATTTTTTTTTTTTTTTTGGTAGCTATTATAAATGCAATTGCTTTTCTGATTTGTTTGTTCAGGAAGTTTGCTATTGTCATATATAAATCATACTTATTTTTGGATGTTTATTTTGTATTCTGCAACTTTACTAAGTTAATTTTTTAGTTTTTAGAGTTTTCCCACTAAAGCCTGTTTTTAAAAATAGCATTTCTAATGCATGCATGATTCTCCATGCCATGGATACAGAAATTTTTTCTGTTTTATTTCCTCTATTTTTGTAAAATTAGGTTTCCCCTGTACCAATTTTTGCATTTAGGAGAATTGCTGTTATAAAATTATATACTTAAAGATTTCTATGTATTTACAACTGCTACTTTTTTAAAAAATTCAAATGACTACCAGAACTTAAACTACTGGACCAAAAAGAGAGAAGCACTTCTTTTAAAATTTAGCACGTATTTTTAAATTGCTTTGGGGAAAATATGACTTTCCCTCTTATACAGCCCTAGTTCTAAAATTGTTATGTTAAATTTAAAATTCAATTTTATTATATTTATTAGTCTATTTTAACATCTAATTATTGAGCTTAATACAATTTAACATTAACTTTTAAATTTATTATTTCACCGTTAATTTGAAAGAAGATCTTAATGTGTCAATTTGTATTTCTTAATAGAAATTAGCATCTTCTCTAGATTTACAAGCTTTTTATAATCTTCATGTCCTATCTGTTCAGTCACTTTATAATTTCATGGTACCAACATTAAATCCTTGCAGCTCTACTTGTGCCAAGTAACATTTACTCTGTATAATTTTTTGCTTTTTTATTTATATAAATTTATGGGGTACAAGTGTAGTTTTATTATATGGATGTAGAGTATAGGGATGAAGTCAAGGCTTTTAGTGTATCCATCATCAGAATAATGCACATGTGCTTGTTTTGAAATTGTATTTGTAATATTTATGCCCTCTAAGTTTTAAATTTTTATGTGATCTAATCTACCTGTTGTCTTTGTGATTTTCCCTTCATTGCCTTTAAATTCAATAATTTTGAGTTTAGAAAATTATTGCCTAGACCCAGAGTCAAAACATATGCATTTCTGTTTTGTTACGGTTTTTCAAAACTTTGATTAAGAAAAAAAAGTTTAACTATTTAAAGCTAAAACCTATTATGGTATGAAATATAATTTCTAAAGTACTTTTTATATACCCCATTTATTCATTCATTTTGTACATAATTATTTAGTGTTATACTCTACATTAAGCTCTTAGGATGTCAGTGAACAAAACAGACAAAGTTGCCCTAAGAACCTAAGTTCTAGCCAGAGGGAGACAGAGATGCTGTTAGGTAGATAGATATAAACACACACACTACACCACCCCTCCACCCACACCCACGTTTCTTTTTCTATATGTATGTATATGTTCTCAATGAAGTAGGAAGCAAAATCAACTACTATTAGATTGGAGAGGATCAGTTTGAGGGGAGAGGAGAAGGTACAAATTGTCATGTAGGAGGATGGCAGAACAGAGGTACTAGGAAAATACAGTATGATTTCCTGGCAGCCTGGAGATCCCATTTGAACTTAATGATCATTAATTATTCAGCATGATTGTATGTTTTTCTCCAGCTCCATTCGGCTGCATAGCTTTAAGTATGAAGTGGGCAGAGAGTTGAATTTACTCAGGTTTGTGTATTTTCCAAGCGAGCATCAGTAAACCAGAGAGAAGCAAGGGAGTAAAGTGTGTATATACAAGGGAATGATTATGATGACAGTCCATGGAATTAAAAATGGTAACAAAGAGTGTGAAGGTATCAAAGGGGTAAGGGACAATTAAGTTTATAGGAATAATCCATTGGTGTAAGTGAAGAATTATTGGAGTAGCAGTACTAGAAGAACTGAGCTGAAAAGTTGGGACATTGAGGTTATCATGGGGTTGCAGTTTTTCGTAGTGACAAGACACTGGCATGCCTCTGGGGATGAATACCTTCTTAAACTTTGTACTTGCCTCTTCCTAGTTCTAACCCTACTGTCTACATGAATATTGAAATGGTCCAAGATAGGAAGGCAGTATTATTGGATAGAATAACAACGAACTAGGAGATATACTTGAATATGAGAAAGAATGTCTTGGGGAACAGCAGATGACAGAAAAATGAGAGAAAGAAGATGATATTCTGTGATGAAATGAGACTCTTCAGGAAGGAGAAAGGGAAATTTGCCGGCAAGCAGCAATGATCACAAACTCCACCCCAAGGCTCAGTGGAATAATCCCCAATAAAGGAAGCACAAACTACAGAAAACAGAAAAGTAGTAATGATGCTAAATGTTCATGAGACTGGAACCTGGCCCTTGAGCTCCCATAACTCCATCTGTCTCAGCCTGATCTCTTTTTGTCTCAGCAATCTGCTGCCTGCTCTAGATTTCCCAGTTTGGCAAACCAACCGTTCAGTTTCTCTGGCTCTTTAGTGTTTCTCTTCATCCCCCATATGATGGCTTAATTTTCCCTCTGGCCTAGCACTTGTTTTGGAAAATGCTTCTGGTAACTGACCTCTTTGTCTTGACTAAGGTTTGCTTCTTGTGCATGGCTAGGTAGTTAGTCCTGTAAGGTGTGTACAGGAATCATGGGACGTACATTTTTCCTTCTTTGACTAAACACTTATAGCAAGAAAGCACCCTAACGGGCCAATTAAAAAAAAAAAAAAAAACTGATCTTGATTTCAATCACAGTAGAAAGTTATATAACTTTATCTCTACTGCCCATTTCATTTTCATTGAAATTTATAGTGAGATTGAAAGCAGCAAAAAACTAAATTTCTATACCAGATTCTCAGAAATAAAAATCACTAAGGACCCTGATTCTCAATCATTCTCTCTCTCTCTCTCTCTCTCTCTCTCTCTCTCTCTCTCTTTTTTAAATTATACTTTAAGTTTTGGGATACATGTGAAGAACATGTAGGTTTGTTACATAGGTATACACGTGCCATGGTGATTTGCTGCACCTATCAACCTATCGTCTACATTAGATATTTCTCCTAATGCTATCCTTCCCCTATCCCCCAACCCCCCAACAGGCCCCAGTGTGTGATGTTCCCCTCCCTGTGTCCCTGTGTTCTCACTGTTAAACTCCCACTTATGAATGAGAATATGCAGTGTTTGGTTTTCTGTTCCTGTGTTAGTTTGCTGAGAATGGCGGTTTCCAGTTTAATCTTTGTCCCTGCAAAGGACATAAACTCATCCCTTTTTATGGCTGCATAGTATTCCATGGTGTGTATATGCCACATTTTCTTTAGCCAGTCTATCACTGATGGGCATTTGGGCTGGTTCCAAGTTTTTGCTGCAATAAACATACAAGAGCACCTGTCTTTATAGTAGAATGATTTATAATCCTTTGGGTATATGCCCAGGAATGGGATTGCTGGGTCAAATGGTATTACTTGTTCTAGATCCTTCAGGATCACCACACTGTCTTCCAAAATGATTGAACTAATTTACATTCCCACCAACAGTGTAAAAGCATTCCCATTTCTCCACATCCTCTCCAGCATCTATTGTTTCCTGACTTTTTAATGATTGCCATTCTAACTGGTGTGAGATGGTATCTCATTGTGGTTTTGATTTGCATTTCTCTAACGACCAGTGATGACGGGCATTTTTTTCTATGTATGCTGACCACATAAATGTTTTCTTTTGAGAAGTATCTGTTTATATCCTTTGCTCACTTTTTGATTTTTTTTTTTTTTCTGTAAATTTGTTTAAGTTCTTTGTAGATTCTGAATATCAGCCCTTTGTCAGATGGGTAGATTGCAAAAATTTTCTCCCATTCTGTAGGTTGCCTGGTCACCCTGATGATAGTTTCTTTTGCTGTGCAGAAGCTCTTTATCAATTTTGACTTTTGTGGTCATTGCTTTTGGTGTTTCAGTCATGAAGTCTTTGCCGATGCCTATGTCCTGAATGGCATTGCCTAGGTTTTCTTCTAGGGTGTTTATGGTTTTAGGTCTTGAGTTTAAGTCTTTATTTATTTTGAGTTAATTTTTGTATGAGGTGTAAGGAAGGGGTCCAGTTTCAGTTTTCTGCATGTGACTAACCAGCCTTCCCAATACCATTTATTAAATAGGGAATCGTTTCCCCATTTCTTGTTTTTGTCAGGTTTGCAAAGATCAGATGGTTGTAGATGTGTGGTGTTATTTCTGAGCCCTCTGTTCTGTCCCATTGGTCTATATATCTGTTTTAGTACCAGTACCATGCTGATTTGGTTATGGTAGCTTTGTAGTATAGTTTAAAGTCAGGTAGTGTGATGCCTCCAGCTTTGTTCTTTTTGCTTAGGCTTGTCTTGGGTATATGGGCTCTTTTTTTGATTCCATATGAAATTTAAGGTAGTTTTTTTCTAATTCTGTGAAGGAAGTCAATGGTAGCTTGATGGGGATAGCATTGAATCTATAAATTACTTGGGCAGTATGGCCATTTTCATGATACTGACTCTTCCCATCCATGAGCATGGAACGTTTTTCCGTTTGTTTGTGTCCTCTTTCATTTCCTTGAGTGATGGTTTATAGCTCTCCTTGAAGAAGTTCTTCACATCCCTTATAAGTTGTATTCCTAGGTATTTTATTTTAGCAATTGTGAATAGGAGTTCACTCATGATTTGGCTCTCTGTTTGTCTGTTACTGGTGTATAGGAATGTTGTGATTTTTGCACATTGATTTTTTATCCTGAGAATTTGCTGAAGTTGCCTATCAGTTTAAGGAGTTTTTAGGTTGAGATGGTGGGGGTTTCTAAATACAGAATTATGTCATCTGCAAACAGAGACAATTTGACTTCCTCTCTTCCTATTTGAATACTCTTTATTTCTTTCTCTTTCCTGATTACCCTGGCCAGAATTTCCAATATTATGTTGAATAGGAGTAATGACAGAGGGCATCCTTGCCTTGTGCCAGTTCTCAAAGGGAATGTTTCCAGCTTTTGTCCATTCAATACGATATTGGCTGTGGGTTTGTCATAAATAGCTTTTATTATTTTGAGATATGTTCCATCAACACATAGTTTATTGAGTTTTTTTTTAATTATTTTTATTTTTTATTTTTAGCAGAAAGGGGTGTTGAATTTTATCAAAGGCCTTTTCTGCAACTATTGAGATAATCAATTTTTCATTTGTACTGTTTATGTGATGGATTATGTTTATTAATTTGCATACGTCAAATGAGCCTTGCATCACAGGTATGAAGCCAACTTTATCGTGGTGGATAAACTTTTTGATTTGCTGCTAGATTCTGTTTGCCATTGCAAAAGGCTGAAAATTCCCAACACCAGAATGCCTCTTCTCCTCCAAAGGATCACCACTCCTCTCTAGCAAGGGAACAAAACTGGACAAAGATGAGTTTGATGAACTGACAGAAGTAGACTTCAGACAGGGGGTAATAAAAAAATTCCTCCTAGCTAAAGGAGCATGTTCTAACACAATGCAAGGAAGTTAAGAACCTTGATAAAAGGTTACAGGAACTGCTAACTGGAATAACCAGTTGAGAGAAGAAGATAAATGATGTGATGGGGAGAATGGAACCAAGCTGGAAAACACTCTACAGGATATTATCCAGCAGAACTTCCCCAATCTAGCAAGACAGGCTGACATTCAAATTCAGAAAATACAGAGAACATCACAAAGATACTTCTCGAGAAGTGCAATCCCAAGACACGTAACTATCAGATTCACCAAGGTTGAACTGAAGGAAAAGATGTTAAGGGCAGCCAGAGAGAAAGGTCTGGTTACCCACAAAGGGAAGCCCATCAGACTAACAGTGGATCTCTCTGCAGAAACCCTACAAGCCAGAAGAGAGTTGGGGCCAATATTCAACATTCATAAAGAAAAGAATTTTCAACCCAGAATTTCATATCCAGCCAAACTAAGCTTCATAAGTGTGGAAGGAGAAATAAAATCCTTTAGAGACAAGCAAATGCTGAGACATTTTGTCACTACCAGGCCTGACTTACAAGAGCTCCTGAAGAAAGCCCTAAATATGGAAAGGAAAAACCAGTACCAGCCACTGCAAAAACACACCGAATTGTAAAGACCATTGACACTATGAAGAAACTACATCAACTAATGGGCAAAATTACTAGCTAACATCATAATGACAGGATCAAATTCACACATAACTATATTAATCTTAAATGTAAATAGGCTAAATACCCTAATTAAAAGACATAGACTGGCAAATTGGATAAGGAGTCAAGACCCATCGATGTGCTGTATTCAGGAGACCCATCTCATGTGCAAAGACACACATAGGCTCAAAATAAAGGGATGGAGGAATATTTACCAAGAAAATGGAAAGCAAAAAACAAACAAACAAAAAAAAGCAGGGGTTGCAATCCTAATCTCTGATAAAACAGACTTTAAACCAACTAAGATTAAAAAAAAGACTAAGAAGTGCATTACATAATGGTAAAGGGATCAATGCAAGATGAAGAGCTACCAACTGAGTGCATAAACATATATGCACTCAATTGTTCTCTTTAAAGATTACTGCTGAAATTATACCTCTTCAACCTCCAGCCAAAGAAAGGATTCAAAATTCCATTTGATATTTATTTATATAAATTTATTTATACAAATTTACATATTTTTATAAATACTATTTCAATATCTGTTTAATGTGGTTCCAGTTTTTTAAAATCACTTGATACTTTGAAACATCTCACATTGTATATCACTAAGGTATATAATTTAAGTTTGTTATAATGATGTTCTTTAACTATTGGACCTCTGATAAGAAATATTTCTTCTTTGTCATATACATTTCAATGTATAGTGTTTTTTAGAATTAGGAATTTGATCAATTGTTCGTTCACTTCAGTAAAAATATGAGTTTCACAGTAGAATGTCAACCCACCTCCACTTACTCAACCCACTGGTAATCAAGATTCCATTCCTCTAAAACACATTAAATAATGCTGTCACACACCCAATATTCTTAGCTGGCCAATCATCCTTCTATAGTCTTGAATATGCCTATGCTCACTGGTTAAATTACAGGTTTACCAAGAAGCAGTTGGATTTGCCCTCAAAGTTGTTTCATTCACTTCATTTGTTGTCATTTTAAATTTAAATAAATATTCTGTAAATTATTAAGTATGTATGAAAGAAAAAAGAAAAAATATGTTTCTAGGAAAATTAAATGGAATGCTCTGAAAAGTCTTGAGAAAGTTAAATCATAAATTGAAGTTGAATTAGGTGGAGAAAAAATTCTAAAAATTTAAGAAATGTTTTTGTCTTCTAAGGGCTTTAATTTTAACTCCACTTTTACAGAATTCACTATTGAAAATTGTAACTGATGTGTTGTGATTGTAATTTATTCAAAAAGGAGAGCAAGTAACTAAGTAAAAGGCTTTGCCTATAAGAATTTGGTGAATAAATATATTCTTTCAGTTAAAATAACCTTTAAAAATAGGTTATATTTTATGATTCCCTTTAAATCTATGTTTTAGATTAACAGATTAACAAAAGTTTGTAATCCTGGATAGAATGGCACTACTGTATAATTAAATACTGATTCATCTGACTCCAAATCTTTTGCTTTTTATGACTATGGTAACATTATTCAATTCTTGCCTAATTTTTCATACCTTAAAACAAACAAAGGACAACAACAGCAAAAACCTTTAGTTGTATATTACCCTCTAGCCAAACCCTAAGTTTTCTTCTTTTCAAAGTTAAGCTCCTCAAAATAATGTACTATGATTTCTCCCTCCATTCACTCTGCAAGTTGCAGCAGCCAAAGCTTTGACAAATAAGTAATTCTGGCCACGGCCTGGAACTGCTGTTGAAAAGTTCACCCACGAGCCTTTCAATTAGACTTTCCTAATGGGTTCTATTCATCCCCATCTTGTTTGATTTCAGTAGTATTTTAGATGGTTGGTTGTTTTCTTCCTCTTCAAAATGTCTCCTTTCTTGATAATTCCTTCTACAGCACTGTGTTTTTTTGTTTGTTTGTTTGTTGTGTTTTCCTCAGTCTCCTGCAGGCCTTCTCTTCCTATTTACTTATTTTTCTCAGGATTTGTCAATGGTGCTTTTACATCCCTTTCTTTCATTCATTTTTCTGGTTATAAAAGTAAAATATGGCCATTATAGAATATTAGAAATTAAACATTATCTTGAAATCAATGCAAAACTTAAAATTATGTATAATCATGCCACCTATCAATTACTAGTGTCACATACTGATTATTTTCTCTGCCTTTTTATGCCTAACAGTGGTTAACAGAAATGAAATGATATTCATATTTAGTTTTGTTTTCTACTTTTTTTGTTAAATACTATTTTATAAAATTTCCAATAATATTAAATATTTCTTGAAAATGTGATTTTTATAGCTGGATAACATTTTATAAATTTGTGATGGTTTATTTAAGCATTCTGCCTTCCTTACTGACATTTAACTTGCTTCCATATATATTTATTTTTAACTCAAAATAAAAATTTTACTTTTTTAACAGTAGAGTTTAATTCACATTTATTGTCATAACAAATGCAACTTCCTTCTCTTTTCAATAAAGGAAAGAGAGTGTTTTTTTTTTTTTTCCCAAACACACACTAGAGAATGTATTTCTGTTTTTCTTCTCACAAATAGTTAACTCTTCGCTTGGCACAGAATTCTTAAGTCATGTTTTTGCCCTATGAAAACTTGATATTTCAGACTATGTTCTGAAATTTAGTATTGTGAAGCAGAAATATCTAGTCACTATGTTTTTATTTTTATGGGAATGTTTTTTCTTCCCATCTGTTTGCTTATAAAAACTTTTATTTACCTATGAACTTAACAATATTTACTAGGCTATGTCTGGATTGATTATCCAAAATTAACCCTGGTAGAGTAACTTCATCAAGAGCCAGCAGTGAAGAGTCATCAGCATTGACATCTTTTTCTAAAGTCATAAAACCAGGATTTTCTTAATGCAGAACTGGCTGACTACCAAATAACAGTATTATTAAATATATAGACGCTAATAAACATTCTTTAGACTTATGTAGCAATTTATACTTACAGAGACCTTGACAAATATGAAGATACACACATAATTCAACTCTGACCCAAGAATCATTTATTTGTTCATTTTTATGTTTCCTAGTTATAATATGTTTATATATGACTTAATGATTTACAGGAAACTGCAAGAACATCATTTAATTTGATTCTCCTCACAACTATGAGAGGGAAGTTTGATTATTACTTCCCTATTTTATGAATAAGAGAAATGATCCCCAAAGCAATTCAGTTACTTTCCCAACTTTGTCCAACTACCAAGTCTCGGAATAAGATTTTCAACCAGGTATTTTGTTTCAAAACAGTTTGTTATTCCCATTATTTTGGATTTTTTACATGATTTGTATAATTATGAGCCCAAAAGACAGCAAAGGAGCCCCTGTGGACTGTAGCAAGAATGGGTGTGATTCTCAGTATGTGCTGATAGGTTTCATCCTATCCACCTGCAATTTCACCATCTTGGCTTGATTATACAGGCCCTTAAAGAACTTATTTTTCTTCAGAAAGCCCATATAAAACACAGATTTTCAAAAAATAATTATACTTTTTTTTTTAAGGGAGCATATGTTAGTAAGCAAAAAGAATAACAACTAGTGCAAGAAATGTATGTTGACCAAAAAAAAAAAAAAAACAAAAAAAAAAAAAGGGGGAAGGAAGTAATTATTGAAAGAGAATAGGCCTATATATATACATATTTTTTTCTACTTCATTAGATACCTCTTGTATCAATTCTACTTGAAGATTCTGTAATACTCTAAATATCTTATAATTCACATGTTTTGAATTGTCACTTGATATAAAGTAGTTTCTTCATAATTTAAATACAAAATATTTTAAATTTCATAGGCACTACACTATAAATCCCCCAAATATATATATATATATATATATATATATATATATGCAGATTTTCATATTAAATACTTCATAGCATTGCTAAAAATTAGAATATATATATATTTTAAGGTAATAAAAATTAGGACACACTATATTGTAACAAGTGTGTAAGTTTTGTACCACATGAAAGTTGATACACTTGCTATTTGATTACTACAATATACCCATTATGATTAAATAGTATTGCTGTAAAAGGGTTCTTTACTTTCAGGATATTTTACTTGCACTTTTTGCATTTACTTGTGCTGTTTTTTAAGCCCCATTTTCCACAGATTCATGCTAAAGGGGCCAGGTGACAATCCCACACTCAATGCAGAAGAAGAACTCAGAACTTATGAATCCTCTCTTAGGGACAGAGGTGATGCCTGCCCTTTGCTCTGGAGGAAAACACTATCTCTATCTTCCAAGGATGTTTGCTATACAATAATCTTTAACAAATATCTCAGAACAAAGGAAAGTTAGTACTTCACGGTTAAAATGTGCAGAAGCACAAGGTACCCATGAAAAATTGTCTCCCCAAAGTCATTTGAAATACAGTTAGAACTTTGTGATAATTTCTGACTATATAAAATAAATACATATTCATATTAGCATTGTTGAGATATATGACCTTGCCTTTCCTTTACAGCTTTAATAGTTGATGTCTGGTAATAATGTCTGTGTGGTTCATGATTAGGAATCTATTGTTCAACTTCCCAAATATACAAAGTAAATAGCTATATGATGCCTGAATTAGTTTTGACCATTATTAAAGTTAACTTATGTCTTTTTTTATCTTGCTGCTGACTAGCATTTATGTCAATCAGAATGCAAAAAAAAGAAGACATAAGAAAACATTGCTTGGGAAAAGTAGTATTATGTTCACTAAATGTATATTTAAACATTTTTTTAAATTCTCTTATTTCCATCATTATATGAAACCTTACATAAAATTATAGTATGATAACTTATGAAAATCATGGAGAATATTGCTTGTTAAGCAAAATTCAAGTTCATATGTATTAAAATATTTGTAACTGATATGCACATATATACATATGTCTATATACTAAATATTATTATTGAGAATGCTTACATCTTCCAAAAAGAGAAATCCCTCCAGCATTCCACTATAAAACTAATGCAGCTCATCAATATATTTTTATATAGAGTATATATTAGAAAGTAAATATTATATATGTACATGTATAGTGTACATATATGCATATACATGTATACTATATATGTAGAATATATACAGTATATATTACATGTGTACATTGGACAAGCATATATGTATATGTGTACACATGTAATATATACTGTATGTAATATGTAGTTTCTAATATATACTATATATATTATACATATATACAACACTTACATATATAATATACACAGTATATGATCATATATATTAAGTAATATATACACTATTTATAATACACAGATTATATACATTTCAATGTAAACAACTTATTTTTAATATTATCTTAGATTCTCATATTTTGGTAATACATATAATTATCTAGTGCATAATTAATTAAATTCCTGCTTTTCATTCTAGTTTTAGATATTCTTAAATATATTTCTGCTCCTTTAAAATGAAAACAATTGGGAGGGGTTGGGGAGAAATAGAGGTGAAAGAGGCTAGAAAATACTTCTTCAAAAATAAATCTATCCACTATTCAAAAATGAGTCAAACTTTCATTATCACTCAAATAACTGCCAAGCAATTGAAATCCTTCTAATTGCAAGTACCCTAAACGTAGCTTATTGCCTTCCTTTCCTGTTTCCTGACTTCTCTGGGTCGTTTCATTCACACCTCTTTTTTAAGCCATCTAGGATTCTCTGTACAACTGAGCTTTAATGCTGGACACCTGGCCTTACAGTGTTTGCTTCTCTCTTTCACCTGCCAGCCCTTTGTTCCTCCTCAAGACTGAATGAACCCTATGAGTCCTGTCAGGCATGCACATATAGCAGCTTTTCTTGCATTCAATCTTAGACTAGTCCTTAAGTCTGGTAAATCCTTTCATTATTTTGCCTTACCCATTTAGCTGTTCCATCTATTTCGTGATCTCTAGAATCTTATAATCCACATGAGAATTATATCTAGATAAATGTGATACCTCCAGAACACCAGGGTGGAAGGAAGGAAAGGCATAACTGAAAATAAAAGTCATGTAAAACTCCCTGTTCTTGCTAGAAAATAGTTATAACTCATTGGGGTTGGTGCTCAAATTTAAAAATGCAAAAGATACAGGATTTGATATGTGTAATCAGTACTTAGGAAAATATCATATATCTCTTTCACAAAGCAGGTAAGCCCTACTTACCACTCAAGACATAATTTTTCATTCTTTGTCTGGTACCTCCCAGGATTTGTATCCCAGCTCTTTAGCTCCTCCTACACACAAAGCTCCTTTTACACTTCCAAAAATAATTTCTGATCTGACATCCCAGTGATATTGAGTCTATACCTCAACTTCCATCTGTTTCCCACTCTCAATTTCTATAGACTGTACAAGTAAGAATATGGTACTTGGCTTAGCATTCATTCCTTTTAATTATTCAGAAGTCTTTCCAAACTTTAGCCTTTTTCAAGTTCCTTCTTTCAGTCAATACAGACAACTTGCCTAGTTTAACTCAAACACAATTATACTTCTCAGAGACTTCTGTTAAAATGATGTCACTCCAGTGCTCAATAAAACAAATCCAGAAAAATATTTGTCACTCTAATTGTATGAAAAAAGAAAATAAAAATAATTATAACAAAAATTCTGTAAGCATTATTGAGTTTTAAAAAAAGAAGCAAGTAAGTTGGAAGGTCAAGGAATCTTACGGCAAGTCTTTAGTCAAATTAGATATTTCAATAGAACACTATGAAGAAGACAGCTTTGGAAATGAGATAAGTGGAGTAATTGTAAATCATTGAAATAATAAGGATAAGGGTCCTGTTTTTCATGGTCTCAGAACTGATAAGTTGTGACTAGGCTTTGATAACTTGCACTTGATAAGCCAGTTCCAGAGAAATATTTTCACAGTGAGTGCAGGGCTCAAGAGAACACTGATTTAGTCAGGTAACCGTAGAGAAATTTTAAACACTGATTCTCTCCTACCTCCTCCTGCTCTGTAGAACTGCTCCCAGGTTCTTGCCTGCTGTTCCTCCTCCTGTTCCATGTCCCATTGCCTGTGAGAAATATCACCAATTTTCACAATTAAGTAAAGAATCAGAATTAATTAATCTCTTAATGATACAATCTGAGAACTCAAGTGATATTTTTAGAAGTTATGAGAGAGAGGAGAGGAAAATTCTAATCCAAGAAAGAAAGAGAAAATTTTCCTAATGTAATATCTACATATACTGTCATTTGTCTGCTGCAGCATAGAGTAAGGACTATCAGTGGTGAAGGTGAATTCTAATTTACAGGAAAATATACTGGGAATGATGTGACAAGCAAAACTTGCAGCCTCATCTATAACTGTCTGGTATATCAAGTAAACTTAGTTAACTTGAGATTTTAAACTAAGAAACTAAATGAGCCCTCCCAACAGAACTGAACTTTTGTGAGGCCATATGTGAAAAGTGGAAGTAAAATGATTCTTGGTTTAAAAGATAAAGATAGGGGGGAAAAAAAAGCATAGTAGCACAGAATGCCATGGAGAAGCCCACGGGGAGGGGGAATTTAAATGAAGGACAAAGGAGACATAGATATAAATGTACTATAGGTCACCCAGTTAGACTGAGAAAATTTCAGAGAGCAAAAAAAAATGTGTTGAAATAAGACATGCAAAGATGTTTTAACTAGTGATAGGGAACCTCTGGGAAGAGGATTTCAGTAGTGTGTTTCAAGAATCCTTTTATTGTCTCTATCTTGATGGACATATTTACCAGTGACTTGGATGGGACCATGGATGCAAGTTGATATATCTGCACTAAGAACAAGGTAGACAGAAATCCTAATAACTGGTTTAGGCTTTTCAGTTCTTCAACTGGTCCCTCATTTTTCTTTCACTATTGCCCTTGATCTTTCCTACACTGACTCTTCCTTTCCCTTCCCATACAATCCTTCCTAACAACGTTGCTATATCCATGACCTTGTTTCCTAAATTATATTCACATCTTGGACCTCTCAAAATTGACTACCACCCCCACCATCCCACCAGCGCTATCCTTGCTAATGTCCTTTTTTAGGAAGGTGTCTTAGTCGTCAAATTTGATGGACTTCTTGTGTCATACCTCATCTTACTAGCCTCTCTTGTATTTACCTCCTTTGACAAATTCATCCTTATTACATTCTCTGTCATCTCCTTTGTGTCATTCCTCTTTGATTCCCTTAAAAACATTGGAATTCCTTATAATTCCTTTTGTCTTCTTACTCTCTGCTGCCTTTTAGGGCAATCTCACATACTTTTGTGGCCAAAACAAACACCAGATGCAGTCCTTTAACCCTGAGTCCCAGACCAAATATCTCCTCTATATGACATTCGACAAAACAAATTCAACAAAACTGCCATTGCTTTCTATGCCTAATCTAACCTTGTCCTCCAGAAGGCATGAGCTCAAAAAATAGAACCAGAAAACATGAGTCATCTATACTGGATTATAAATTCCTTCCCAACTTCATGCTGTATGTTCAGTGATGTGTTGGAAATCAGTTGAGTATAGTTAACCAGCTATAGTGTTTGTAGCAACAAGGAAGGCAATTTGATTGCAGGTTACTTGAATTCTTATAAAATCTTCATTAAAATATCATCTTAAAAAAACATAAAAAGGGCCATTTCAAATTCTGAGTGTTCATTTTCTTACTGAATTATTATCTTTATATTGCATTTTTCTTATGTTCATTATGTCAAAAAGTTTACACACTCAATTTTCTTTCTTGTATCATTCATATTTTAAGGATAAAAAGTTTGTGGTCTGTAAAGGCTTTCTTCCCACATTAGGAAATTACTGATTATTTCTATGTATAAAATTTCAGATTTGGCCTTTCAAGGAAAACAATGCATCTTAATTTTAAAATAGATGCTCTTATAAAGGATATGTTTTATTTTTCTACTGATATTTGGATGATATAAACATTCACGTATTCTTATTTGATAATTATTTGAGGGGTACCATAAAGGATTCATCTACAACTATACAAAACTTCCTTCTCCCTCTTATATGCAACCTTTCTAAAGTAGGAAGGGAAGAGCTGGGTTGCCAGATTCCAAACACACATGAAAACCATTGCACCTAAATTTAGAATTTTAAAAAATCTTTTCCATATTCCAATTTGGCTTTGATAAAATTTGAATCCTGAGCTACACTTTAAAAGTTATTCTTTTTTTTTTCTCTATCTAGGCTTAGGAGTAGGGTAATGCTGTTCATGAAGCACTTTATGTCATTATGTGTGTTAAGTCTAATTCTACAGAGGAAGTGAGCTGTTATAAAATCAAAGTATGTTCATTGGATTTGATGTAAGAATTAGAATGGTAGAGAAGGATAATGATTATTTTATTCCATTCATGAATAACAGAGAAAATAAACTCTTCTGCATGTCCTCTTGGCCTATATACCATGAGCATAGAAGCATAGATACAAGAAAATAAAAAATAACTAGTTGACCACAAATAAACAGTGATTCTTATTTCCAACATTCCAACCATTTTCCACTCAAAATATGCAAGAGTTCTGTAACCTGGAAGATCTTTTACCCCTTGTGATCTTTCTCCCCTGGTAACATTTAGTTATTGTTATGTAATAATCCTCCTCATCCAGTCCCCTTCCCCCAAGAAAATCTCAGTGGCTTAAAACAATAAGAATTTATTATTTTGCATGAGTCTATAAGTCATCTGAGTGTTTTTTGTTGTTGTTGTTTTTTGTGGTCTTAGATGGGCTCACTCAGTCATACACCTGTGGTCAGCTGCAGATTAAGTAGGTACCTCTGATAATCCAGGCAGATCTCTTTCACATGACTAATTAGCCATAAGCATGTGTAAGTCAATAATTCTCCATCAGCCTAGCCCAAGCTCAAGGAGGAGGCAGGAGCAGAAGTGCACAAGGCCTCTTCAGGCCTAGGCTCAGAACAGGCATACTTTCACTTTTGTCTCTTTCTTGGCCTAGATTTAAGTGGTGGAAGATGGACTCCACTTATTGTTGGAAGAAGCTGAAAAATATATCACAAGGAGATTTACTCCAGTTACTATTATGAATAATAATATATTCCAAAACATAATGGCTAAAAGCAATCTATTTTCCTCACAGATTCTGGGGGTCAGGAATTTAGACGAGAATGTAGTGGCTGTCCTTTACTGTTTTTAGGAAGACTTGAAGCTTAGGAGTAGCTTGGCAGCTGGAGGCTAGAATCATCTGAAGGTTCATTCATTCACATGTCTGGGACCTGGGTTGTGGAGGTTCAAAGATGAGTAGTCCTGAATGGGTAGCCTCCAGATGGCCTCTCCATGTAGTTTGGCTTCCACATAGTATAGTGGCCACAAGGCACTCAGACTTCTTATGTGGCAGTTCAGGGCTCCAAGCCCAGGCCTCCATGATAGAAGCTGCATTGCCTGTTATAACATATCTTTAGAAGTCATACAGCACCAATTCCATCATACTTAATTAATCAAGGCAATACAAGCCCACGTAGATTTAAAAGGACAAGAACTAGCCTCTATTCAATAGAATGTCAAAACCATGTTGTAGAAATTATGTGGGGCAGGAGATATTATTGCAGTGATCTTAAAAAAATACAGTCTGCTGTAATCCGCATTTTAGCCTCACCAATTTACATTCCTTCTATATGCAAAATACACTCCCATCTCCCCCTAAAACCTCTATTATGACATTAACTTAAAGACCAACAGTTCATTATTTAAATAAGGTCCAGGTGTGGATGAGGCTCCTTGAATATGATTCGTTGAGTTAGACTCCTAAAGTTTCTCTAGTTTTCTCTAATTCCGAGGATCTGTCAACTAAAGAAGCCCCCTGTCAGGCTGCTATGGAAAAACGCCCTCAAGAGTCTTAGGAGACCTAATACTTAACAGAAAAGTTTTGGGAGGCGTGGCCTTGAGTACTTAGAACGACTTTCATCTGTGTGAAAGGGTTTATGAAGTATCATTGTTAATCTTTCTGAGGTGTTAGCAGAGGATTGTCAGGTCATTGGTTTTATCTTGACCCTATTAGCGGAAACAGTTATCAGCCCACTCTGCCTCTTGATGGGGAAGTCAAAATATTATATTATAAAAGGACATGTGATTTAGGAGATATTGGTGTTATCATCTTTGGAAAACATAACCTACCATAGAGTAAAACCATGAAGTTAACTGAGTGGGATATAAACCTGATTAATCTACCACACCCTCTTAAAAAGTTATTGACTCACTTTTGGACAAATATTTATAGTGTTTTTTATGTTCCAGGTACAGTTCTAGATACTAGATAAAAAACAGTGAATAAAAAAGACATTCTATTCTCATAGTGTTTTACATTCTTATCATGGGATCAGAATAATAGGTAATAAGCAAAATATATAGTATATTAGTAGTGTGTGAAAAGAAGGGGGGAAAAAGCACAAGGAAGAAGACAGAAGGTATATGTGGTGGATTACAAGTTTAGGTATCATTATTAGGAAGTTCTCATTGAGAATATATTTTAGTAAAGACCCAAAAAAGGTGTGAGAGTGAGCCATGTAGATTTCAAGGGAAGAGAACTCCAGGTAGAAGATACCCAGATAACTCTGTAGCAGGTAAAAAGTTGTATTGAAATTATGGCAATGGAGGGAGCAAGTGGTAAGAAATGAGGTTGCAGTGGTAATGAGGGGCAGGTCATGTAGAAAGCTATTGGTCATTGTAAGTAATTAGACTTTCACTCTGAATGAAATAGGAAGCTACTAATGGGTTTTTCGTTTATGAGTGAAATGAACTAATTTCCCTTTAGACAAAATGACTTTGGCTCCTTTGTTGAGAACAGAGTAAAGAGGAATGGACAGAGCAGGGAAAGTGGTTAAGAAATTATTGAATTAATGCAGATTAAATGGGCTAAGGTGGTAGCAGTGGTGGTGACAAGAAGTAGCCTGATCCTGCATATATTTTGAAGGTGGGGACAACAGGACCCATTGAGGTATTGAATGTGGACTGTAAGGAAAAAAAAAAGTCAAGAATAATGCCAACATTTTTGGTTTGAACTATTTGATGGATTTTCTGGAAAGATGAAGTTGAGAAGATATGAAGGCAGGAAGAAAACTTGGTGCCTAAATATTCTGCTGTGTTTTAAGAGGATCAGCTGGTATACAAATTGATTCTTCTTTGCAAAACCAAGAACAACTGTGAGTTATTTGTTTCTTTATTTGTTTGTGGCATTGATAAATGAATTATACCCAGGGAGAAATGAGAGAACCTAGAAAAAGCATTTAAGAACTCTCAATTCTTTGTCTAATAAACTAGCTTTTGTTATGCTAGGCTCAGTGAGTCTAAGATCAGTCATTAAAACAATCTTTAATACTTTGTGTCCAAAAATATCTAAATAATGTTATTGTTAGTTCTTAAAGCTAAGGGTAAAAGCACATTCTCTTGCTTTTTACTTGTCCTTTTTTTTTGTGGGGTGGGGGGTATGGTTTCACAGTCCATCTAATGGATAACTTGTGGATTCTCTGAATGGCAGCCCTAGATATACAAGCATTTGCTCTTGCCGAACCTTCAGGGTGAGTGTCATTCCTTTTGCCCTTTATTTAGTTGAAATTCTCTCTATGCCTGAAGACTCATTTCAAGATCTCTATCTTCCATAAAGAGTTATCTTACTACTCTAGATAACACTTGTTTTTATAACAATCACTTTTTATTCTCTCATTTTTTTTGTGTTAGGTTTCCCTTTCTGTTTAAATTATAACAATTTTTGGGAGGCAACATATCCCATGCTGAGAAGGAATTCATCACATGCACTGATGCATTTGTGATTTCATAAAAACAGAACTGGGCTTTTAGTCAAAAAGCATGATTTAAAATGAGTCTTCACTTAAACGTTACTGGCTATTGATTAAGTAATGTCAAACAATTATACTCAACTTTTCCAAGGTTTAGTTTGCTCATTAATACTGATGAAATATTTCACCGAGTTTGAAATGTGTTTGATTTCCCAGCATTATGGGGAGGATTGAATAAAGTGCTATGTCAATATTAGGAATATTCTACTGCAAATGTAGTTGTGTTATACTCTAGATCAGAGTCTCCATTATGGGCAGCACTGGTCACCCAGCACCATATCAAGCCAGGCTGGTCAGGAACTATTCAGGCTGGTTGACTTTTTCCAACACTTCAGCAGTTCTCTCTTTAATGATTTCCACATAGCTAGATTTTTCATGAAGCTTCTCATTTATTTTACCTTGAATATTTTGAGTTTCCAAATAGCTAGAGTTTTAATATGTCAAAAAGTTCTCTGGGTGAGTTTAGCATTGTCATAAATGGAGCACTTTGAGATATAAATGATGAGAGGGACAACTTGCCTTTAATTTCATTGATTACTATCAACTGCCAATCAGGCCGTACTTACCCCACCTGCTAACTAATCCAAAAGCAACGCTTAGCTTAGAGAAAAGCAAAGGTAATATGCAAAAAGCCGACAGTTTCAACTGTTAACAATATCATTAATAAACCATTTTCCAGAAGAGTTTTTAATTATTCATTGACATTTTATTGTTATTAACAATACATTTATTGAGCACCTATCAAGTACTAAGATTCCAAAAATGTTATAAAACACAGCAACTGCTCTTGTGTCTTTTAAAATCCATTAAAATATACACAATTTTTTCAGGTGTGTACATGTGCTCAACGTTCTAGTGCATACTTAACTGTACTAAGGGGAGAGTGAGAAATCCAAAAGCAAGAGATGTTAAACAGATTAAAAAAAAAAAAAAAAAAAAAGTTGGTTCCCTAAGTTTACATGAAGAATGTGTTTACCTAAAGGCTTCTAAGAGACATTTTGATAAAAACAGTTTATGAGATCCACTTCTATCAATGAGAACTTTCTTTCCTCAAAATCTGCTTCTGCTTACATCTCTTTAAAAGGACTACTTTTTATATGCAGGGGGACATTAATTCATTTTCTAATTACAGAAGCGGAAACTTAGGGTGACATAAAAAAAAAAAAAAAACAGCAGAAGGAAGTAGAATTAAAGTACCATGAAGATAGAGACTATGACTATTTTGCAAATTCCCAGGACTCAGGAGGGAGATTGAAACATAGCAGGTACTCTACAATAAATATTTTTCGAAGGAGTGGATGGATGGATGGATGGATGGGTGGATGGGTGGATGGAGATGTGAATTAATTAAATGAAACCCTTCAAATTGCGATTATTAACTCTAGGACAAAAATCTGCATTTGGGATATGGAAATGAGAACCTTATTAGTGACAAAATTCTGAATCTTGCTGTCTGGTTCCCAATTTCCTCATATCTTAAAGAAAATGATTGGATATTTAAGGTCATTTCCAGGTCTAAAATAAAATACTTTGATAATATGATGACTTAACGTTTTGAGTCTTATGTTCAGCTATGATTAATCTCTGAACCAGTAATTTGGAATGTATTTTTAATAATAACAATATTAATTACTAACTGACTTCATGCATTAGTTAGCTAAATAATCAATAACATTTCTACAGGGTAAGAATCATTATGTGCCTCTTTATCCAAAATGAGGAAACCGAGGTTTACACAGATAAGTAACTTGCCCAAGGGCACAGAGGTGGACATGATAGAGTTGAGGCTATGGATCAGGTCTGGCTCACTCTGATTCCCATGCCTGGAACTGTTGTCTCTTATTGAACACACCTTCTTTTATAAGAATTTGTGTGTAAAAGGTCCATAACTTGAGAAGAGGTACAATGTTGTTTCCTTACAGCTAGGCCAGTCACCAGTTTTGCTGGGCTGGACATAGGGTTAGGATTAGGAAATTCCATCAAGCATGAAACAAGACGAAGATGAATATCTTGTGTCCATGTGTTCCGGATTCAGTCACAAGGCAAGAGAGCAGATAACAGGGCAGAAGGAACTAAGAGTATGGGGCAATTTTGGGGGACTGAGGGTAAAGGCAATTTGAAATTTCGGACAGTAGCCAGAAATCGGGTATTATAGAAGAACAAAAAAAGATCAGAACGATAGCAAGCCAGAGAGCAGAGCACATGATAGTGCCCATTTACCTTAATCACTAGAGCAGATCCCTTCTGGTGGGATTTTTTTTTTTTTTTTTTTTTTTTTTTTTTTTTTTTTTTTTTTTGTCATTGCATATAGGAATTTTCGATTGCAGGTCTGGGAACAGCATGAAGAAGCAGAATTGGCGGCTCCAAGCTAACCGGGGCAGGGGATCAGTGGTAGTTGCTGGTGAGCAACTCCTGACACCTTAGCATGCCTTCTTAGTGCTTGAGACTTTCACTATACGTTCAGTCCCTTTTACAAGGGGAAATTAGTTCTGCAGCATATATCGTAGCTTCCCAGCTGGAAGAGTGTGATTATGGATTGCTGGAGTCCACCACAGCTGATGGGTTCTTTCTTTTTTCCCCGTCAGGAAAAAGTGACTCATGGAAATCATATATTGGTGTCATATACATAACTCTTCCCCTCCCTGCCCTTCTGCGCCACCCCCAATATACTAACTCACCATTGGCATAAATCTACTTTTGTAATTATACATTGCAAGTATTTGCAAGATGCTCTTCTAGGTGGAGGAGATGAAAAGATGAAAGAGATATGATTCCTGCCTTTGAGGAGCTCACAGTCTAGATGGGAGAGAGACATGCATAAGCCAATAATCATAACTAACAGATATGGAGCACTTATAGCAAGGCAGATGCTATTATACTTATTATATATATTAGCTCATTTAATCCTCAAAGCTACCCCATGAGGTAGGAGTCTTATCTTCACTTTATAGATGAAGATACTCATGCACAGAGGGGCTAAGTAAATCACTCAGGATCACTCAACTGATGAGTTGGAACCCAGAATTCTAAACCAAACAATATGGCCCCAGAGCCTGTCTTCTGAAGATGACATACTGCCTTCTCATAAATAAAAAAGTGCTGACTACAATTATCAGAGCAAGAATTGAGACATACAGAAAAGGAAAATGGCCACATGAAAAGAGTAAAGACTTGCAGTGAGTAGGGTAAGTGGGATTATGTTGACTGTCATATGATTTTTAACACACTTTTCAATTTTTCTGTACCTTAAGTTATTCATGGGGAGGACAATACATATGTTCAGGTGTTATTGTAAAGATAAGAAAGACTGTATAGAAAATACCACAGTGCCTGGCATATTAGATATTTAATAAATGATGCTTATAATTGAATAGTGGTAGTTGTGCTTGCTGTTGTTATTATTGTGATGTTGTACATAAGCACTGTAGGGACACAAAGGAATAGTGACTGATTCTGTCTGAAGAGGGGAGATGGCTGAGGAAAGATATTGTGAGGCTTGGCATAAAAGATGGCATTTGAACTGCACCTTGAAGGATCATCATTTTCTGGACAGACGAAGAGAAGAAATGCATTCTAAATAGAGAAAACATGTGCATGACATATTTGGAAAATATCAAGTTTTTGTTGGTTTGGATAAATCATGGTGTGTGTATCTGCATGTTTGCGTGTGTGTCTCTGTTGAGAGTGACTGCAGATGACAGTATAAAGATTTGAAGGACACAAATTGTGAAAACCTTGCAAGTCATTGAATTTAGCCCTAAACACAAAAAATACGAAAGGTTATGTGGTAACTAACTCAGCAGTTTTTTGGATCCCTCTAAATAGTTTTTTAATGGAATGTTTCCTTTTCTTCCTTCTAAATATTTTAAAACACAGTAATACTGCTTTATAAGACAATTATATGGTGTTGAACAGCTGGCCAAACTTTCAGTTTCATTTTACTCTAGAGTTACTATGTGTAACTCTATCCATCTACAATTCATGAGCAAATCAGCCAGTGTTAGAAATGGATGATGAAGAATAAATGTGACAGAAATATTCCATTTATTGACTTGTTGGAACTGTTGCCTTTACTGGTCACCCACCCTACTTTTGACCCAGACATAAAATGGCAAAGCCCCATTGCTCAACATTTAGATAAGAACCCTTTTTCTTTTTCATTTTCTTTTTTAAATTTCAACCTTTAGTTTAGATACAGGGAATACATGTGCAGATTTGTTACATGGTACTATTGCATGATGCTGAAGTTTGGAGCACAGGTCCTGTTACCCTAGTAGTGAGCATGGTAACTGATAGGTAGTGTTTTAACCCACCCACTCCCACCCTCTAGTAGGCCACGGTATCTATTGTTCTCATATTTATGTCCATGTGTGCTCAGTGCTTAGTTCCCACTTATTAGTGAGAACATGTAGTATTTGGTTTTCTGTTCCTGTGTTAATTTGCTTAGGATTATGGCCTCCAGCTCTATACATGTTGCTGCAAGACATTATATCATTCTTTTTATGGCTGCATAGTATTTCATGGTGTATATGTCCACATTTGCTTTATCCAATCTACTATTGATTATCACCTGGGATGATTTCATGTCTTTACTAGTGTAAATAGCATAGCTATGAACATACAAATACATGTGTCTTTTTGGTAGAATGATTTTTTAAATTTATACCCATTAATAGGATTGCTGGGTTGAAGAACCCATTTTTTGATTGTTGTTAAATTTAATTCTCCCTGTGAAGGGGAATAAACAGTATGTGTGTGTCTACGTATGTGTCTTTGAGTGTGTGAATGACAAAATTCTTGTTTATATAAATATTGTATACACTTGTTTGAAACCATCTGATGTCTCACTTTCCCAGCACTAAAACAAAATGAAACAAAAGCACACCAATAAGTAAATAAGTGCTTCGCCAAAAAGATATTACTTCTGGGGACAATTACTAAGTAAAATAAGCCTAAAAGTTTTTGAAGAATGAAGAAATAGAAAAACAAAATGGTATTATTTCCTTTGGTCTTTAGTCAGAAGGACAAATCCAACTACAATGATTTTGTAGCCTTATCTAAAAGCCAATTAGGGGGAACCTCCATTTGCTCTCATTGCTAACATATAGTATAGTCAAGACACCTTTTGAACAACTATTTGACTCTTCAGCAGTTAATGCTATTGTAGCTGATTCTCATCACTTTCTTTTCTCACGTGACCCCTGGGATATACAAATGATCACATAGCAGATAATTGTATACAATTGTTTATTTAGTATTCCATCAGAAATATTATTGTTACTATTGTTTTAATGAAAATTACCAAATAATCTTAATCTGGATTATTCAAAGGAATGCCTTCTGTTCCTTTGAATGAATTGAATTTTGCTGTACAATTCCTTAGCAAAGAAAGTTATTACATATGGTTCCTTGTGCTTCCTTTGCTTAGGTTTGCAGACAACAAGATGAATTATTTTAATTTTTTTCTTAGAAGTTCATCAGGCTAACTGTTTAATCATTTTTATTGCCCGTCTCATCTCAGTTATATTAAATCTAATTTTCCTATATTTGAGTACATTGGTAAATACCAAATTATTTTTAATATTCAAATATTTGTCTCATCAGAATTATATAAACAGTGTTTTCCTGTCATTGTAAAGTGAATATTTAACATGTCCAGTTCTCAAACTGTTTTCGTTTTTGACTCCATTACATTTCTAATAAAGTCAAATCTGCCGTAAATGAAAGGTACATTCTGTCCGTTATATATGCCTTGCTTTTGCTTCCACTGAGTGAAGTTTAAAAAATTATTGATACCAATTGTACTAGCCTGATTTTTCAAGTATAAGGTCATTTTTACTTACATATACTCCTTCAAAATCATTTATCTACCTTGTCATAATGCATGCTAACAACACCCTTCAATTCAGTATTATCTGCAAATTTCATTAACATATTGTTTACTTCCTTTCCAGGTGATTGATGTAGATACTAAATACAACTATAGTTAACATCAGTCTCTTCCTAACTTGATTAGAAATTTCTTCAAAATAAAATAGCATTTTTAGTATTACTCCTAATTTGTAGTTCTTCGATCAATTTTGTTTTCTAATGGTATGAGAATGTCCAATGAAACTTAATTTTAACTTTTGAAAGTCTGTCTCAGATTGCTAAAATAAAACATGTTCTGCTTTCTGTATTTCTCACGTTAAGTGATTCCAATTCTGTAAAAATTGTAGGCAACTTCATTAACCCATAAAAGTAATTTATAAATCCAAGTTGCCTATGAAACATGACACGATCATCTTTGGGAGACTTAAATGTCTACAGAATTTCTCTAGGGCTTTATAATATTCCTGGTCTTCTGAGAGATTCCATTTATATTTCATTTGGAAATGTTAATTCCTATGAAACTAAGGTATTCTTGTTTTTTTTTTTTTTTTTTTTTTTTTTTTTTAATATACTTTAAGTTCTGGGATACATATGCAGAATGTGCAGGTTTGTTACATGGGTATTCATGTGGCATGGTAGTTTGCTGCACCTATTAACCTATCATCTGCATTAGATATTTCTCCTAATGCTACCCCGCCCCTAGCCCCACATCCTCTCTCAGGCCCCAGTGTGTGATGTTCCCCTCCCTGTGTCCCTGTGGTCTCATTGTTCAACCCCACTTAGGAGTGATGATATGCAATGTTTGGTTCTCTGTTCCTGTGTTAGTTTGCTGAGAATGATGGTTCCCAGCTTCATCCATGTCCCTACAAAGGACATGAACTCCTCCCTTTTTATGACTGCATAGTATTCCATGGTGTATATGTTCCACATTTTCTTTATCCAGTCTATCATTGTTGGGCATTTGGGTTGGTTCCAAGTCTTTGCTATTGTGAATAGTGCTGCAATAAGCATACGTGTGCATGTGCTTTATGGTAGAATGATTTATAATCTTTTGTGTATATACCTAGTAATGGGATTGCTGGATCTAATGGTATTTCTGGTTCTAGATCCTTGAGGAATCGCCACACTGTCTTCCACAAAGGCTGAACTAACTTACACTCCCACCAACAGTGTAACAGCATTCCTATTTCTCCATATCGTCTCTAGTATCTGTTGCTTCATAACTTTTTAATGATTGGCATTCTACTTGGCGTGAGATAGTATCTCACTGTGGTTTTGATTTGCATTTCTCTAATGACCAGTGATGACAAGCTTTTTTTCGTATGTTTGTTGGCTGCATAAATGTCTTCTTTTAAGAAATGTCTGTTCATATCCTTTGCCTACTTTTTGATAGGGTTTTTTCTTGTAAATTTGTTTAAGTTCCTTGTAGATTCAGGATATTATCCCTTTGTCAGATGGATAGGTTGCAAAATTTCCCTCCCATTCTGTAGGTTGCCTGTTCACTCTGATGATAGTTTCTTTAGATATGCAGAAGCTCTTTAGTTTAATGAGATCCCATTTGTCACTTTTGGCTTGTATTACCATTGCTTTTGGTGTTTTAGTCATGAAGTCTTTGCCCATGCCTATGTCCTGAATGGTATTGCCTAGGTTTTCTTCCAGGATTTTTATGGTTTTAGGTCTTATATTTAAGTCTTTAATCCATCTTGAGTAAATTTTTGTATAAGGTGTAAGGAAGGGGTACAGTTTCGGTTTTCCGCATATAGCTAGCCAGTTTTCTCAACACCATTTATTAAATAGGGAGTCCTTTCCCCATTTCTTGTTTTTGTCAGGTTTGTCAAAGGTCAGATAGTTGTAGATGTGTGACGTTATTTCTGAGGCCTCTGATCTGTTCCATTGGTCTATATATCTGTTTTGATATCAGTACCACGGTGCTTTCATTACACTAACTTTGTAGTAGTGTTTGAAGTCAGGTAGTGTGATGCCTCCAGCTTTGTTCTTTTTGCTTAGGATTGTCTTGACTATACAGGCACTTCTTTGGTTTCATATGAAATTTAAAGTAGTTTTTTCTAATTTTGTGAAGAAAGTCAATGGTAGTTTGACGGGGATAGCATTGAATCTATAAGTTACTTTGGGTGGTATGGCCATTTTCACGATATTGATTCTTCCTGTCCATGAGCATGGAATGTTCTTCCATTTGTTTGTATCCTCTCTTATTTCTTTGAGCTGTGGTTTGTAGTTCTCCTTGAAGAGGTCCTTCAAATTCCTTGTAATTTGTATTCCTAGGTATTTTATTCTCTTCGTAGTGATTGTGAATGGGAGTTCACTCATGATTTGGCTGTTTGTCTATTATTAGTGTATAGGAATGCTTGTGATTTTCGCACATTGATTTTTTCATCCTGAGACTTTGCTGAAGTTGCTTATCAGCTTAAGGAGATTTTGGGCTGAGATGATGGGGTTTTCTAGGTATACAATCATGTCATCTGCAAAGTGAGACAATTTTACTTCCTCTCTTCCTATTAGAACATGCTTTATTTCTTTATTTTGCCTGATTGCCCTGATCAGAACTTCCAATGCTATGTTGAATAGGAGTGGTGAGAGAGGACATCCTTTCTTGTGCTGGTTTTCAAAGGAATGCTTCCAGCTTTTGCACATTCAGTGTGATATTGGCTATGGATTTGTCATAAATAGCTCTTATCATTTTGTGATACCTTTCATCAATACCTAGTTTATTTATAGTTTTTATTATGAAGGTGTGTTGAATTTTATCGAAGGCCTTTTGTGTATCTGTTGAGAAAATCATGTTTTTTTTTTCATTGGTTCTATCTATGTGACAGATTACACTTATTGATTTGCATATGTTGAACCAACCTTGCATCCCAGGGATGAGGCTGACTTTATCGTGGTAGATAAGCTTTTTGAAGTGCTGCTGGATTTGGTTTGCCAGTGGTTTACTGAGGATTTCACATCCGGGTTCATCAGGGATATTGGCCTGAAATTTACTCTTTTGTTGTTTCTCTGCCAGGTTTTGGTATCACAATGAGGCTGACCTCATTAAATGAGTTAGGGAGGAGTCCCCCTTTTTCTATTGTTTGAAATAGTTTCAGAAGGAATGGTATCAGCTCCTCCTTTTACCTCTGTTAGAATTCAACTGTGAATCCTTCTGGTCTTGAGATGACTGATTGGTAGGCTATTAATTACTGGCTCAATTTCAGAACTTTTTATTGGTCTATTCAGGGATTTGACTTCTTTCTGGTTTAGTCTTAGAAGGGTGTATGTGTCCAGGAATTTATCCATTACTTCTAGATTTTCTAGTTTATTTGCATAGAGGTGTTTATAGCATTCTCTGATAGTAGTTTCCTTTTCTGTGGGATCAGTGGTGATATCCCCTTTGTCATTTTTTATTGTGTCTATTTGATTCCTCTCTCTTTTCTTCTTTATTATTCTGGCTAGTGGTCTATTTTGTTAATCTTTTCAAAAAACGAGCTCCTGGATTCATTGATTTTTTTTTTTTTTTTCCCGAAGGGTTTTTTGTGTCTCTATTGCCTTCATTTCTGTTCTGATCTTATTTCTTTTCTTCTTCTAGCTTTTGAATTTGTTTGCTCTTGCTTCTCTAGTTCTTTTAATTGTGATATTAGGGTATTAATTTTAGTTCTTTCCCACTCGCTACTGTGGGCATTTAGTGCTAAAAATTTCCCTCTAAACATTGCTTTAGCTGTGTCCCAGAGATTCTGGTATCTTTTGTCTTTGCTCTCATTGGTTTCAAAGAACTTATTTATTTCTGCCTTAAGTTCATTATTTACCCAGTAGTCATTCAAGAGCAGATTGTTCAGTTTCCATGTAGTTGTGTGCTTTTGAATGAGTTTCTTAATCCTGAGTTCTAATTTGATTGCACTGTGGTCTGAGAGAGTGTTTGTTATGATTTCTGTTCTTTGCATTTGCTGAGGAGTGTTTTACTTCCAATCATGTGGTCAATTTTAAAATAAGTGCAATGTGGTGCTGAGAAGAACATGTATTATTCTAATTTTTGGTGGAGAGTTCTGTAGGTGTCTATTAGGTCCGCTTGGTCTAGAGCTGAGTTCAAGTCCTGAATATCCTTGTTACTTTTATTTCTCGTTGATCTGTCTAATATTGACAGTGGGGTGTAAAATCTCCCACTATTATTGTGTGGGAATCTAAATCTCTTTGTAGGTCTATAAGAACTTGTTTTATGTATCTGGGTGCTTCTGTATTGGGTGCATATATATTTAGGCTAGTTAGCTCTTCTTGTTGCATTGATCCCTTTACCATTATGTAATGCCGTTTTTGTCTTTTCTGATCTTTGTTGGTTTAAAGTCTGTTTTATCAGAGACTAGGATTGCAAGCTCTGCTTTGTTTTGCTTTCCATTTGCTTGGTAAATATTGCTCTATCCCTTTATTTTAAGCCTATATGTGTCTTTGCACATAAGAGGAGTCTCCTGAATACAGCACACTGATGGGTCTTGACCCTTTATCCAATTTGCCAGGCTGTGTCTTTTAATTGTGGTACTTAGCCCATTTACATTTAATATTAATATTGTTATGTGTGGAGTTGATCCTGTCTTTATGATGCTAGTTGGTGATTTTGCCTATTAGTTGATGCAGTTTATTCATAGTGTCAATGGTCTTTACAATTTGGTATGTCTTTGCAGTGGATTGTACAGGTTTTTCCTTTCCATGTTTAGTGCTTTCTTCAGGAACAAGGCAGGGCTGGTGGTGACAAAATCTCTCAGCACTTGCTTGCCTTTAAAGGATTTTATTTCTCCTTCCACAATTATGAAGCTTAGTTTGGCTGGATATGAAATTCTGGGTTGAAAATTGTTTTCTTTAAGAATGTTGAATATTGGCCCCCACTGTCTTCTGGCTTGTAGGGTTTCTGCAGAGAGATCCACTGTTAGTCTGATGCGCTTCCCTTTGTGGGTAACTAACTTGACCTTTCTCTCTGGCTGCCCTTAACATTTTTTCCTTCATTTCAACCTTGGTGAATCTGAGAGTTATGTGTTGTGGGGTTGCTCTTCTCGAGAAGAATCTTTGTGGTGTTTTCTCTATATTTCCTGAATTTGAATGTTGGCCTGTCTTGCTAGGTTGGGGAAGTTCTCCTGGATAATATCCTGAAGAGTGTTTTCCAACTTAGTCCCATTCTCCCCGTTATTTTCAGGTACGCCTATCAGATGTAGATTTGGTCTTTTCACATAGTTCTGTATTTCTTGGAGGTTTTGTTCATTCCTTTTCATTGTTTTTTCTCTAATCTTGTCTTCACACATTATTTCTTTAACTTGATCTTCAATCTCTGATATCCTTTCTTCAGCTTAATCAATTCAGCTATTGATACTTGTGTATGCTTCACAATGTTCTCGTGCTGTGTTTTTCAGCTCCATTAGGTCATTTGTGTTCTCTCAACTGATTATTCTAGTTAGCTCTTCCTGTAACATTTTATCGAGGTTCTTAGCTTCCTTGCATTGGATTAGAACCTGCTCCTTTAGTTCAGAGGAGTTTGTTATTACTCACCTTCTGAAGCCTACTTCTGTCAATTTGTCAAACTCATTCTCCATCCAGTTTTGTTCCCTTGCTGGCAAGGAGTTGTGATCCACTGGAGAAGAGGCATTCTGGTTTTTGGAATTTTCAGCCTTCTTTTCTCCTCATCTTTGCGGATTTATCTATCGTTGGATTTTGATGCTGAGGACCTTTGGAAAAGGTTTTTGTGTGGGTGTCCTTTTTGTTGATGTTGATGTTACTGCTTTCTGTTAGTTAGTTTTCCTTCTGACAGTCAGGCCCCTTTTCTGCAGGTTTGCTGGAGTTTGCTAGAGTTCCTCTCCAGACCCTGTTTGCCTGGGTATCATCAGCAAAGGCTGCAGAATAGCAAAGATTGCTGCCTGCTCCTTCTTCTGGAAGCTTCATCCCAGAGGGGCACCCACCAGAAATCCAGCCAGAGCTCTCCTGTATGAGGTGTCTCTTAAGCCCTGCGGGGAGGCACGGGGGTCAGGGACCCACTTGAGGAGGCAGTGTGTCCCTTAGCAGAGCTCGAGTGCTGTGCTGGGAGATCTGCTGCTCTCTTCAGAGCCTGCAGGCAGAAACATTTAGGTCTACTGAAGCTGCATCCACAGCCACCCCGTCTGCTAGGTGCTCTGTCCCAGGGAGATGGGAGGTTTTTCTATAAGCCTACTCAAGCCTCAGTAGTGGCAGATGCCCCTCTCCCCACCAAGCTCAAGTGTCCCAGGTTGACTTCAGACTGCTGTGCTGGCAGCAAGAATTTTAAGCCAGTGGATCTTAGCTTGCTGGGCTCTATGGGGCAGAATCCACTCAGCTAGACCACTTGGCTCCTTGGCTTCAGCCCCCTTTCCAGGGGCATGAATGGTTCTGTCTCACTGGTGTTCCGGACCACAGCTAGCTTGGTGTCCGCCCAAACGGCCATCCAGTTTTGTGCCTAAAACCTAGGGCCCTGGTGGTATAGCACCTAAGGGAATCTCCTGGTTTGTGGGTTGTGAAGACTGTGAGAAAGCAGAGTATCTGCACTGGAGTGCACTGTTCCTGAAGGCAGGGTCCCTCAGGGCTTCCCTTGGCTAGGGGTGGGAGTTTCCTGACCTCTTGGATTTCCCAGCTGAGGTGAAACCCCACCCTGCTTCCACTTGCCTTCTGTGGCCTGCACCCACTGTCTAACCAGTCCCAGTGAGATGAACCAGGTACCTCCAGTTACCTCAGTTGGAAATACAGAAATCACCCACCTTCTGTGTTGATCTCCCTGGGAGCTGCAGACTGGAGCTGTTCCTGTTTGGCCATCTTACCAGCCACCCACCCTCTTGTTTATTTTTTTTATTTTTTTTATTTTTTATTTTTTTGAGACAGAGTCTTGCTCTTGTTGCCCAGGCTGGAGTGCAATGGCACAATCTCAGCTCACTGCAATCTCTGCCTCCCGGGTTCAAGCGATCCTCCTGCCTCAGCCACCTGAGTAGCTGGGATTACCTCGTAGAATTCAGTTGGGTATTTACTTTATTCTAATTTTACTTGCCTTTTAGTGTAAATGATTATATAAAGTATTTCTTCCAGTTGATGTGTATGGAAAAGGTGAATTGTGTATTAGTTACTTATAGAATTTTTGTTTTAAGTTGGCCTCCATTTTTATTGGTCACCTGTAAATAGGCAATTGATAGTTTTTTTCTATCTCCCCTACAATCCAGAAATTAAAACAATCTAATCACAGGTCACATCAAAATGATAATTTAAATGAGACTGTCTGCTACATAGCTGCCAAGAAGTTTTCAGCACATAACATGAACCATGTAATTATGAGGTAATCCCCATGACAACAAAATATATTTTATGTAACAAAGACTCTAGTTTCCTGCGAAGATTTTAGCATTACAAATGAAGAAGTTTGGCACCGTATATTTTCCTATGTCTCATTCCTTCTCCCCAAACAGATTTGGCTGATTGATTTTGTTACTGTCATCCCTTGTTAGGGATGAGGAACATTAAGACAATGTGGGTCAATGAGAGAGCAAGAGAGATTTGCTGGGTGTTCTGGAAAAGGAACTCCTTCTCAATAATTCCATATCTTTTCTCTCTCTACTTCTTGATCTCTTCTGACCATTTTCTGATATTTCCTACCAAAGCCACATGCACAGCCATAAAGCCCAGACTGCCACTGGCAGCAAACCTGCCACCATGAGGGGAACCATCTAAGACTGAAGCCTGAGTGTAGGGAACCAAGTAGATGCAAAGAGCCTGTCTTAATGACCTCACTAAGCCAGCAGAAAAACCTGGGACCCACCCTGAAGCACACTGTTGCCTGCTCATTTACAAACACACAAATGCCCTTTCTCTATAAGTCGATCCAAAGAGGATTTGTTACATGGAGCCAAAAGCATCCTAATTAGTCATTGAGCACACACTTTGTAAGCTAAAGCTAACCAAATAGGAACGAGTTTGTATTGGTTTAGTAATCATGCAGATTCTTGTTTAGATTGGATATCAAAATCAAACTTTTCAAACTTAATGTATATTCTGTATCATAATGTCTATTAAAAGAAGATTTTGAAAACAGTCAAAGGTTACAGAGCTAGTCAGTTGAAGAGTCAGAATTTATCCCTAGGCAGTCTGGCTGCAGAGCCTGTGCTTTTAACCAGCAAATGAGAGAGGATACTGCAGGGATTTTGACAAGCATGCTCAAGATGGAGCAGAACCAAAAACTAGTAGTGTCCAAAAAAAAAAAAAAAAAAAAAAAAGAGAGAGAGAGAAAGAGAGAGAGACAGAGAGGATAGAGTGACACAAAGAAAACAGAGTGATCAGAAATGTGCAATGCAACAGAAAAATCAAATATGAAAAGATCTTAAATTAAGCCTTCATATGAATTGAATTTTACTTACTGCTGGATTTAGAAAAGCCAGGTACTCAATACCTGCTGGCCTGCTAATCTGGGGGTAGTAATTTAAATAATAAATTAATAGAGGAGAAAAGTAAATGTATCACGTATTTAATTTTTGAGGTTACTAATACTGGTATTACTGTTATTATTATTATTTTATCTATATCACAAACCCAACATGGAGTCTTTTCATCCCTAAATCTTCTCCATGTGTTCTCCAAAAATATGTGTTCTCTTGAAACCCTTTGCGTCTCTTAGTGTCTATTAAGTTAGTGCAAAAGTAATTATGGTTTTTGTAATTAAAAGCAATGACTTATTATTATTATTATACTTTAAGTTCTAGGGTACATGTGCACAACGTGCAGGTTTGTTACATATGTATACTTGTGCCATGTTGGTGTGCTGCACCCATTAACTCATCATTTACATTAGCTATATCTCCCAATGCTATCCCTCCCCTCTCCCCCCTCCGCACCACAGGCCCCATTGTGTGATGTTCCCCTTCCTGTGTCCAAGTGATCTCATTGTTCAATTCCCACCTAAAAGTGAGAACATGCGGTGTTTGGTTTTCTGTTCTTGCGATAGTTTGCTGAGAATGATGGTTTCCAGCTGCATTCATGTCCCTACAAAGGACGCGAACTCATCCTTTATTATGGCTGCATAGTATTCCATGGTGTATATGTGCCACATTTTCTTAATCCGGTCTGTCACTGATGGACATTTGGGTTGATTCCAAGTCTTTGCTATTGTGATAGTGCTGCAATAAACATACGTGTGCATGTGTCTTTATAGCAGCATGATTTATAATCCTTTGGGTATATACCCAGTAATGGGATGGCTGGGTCAAATGGTGTTTCTAGTTCTAGATCCTTGAGGAATTGCCACACTGTTTTCTACAATGCTTGAACTAGTTTACAGTCCCACCAACAGTGTAAAAGTGTTCTTATTTCTCCACATCCTCTCCAGCACCTGTTGTTTCCTGAGTTTTTAATGATTGCCATTCTAACTGGTGTGAGACGGTATCTCACCATGGTTTTGATTAAGTAATGACATTTTAATGGCAAAAACTGCAATTACTTTTGCACCAACCTAAATCTACTTAATCTGTCTATCTTTCATTTATCTATCTATCTATATCTATCTATCTATATGTGGTTAGCTGTTATCTATCTACATATATATGTATGTATCTATCTAGTAAGTATACACATGTTGGAAGGAATCTATTAATAGATCCTGTACTGGAGTCCATATTTTTCTTAACAAAATATTCCAGCCAAACTTTTCTTACATACAAGTATGTGTAGCCTCATTAGGGAAGGTTGCTAACCCAAACCATTGATTTTTTATTCTATGTACAGTCAAGGAGTTGTGTTGTGCAATCATATCACTCTGTCATCTAAACAATAAGGCAGATGGTTTTCAAGCACTTAGGACAAGTGTACCTAGAATGCCACAGGGAAAAATAAAATAAAATTACATTGAGAAACAGAATGAATAATGGAAACAATTAAATAGTGTCTGAAGTAGTCTTGCTAACCTGGATTGGAATTCTGTTCTGCCATTTGTCAGCCAGGCAACCTTGGAAATTTCCTTAACCTACCTTGGATTGTAGTTTATCTTAAGTAAACTGAGGAGTAATACTAACTTCACAAAATTGTTGTTATAATTAGCCACACAATGCAGAGTTCTGATACATAGTGGGTGTTTAGAGAACAACAGCCATTATTGTATGTCTTATTGAGTTTGCCCTGATGTAACTCCTAAGGTTAGGGAAAGTATTTGCATGATATATAAAAAGACAGCTTAAAACAAGAAACCAAATAAAGTAGTTTCATCAATCTTAGTGCATTAAAGTACGAGAGTAAAAGAAGTGAGATAGTTGCTACTCCTCTGCAAAGAAATGATACGGGACCCCTTGCCCTGTAACAAACATGACAAACTGAAATATTGACCAAGGGATCAAGCAGACAATACAAATGATAAAGCAGAGAAGTATCAAGGTTCTAGGCTTATTTGCCTTCAGGTATCTATCTCCTCCTTGCCTTGCTCTGTTCTGTGTCACAGAAGGACTCACCCATGCAAGATGCATTCCTCAGGTTTCTGAGTCAGCTGCCTCCAGCAGGGTGAAGACAACGGCAAGCCCTGGCCGGAGACTTGAGGGTAGGGGACTAGTAGGAGACTCTACCAAGTTAGCTCCATTCTCCCCACCCCTTCTTTTTTTTTTTTTTTTTTTTATTATACTTTAAGTTCTAGGGTACATGTGCATAACGTGCAGGTTTGTTACATATGTATACTTATGCCATGTTGGTGTGCTGCACCCATCAACTCGGAAACTACCATCAGAGTGAACAGGCAACCTACAGAATGGGAGAAAATTTTTGCAACCTACTCATCTGACAAAGGGCTAATATCCAGAATCTACAAAGAACTCAAACAAATATACAAGAAAAAAACAAACAACCCCATCAAAAAGTGGGGAAAGGATATGAACAGACATTTCTCAAAAGAAGACATTCATACAGCCAACAGACACATGAAAAAATGCTCATCATCACTCGCCATCAGAGAAATGCAAATCAAAACCACAATGAGATACCATCTCACACCAGTTAGAATGGCAATCATTAAGAAGTCAGGAAACAACAGTTGTTGGAGAGGATGTGGAGAAATAGAAACACTTTTACACTGTTGGTGGGATTATAAACTAGTTCAACCATTATGGAAAACAGTATGGCAATTCCTCAAGGATCTAGAACTAGATGTACCATATGTCCCCACCCCTTCTTATTCGCTCTGTCTGGCTGTTTCTCCAGCAATGGCTTCATCTCTATGTGTTCCAGTGTACCCTTCATGTAACCATGGCCATGGGCTCCTATAATAGTAGCTCCTCCTTTTTCTCTCTAGCCAAGTATTAGTAGTATCTTCTTGCTGTGTCAATCTCTGGTTTATGTTATTGTGAATGTGAGAATCCCTTATGAGTCTCACATTTTCTGTATCACCTGTATAACTAGTTGTCTATGCTACAGTATTGGCTTCTGTAGTTCTGGTTAGACCCTGACTGATAGAATCTGTAAATGTAGACACAAGTAAAATTGACAGGATTTCACGAAGTGGTGAAAACCTTCTGGTCATCTGGTACTCACTTGTGACTAACTGATACATTTTAGGAATATGGGTACCATATGGTCAAATCTTCCAAATTTTCAAGAAATGCTGAACTATGATGTGACCTGCAATTGTCATGATTTTCTAGGAAGATGTGAGGAGAGCTGTGACTGACTTTGTGGTTTAGTGTTATTGAATATGCTGATTTGTACGCTGGAATTAGTCAACATTGAGAATGAAACACTACCAACTTTCTTAATTTATACAATTGTTATTTCAAGAAACATTTTCAAGTGTCTACATTGTATTACTCACCAAGGTAAATGCCTAGAATACAAGAAAGATTAGCTAATAGTTAACTACTATTAATTATCTGGTTTGATACAAGTACTTTTAGATACATAATAAAATATCATCTTTACTATGATACTTAATGGTCATTACCCATAAGTTTTGTTTTATTTTCACTTTTTGAAAGCTGTGACTCAGAGAAAACAATGAACTTTCCAAGTTTGCATAACTGGTTTGAAGGTGAGCTCACTGAAATCCAGAATTGGACTCTAAAAATTATGCTCTTTCTACAGTGATATGCATAGTCTTCCTGGATTACAGAAAACATAAAATGCTCATGATCAAGTAAGTTACATGCTAGCAGGGAGGAGAGATAAGCAAGTGGCTATAAAGCAATGAAGGGAATCTTATGTTCGTGGGTATATCTTAATGCTCCATTCATTATATTGGCACAGTAGGTGACTCAGTTGTTCACAACTTTACACACAGTTTTCTTTCTTGATCATACCCCAAGACACTTTCTATAATTTGTAGAAAGCATTTGTTCAGAAAAGCTGTTTAACAAAATAGTTGTGTACCATAGGTGAAGGAAGGATAATGAGATCATCTTTGATACTTGCAGCTAATGTAAATTTGAAAGAGGTGTAAGTATTTATAACTGTATTTAAATGTGTGGCCGTAGTTAGCATATAAGTTATTTGTGAACAAAGAACCCACAATTAATTGAACACTGAACTTTACTTTGTAATACTTGACAATAAAAATAATTGTATTTTAGTAAAGCATTTTATACTATCTTAACATTCAGTTTCCGTTCTCTTTTTAAATGTTCAATCTTTTCACTGGGAGACATTACAAAATGAATTTAGTAACAGTAACTAACACTTATATAGTTCTTACTCTGTAGGATCTTATTTCATACAACAACCCTAGGAGGAGGCTAATATTATTATCCCCATTGTGCAGGGCGTTTTCGTTAGGGTTCTCTAGAGGAACAGAACTATCAATAATAGGATATATGTATATATGAAAGGAAGTTTTTTAAGGAGAATTGACTCACAGGATCACAAGGTGAAGTCCCATGATAGACTATCTGCAAGTTGAGGGGCAAGGAAACCAGTAGTGGATCAATCCGAGTCCCAAAACCTCAAAAGTAGGAAAGCTGACGGTGCAGTCTTCATTCTGTGGCCAAAGTCCTGAGCGCACCTGTCAAACTATTGGTGTTAGTCCAAGAGTCCAAAAACTGAAGAACTCGGAGTCTGATGTTGGAGGGCAGGAAGCATCCAGCATGGGAGAAAGATGAAGGTCAGAAGACTCAGCAAGTTCACTCCTTCCATCTTATTCTGCCTGTTTTATTCTAGCCATGCTGGTAGCTGATTAGATTGTGCCTACGCAGATGGAGGGTAGGTCTACCTCTCCCAGTCCACTGACTCAAATGTTAATCTCCTTTGAAAACACCCTCGCAGATACACCCAGCAACAATATTTTGCATCCTTCAAACCTTCAATATTGACAATATCCTTTAATATTGACTCTCAATATTAACCATCACACAGAAGAAGTAACTGAGAAAGAAAGAGGCTAAATAATTTGTGTAAGGCCACATAGATTCTAAGTTGCAGAGCTGTGATTCAAACTGAGGTATTGGGCACCATGCCTAAGCAATTAACCCTGGTACCTCACTTTTCTTCATAAAGCAATAGAAGTGCTTACTGTATGCAAGATATTGTAGGGGCTATGCTACCACTCCTGTGTGGCTTGGAATCTAATTGGAGAGTTGTAACATACCACCACACAAGTTTATGTTGGTCTTAAATACATTTTAAGGAAGTATCATATAAGAGGTACTGAATTATTAGTGCTGATTGAATAAGTAAGAAAGATCAGAGAATGGGAAGGAGAACCAATTAATTTTTATTGCCAGTGTATACCAAATATGGAATATATTTTGATCTTTATAAATTGCATGACAGTCCAGTGAAATAGATACTGCAAGGCTTCCTATTTTAGAGATAGAGACTAAAATAACATGCCCAAACCCATGTAGCTAGGAAGTTGTACTCAAAGTGTGCTTCATGGACAGGCAGCGTGAAAATCACCTGAGAGGTTGTCAGAAATGCAAATTTAAGGTCTACCCCAGACCTGTTGAATCAGATCTCTGGGACTGATGCACAGAAATGTGTGTTCCAGTCAGTTATCTATGTGATTCTTGTGCACATTGAAGTTTGAGAAGTACCTACTTAAGGTATGAATTTGTGGTAATTGTGAGATCTGTGTAATGTTAAACCTCATGTTATTGCCACTGCACCATGCTGTGACCTGGGCTAGTTGGAGAAGTTTGGAAGGAATTAAATATAAGAGCTGTTCTTTGAAGGATTGGTTAAGTACAGGTCAGAAGAAAGAAGAATAGAAACATGATAGGAGAGAACACTTACTGAACATGTCATGCATGATGGTTGCCATATTCATCTTCCCATTCTAGCTATAATTATTTCACCCAAAACTCTTGGTTAGGTTTACTTATCAGACTAAGGGTGGGCACTTGATACAAAGATAGGCCATCTGCAGTCTAGTGAGCAATTCAAACAGAGGCTTTGCATGAAGTGTTCTGCCAATGATTAATACTGATAATGAAATCAATTATTTAGATTTGCACCATGGACTGTGGAGGAGGAATTATCAGTGGGTATCAGCCAGAGGATAATGGAGCAGACATATAGAAAAAGGCAAATGCAATATAAGGAAAACAAAAAGACAAACTTTCCCCTATACCTATTATTCATATTTTTTGGCTAGTTCTTATTTCTATTTATGAGTATCCTTTTCTAGGAATCCAGAGTAAGACTATAATCTAAGACTAACCATAATCCTTTATGTAACATAATAACAAAGACAAAAAGACTTAAAGCAGCAAGACATTTGGAGGGGTCAGCTATGGGCTCAATATAAATGGTCAGGGGTCTTTTTTCTCCAGGAGTTACAGGAGACAGGGCTGGTAAAAGTTCAGAAGAGTAGAAACAAGTTCTTAGGCTGGAAAGTTACTTTTGTACTTCCTCTCTCTAATTCCCATTTCTCTTGTTGTAATTCATATCTTCTACCATGTACCAGAGCAACAAACTATAAACATTAAAACCTTACAGTGCCAACTTCTTTCTGGTAGATTTAATTGTCCCTGGTAGCAAAGGCACTTTTCTCTGAAGGGCCAACTTGTCCCAAGAAATGCAAACACTTGCTTCCCTTGATTTTCCAAGATGTCAAGAAGTTGGCTCCTTTGTCCACACAGACCAGCCCTACCTTAGACCTCAGGCTACTTTGCAAAGCTTGTCTCTGCTCTCTTCTTGTCTCTGTTACATTCCTTTTCTCAAGCCAGCATTATTAAACATGGTAATAATTATATTCATAGTAAATATCACCTTTCTACAAGATTGTTTAGAGAATATAATGAGACTAGGTATATAAACACAATTCATAAAACTGTTAAGTAGATCTAAATTTTAGTGACTGTAATGATATTATTTGTATGCATGATTCCATTAGAGTTTAAAGTTGTACTGGATTTGAGTTCTTAGTAAAAATGATTGAGTTTTACTTTTTGACATCCTTAAACATTTAGAGCATGGTTGTGACAGGTTGAAAGCTGGGATTTATTAATAATTAATCTAATAATGATGTAGGGGTAGACAGAGGAAATACTAGGATTATAGGATTAATTTAGGAGTTTATTTCCAACTACCCAGGTACTTGGTCAAAAAGCTGAATAGTGGTCATTTCATAGTCACTACCATGGAAATGGAAAGGAAGGGGCACTTCGATGATACATTTAGGCTGCTAAAAACGTTAGTTATTGATGACTGATTGAACATAAATGACGACAAAGAAAGAGTCAGAGGTGACTATGTGGCTTGGAACCTGTGTCCTTGGGAAAATGGAATTATTCTGAATTACACTCTCATGTCTAAGCTAAACTGGTAGGTTTACTTGGTGACTGAGCAAACTTCTGCATGATTTTTAAAACATTCCTGTGTCATCTTTAATGCATACTTTAGGATCTTGGGGTATTTTTTATTACAGCATGGGCCTTACTTTCGATGATCTGAATATAAATCTCTTTTCCAGGATAAAGATGTGATCTCGAGATACAAGGGTCATATTTTGTCCAGTATGAGGTCTGGTTGGAACAGTGTGCTCTCTAAGTCAGACTCTGTGAGGGTCTACAGGAAAGGGAATAAAATCCAGCTCATCTTCCCCCGTCCTGTGCTTTCTGGTGTTTCACTGTTACCATTCCCTTCTGCCTTAGCTTACTGAAATCAGTGTCTTACTTGCCTCCAAACATATTATGCCCAGTTATAGAGCTAAACTCTTGTCCATGCCTCTCAAATAAATTTAACCAAATATTTCAATGGGAAAAACAGAATAACTTATGTCTTGTGAAAATATAACTACCATGCTTTCATGTGTGTATGTGTGTATGGGTGTGTGTGAGAGAGACCATAATTTATTCAACAAAAACATTTTGGCTTCTTTTTTTCTCAAAAAAAAAAAAAAAAAAAAAAAAAAAGCATGAAAGTTTATCTAATGCTGAAGGGTAGCAGTCACCCTTAAAGGGACACCATATACTGTATAAATATTTCTTTCTAAAGTTTACAGTTTGGTGTCATCCTGCTTTATCCTTTCTTTAGGAAAGGATAGTGTTAAAGTGCCATCAAGTAAAATATGGGATTTTTCTGCTGAGGTCTCCACATCAGTGAATTTACATTTTGTAAGAATACCCTAAGGGGATTTGAACTTCCTCCCTTAAAAAGTTAGGTGGATCCATTTCAGTTGTGCACATCAAAACTTCATGCTCTAACATGGCCAGATTGCCGTGGCTTCAATTTAAGTCACAGGTTACTGGTGATAATATACACCTACATTTTTACAGTATTGCCTGAAAATGGGAGTCTATAAAGAATCTGACTTGAATTATTAATAATGAAAAACTTAAATTTGGACCCCAAACAGTGGAATAAATTCTGCTAATGTTTTAATGCATTCACTACTTTCTAAACTGATACATATTTCCAAGATAATATGACTAACTTTATATATAAAAATATTTTAGTTCTTTAATAAAAAGAAAAATTGCTCTTGAAGGTCAAAAGTCAAAGCATGCTATCACAAATAAAAATATCAGTTCTCTAAAATATGGAACTTGATTTCTTTTGTATAGTTTAAAACATGTGTTGAAAATTAAATATGCCCGATTTTTATAAAACTGTCATTAATGTTAGAGTATATTTGAGTTTTATGTATCATAAATTAGAAGTTGAGACAGTGAGTATATCTAATTAATAGTTATGTCCTGTCAGTATGTATGTAAATGCTGAGTAGTCACAATTTTTAAAAATGTGTTTTCTTTGTATTTTATCATGTTCTGGTTATTTCAGATTAAATAGCCATAATTTATATTCTGTGGATCTGATTATTTGTGTCTCCGTCAAGATTCCAACAAAATAAATTGGGATGACCATAAAGGGAAAGATGTGGGAACATCACAATTGAAAGGGTGGTCCCCTGGGGCTAATAGTGGAGATTTTACCACCCAGGACCTGAGTAGAGGTGGCCCTTACCTTAACCCAGCAGGAAAAGGTCTATAAGGAATCTTATCCAGAGAGAAGCAGTGATTCATTTAGAGAAATAACTGTCCGATGGTGACACTAAAGAGAAGAATCCAGGAGATGCAAGAGAATAAATACCCTGACATCAGTTTCTTATCCATCTCTAATCCATCTCTGATCTCTTGCTGGGCTCCTTATCGGCAGAGCACCATCAGCAGCCAGAGTTAGCAATCCCATGCACTAGTCCATTACAGGTCTATAGTTCAGTCTCCCGGGGACAGAGAGCAAGGTGGGAAAGGAGGGAGAGCAGAGCTGATGGCCAAACAGAAGATATACTCACAGTGTGGCCACAATAAATACATTCTAGCCATGTAATGCCTCATTTTAAAATAACTTTCAAATAGCAATTTAAAAAATCTGTCATTGCCATTCATTGAGAATACTTTCTGGAAGATAAGCAGTGTCTTCTTATGTGGGAGACATTGTTGGTCTCCTTTATTCTAGACCTCTGTAGCACCTAACATAGCTAACTGCAGTCATCTGAATATGAAAAGAGGTTTAGTAGGGTTAGAATGGATTAGGATAAGGGTGACTAAAATGGGCAGTTTAGTTTACCAAGTGGGTGGCTGAACTAACAGATCTATACTTTCCTTCTGATGCTACACTTTGCTCCTTCTCTTTTGTGAATATTGATACATTATCTACCAGTTACATATTGCCACAGTAACTCTGTTTAGCAAACCAAACTGCTCCAAAACTGAGTGGTTTAAAACAACAGTAGTCTCTTCTCACAAATCTGAAGATCAACTAGGGGTCAATCAATCTAGATTGGACCTAAATAGGTGCCTCTGCTTCAAGCTGTGGGTCTGATTGGGCATGGTTCACTCAGTCCATTTTGGCTGAATGGTCATCAGGGAAACGTTCTTTATGGAGAAGGCGCAGATAAACAGAGGGCAAGTAGAAAAATAATAATGCCACTTAAGGTCTAGGCTAAGAACTGGCACACTACCACTTCTGTCCACATGCAATTGGACAATGCAAGACACAAGGCTAAAGTCAAAATCGAGACATAGGAATAAACTTTATGCTCTGGATGAGATCATGACAAGGATGCAGATGCAGAAAGGATGAAAACTGGGGACAACATTTCAATCTACTCTAATCTATACTCTTGACCATAATTACTAATTTACAAGACCACCCCATGCAAAACCAAACCAAAACTAAACCGAAACAAACACCCTCAACCCAGAATCTTTAAAAGTCTCATGTCATATGACATTAAGCTCAAGGTTCAAGATCGTGTAATCAATGTTAGTCCAGATGAGGCTCTTTTTGATTTGGAAACCTATAAACTAAAATGGCAAGTTATTTCACCCAAAAATAATACACATCTAGAACAGAGAAAGAATAATAGCAATAAGCACTTCCATTTGGAAAGCCAAAGAGAGTAGAATGGAGTACAGGCACCTAGCAAGCCTTGGTAGACAGTAATTTTGAAGTTCCATTTGGAAAATATTACTAAGTCTCCCTTCTCTAGGATTAGACAATGGTCCTTGGTAAAATTCCCAATTCTGCTTCCAGGGAGTGTTCCCCAGTTTTTTATTGTCCTGCATTGTCTACTAGTTTAGATGTCCCTTTTCCCCAATCATCCCTCTTGTCCATTTTCGCAGAGAACTTTGTCTAAAATGTTCTTTATAGAAGCTGAGTAATCCCCTTAGACTGCTTCTTTTTGGGAGACAGTTGGAAGGTCTTATATTTTCAGCAGGCCCAGTCCATCTTAGTCCTGGCTTTCATTGCTTTTTGCCAATCAAATCTCTCAAAATATTGTGGACCTTCTATATATATATTTTTAGAACACTTCATGGGCCAAAACCCATACCTACAATTTTCTCTGATGCATGCTTCTCTCTCTACTCTTAATCTTGGACATATGAGGCTTCTATGGGATTATGCCAATAAACTTTTGTAATAGGATTATATTCTTATATAGGAAATACTTTATTTTCATGATAAAAGTTGCTTCTGAGAGTCGAAAAACAAAATATTCTACCAAAATAAAATGTTAACTTTCTAAAATATAAAATCTGGTTGTTTTATATAATTCAAGATGAATATGTTTAAAATTAAACTTGCCTGGTTTGTATAAAACTGTTACAATGTTAGAATTTTCTATATCATATATAGTTAAATCAAAGCAGGTTATTTTATTTAGAAAGCCCTTCTTTAGATCTCTTTCTATATTTGGAAGAAATCTACTGGAAACTACCTTAATTCTTTCAGAGATCTTAATAAATGGTGTGAGGGCTGAACCCTGGTTTGTTCTATGCCCCAAGGCTGTATACTAATATTGATTTCATCTTTGTTCTCATCTTGTATCTTTATCTGAGAATCTTTTCCTGGCTATAGAAACTAAAGATGAGGAGTAATTTAATTTCCCAAGCCAGCAATTTCTGGATTTATAACATTCTGCTTACAAACTTGTTAATTATTTTCTGATCTCTTTCTGTATATCTATTTCTTTATGTATATTTTTATAGAAATACATTATATACATCTAAAAGAGATGAGCTCACATTTTTCCCATATTGCCTAGAAACCATCCTGTCCAAGCGCACAAGTTTGTGAGATACAATTTTTTTTTTCCTAGTTAGAACAGGGAAAAGTTTTAGTAAATATTTTACCTCTACACAATGTTATTATTTTTCTAAATATATTATCTTTCTTCCCATTTTCTCAACCTTCATCCATTGCTCTGTCCCAAATCTAATGATATATATTTTATGTGTATCCCACTTCCAGTACCAATTTCAGTGTCAGTTCGTTATTCGTTATTGCCACACACAATGAGGCTGATGAACAAACAACCCCAAATTAATCATTTATTTTCAGAGATCTAAGGTTGATATTGAAGATGAGGTTTGGCTGGCTTGCTCTGTGTTAAGCTGTAGGTTCAGCGATCCCTGGTTCATCAGTCAGGTTGGCTGCACAGTTTTTCTTATAAAAGTGGCAGAGCTACAAAGAGAATTAGTAGAAATCCTTGCGGCACTTAACACCTAGGCTTGGAACTGGCTCTTTGACACTTCTTCCCCTAAATGTTTTTTGACCAGGCAAGTCCCATAGCTAAGCTCAAAGTCCCTAGTTGGAGAAAAGTATACATCACCATTGATGGGGTCATAGCAAATATCTATGCAGGGAGGGAGAACCAACAATAAATCTACCACCTTTTTAGAGTCCCAAATAACCTTGGCTGCCACCTTGCAGATAGTTTTAAGAATGTATAAAGGAGGCCAGTATTTATTTGTTTTGTTTTGTTTTGTTTTGTTTGGTTAAATCCTGAATACTAGAATCATAATCAGTCAATACATTCACTCATCATTATTCTATATTTTATAGTGTGGCTCTGGTGAACAAGTATATGTTGCTGCCTATTTGCTCTTAAAAATACCTTCAATTTTCGGCTGGGCACAGTGGCTCACGCCTGTAATCCCAGCACTTTGGGAGGCCAAAGACGGTAGATCATGAGATCAGGAGATAGAGACCATCCACGTTAACATGGTGAAACCCCATCTCTACTAAAATACAAACAAACAAAAAAATTAGCCGGGCGTGGTGGCATGTCCCTGTAGTCCCAGCTACTCGGGAGGCGGAGGGAGGGGAATTGCTTAAACCCAGGAGGCAGAGGTTGCAGTGAGCCGAGATCGTGCCATTGCACTCCAGCCTGGCAACAGAGTGAGACTCCATCTCAAAAAATAAATAAATAAATAAATAAATAAATAAATAAATAAATCTTCAATTTTCATGTAGAAATTCTAATTTGAATAAATAGAAAATTAACGCTTATGGCAAAAGTTACAACCTACTTTCTTCTCATTGACATAATGTTGGAACTGCGCCTAGATTCTCAAAATGTTCATCTTGTCTGCAATCACTTCAACAGAAGCTTGTATTAAGTATCAGGTCATCCCTCATAAATTCCCCCAAATTTTGAGAATAAAAAGCAACGTATCTTTCTATTGTCACAGAACTTTCTCCAGCCTTCATCTGAGAACCCCAATTAGGCCATTCAATAGGTTGGCTATATTGGGAAAGGGAATTATAAGAATAAAATATTCTTATAATAATAATGAGAATAAAATATGCAAGAATACATTTATCAAAAGTTGTTTCAAACTTCTACACTTAGAACAATAAAAATTTGTTGAAAGTAAAGACAATTGAAACAAAAGGAGAAATATACTAGATTTATGGGCTGAAAAACAATATTTTTATGATGTCAGTTCTCCTCAAATGTATCAATATATTTAATACAATTCCAACCAAAATTCCAGAAGGCTTATGTGACATGACAAGCTGATTCAAATAGTATAGTGCTAAAATGTGATGTAGTGTAGAGTATTAGTTAATATTCAGATTCTAGACTCAGACACTTGACTCCACCATTTTCTACTCAGACACTTGACTCTACCATTTTCTATCTCTATGCTTGACCTTTATCCAAATAAAGTTTTACTAGTCACTGATCTTCCTAACTACTGACATTTGCTTCTTCTGTATTGTGATGTCACTATACTTTGTAAATAACACTTTTGGCTCTCTGTAAACTGATGTTTGGGTAGTTTTTAAAATGGGCCACCAACTATGGTCCAGTAACATAGAGCCCATATCAAAACTTGGCCATCTCTGAAATTTTATGTACCCATTTCTAAAGAGTCTACTTAATAGAATTATGTCAAGGTTAGATGAGATAATGCAAGCTACTTAGACTAGTCCCTAGCACATACTGAGGACTCAACAAATATGAACTATCTAAAGGAAAAAAGAGGGATAATAGATGTTAATGTGATGCAAACAGTGCTTTTGTAGCTAACACAACACTATATCATCTGAAATAATTAAACATGATCAGTTACTGGATCTCAGATATAGAAAAGGTCATCTATGCAAATAAAAAACTATATTGGGAGAAAGCAAGCCACTTAACCTATGACATATCAGTTAGGATTCAATCGGGCTAAAGGAACCACTATAACAAATAAGAAACAAGGGATTTCTTATAGAAGTTATGCAGTTGTGGGAGCTGATAATGACATCTCTGAATAACTGTTTTCTCTGTTTCTGGTGGTGGATCTGATTCATGAAATGTAAGCAGGGCATTCATTGGAGATAAAAAAGGTGGGCATGAAATGGGTGAAAGCAAAGGTAATTTGTAATCCATAAGAATAAACAGAAACCCACAAAGACAAACTGGAAACTGCCTGCAGTTATCTCTCAATGCATCTAAACCTGACAGTATGGATGACCTGCATTTAAAGCTGGCATACTTGACCTAAAAACTGTATTTGTGCCTGGTCCATGACTCAGAGAAGCTGAAGGAGAACATCCAGTAAGAATTCTGGAGCTTTGGACACAGCTGCTGCCTACTGTCAACAAAGTGAGTCTGTAAACCAGCAACAAAGCATAAAAGTCAATAGAGTTCAATATTTTTCAGTAAGACCAATCTGAACTCCTGTGTTAATTTATCATCCTGTTTCTACTTTGAACATTAAATCTTGTGGTAAATATATAAGAATAAATGCTTTGTGTGAGTTTGAGACATTAAGAACTATCATATATTGATAAATAAATGCATAAAAGAGAAATTTATATTATTAAATGCTTATTAGGTACCAGGTATATTTCCTGACATATTTCACCTTATTATAATAATCCTCACAATTGCATTGTCATTTTTTCTCTAATTTTCTAGTATTTTTATTTAAAAATTAGGTTCAGAGGTTAAGTAATTTCCAAAAGACCCAGAATATATTGCAAAACTTAGATCTAAGCATGGGGGTTCCTGATGTTAAAGAGTACTTACTACCTACTGTAGTATGTGAGAAGCAAACATCATTGTTCAAAATATTTAAAAATATATATATATATTGAGAACTTTCTACAAGCTTGAACATGTTTGTGGCAAATATGCAGAAGCATTGATGATTAGATGGCTTGAAAATAATTCATTTTTAAAAGGCATTCCATCCAGAAAAGGGAAAGTTGAAAGGTAGGATGGTTTCCATATATCTGAAAGTTTCTTACTTGTAGGATTGCATGGTTGTCAAAAAGATGGTGATTATGTGATTGACAGAAAGACACCAATATGTACAGGCAAATGAAACACGTTCCCTTAGTGCAGTAAAAGATGCATAATTTACTACTCACAGACAGCTATACAAGCCAGGCAACACTCCAGCACACCCAGTCAGAGAGGCAAGCCAAGTCCCCTAACCCTTCAAGTCTTCATGAAATCCCCTTGAGCTAATCCGAGTGAGGATTGTGTCACATCCTTCAAACAACCTTGGTTTGTTAGTCTCAAAGATTTTGTAACCTCCTGCTAATTCTAGCTCTTCTTAAAACTTTGGCTAGGTGTTTGACTCTTCAACAGGTTCAAGACATTTGTAAAAAACACAGCACATGGCTGACTTGAATTTTTCCAGGCTCATCGCATCCCTAGCTTACCCAGACTTGAGGCTTGCCTGTGATCCATTCTACAAGGAGAGCTTCCATTTTGAAAAATGGATGGATGAAACAGAGAAAATATTCTCAAACTCTGAAACTGAAGTTTTAATTTGGAGATAACAAGACATATGATAATGAGACTCTTAAGAGATAGAATGAGAGCTATAGAATATATATGACATGAGTCTTTTTAAATAGAATAGGCCCTTTCAGGTTTACTTTAATTGTGATTTTAGACTTCTCAAATAACCTCCAAAATTTTATTCATTTACTTATTTAATTATCCATTTAGAAGATGTTTATTGAATATCCACCATATACCAAGTACTGGGCTAGATGTCAGAAAAAAAAAAAAAAAAAAAAAAAAAGATCTGATCACCGAGATTTCAAGAAGAAAGTGTAACAACCGGGGCGGAGCAAGATGGCCGAATAGGAACAGCTCCAGTCTCCAACTCCCAGCGCGAGCCACACAGAAGACCGGTGATTTCTGCATTTTCAACTGAGGTACTGGGGTCATCTCACTAGGGAGTGCCGGACAATCGGTGCTGGTCAGCTGCTGCAGCCTGACCAGCGAGAGCTGAAGCAGGGTGAGGCATCGCCTCACCTGGAAGCGCAAGGGGGAAGGGGATCCGTTTTCCTAGCCAGGGGAACTGAGACACACAACACCTGGAAAATCGGGTAACTCCCACTCCAATACTGCGCTGTAAGCATACAGGCACACCAGGAGAATATATCCCAATCCTGGCCGGGAGGGTCCCACGCCCACGAAGCCTCCCTCACTGCTAACACAGCAGTCTGCCGCGATCTATCCGCAAGGCAGCAGCGAGGCTGGGGGAGGGGCGCCCGCCATTGCTGAGGCTTAAGTAGGTAAACAAAGCCTCTGGGAAGCTCGAACTGGGTGGAGCTCACAGCAGCTCAAGGAAGCCTGCCTGTCTCTGTAGTCTCCACCTCTGGGGACAGCGCACAGCTGAAGACCAACAGGGGAAGTAGCGGGAGCCGGTGCAGACACGAACGACTCTGTCTGACAGCTTTGGGGAGAGCCGTGGATCTCCCAACGCGGAGGTTGAGATCTGAGAACGGACAGACTGCCTGCTCAGGTGTGTCTCTGACCCCTGAGTAGCCTAGCTGGGAGAAATCCCCCACTAGGGGCAGTCTGACACCCCACACCTCACAGGGTGGAGTACACCCCTGAGAGGAAACTTCCAAAGGAAGAATCAGACAGGTACACTCGCTGTTCAGCAATATTCTATCTTCGGCAACCTCTGCTGCTGATACCCAGGCAAACAGGGTCTGGAGTGGACCTCAAGCAATCTCCAACAGACCAACAGACAGTCCTTCTGACTGTCAGAAGGAAAACTATCAAACAGGAAGGACACCTATACCAAAACCCCATCAGTACGTCACCACCATCAAAGACCAGAGACAGATAAAACCACAAAGATGGGGAAGAAGCAGGGCAGAAAAGCTGGAAATTCAAAAAATAAGAGCGCATCTCCCCCTGCAAAGGAGCGCAGCCCATCGCCAGCAACGGATCAAAGCTGGTCAGAGAATGACTTGGACGAGAGGAGAGAAGAAGGCTTCAGTCCATCAAACTTATCAGAGCTAAAGGAGGAATTACGTACCCAGCGCAAAGAAACTAAAAATCTTGAAAAAAGAGTGGAAGAATTGACAGCTAGACTAATTAATGCAGAGAAGATCATAAACGAAATGACAGAGATGAAAACCATGACACGAGAAATACGTGACAAATGCACAAGCTTCAGTAACCGACTCGATCAACTGGAAGAAAGAGTATCAGCGATTGAAGATCAAATGAATGAAATGAAGCGAGAAGAGAAACCAAAAGAAAAAAGAAGAAAAAGAAATGAGCAAAGCCTGCAAGAAGTATGGGATTACGTAAAAAGACCAAATCTACGTCTGATTGGGGTGCCTGAAAGTGAGGGGGAAAATGGAACCAAGTTGGAAAACACTCTTCAGGATATCATCCAGGAGAACTTCCCCAACCTAGTAGGGCAGGCCAACATTCAAATTCAGGAAATACAGAGAACGCCACAAAGATACTCCTCCAGAAGAGCAACTCCAAGACACATCATTGCCAGATTCACCAAAGTTGAAATGAAGGAAAAAATCTTAAGGGCAGCCAGAGAGAAAGGTCGGGTAACCCACAAAGGGAAGCCCATCAGACTAACAGCAGATCTCTCGGCAGAAACTCTACAAGCCAGAAGAGAGTGGGGGCCAATATTCAACATTCTTAAAGAAAAGAATTTTCAACCCAGAATTTCATATCCAGCCAAACTAAGTTTCATAAGTGAAGGAGAAATAAAATCCTTTACAGATAAGCAAATGCTTAGAGATTTTGTCACCACCAGGCCTGCCTTACAAGAGACCCTGAAGGAAGCCCTAAACATGGAAAGGAACAACCGGTACCAGCCATTGCAAAAACATGCCAAAATGTAAAGACCATCGAGGCTAGGAAGAAACTGCATCAACTAACGAGCAAAATAACCAGTTAATATCATAATGGCAGGATCAAGTTCACACATAACAATATTAACCTTAAATGTTAATGGACTAAATGCTCCAATTAAAAGACACAGACTGGCAAACTGGATAAAGAGTCAAGACCCATCAGTCTGCTGTATTCAGGAGACCCATCTCACATGCAGAGACATACATAGGCTCAAAATAAAGGGATGGAGGAAGATCTACCAAGCAAATGGAGAACAAAAAAAAGCAGGGGTTGCAATCCTTGTCTCTGATAAAACACTTTAAACCATCAAAGATCAAAAGAGACAAAGAAGGCCATTACATAATGGTAAAGGGATCAATTCAACAGGAAGAGCTAACTCTCCTAAATATATATGCACCCAATACAGGAGCACCCAGATTCATAAAGCAAGTCCTTAGAGACTTACAAAGAGACTTAGACTCCCATACAATAATAATGGGAGACTTCAACACTCCGCTGTCAACATTAGACAGATCAACGAGACAGAAAGTTAACAAGGATATCCAGGAATTGAACTCATCTCTGCACCAAGCGGACCTAATAGACATCTATAGAACTCTCCACCCCAAATCAACAGAATATACATTCTTCTCAGCACCACATCGCACTTATTCCAAAATTGACCACATAATTGGAAGTAAAGCACTCCTCAGCAAATGTAAAAGAACAGAAATTATAACAAACTGTCTCTCAGACCACAGTGCAATCAAACTAGAACTCAGGACTAAGAAACTCAATCAAAACCGCTCAACTACATGGAAACTGAACAACCTGCTCCTGAATGACTACTGGGTACATAACGAAATGAAAGCGGAAATAAAGATGTTCTTTGAAACCAATGAGAACAAAGATACAACATACCAGAATCTCTGGGACACATTTAAAGCAGTGTGTAGAGGGAAATTTATAGCACTAAATGCCCACAAGAGAAAGCAGGAAAGATCTAAAATTGACACTCTAACATCACAATTAAAAGAACTAGAGAGGCAAGAGCAAAGTCATTCAAAAGCTAGCAGAAGGCAAGAAATAACTAAGATCAGAGCTGAACTGAAGGAGATAGAGACACAAAAAATCCTCCAAAAAATCAATGAATCCAGGAGTTGGTTTTTTGAAAAGATCAACAAAATTGACAGACCGCTAGCAAGGCTAATAAAGAAGAAAAGAGAGAGGAATCAAATAGATGCAATAAAAAATGATAAAGGGGATATCACCACTGACCCCACAGAAATACAAACTACCATCAGAGAATACTATAAACGTCTCTACGCCAATCAACTAGGAAATCTAGAAGAAATGGATAAATTCCTGGACACTTACACTCTTCCAAGACTAAACCAGGAAGAAGTTGAATCCCTGAATAGACCAATAGCAGGCAACAATTAATAGCCTACCCACCAAAAAAAGTCCAGGACCAGATGGATTCAGAGCTGAATTCTACCAGAGGTACAAGGAGGAGCTGGTACCATTCCTTCTGAAACTATTCCAATCAATAGAAAAAGAGGGAATCCTCCCTAACTCATTTTATGAGGCCAACATCATCCTGATACCAAAGCCTGGCAGAGACACATCAAAAAAAGAGAATTTTAGACCAATATCCCTGATGAACATTGATGCAAAAATTCTCAATAAAATACTGGCAAACCGGATTCAGCAGCACATCAAAAAGCTTATCCACCATGATCAAGTGGGCTTCATCCCTGGGATGCAAGGCTGGTTCAACATTCGCAAATCAATAAACGTAATCCAGCATATAAACAGAACCAAAGACAAGAACCACATGATTGTCTCAATAGATGCAGAAAAGGCTTTTGACAAAATTCAACAGCCCTTCATGCTAAAAACGCTCAATAAATTCGGTATTGATGGAACGTACCTCAAAATAATAAGAGCTATTTACGACAAACCCACAGCTAATATCATACTGAATGGGCAAAAACTGGAAAAATTCCCTTTGAAAACTGGCACAAGACAGGGATGCCCTCTCTCACCACTCCTATTCAACATAGTGTTGGAAGTTCTGGCTAGGGCAATCAGGCAAGAGAAAGAAATCAAGGGTATCCAGTTAGGAAAAGAAGAAGTCAAATTGTCCCTGTTTGCAGATGACATGATTGTATATTTAGAAAACCCCATCGTCTCAGCCCAAAATCTCCTTAAGCTGATAAGCAACTTCAGCAAAGTCTCAGGATACAAAATTAATGTGCAAAAATCACAAGCATTCTTATACACCAGTAACAGACAAGCAGAGAGCCAAATCAGGAATGAACTTCCATTCACAATTGCTTCAAAGAGAATAAAATACCTAGGAATCCAGCTTACAAGGGATGTAAAGGACCTCTTCAAGGAGAACTACAAACCACTGCTCAGTGAAATCAAAGAGGACACAAACAAATGGAAGAACATACCATGCTCATGGATAGGAAGAATCAATATCGTGAAAATGGCCATACTCCCCAAGGTTATTTATAGATTCAATGCCATCCCCATCAAGCTACCAATGAGTTTCTTCACAGAATTGGAAAAAACTGCTTTAAAGTTCATATGGAACCAAAAAAGGGCCCGCATTGCCAAGACAATCCTAAGTCAAAAGGACAAAGCTGGAGGCGTCACGCTACCTGACTTCAAACTATACTACAAGGCTACAGTAACCAAAACAGCATGGTACTGGTACCAAAACAGAGATATAGATCAATGGAACAGAACAGAGTCCTCAGAAATAATACCACACATCTACAGCCATCTGATCTTTGACAAACCTGAGAGAAACAAGAAATGGGGAAAGGATTCCCTATTTAATAAATGGTGCTGGGAAAATTGGCTAGCCATAAGTAGAAAGCTGAAACTGGATCCTTTCCTTACCCCTTATACGAAGATTAATTCAAGATGGATTAGAGACTTAAATGTTAGACCTAATACCATAAAAACCCTAGAAGAAAATCTAGGTAGTACCATTCAGGACATAGGCATGGGCAAGGACTTCATGTCTAAAACACCAAAAGCAACGGCAGCAAAAGCCAAAATTGACAAATGGGATCTAATTAAACTAAAGAGCTTTTGCACAGCAAAAGAAACTACCATCAGAGTGAACAGGCAACCTACAGAATGGGAGAACATTTTTGCAACCTACTCATCTGACAAAGGGCTAATATCCAGAATCTACAAAGAACTCAAACAAATATACGAGAAAAAAACAAACAACCCCATCAAAAAGTGGGGAAAGGATATGAACAGACATTTCTCAAAAGAAGATATTCATACAGCCAACAGACACATGAAAAAATGCTCATCATCACTCGCCATCAGAGAAATGCAAATCAAAACCACAATGAGATACCATCTCACACCAGTTAGAATGGCAATCATTAAGAAGTCAGGAAACAACAGGTGTTGGAGAGGATGTGGAGAAATAGGAACACTTTTACACTGTTGGTGGGATTGTAAACTAGTTCAACCATTATGGAAAACAGTATGGCAATTCCTCAAGGATCTAGAACTAGATGTACCATATGACCCAGCCATCCCACTACTGGGTATATACCCAAAGGATTATAAATTATTCTACTACAAAGACACATGTACACGTATGTTTATTGCGGCACTATTCACAATAGCAAAGACTTGGAATCAACCCAAATGTCCATCTGTGACAGACTGGATTAAGAAAATGTGGCACATATACACCATGGAATACTATGCAGCCATAAAAAAGGATGAGTTTGCGTCCTTTGTAGGGACATGGATGCAGCTGGAAACCATCATTCTTAGCAAACTATCACAAGAACAGAAAACCAAACACCGCATGTTCTCACTCATAGGTGGGAACTGAACAATGAGATCACTTGGACTTAGGAAGGGGAACATCACGCACTGGGGCCTATCATGGGGAGGGGGGGGGAGGAGGGAGGGCTTGCATTGGGGAGTTATACAAGATATAAATGATGAATTGATGGGTGCTGACGAGTTGATGGGTGCAGCACACCAACATGGCATAAGTATACATATGTAACAAACCTGCACGTTATGCACATGTACCCTAGAACTTAAAGTATAATAAAAAAAATAAAAATAAAAAAAAAAAAAATTCACAGTGAGGAAATAAAAGACCTAGGAAAATATGTCAATAAACAAGTAAACATAAAAAAAAAAAAAAAAAGAAAGTGTAACAACCTTTCCTGATTTACATTAGTAAAATCATACTTCTACAACTCATACTTCTACAGCTGACATTATCATACTTCTACAACTGACTTTTTTTCTATCAGAACAAGTCTGTAAAATCTGTAGTTTGATATGTTCTCTTTCTTTGCGACACTTGGTTTCTCTACGTAATTTTCATAAATTCATGTGTAAGTTCCTTGTATATTGGCTACAAACATGGATTCCATTTGGATCAAGTTTTGCCCACCATAATAGCAAATTATTCATAGAAAACACATTTTCAAAATTATAGAAAAATACCCATAATTTTTCTTAATAATATCTCAAACATTTTGATTTGCCATCAGCTACTAATAATATTTGAATTTTTACATTTTGATTTGCTATCAGCTACCAATAATATTTGAATTTTTTATTTTCTGGTTGAACGAAATGTAGCAGTGAGGTTTTATGAAATAATTATGATGCTTGTGCAGTAATAGAGGCATTTGTGACTGTTTTGTGTATTTCTTTACCTCTTTAATAATTTTCTTTCACCTTCTGGCATAGGTATAAATATTAAACCAAATGCCTGCCATATGCTGCCTACTTTACAGATGCTAATTAACATTGCCCTCCTTGTTTTAACAGCTTTCTAGGAACTTTCCTAGGTCTACATTAAGGGTTAACTAGACCTATGTGTATCCACCATTCATATGATTTCCTCTCACCATTCTAGTAGTATGTAAATTTCCTGCTTCAAATTTTCCCTATCAAACTTATAAAGACAAAAAGACAAATAGTTGCACAAGGATTATGATAACAAAATCAACAACAAAAAAAGTAGTCTCCCAATTCCCTAAAGGCAACTGATTTCAATTCTTTTCACACTTTTTTTGATATTTTCTTCCATATACCTAAATATACATTCAGAAACCTCTTGAGTTTATACTTTTAGCTATTATCTGTTGACTTGATACTTTGGATGAAGAAAAGTGTGCTTCTATATTTCCTCCAACTCCTTTCTATGTGCGTCTGACACACACACACACACACACACACACACACACACATGCACTCACATCCATTTTCCTAACAATGGCCATATAATAATTTTTGGTAAGATTAATATTCACTTTTAGCTTTATGAAAACTGTAAATAGCATCATAGTTTAGTTGTATAATATTCCATAATCATATTCACTGTCTCTTTCGTTTTAGTTGTTGTCGTTGTTTTTCACATTTCTTTCTCTCCTTACCGCTCTCCTATTAAGGATTTCTGGTTTCCTGGACCCCAGATAAGGCTTCTCCTCAGTTTACACACTTCTTTTGGTAAACACAGATTCCAGTGATTTCTTCAAAAAGAGTAAATGGGAGGCAAGTTTCTTAAGATCTTGCATGTCCAATGTTGTACACTTATATTTGATTAAAACTTCAACTGGACTATAAAAATTCTATATGTCTTCTCAGAATGATTTTCCTCATAATTTTGAACACATTTCTATTTTTTTTCTAGTTACTAGGGTTAGTTTTGAGAAGTCTGATGCTGGTTTGATTCCCAATCCTTTTAATGAAATTTATTTATTTTTCCTCCTAAAGTTTTAGAATCATATTTTTGGGGAAAAGGATACCCTGTAGACTGAAAACAAACTCCTTAAATTCTGAAAAATGTTTGTAAATAATTTATTTGATCATTTTCTGCACTTCATTTTTTTCCCATGATCTCTTTAAAAATCTCTGATTTTTAAAAATGTTAACCTCCTACAGTGACCTAATTTTATTAACTTTCTTGCTATTTTCTGTATCTTTGCTTACTGTGGGGTAGATTTCCTCAAGCTTGTAATTTAATCCTTCAGATGGATTCTTCATCCTTCCTATATTTCCAAAAGCACTTAAAAGTACTGCTTTCTTTTTTATGTTCTCTTCTTCTTATTTCTAGGTTGCAGCAGCTTCACCATTTATATAAAGGTATGAATTATAAAAGCTTTTTTTAAAAAAATTTTCTGCTCTCTGAATTTTTAAAATGTTTCTGCAAAGGTCTTTTATGCTTTGTTTATTTGTGCTCTACCTTCCATGTCCCGGCTTTTTTTTTTTTTTTTTTTTTTTTTTCTTCCTATATCTGGGCTCCTTGGTGGTCCATTCATGCTTAAGCTGGGTGCTAAGATGCTGCTTGGATGCTCTGTGACCATGGGCTGTTTCTTTGCAGTGTGAGGTTACCAGGCTGAACAATTTTGAGAGGACCCCAAAAGCTCAATACTTCTGGGACATTATCTACCAAACTTATGCTCTACTCGTCTACCTGGGAGATGCAGGCCTGACTGATGCTGTTCTTAAATTTGAGTAGGGAAAGGGGCCAGGAGTCTCATTATTCAGAATGTAGATTTTTCATTTAATCTCAATTTTTGGCATAGCACTCTCCACCATCAGCTGTGTGTTTCTTTTGTATACATTCACAAGAGATTAAACCGTTGGTTTTCAACCATTCTACAGAATATTATGTGGTTTGGCTTCTAGAGATGGGAATGTAAAGTGTGTTATAAACCTTGTAACAGAAATACTGTCCACATAGGAGCAAGATAGTTTCAAGCAGAATTACAAAAGACTCAATCCACCAACTGTGAAGATAATTTTCGCGAAGAGTTCAGCATTGTTTACTTTCAAGCACTTACACCATAACATGCTAGAAAAGTTGCTAAATTAACATATCAGGAAATTTGGGGATTATAAAATGCAAGGGAGATCAAGTCACAAACGGTCAGATTCTTGAAAAATTGTCCTACATAATTAGGATTATTCCCTTGTAATTCTGTTTTTATGATCTCTGTGTGTCTGCCTCATCTAGGTACTCAATTCCTATAACTTCAATGGTTTTAGAGGTTCACATTGGTTCCTTACTGCTAAATCATTTAATATCCCTCCTAGATACAGCTTTTTTTTTTTTTAATCTCCCAGGCAATATCAACTCTTCCTCTCTCTCATTATTTCCATCTTAATGAGGAAATGTTTCTGTGCTCTCCTTTGGCATTAAATTTACTAATAAGCTTAAAGCAGAAAAATCCACCAGTACTCAGAATCAGAGAACAAAAATCTCTCTCCTCTTTGAGACAGGACAATACTCAGCCCAGGCCCACTGCAGCATCCTTTCCCGGCAAGGTTAGGTATATTTTATAATCACCTAAATTATATTTCTTGGAAAGTCTTCAAGCAGAGGGGTGGGCAAATCTTAACCCATCTTTCTTCCTGAAGTCTCTCCTCTAGGATTAGATTCTTGATGTAGTTAAATAATATATACCATGGCTTCTGGTATTCTTTCCGGCCATTTAAAGTGTTCTTTAAGAAAGGAATTCAAATGCTGCATGGAGATAAACAACTCATGAATGTATTAAAGGTAACTGATTGGGAAATAGGAAGCGCGCTCTCTCTCTCTTTCTCTCTCTCTCTCACACACACACACATACACGCACATACATCCCCACGCACACACACCTGCCTTTAGCAGTTAAATTATGACAAAATACACTTTAGTAGCTCCCAGTTGCTATGCAAGTGTAAAAGAAGACAAATGATCTCTAAGGTAAAAGGGTCGAAGTCAAATAAAATCTTACAGATTAAAGTCAACATATTTACATTCAAATGAAATGGTATCCAGGACTGGCTCTGAAAGTACAGGTGTTCCGTATTGTCTATGACCAGCCTTAACCAAACAAACTGCATTCAGAGCATCACAGTTCAATACTTCCAGCCAAACTCTTATTAGGTTCTGCCAGCTAAAGTTTTCGCTTACAATTGGGTAAGTAAATGTTCGAAATATCAAAGAAATTCAGATAGAAAAGACAAAGGGTCTTTGAGAAAGGGACTTCTGTTTGTACCTAGGCTGGTGGGTGAGGGCTAGGAGTCAGAGTTTATGCCTTTTCATGGAGCGTCTTGAAAGAGAACTGAGGTCCTGATGCTGGATGCTTCATAGATGTTAGGGTCTGGGGTGGTTTTCTGTCAGCAACACAAATACGAATAACTTATTATTCTGTACGCTTATTTTTTTCTTTCTTCCTCTCTCACCTCTCATTCATTCTCCCCATCTTTTCCATCTATCTCTACTCAATGCCCCATCTCCCATGGTAGAAACACAAGCACATAGTGAGAAAAGAACATGATTTAAAAAAGGAAAATCAGAAGAATCATTTAACCCCAGTGAGTCTGATTTCCACTATGTAAAATGAGGATAACCACGATATTATTCTAAGGTCTAGGTTGAGGATCAAATGTGATTATATTCGCTAACTCGTCTTGTACTAAACAGATATTATTAATATTCTTTTGAGAGTCTGAAGGAAACAAGGATCCACAGACACATGAATTGAAGTTACCAACCTGACCTCATTAAGGAACATAGACATCTACATTTAAACACAATATTTTTAGAATAATTTTTAAGTTGGATTCACTTCTAATTTATAGATAGAATTTGGAAAACGTTTGGTCCAATAATATTAAATACTAACCAATTTTTGTTAGTATTTCCTATATTACTAACATAGGAATATAGTATAGTAATATGGTAATATCAGAAATATAGTTATATATAGTAATATAGGTGATAGTAATATAGGAAATAGCATGAAGATGAATTTTAATTACCAATTATTTCCTTTAATTCATCAAAAAGATATTAATTATAATAGCTACCACTTCTCAAGTGCTTACTGTGTTCCAAGCTTTGTTCTGATTTATGAGTATTATCTCATTAAATCATTATAATAGCTCTATGAGGTATCATCTCCACTTTACTGATAAAGAAACTGAAGAAAAGCAATAGAGCCAGGGTTAGAACAAAAGCATCAGATCCTGGAGTCTGGATTCATGATAAATGGACTAGAAGACCTCTCCATTTGACTGAGCATGATACGCTGAGGTCACTGTTAATCAGAGAAAGTTGGATTAAAAGTACTCTAAGAGAGGATCTAGTTTATCCTCCCCTCAAGTGGAGAAATTAAGGCTTTCTACAACATCCCTAAAGACTGTCACTCAGCCTTTGCTGGACTGACGTGTTCGAAATTCAGCTGCTATTCTACTGGGTCAGCTTCAGCCAGCTCTGGCTGGTATCAAAACAAGATATAAGAGGTTTCCTGGCCACTGAAACAGTAACCTTGGCCTAACAGCCCCAGTCCCCAAATTGTATTTCTCTCAATACGCGTATACGTATCTTTCCTTCCTTTTGCAAATACCTTCGTCTTGCCTTTCACCAGATAAAAGAAAAATTAAAGCTTGTTTGCTAAGGCCAAAAATAAGTTAGCTTTAGAATTTGATATTCTGATATTCTTTTATCATTTTTGTTTTCTTAAATTTCTACCCCCTCCATTTCTTAAACAAATGAATGTTGCATGTGTTTTTAGAAAGTAAATTAAAATCATGTTCCTTTCTGTTTTTCTTTTTGGAAAATGTGAGCATCCTCTTTAAGAAAGACTATTTGTGAAGCCAGGGTCAAAGGTCCCTATTCTAAGTTCAACTCTCAGCTGGAGAACTGCGATCCCACTTCTCTGGGCTCTGCCAAGGCAGCAGAAGGTGAGTGACAATGAAGTCAAGCATCAAGGACAACAGAGGCACCTTATTCCACATGCTGTTTTTTTCACAGGTAAAGTGAGAAATCACATCCTCTGCTCTCCCTGCAGCACTGTCCTCTCTGAACATGACATTAACTTCCACAAAAGAGCCTTGTGGTAAAGGGAGTGATTAGCTAGATAGGCCTTAACAGCTGGGCTCCAGGAGATTGAAGCGAGGTGGAGGAGGGGCACTCTGAGGCTCTGGGTCTTGTAGTTCTATCAACAGCAGCAGCAGCAGCAGCAGCAGATGAAAAGCTCCTAGAGGTGGGGGCAGGGGAGAGCCCAGATTATAAACATCTCTTGCCTGTTGCCTAGAAGCAGTGGCAGCAAACAATCCAAAGACTGCTCCTAGATTTTCAAAATTTCCTTTATATGCAGGGCTCTGCTTCTTTTTAAAATATGCGGCCATTTTATAAGGTCATCAGCACACATGCGACATGTGTATATATCATAATAATTTCGTAGCCACCATGTGTAATTGCGTACATAAAGTGGTCAATTACTGCTTAACAAAACCTTGTTAATGTCAGTACATTAATTCTGAGGTTTTTATAAACCTTTTAATGACTACCTTGTATTAGGTACTCATATTTGTGAGAATCAACAAAAACCAAAAAAGATGCTTCTTTGTTTGTGGGGAAAACTTGATAATTCCTGAATGATAGGTTTCTGAAATAAGCTATGATGAAGGACAGGAGTAATGTATTATAAATTGGTTGAAAATGTGATAACAGTAATGTTATAGGCTGTCTTGGCAGAAATGAACTACAAATATCTCACACACACACACACACACACACACACACGCATGGACAGAGCAAGAAAAGGGCAGGGTGGTAATAGTGGAAGATTTTAATTATCTAGCCATAGCACAGGATTACATCAAGTGGAGGAAGTGAGGCTGGATATGGTGCAAAGCTGATTTCTAATTTAATATGTACATCACCCAAAAAGGGAGGAAAGAATGCTAGGTTTAGAATTAAATAATATTTAGGGTTCAAAGGAGAGTATAGGAAGCTGTGATTAAATCTCATTAAGCATATGATTTAATCCCAAATAGAAGCTAGAGGTGTTTAGAGACAAGAGGGAAGTGTAGGAAAACAGAAAATAAAATACAGCATATAATCATTAATTCAGAAAAAGACAAGCCACTGAATTAAGTTCAGGGTAAATAGCAGGGAAGTGGTTTTTAAAAACACAGTATCACCCAAAACACCATTCCCACTAATAAGTGATAAATTTGTTTAGCATTTTACAAGACCAAAGTAGGAAAGTAAAGCTTCTAGAAGGATGCAGCACAGAAAAAGCTCCCCCTTCCTTTATCAGGATCCACAATTTTTAAAGGAATAGAAAATCAAATCCTCAATACTTGAAAGGGAACTCTAAAAAGGACCCAGGGGAGAAAAAAGGGGAACCGAAATTACCAAATTGGAGGGCAAACTTCTTTTATACTGTAAAAGCATACAACGTGGCCAGGCATCCATAGGGCCATTAAGGAGATGAGTGGGAAGTCAGGGACGGATGAGGCTGCAGTAGTCGAAAGCCTGAATGAATTCTCTGCCTGCGTATTTATTTACCAAAGAAGCTGAAGGTCACGTCCCGGAAACTGGATACATTTTCTTGAGGGGAAAAGTGGAATATTAAAAGGATTTTATGATCACACAAGAGCAGATAGTTGAGCAATTAGAACTATTAAAAGTTGACAGGGCACAAGACCCAGATTAAGTATGTCGTAGAAATCTGAAAGAAGTATAAAGAAAACAGGAAATGCCTTCAGCAGCATTTCTTGATAGCTTGCTCAGGAGGAGACTGAAGAATCGAATCCGGGCTGGTAGCTGTTCCAGGACTAGTTGTTTTAAAGAAATCTTTGGGATCTTTAGAAATCTAGCCAGCAATAATCTGAGTCATGGTTGAAAAGCAGATAGTGCCTACCATCAGACCATCATTTTGCTTTTATAGAAATACATAATTTGGTGAACAGTTAACATAAGCTTGATAATTCAAAAATAATTGACATTTTCACAGAAATAGAGCATTTTTGAGCTATTCCGCACAGGTGAAAATGGAATTCACTTACTGCTTCTGAGTTTCTAACGTTATTTATTAGAGACAGTTCCTCTATAATTTGTCTGCATTAAGTGAAATAGTGGAAGAGTAAACAAAAATAAAACGAAACTGCCCCCTAAATGCAACGGAATGTGTATTGTGAAATGGAAAGGAAAGATTTTTGGAAATTATTGTCCTGATGATTACTTTTATTATCCCTGCCATCATCGAGCTGCAATTATGAAACACATACTGCATCCAACATGCTAGCAAGACAGAAGGCTGATAGAGGAGTCACTCTCTCCTGTCTCAAGGTCTGGATTTCACACTGATTCAGCTCAGACCTTTTCATCACTGTCTTACCAACTATCATGTCAGAGCATCATTTTTAAAAACAAAAATTAAAAACACTCCACTTTCTGAGGAAGTGCTTAGAATAAGCAACTGCTTCTTCTACCAACTTCCAGCTGCATTTCTATGAACCAATAAAAACTATGTAAATAGTCACAAGGTTGTGCAGTTAAAATCTAAGGGACAAACATTATTACTTAATGTTTTTTAACCACTTAGAAACTACATTTTTTTTCCTTTTGCCATTCCCACCTCTCTCTCTCTTCTTTCTTTGCTTCCTACAAATGTCTGTTGAATTTCCTAGACCAGACTGTAAGGTTTAACAATAAAAACATGCAAACATGTTACTATTGCCCTGAAGTAATCCCCAATCTAATGGCAATGACAACAGTGTGATTGAGGCTAAAATAGTGTAAAGCCCAGGGTGTCCAGAACTACTGAAGGAAGTACATAACACAGCCATGGTCAAGTCAAGGAGTGAATGGGGCATAGAAGACAACAGATGTTGATCAAGTGAAGAAGTGAGGACAGATATTTCAAATATAAGGAGTATACTTACAAGAGTTTCGAGGTGGAACAATGAAGTAAACTTCAAAATGACTTGATCAGATTATTTCCCTAATTTTTAATTTTTATACTTCTTTTCTGCCAAACCCTACCACACTAACTGAACTGCATTTATCATTAGATTTAATTTCTTATATTTTCTTAAAAACAAAAGAGCAAAAGCAGGAAATGAAACACAGTGAATAAGAGCTGGGTGATTTAGGAAAAGGACATACTAAAAGTGTTCATGAATTTCAGAAATATATGCATTTGTGTTTAACTTTTTAATTAATTACCTGGGGTTGGGGAGAGTCATATAATGCAAAAGTGAAATTTCTGTTGCTTACCAAAAAAATAAGATAAAAGAAATAAGGGTGGTAAAGAAAGGTAGCAGCATTACATGACTGAATATATTAGGTTCTGTGGACCTGAAAAGAACATGTGTAACTCATGCAGGAAAGTGGGAAATGATATTGCTAGGCTAGCCATAATCATATTTCATAAAGAGCACAGTAGGTAATATGAACCAGAGTACAAACACGGAGATAATTATATGAAGATCATCATAAAAATAATACTATCTAATTTTTTTCTTATCAAGCCATGTCATTAGAAACCAGTGAAATTATTCTTGCAGATGTTCTAAAAATCACTCGAATCACCTCTATTTCTAAAGCTGTGTTGCAACTCAAGACTTGAATATGTATCCACTGTTCCTCTTCCTATGCCTACTGTAGAGTCCTAGCTGGGAAGATGGTTCTGCTGGCTTTCACTTTCTTCTTTACTTACCTTCTTCACCTGAATCCACGAGTCACTGTGCTAATATATGTTCTTCAATCTTAGTGAACATCACCAAGCAGTACGCCTAGAAAATGGAAAACATATCTTTAGTATCCCCAGGTCTTTTATTTTATATTTTTTTTTACCTTCTCCATATTTTTTGCTTAATATTGCTCTATTTTCCCTGCTACAATGCGTCTAACTCTGATATTTGGGGAAAATGCCTCTAATAATAATTTATTCCTAGTATGTGGTGTGGCAAATTTACGCAAGTTATTTTCTATTACGCTGTCACTAATTATAGGAGAAAAATCTTTAGTCCTCAGAGAGAGGAATTTTAGAAACACTGGGACAGAGGAGACAGATTTGCCTAACGAAAAGGTGGGAACAAGGAAGGGGATGCTATGAAGTCTATAGGGGCTCTGTAAATATATTAGAAATACTGAACATCTGGTACCTGATTGGCCATAATGCTGGAGTGCAGACTGCGGCACGTCGGCCAGTGTTTACATTTTAGTTGCTGGATCACGGGATGTCCATATTTGTAAATAGTAATGCTTAAAAGTGACTTATTTCATCTACCTGACTCTGCAAGTAGGGTCTCTACTGAAAGGAATAGTTCTTTTTGTATCCCACCTATAATTATTTCCATACTTACCTGTGTAATTGCACAGCCAGAAGTTGGTTATAACAAAATACTAAATTTTATTAAATATTTATTGAATGATTAATTGATTGACCATTTGCAAATAAAATAAGATCTAAGTGTTGCTTAAATTATCAGAGGTAATAGAAGAATATAGTTATCAATTGATCAATACGTATATGTAATTAATAACAGCTGATTTCAGCAAATTAGAATTCTGGGCCAAGAACTGCCTTTGACTTGCTTTCTGACCTTTGGCAAATCAATTAAGATCCATGTCTACTTGCTTTCCACACCTCTAAAAATAGAAATAAGAATTTCTTCTTCTTCAAACAATTGCTCAAATGTAAGAGATAAACATTAAAAATAACTCTGAAATAAGTACCATATAAATAGTATTACTTTAAATCAGTGATAAATATTCTTGCGAGACACATGAAAATTTCTGGAAACAATACGGTAGTCTCTCCTTATCCACAGTTTCACTTTCTACAGTTTCAGTTACTTGTGGTCAACCTTGGTCTGAAAACATTACAAGATATTTTGAGAGAGACCCTATTTACGTAACTTTGATTACACTATGTTGTTATAATTGTTCTAGTTTATTATTAGTTATAATTGTTAATCTCTTAATGTGCCTAATTTATAAATTACATTTTATCATAGGTATGTATGTATAGGAAAAACATTCGGATAGATATTATCCTCAGTTTCAGGGAATCACCTGGGGGGTCTTGAAACATGTCCCCTGCACATGGAGTAGCGCACTACTGTTCTCTAATAAATTAACAAAAAGAGTCTTCCTTGGAATGAATGAAGTCTAAATCCAAACTACTAAAGTAAAAATATTTGAGATAGTGATACAAATTCTGGCATGGTTTCTGAAAGAAAAGATCCTATAATAAGAGAAAAGTTGTCACTTATTGTCAAATCTCTCTTATATCTCTCCCTTGTTTGCAACCCTGGCCATCACTGCTGCTGCTAAGGGCAAATCCAGAGTGATGCCTCACTATATGTATGTTGGTTTCTTCAAAATATGGTTTTCAAAATATGATTTTTCGTCAAGAGATCATTTCATGATCTCTTTCCAATTTCATGTACATTTTCTTTCTACATAGAGATACTGGATATTTAACTATAATTTTGTCAAGCAACAATACTTTATTTTTAGAAATGGAACAATATTTGTATATCACAAAAAAGAAGTGATTTGTTCAAAGGTTAAATCTAAGTAAATAAAAAATGCTTTATACATATTTCAAAACTATTTTTTCAAATTTTCAAAACTATTTTTGAAACAATATTTTTAAAAAATATATAAATTGTTCATAATTTTTAGTATTTGGCTGTAGAGAGATGATAGAGAGTCTGTCTTCAACTTGTACTTCCAAATGTCAATTGTTACGAAAACAGACTGAGGAAAAATAAGCTCTAATTTCTAATTTCTAGTAGAAAAATAAATCAGCCATTTTTTTAAGAAATTGCTAGGAATAGTCTAGAAGAGATGAAAAATATGGTCTAGAGTTGATATTAAGCCCTTTAATGTAAGTGAAAATTGATTTTAAGTCCATCCACACACACACACACACACACACACATAAGTCCATTCACACATACACACATAGAGATTTGAGTTGTGTGTTATACTATGTTAAACCAGATTTTAATTTGTGTGTGATATTGTTGTTAGACAGCTTTGGAATTAAATATACACTGCTGATGTAGTATAGTTAAATCTGTATAGACTATATAGTGAACTGTATTTAGTTATAATATCTATGAGTACTTTGAGCAAGACTCTATAGGACTCACTTTGTAAACTCTAAATCTAAAGTTACGTCACATTTTTCAGACTGTGTATCACTTATGTCTTTTTAGATGTCTGAAGTCTTTAAAAATATACCTTCACATGAGAAGTTTAATTTTCACATATGTCCAGTCTCAGAAAGACCCCCAGATTAAGGAAGGTTAAAGAAGGGTCTAAGAGGTAATGTTTTATTTCCTTTCGCTGCTATAACAAAATACTATACGGGAGGCCCAGGCAAGAGTATTACTTGAAACTAAGAGTTTGAGATCAGCCTGGGCAACATAAGGGGATCCTGTCTTTACACACAAAAAATTAAAACAATTAGCCATGTGTGTTGGTGCATGCCTGCAGGCCTAGTTATTCAGGAGGCTGAGGTAGGAGGATTGCTTGAGCCCTGGAGTTTAAGGTTATGGTGAGCTTAACCCATTAATTTTGCAGATAAAAATGCTGAAATTCAAAGATACTTGAATTAAATTAATAAACTACCCAAGGTCACTCATTTAGTCCCTAACAGTCAGTATTATGACAAAGTCTTCTGATGTGAGCATTTAAGGTCATAGTTTATACAAAAGAGCCACATAGTGTTTACTTCTTTTTCTGAAATTCTTTGCTTTACATCATTTGAAATTGTAAAGGTAACTTTAATTTTAAAGGACATGATTGATCCCTTTAAAACTTAAAAATATCTTTTTAATAAATGCGGCTTCCTTTAAAGCAATTTAAGCACTCATGGTTGTAAAAACATATGTTATCTATAAAGCTATGTCTGCAAAAAGGTTTTGATCTTGTGTTCTCATTCCATTTTGTTGATTTGTTGAATTTTCAGGGGCAATTTAAAGATTTCATGCCTTATCATGCCTGTGTGTAAATTCATATGTCTGACAATTATACATATAAACAGTTCCAAAATATCTTAGTGTTACACATAGACATACATATACAGTTATAACGGTATATTTAGCTTGTCTTGTTAAGAAATGATATTGATTATGAGAATCTATTTTAGTTTATGTTTTATATGAGCAATAATTTTAAAAGTTTATCACATTTAGGAAGCAATGTTGCATAGGAGGAGGGAAGAGCTTTGGAGTCTTAAACACATGGGGAATCAATCACCCGTCAGCATCTGACTGACAGTCAAATGGTTCAGCCTTTCTGAGCCTCAGTTTTCTTATCTGAAAGTAGAATTTAAACCTACCTAGTATTTTTAAATGATTAGAAATCTTATGTAAAGCACCCATATTATTGAAGGTCATGCAAAAGACATTTGTAATAAAGCTTATTTTGTAATACAAAGCTAATTTTAAAATTTTAAAATATTTAAGTGACAAATGAAAATTGTATATATTCAAGGTATATAACATTATGATTTTATATAGATATATATTGTGTAATGATTACCACAGTTGAATTAACACATCCATCACCACCCATCATTACTTGCTGATATGGTTTGGCTCTGTGTCCCCACTGAAATCCCATCTCTCATGGTAATCATCACGTGTTGAGAGAGGGACCTGTAGTCCCCATGTGTCGAGGGAGGTAGGTGCAGTTTCCCCCATGCTGTTCTCATGACAGTGAGTGAGTCTCGTGAGATCTGATGGGTTTATAAGTGTTTGACAGTTCCTCCTTCATACACTAACACTCTCTTCTGCCACCTTGTGAAGACAGTGCCTACTTCCCCTTCTGCCATGATTGCAAGTTTCCTAAGGCCTCCCCAGTCACGCAGAACTGTGGGTCAATTAAACCTCCTTTGTTTATACATTATTCACTCTTGGGTACTATCTTTACAGCAGTGTGAAAACAGACTAATACATTTGGGGGGGTGTAGTAAGATACTTAAAATCTGCTCTTTTCTAAAATTTGAAGTAAACAGATTACAATATTATTAACTCTAGTTACCATTCAGTATATTAGATCCCCAGAACTTACACATTTTATAACTGAAAGGTTGTAGTATTCCCATTCCCAGAATCTCCCCATTACCCACTTCCACCCACTCCAGAAGCTGGAAATCACCACTTTACTTTTGTTTCTATGAGTTTGACTTTTGAAGATTCTATGGATGAATGACATCATACAGCATTTGTCTTTCTGTGTCTAGATTATTTCACTTAGGATAGTGTCCTACAGGTTCATCAATGCTATTGCAAATGGCAAGATTTCCTTCTTTTTATGATTGAATAATATTTCAAGGTATGTATATACCACATTTTCTTTACACATTCATCCATTGATAGACACTTAGATTGTTTCTATATCTTGACTACTGTGAATAGTGCTGCAATAAATATGGGGGTGAAGATAATTTTCCAGATACCAATTTCATTTCCTATGGTTGTACAGTGTACACAGAAGTGGGATTGATGAATCATACTATAGTTCTATGTTGATGTTTTTGAGGAAACTCCATACTGTTTTACATAACGTCTATACCAATTCACATTCCCATCAACAGTATACTAGAATTTTCTTTTCTCTACATCCTCACCAACACTGATCCCTTATCTTTTTTATAATAGTCATCCTAACAGATATGAGATATCTCATTGTTGTTTCAATGTGCATGTCCTGATGATTAGTGATGTTGAGTACCTTTCCATTTAGCTACTGCCATTTTTATGTCTTTGAAGAAATGTTTATTCAGATCCTTTGCCCATTTTTCTGTTTTGTTTTTGTTTTTTGTTTCTTGAGATAGTCTCACTCTGTCATCCAGGCCTGAGTGCAGCGATGTGATCCTAGCTCACTGCAACCCCTGCCTCCCGGGGTTCCGTGATTCTCTGGCCTCAGTCTCCTGAGTAGCTGGAATTACAGGCATGTGCCACCACGCCCAGCTAAGTTTTGTATTTTTAGTAGAGACAGGGTTTCACCATGTTGGCCAGGCTAGTCTTGAACTCCTGACCTCAAGTGATTCACTTGCCTCGGCCTCCCAAAGTGCTGAGATTACAGGTGTGAGCCACTGTGTCTGGCCCCTTTGCCAATTTTTAATTTGGATTATTATTGTTTGTTTTGCTACTGAGTTGTGTAGTTCTTTAAATATTTTGGATATTAACTTTTAACCCATGTACAGTTTGTAAATATTTTCTTCTATTCCATAAGCTGTCTCTTTACTCTGTTGATTGATTCCTTTGCTGTGCAGTAGCTGTTTAGTTTGATGTGATCGCACTTGTCTCTTTTGGCTTTTGTTGCCATGCTTTGGGGATTATAGTCAAAATAAATAAATAAATAATTGCCAAAACTAATGTCAAAATGCTTTCACTCTATGTCTTCTTTTAGAATTTTTATGATTTCAGATTTTACACTTAATCATTTAATTCGTTTTGAGTGAATTTTTCTATATGGTATAAGACAAACATTTTATACTTTTGTGTATTCAGTTGCAATGAACATTCAATTTTCCCAGCACCATTTATTGAAGAGATGAACACTTTTCCACTGTGTATTCTTGGCACTTTTGTCAAAGATTAGTTGACCATATATATGTGGGCCTATTTATGGGATCGCTTTTCTGTTCCATTGGTCTATGTGTCAGTTTTTATGCCATTACCATACTGTTTTGATTACTATTGTTGTATAATATAATTTAATATCAAGGAGTGTGATACCTTAAGCATTGTTCTTTTTTCTCAAGATTGCTTTGGCTATTTGGAATCTTTTGTGATGTTATATAAATTTTAGTTTTTTTTGTATTTATATCAAAATTTTGATAAGAATTGAACTTCATCAATAGATCACTTTTGACAGCATGGACTTTTTAACAGTAGTAATTATTTTAGTCCTAAACACAGATTTCTTTCAATTTGTTTATATCTTCTTCAATTTGTTTCATCAATATTCTATAGATTTTAGTGTACAGATCTTTAACTTCCTTGGTTAGCTTAATTCCCAAGTAATTTATTCTTTTGATGCCATTATAAACATGATGGTTTTCTTAACTTCTTTTTTTGGCTAGTTCATTCTTAGTATGTAGAAATGCTGCAGATTTTTGTATCTTGATTTCAGATCCTTTAACGTTACTGGTTTTGTTCATTAGTTCTAATCATTTCAGTCTAAGGTTTTCTGCATATAAGATTATGTCATCTGCAAACAGAAATAATTTAACCTCTTCCTTTACTGTTTGATACCTTTTATTTTTTTCTCTTATCTAACTGTCCTGACTAGGACTTCCAGTACTATGTTGAATAGAAATGTCAATAGTTGGTACTCTTTTCCTTCCTTCCTTCCTTCTTTCCTTCCTTCCTCCTCCCTCAGAACAATCCCTCCCCCCTCCCTCCGCTCCCTCCCTCCCTCCCTTCCTTCCTTCCTTCCTTCCTTCCTTCCTTCCTTCCTTCCTTCCTTCCTTCCTTCCTTCCTTTTTTTCTTCTTTCTCTTTCTTCCTTTTCTTCTTTCTTTTTTTCTTCTTTCTTTATTCTTCTTTCTCTCTTTCCTTTTCTTCCCTTCATTACTTCCTCCCTCCCTCCCTTTTCTTTCTTTCCCTTTCTTTCTTCTCTCCCTTTCCTTCCTTCCTTCCTTCCTTCCTTCCTTCCTTCCTTCCTTCCTTCCTTCCTTCCTTCCTTCCCTCCCTCCCTCCCTCCTTTCTCTCTCTTTCTTTCTTCCTTCCTTCCTTCCTTCCTTCCTTCCTTCCTTCCTTCCTCCTTCCTTCCTTCCTTCCTTCCGTCCTTTCTTCTTCTTTCTTCTTCTTTCTTTTCTTCTTTCTTTCTTTCTTTCTTCTTTTTTTCTTCTTTCTTTCTTCCTTCTTCCTTCCTCCTTCCTTTCCTTCCTCCTTCCTTCCTTCCTTCCTTCCTTCCTTCTTCCTTTCTTTCTTCTTCTTCTCTCTTTCTTTCTTTTTTCTTTCTTTCTTCTCCTTCCTTCCTTTCCTTCAGCCCCGCCCTGCCCCACCTTACCTCGCCTCACCTCGCCTCTTTTTATAGGCAGGGTCTCACTTTGTCAACCAGGCTGGAATGCAGTGGCAAAATCGTAGCTCACTGAAACCTTAAACTCCTGGGCTCATGTGATATTCCTACCTCAGCCTTCCAAGTAGATGAGACTATGGGCATGTGCCACCACACCTAGATAATTTTTAATTTTTTTTTTTTTTTTTTTTTTTTTTGTAGAGATATGGTCTCACTATGTTTCCCAGCCTGAGCTCAAACTCCTGGCCTCAAACAATCCTTCTGCCTTGGGTTCCCAAAGTGCTGGGATTACAGACATGACCCAACGTGAACAGCCAAAAATTGATACTCTCATCTTTTTCCTGATCTTAGAGGAAAAGTTTCAACTATTCTTTGTTGAGTATTTTAGGTGTGGGCTTGTGTTATAGGGCTTGTATTGCGTTGAGATACACTCCCTCTGTACCTAATTTGTTGAGAAGCTTCTTTTTAGTCTTGAAAGGATATTGAACTTTGTCGAACACTTTATCTTCTACTGAGATATTCATATGGTTTTGGCCTTTCATTCTGTTAATGTGGAGAATGACATTTTTCGATTTCCATATGTTGAACCATGCTTACATCCCAGGAATAAATCCCACTTGATTATGGGGTATATAATCCTTTTAATGTGGCACTAGATTAGATTTGCTAGTATTTTATTGAGGATTGTTGCATCAGTGTTCATCAGGGATATTGGTCTGTAATTTTTTTTCTTGTGGTGTCCTTATCTGTCTTTGGTGTAAGGGTAATGCTGGTCTCATGAAAGGAGTTTGAAAGTGTTACCTCCTCTTCAAATTTTTGCAAGAGTTTGAAAAGGATTGACATTAATTCTTCTTTAAATCTTTAGTAGAATTCACCCACAAAACCTTCTGGTCCTGAGCTTTTCATTGATGAAAGCCTTTTTATTATTGGTTTGATTTCTGACTTGTTACTGGTCTTTTCATATTTTCTTATGTCATTGTGATTTGGCCTACATAAATTGTATGTTTCTAGGAATTTATCTCTTTTTCCTAGGTTATCCACTTTTTCAGCATAGAATTATTCATAGTAATCTCATGATCATTTTTATTTATTTTTATCAGTTGTAATGTCTTCTTTAGTTTACAGTTTTATTTATTTGAGTCCCCTCTCTATTTTTGTTAGTCTAGCTACAAGTTTGTCCATTTTGATAATTTTTCCAAAAAATAAATTCTTCAACTTATTGATCTTTCTACTGTCTTTCTATTCTCTGTAAAATTTATTACTACTGAGATTTTTTTTATTTTCTTCCTTCTGCTGACTTTAGGCTTAGTTTGTTCTTCTTTGTCTAATTCCTTCAAGTATGAAGTTAGATTATTTGAGATATTTTACTTCTTTTTTGATTTTTGTGTCCAAGTTGATCATTTAAGTTGTAATTTTTTTTTACATTTCAAAAGTTTTGGGTGGAAAAGGTGGTGTTTGGTAAGATCTACCTTTTTCTTAATGGAAGCATTTATCACTATAAACTTACTCTTTAGAACTATTTTTTTGCTGTGCCCCATAAGTTTTGGTATGTTGCATTTTCATTTTCATTTGCCTCAACCTACTTTTAAATTTTCCTTTTGATATCTTCTTTGACTCATTCATTGTTCACTAGTGTTTTTTTACCTTTCCACCTATTTGCAAATTTTCCAAAATTCCTCCTGTTATTGATTTCTAGCTTTATACCACTGTTTTCAGAAAAGATACTCAATATGATTTTTGTCTTATTAAATATGTTAAGACTTGTGGCATGATATGTGATCTATCTGGAGAATGTTCTGTGTGCACCTGAGAAGAATGTGTATTCTGCTGCTGTTGGATGGAATGTTCTTTGTGTGTCTGTTAGGTCGATTTGGTCTGTAGTATTAGTTAAGAATACTGCTTCTTTGGCCAGGTGCGGTGGCTCACGCCTGTAATCCAGCACTTTGGGAGGCCAAGGTGGGCGGATCACAAGACCAGGAGATCGAGACCATCCTGGCTAACATGATGAAACCCCATCTCTACTAAAAAATACAAAAAAATTAGCCGGGCATGGTGGCGGGTGCCTGTAGTCCCAGCTACTCGGGAGGCTGAGGCAGGAGAATGGTGTGAACCCAGCAGATGGAGGTTGCAGTGAGCCGAGATCACACCACTGCATTCCAGCCTGGGCAACAGAGTGAGACTCCATCTCAAAAAAAAAAAAAAAAAAAGAAGAATACTGCTTCTTTACTGATTTTCTTTCGGGGTGATCTATCCATTGTTGAAGGTAAGATATTGAAGTCCCCTAGTATTATTGTATTATGGTCTATTTCTCCCTTCAGATCTATTAATATTTGCTTTATATATTTAAGGTGCTCCAATGTTGGATGTATGTATGTATATATATATATATATATACCCCTTGTAGCATTTCTTATAAGTTGTGTCTCATCAAAAGGAACTCCTCAGCTTTTATTTGTCTGATAATGTGTTTATTTCTCCTTATTTCTGAAGGACATTTTTGTGAAGTGTAGTATTCTTGGTTGGTAGGGTTTTTTCTATTAGCCCTTTGAATATATCATCCCACTGTACTCTCAGCTTGCTATTTCTTTCGGGAAGTCTGCTAGTGCCTTATGGGAGATTCATTATATGTGATTAATCTATCTTTCCTTGCTTCTTTCAAGATTCTCTGTCGTTGACTTTTGGCGATTTGATTATAATGTGTCTCTGATTATTTTTCTTTGGGTTGATCTTGCTTGGGGAGATTAATGAATCTGAATTTCTATATACCCTTACAAGGTTTTACATTTTTTCATAAAGTATTTTTTTTTTTGCCACTTTCTCTCTTTTCTTCCTGGAACTTCCATAATCTATATATTAATGTGCTTTATATTGTCCCATAGGCTCCTTATGCTCTTTTCACTCTTTTAATTCTATTTTTTGTTCCTTTAATCTGTCTTCAACTGTGTTAATTTTTTCTTCTGCATGATCAAGTCTGCTATTGGAATTCTCTCTTGAATTTTTCAGTCTTATCATTGTATTCTTCTGTTAGAAGATTTCTGTTTGGTTCTATTTTATGGTGTTCTTTTTTTTATTAAACTTCTCATTTTGCTCGTGCATTATTTTCCCAATTTTGTTTAGTTGTTTATGTTTTTGTTGTGCCCCATTAAGCTTCTTTAAGATAATTTTGAGTTATTTTATAGGCAATTTGTAGATAATCATTTCTTTGAGGTCACTGATTTGAGCTTTGTTAGTTTCCTTTAGTAGTGTCATGTTTTCCTAATTCTTCATTATCCACATAGCCCTGCCTGGTGTCTGTGCATTGGAAGGAGCAAACATCTCTTATGGACTTTACAGACTAGTTTCAGTATGTAACACCTTCTTCCGTTGGGTCCCTGGGCTTAGGATTGCCTCTAGGATTGTGGTCATGTGAAGTTGGAGCCAGGTCATCTGGCTGCTGCTCTATCTTTGGTGAAGACCACAGTTTGAAAACCTGTTGACAAGGACTCAAATGGACTTGGATCCTATCTGGTCCACAGGTGGACTAGACTGACTCCAGAACCTTGGTCAGTAGAGCTACCACTAGGAGGAGTGTTCATTTCATGGTCCCGTTACCAGGTTCACATAGATGTGGCTTCCTCCAGGTCCCTGGGAAGGCTCCCACTGGGTCAGTGGTAAGTCCTAGATCAGGCAGTACCTACCCTGGACCATGGTTGAGACAGGCTAGAACTGAGTCACAGGGCTGCATCAAGGTTCACAGCCAATATCAATGTTGGCTCCCCCTTCTTGTGGGGACATGGATGAGGAGGTCTCCTGGTGTGTCCCTACATAGGCAAAACTGCTCTCAGACAACAGATACAAAGGGCTGGAGCTGAGTTACAGGGATATTTTAGGGTTGATAGCAGAGACTAAGGTTGCTGGGTCTATCATCTGAGGCACATGTGGAAATGTCTCCTCATAGGTAATTTGGCAGCAAGACAAAGGCCGAATGGGGTGGTAACTGAACCAAAAGGAGATGGTTTCATTTACCTGCATGGAACTAATCCCCAGTTCAGCATGCCTGCCACCTGGGCATAAGCCTGTTCTCTCAAAATGATTGTCTTAGGACTTGGGCCCTACCAGGGTTTTATAACCTCCTATGTTAATCCCAACGCTCCCACAAAGACACTTTTGTCTATAAATGGCTGTGTTACTGTGAAGGGAAAGGAGTGAGGGAGTCTCTTATTCTGCCATCTTGCTCTGAGATGATTTATTGTAGCTTAATTTTAATGTTTACATAGAGAATTTATAAGCAATGTATTTTTTTTTATTTCAGAGAACTCCAATAAACCTATAATTTTCTTCCATTTTTACTCATCTAATTGCTAACTGTTAGGATAACAATTTTCAGTATCATCTTATTTCATAGCTGCATACTCCATGAAAGAGTAATTATCAGTGAAATTCTGCTCTCCTTTGAGAAGAGTAGGAACTTTCAGAAAGAGAATACACTATTACTCTATTTTGTGTTGATATAACAATATAACACAGACTGTGTAATTTAGAAGAACAGAAATTTATTTCTCACAGTTCAGGGGGCTGCGAAGTCCAAGATCAAGGCATTGATAGGTTTGGTGTCTGGTAAGGGGCTGGTCTTTGTTTCCAAGATGGTGCCTTGAGCACTGCATCCTTCAAAGGAGAAGAGCACTGCTCCTCACGTGGCAGAAGTGTAGAAGAGACTGAACTCACTCTCTCAAGTTTTTTTTATAGTAGCATCAATTTATTCATTAGGATACAGCACTCATGAATTAAACACCTCATAGTAGGTCCCAATTCTGAACACTGTTGCACTGGGGATTAATTTTCTTTTTTTTTTTTTTTTTTTTTTTTTTTTGAGACGGAGTCTCGCTCTGTCGCCCAGGCTGGAGTGCAGTGGCCGGATCTCAGCTCACTGCAAGCTCCGCCTCCCGGGTTTACGCCATTCTCCTGCCTCAGCCTCCCAAGTAGCTGGGACTACAGGCACCCGCCAACTCGCCCGGCTAGTTTTTTGTATTTTTTAGTAGAGACGGGGTTTCGCCGTGTTAGCCAGGATGGTCTCGATCTCCTGACCTCGCGATCCACCCGTCTCGGCCTCCCAAAGTGCTGGGATTACAGGCTTGAGCCACCGCGCCCGGCCGGGGATTAATTTTCAACATGTGTTTTGGAGAGGACAAAAGCATTAAAACCGTAGCATAGTATATATTTCATCTTTAAGGTTAGCCAACTCCTTTCATGTACACACATGACCAGATTGGAAATAATTCCAAAACTCTCAAATTTATAAAGTTTCTTAAAAATATATCATCCAAACTTTAATATCAATGCAAACAATACATGTTGCTGAGAATACAGGTATTAGCTATTTATATTTCTGGAGAAGAGTGAACACCTGACAAAAGAAGACACTGTAGCTGTCTCCAACTATTTGAATGGCTGTCATGCTGCATCAGCCAGGGTTGCTAGTTGCAAGCAACAGAAATGGACTTTGAATAATTTAAACAGAAAAACAAATTATGAAGGTTTGGATAGCTCATAAAATCACTGGCAAGGATGCAGAAACAAGCTTGGAAAGGCTTAGTATAGCCAGGATTGTATCCCAAATCATCCCACAAAACTAGTCCAATGAGCATACATTACTACCACCACAGTGGACATCTGATCTCTCAGCTCATACTGCCCTCATCCTGGGGCTGAACTCTGAATACTATCACTGCTCTATTGTATTGCTAGCCCTAGGAACACAACCCTATAACCTCTCTCTCCACTGTTTCCTGCTACAGTGCATAGTCTGTGGTGTGTCTTTTCTTGGGTGACCAGCACCAGATTTAAAGTTCAGAGCCACTACATCTGTTTGGTTGAGAAAGACTGAGAATAAATATTTCTGTCTGTGCCTCTCCCCAACCCCCTACAAAACTCACAATTCAGTGAATTCTCTAAACACCAGAAGAATTCAGATGTTGAACAGCCAAGAAAGTATACAAAATATCCACTACATAAGTGGAAGAGAAAGCAGAGTTTATCTGAATTGTTACAACAGAAAGGTGAAGTAGAAAGTTAAATGTAGGATGGTTGCAGATTTGAAAATAAGAAACTTTCCACAGAATACACTTATTAAATAATAAAATAAATGCTCTAGAAAGTTGCAAACTCCCTGCTCCTACTGGACTTTTAGTGAAAGCTATATGACCATGAGGAAAGAGTACTGTAGAAAAAAGCTGCAGTTTAACTCAAAATTTCTATTATTCTATCTGTCGATGTTAATAATATAGTTGTACTATTATCTGGTACTCTTTCAAGTGTCAAGTATACACATAACTTGAAGATATTGCAATTTTGTTTCACATTTTCAAACAATAAAGTTAATATTGCAAGAAAATGAATTGTATGAATATTTTGGTTACCTAATGCATATAAAATTTTTATTTATACTATGTTAGTCTAATAAATATGCAATAGCATTATATATTAAATAATGATATATGTATCTTAATTTAAAAACACTATTCCTTAAAAAAATCTAACAATCATCTGAGCCTGAGCCTTCAGGGTGTCATAATATTTTTGCTGTGGGAAGGTCTTGCCACCACGTTGATGGTTGCAGACTGATCAGGGTGGTGGTTGCTTAATGTTGGGGTGGCTGTGGCAATTTTATAAAATAAGACCACACTGAATTTTGTTGCATTGATTACTTCTTCCTTTCATGAAAGATTTCACTGCAGCTTGCAAAGCTGTTTGATGCTATTTTACCCACAGTAGATATGCTTTCTAAATTAGAATCAACCCTCTCAAACACTGACTTGCTTTCTGAACTAACTTTATGTAATATTCTAAATCCTTTGCTATAATTTCAACAATGTTCACAGCATCTTAACCATGAGAATATTCCTTCCCGAGAAACCATTGCTTTTTTGTTCATAACAAGTAACTCTTCATCCATTGAAGTTTTATTATGAGATTGTAGTGAACCAGTCACATTGTGAGGCTCTACTTCTAATTTTAGTTATCTTGCTATTTTCATGCCATCTGCAGTTACTTCCTCCACTGAAGTCTTGAACCCCTCAATGGCACTCAACAGTGCCATTATTATTGTTAATAAATTTCAGAAGCATAAGTAATTACAAACTCCATGAAACTAAAAATTGCTTCTTCCAAAATCTTGTTCATGTTGATATTTTGAATTCCTGTAATGAATCAGAAATGTTCACTGTTTACATTTAAAAAATTTTGGAAGGTACATACTAGGTATATATATTTATGGGGCACATGAGACATTTTAATACAGGCATACAATGTGTAATGATGACATCAGGGTAAATGGGGTATCAATCACCTCAAACATTTATCCTTTTTATTACAAACAAATTATATACTTTTAGTTATTTTTGAAATCTACAATTAAATTGTTATTGACTATAGCCACCCTACTGGGCTATCAAATGCTAGGTCTTATTCATATTTTATAACTATTTTTTTGTACTCATTAGTAATCCCCACTTTCTCCCTAATAGCCCCCATCACTATCAGCCTCTGGTAACCATCCTTCTACTCTCAATCTCCATGAATTCAGTTCTTTTCTATTTTAGTTCCCACAAATAAGTGAGAACATGCAAAATTTGTCTTTCCATGCCTGGCTTAGTTCACGTAGCATAATGACTGCCATTTCCACCCATGTTGTGGCAAATGGCATGCGCTCATTCATGTTTTTGGCTGATTAGTATACCATTGCATATATGTACCACATTGTTTAATCCATTCATCTGTTCACATACACTTAGGTTGCTTCCAAATCTTGGCTATAAGGAATAGTTCTGCAGTACACATGAGAGTGCAGATATCTCTTTGATATATTGACTTCTGTTCCTTTGCATGTATACCTAGTAGTTTGGTTGCTGGATTGTATGCTAGCTCTATTTTTAGTCATTTGAGGAATATCTAGACTGTTCTCCATAGTGGTTGTAATAATTTACATTTCCACCAATAGTGTGTCAGGGTTATCTTTTCTCCCCATCCATGACAGCATTTGTTATTGCCTGTCTTTTGGGTAAAAGCCTTTAAACATATATCATTTTAGTTTTGATTTGCATTTTTCTGATATTAAATGATGTTGAACATCATTTAATTTTTTGTTATATGACATTATTATAAATGACAAACACCTTTTCATATATCTATTTGTCATTTGTATGCCTTTATTTAAGAAATGTCTATTAAGATCATTTGTCCATTTTAAAATCAGGTTATTATATTTTTTCTTATAGAGTTGTTTGAGCCCCTTATATATTATGGCTATTAGTCCATTATCATATGGGTTATTATATTTTTTCTTATAGAGTTGTTTGAGCCCCTTATATATTATGGCTATTAGTCCATTATCATATGGGTAGTCAGCAAATATTTTCTTCCATTATGTGGATTGACTCTTCACTTTGTTGCTTCCTTTGCTGTGCAGAAGCTTTTTAACTCGATGTGATCCCATTTGTCCACTTTTCTTTAGTTGTCTGTGTTTGTCGGGTATTACTCAAGAAATCTTTGCCCAGTTCAATATACTAGAGAGTTTTCCCAATGTATTTTTGTAATCGTTTCATAGCTTAAGGTCTTAAATTTAAGTCTTTCATTCATTTTAGTTTGATTTTTGTGTATGGCAAGAGATAGGGTTCTAGTTTCATTCTTCTGCATATGAATATCCAGTTTCCCTAGCACCATTTATTGAAGATACTATCCTTTCTCCAATGTATGGTTTTGGCAACTTTGTCAAAATGAGTTCATTGTAGACATATGGATTTTTTTTTCTGGAATCTCTATTCTATTCTGTTGACCGATGTGTCTATTTTTATGCCAGTATTATGCCATTTTGGTTACTATAGCTCTATAGTATAATTTGAAGCCAGGTAATGAGATTATTTCAACTTTGTTCTTTTTGCTTAGGATAGCTTTAGCTATTCTGGGTGCTTTGTGGTTCCATATACATTTTAGGATTGATTTTTCTTCTATTTCTGTGAACAATATCATCTGTATTTTTATAGAGATCATATTGAATCTATAGATTGCTTTGGATAGTATGGACATTTTAACAATATTGATTCTTCCAATCCATGAACATGGAATATCTTTTTCATTTTTTGGTGTCCCCTCAATTTCTTACTTTAATGTTTTATAGTTTTCATTGTGGGAATCTTTAACTTTTTAAGTTAAGTTTATTCCTAGGTGTATTATTTTATTTGTAGCTATTGTAAATGGGATTAGTCTCTTAAATTGTTTTTCAGATTGTTCAGTGTTGACATATAGAAGTGCTAGTGATTTTTGTATGTTGACTTTGTATCCAGCAACTTTACTAAATTTATCATTTTTAATAGTTTTATTGTGGAGTCTAGGTTTTTCCAAATATGAAATCATATCATCTGTAAACAAAGATAATTTGACAGCCTCCTTTCTAGTTTGGATGATTTTATTTTATTTTCTTGTCTGATTACTCTAGCTAGGACTTCAAGTGCTATGTTGAGTAACAGTGGTAAGAGTGGCATCTGTGTCATATTCCTGATTTTAGAGGAAAGGCTTTCTTTCCCCTGCCCCTCCATTGCCACCCATTCAGTATGATTCTACCTGTGGGCCTGTAGTATATGACTTTTATTATGTTGAAGTAGGTTCTTTCTATACCAAGTTTTTTCAGGGATTTATCATTAAGGGATGTTGAATTTTATCAAATGCTTTTAAGCATCACATAAAATAATTAGTTTGTGTCTTTCATTCTGTTGCTATGGTGTATTACATGGATGGGTTTGTTTATGTTGAACCTTCTTGCACTCCTGGGATAAATCCTGCTTAGTCATTATGAATAAAGTTTTTAATGTGTTGTTGAACTTGGTTTGCTAGTATTTTGATGAGGATTTCTATATTAATATTCATTAGGGATATTGGCCTGTAGCTTTCTTTATTTGATGTATCATTTTCTGGTTTTGGTACCTGGCTAATACTGGCTTCATAGAAAAAGTTTGGAAGTATTCCTTCCTCCTCTATTCTCTGCAATAGTTTGAGTAGGACTGGTATTATTTCTTCCTATATGTTTGGTAGAAATCAGCAATGAAGCCATCAGGTCCTGGACTTTTCCTTGCTGGGAGACTTTTTATTATGGATTTGATCTGGTTGCTTGTCATTATTGTGCCTGGGTTATGAATTTCTTCACAATTCAATTTTGGAAGGTTGTTTGTGTCTAGGAATTTATCCATTTTCTGTAGATTTTCAAATTTATTGGCATATAGTTGCTCGTAGTAGCCAGTAATGATCCTTTGAATTTCTGTGGCATCAGTTTTAATATCTCCTTTTTTACCTCTGATTTTATTTATTTGGGTCCTCTCTCTTTTTCCCTTAGTTTGACTAAAAGTTTGTCACTTTATCTTTTCAAAAAAAAAAAAAAAAAAACAACTTTTTGTTTCATTGATCTTTTGCATTGTTTTCTTCATTTCTTTTTTTTTTTTTTTTTTTTTTTTATTTTTATTTTATTTTTATTTTTTATTATACTTTAAGTTCTAGGGTACATGTGCATAACGTGCAGGTTTGTTACATATGTATACTTATGCCATGTTGGTGTGCTGCACCCATCAACTCATCAGCACCCATCAATTCATCATTTATATCATGTATAACTCCCCAATGCAACCCCTCCCTCCTCCCCCCTCCCCCCTCCCCATGATAGGCCCCAGTGCGTGATGTTCCCCTTCCCGAGTCCAAGTGATCTCATTGTTCAGTTCCCACCTATGAGTGAGAACATGCGGTGTTTGGTTTTCTCTTCTTGTGATAGTTTGCTAAGAATGATGGTTTCCAGCTGCATCCATGTCCCTACAAAGGACGCAAACTCATCCTTTTTTATGGCTGCATAGTGTTCCATGGTGTATATGTGCCACATTTTCTTAATCCAGTCTGTCACAGATGGACATTTGGGTTGATTCCAAGTCTTTGCTATTGTGAATAGTGCCGCAATAAACATACGTGTACATGTGTCTTTGTAGTGGAATAATTTATAATCCTTTGGGTATATACCCAGTAGTGGGATGGCTGGGTCATATGGTACATCTAGTTCTAGATCCTTGAGGAATTGCCATACTGTTTTCCATAATGGTTGAACTAGTTTACAATCCCACCAACAGTGTAAAAGTGTTCCTATTTCTCCACATCCTCTCCAACACCTGTTGTTTCCTGACTTCTTAATGATTGCCATTCTAACTGGTGTGAGATGGTATCTCATTGTGGTTTTGATTTGCATTTCTCTGATGGCGAGTGATGATGAGCATTTTTTCATGTGTCTGTTGGCTGTATGAATATCTTCTTTTGAGAAATGTCTGTTCATATCCTTTCCCCACTTTTTGATGGGGTTGTTTGTTTTTTTCTCGTATATTTGTTTGAGTTCTTTGTAGATTCTGGATATTAGCCCTTTGTCAGATGAGTAGGTTGCAAAAATTTTCTCCCATTCTGTAGGTTGCCTGTTCACTCTGATGGTAGTTTCTTTTGCTGTGCAAAAGCTCTTTAGTTTAATTAGATCCCATTTGTCAATTTTGGCTTTTGCTGCCGTTGCTTTTGGTGTTTTAGACATGAAGTCCTTGCCCATGCCTATGTCATGAATGGTACTACCTAGATTTTCTTCTAGGGTTTTTATGGTATTAGGTCTGACATTTAAGTCTCTAATCCATCTTGAATTAATCTTCGTATAAGGGGTAAGGAAAGGATCCAGTTTCAGCTTTCTACTTATGGCTAGCCAATTTTCCCAGCACCATTTATTAAATAGGGAATCCTTTCCCCATTTCTTGTTTCTCTCAGGTTTGTCAAAGATCAGATGGCTGTAGATGTGCGGTATTATTTCTGAGGACTCTGTTCTGTTCCATTGGTCTATAGCTCTGTTTTGGTACCAGTACCATGCTGTTTTGGTTACTGTAGCCTTGTAGTATAGTTTGAAGTCAGGTAGCGTGACGCCTCCAGCTTTGTCCTTTTGACTTAGGATTGCCTTGGCAATGCGGGCTCTTTTTTGGTTCCATATGAACTTTAAAGCAGTTTTTTCCAATTCTGTGAAGAAACTCATTGGTAGCTTGATGGGGATGGCATTGAATCTATAAATAACCTTGGGGAGTATGGCCATTTTCACGATATTGATTCTTCCTATCCATGAGCATGGTATGTTCTTCCATTTGTTTGTGTCCTCTTTGATTTCACTGAGCAGTGGTTTGTAGTTCTCCTTGAAGAGGTCCTTTACATCCCTTGTAAGCTGGATTCCTAGGTATTTTATTCTCTTTGAAGCAATTGTGAATGGAAGTTCATTCCTGATTTGGCTCTCTGCTTGTCTGTTACTGGTGTATAAGAATGCTTGTGATTTTTGCACATTAATTTTGTATCCTGAGACTTTGCTGAAGTTGCTTATCAGCTTAAGGAGATTTTGGGCTGAGACGATGGGGTTTTCTAAATATACAATCATGTCATCTGCAAACAGGGACAATTTGACTTCTTCTTTTCCTAACTGGATACCCTTGATTTCTTTCTCTTGCCTGATTGCCCTAGCCAGAACTTCCAACACTATGTTGAATAGGAGTGGTGAGAGAGGGCATCCCTGTCTTGTGCCAGTTTTCAAAGGGAATTTTTCCAGTTTTTGCCCATTCAGTATGATATTAGCTGTGGGTTTGTCATAAATAGCTCTTATTATTTTGAGGTACGTTCCATCAATACCGAATTTATTGAGCGTTTTTAGCATGAAGGGCTGTTGGATGTTGTCAAAAGCCTTTTCTGCATCTATTGAGACAATCATGTGGTTCTTGTCTTTGGTTCTGTTTATATGCTGGATTACGTTTATTGATTTGCGAATGTTGAACCAGCCTTGCATCCCAGGGATGAAGCCCACTTGATCATGGTGGATAAGCTTTTTGATGTGCTGCTGAATCCGGTTTGCCAGTATTTTATTGAGAATTTTTGCATCAATGTTCATCAGGGATATTGGTCTAAAATTCTCTTTTTTTGTTGTGTCTCTGCCAGGCTTTGGTATCAGGATGATGTTGGCCTCATAAAATGAGTTAGGGAGGATTCCCTCTTTTTCTATTGATTGGAATAGTTTCAGAAGGAATGGTACCAGCTCCTCCTTGTACCTCTGGTAGAATTCAGCTGTGAATCCATCTGGTCCTGGACTTCTTTTGGTGGGTAGGCTATTAATTGTTGCCTCAATTTCAGAGCCTGCTATTGGTCTATTCAGGGATTCAACTTCTTCCTGGTTTAGCCTTGGGAAAGTGTAAGTGTCCAGGAAATTATCCATTTCTTCTAGATTTTCTAGTTGATTTGCGTAGAGGCGTTTATAGTATTCTCTGATGGTAGTTTGTATTTCTGTGGGGTCAGTGGTGATATCCCCTTTATCATTTTTTATTGCATCTATTTGATTCCTCTCTCTTTTCTTCTTTATTAGCCTTGCTAGTGGTCTGTCAATTTTGTTGATCTTTTCAAAAAACCAACTCCTGGATTCATTGATTTTTTGGAGGGTTTTTTGTGTCTCTATCTCCTTCAGTTCGGCTCTGATCTTAGTTATTTCTTGCCTTCTGCTAGCTTTTGAATGTGTTTGCTCTTGCCTCTCTAGTTCTTTTAATTGTGATGTTAGAGTGTCAATTTTAGATCTTTCCTGCTTTCTCTTGTGGGCATTTAGTGCTATAAATTTCCCTCTACACACTGCTTTAAATGTGTCCCAGAGATTCTGGTATGTTGTATCTTTGTTCTCATTGGTTTCAAAGAACATCTTTATTTCCGCTTTCATTTCGTTATGTACCCAGTAGTCATTCAGGAGCAGGTTGTTCAGTTTCCATGTAGTTGAGCGGTTTTGATTGAGTTTCTTAGTCCTGAGTTCTAGTTTGATTGCACTGTGGTCTGAGAGACAGTTTGTTATAATTTCTGTTCTTTTACATTTGCTGAGGAGTGCTTTACTTCCAATTATGTGGTCAATTTTGGAATCAGTGCGATGTGGTGCTGAGAAGAATGTATATTCTGTTGATTTGGGGTGGAGAGTTCTATAGATGTCTATTAGGTCCGCTTGGTGCCGAGATGAGTTCAATTCCTGGATATCCTTGTTAACTTTCTGTCTCGTTGATCTGTCTAATATTGACAGCGGAGTGTTGAAGTCTCCCATTATTATTGTATGGGAGTCTAAGTCTCTTTGTAGGTCTCTAAGGACTTGCTTTATGAATCTGGGTGCTCCTGTATTGGGTGCATATATATTTAGGATAGTTAGCTCTTCCTGTTGAATTGATCCCTTTACCATTATGTAATGGCCTTCTTTGTCTCTTTTGATCTTTGATGGTTTAAAGTCTGTTTTATCAGAGACTAGGATTGCAACCCCTGCTTTTTTTTTGTTCTCCATTTGCTTGGTAGATCTTCCTCCATCCCTTTATTTTGAGCCTATGTATGTCTCTGCATGTGAGATGGGTCTCCTGAATACAGCAGACTGATGGGTCTTGACTCTTTATCCAGTTTGCCAGTCTGTGTCTTTTAATTGGAGCATTTAGTCCATTAACATTTAAGGTTAATATTGTTATGTGTGAACTTGATCCTGCCATTATGATATTAACTGGTTATTTTGCTCATTAGTTGATGCAGTTTCTTCCTAGCCTCGATGGTCTTTACATTTTGGTATGTTTTTGCGATGGCTGGTACCAGTTGTTCCTTTCCATGTTTAGGGCTTCCTTCAGGGTCTCTTGTAAGGCAGGCCTGGTGGTGACAAAATCTCTAAGCATTTGCTTATCTGTAAAGGATTTTATTTCTCCTTCACTGATGAAACTTAGTTTGGCTGGATATGAAATTCTGGGTTTAAAATTCTTTTCTTTAAGAACGTTGAATATTGGCCCCCACTCTCTTCTGGCTTGTAGAGTTTCTGCCGAGAGATCTGCTGTTAGTCTGATGGGCTTCCCTTTGTGGGTAACCCGACCTTTCTCTCTGGCTGCCCTTAAGATTTTTTCCTTCATTTCAACTTTGGTGAATCTGGCAATTATGTGTCTTGGAGTTGCTCTTCTGGAGGAGTATCTTTGTGGCGTTCTCTGTATTTCCTGAATTTGAATGTTGGCCTGCCCTACTAGGTTGGGGAAGTTCTCCTGGATGATTTCCTGAAGAGTGTTTTCCAACTTGGTTCCATTTTCCCCCTCACTTTCAGGCACCCCAATCAGACGTAGATTTGGTCTTTTTACGTAATCCCATACTTCTTGCAGGCTTTGCTCATTTCTTTTTCTTCTTTTTTCTTTTGGTTTCTCTTCTCGCTTCATTTCATTCATTTGATCTTCAATCGCTGATACTCTTTCTTCCAGTTGATCGAGTCGGTTACTGAAGCTTGTGCATTTGTCACGTATTTCTCGTGTCATGGTTTTCATCTCTGTCATTTCGTTTATGATCTTCTCTGCATTAATTAGTCTAGCTGTCAATTCTTCCACTCTTTTTTCAAGATTTTTAGTTTCTTTGCGCTGGGTACGTAATTCGTCCTTTAGCTCTGATAAGTTTGATGGACTGAAGCCTTCTTCTCTCCTCTCGTCCAAGTCATTCTCTGACCAGCTTTGATCCGTTGCTGGCGATGGGCTGCGCTCCTTTGCAGGGGGAGATGCGCTCTTATTTTTTGAATTTCCAGCTTTTCTGCCCTGCTTCTTCCCCATTTTTGTGGTTTTATCTGTCTCTGGTCTTTGATGGTGGTGACGTACTGATGGGGTTTTGGTATAGGTGTCCTTCCTGTTTGATAGTTTTCCTTCTGACAGTCAGAAGGACTGTCTGTTGGTCTGTTGGAGATTGCTTGAGGTCCACTCCAGACCCTGTTTGCCTGGGTATCAGCAGCAGAGGTTGCCGAAGATAGAATATTGCTGAACAGCGAGTGTACCTGTCTGATTCTTCCTTTGGAAGTTTCCTCTCAGGGGTGTACTCCACCCTGTGAGGTGTGGGGTGTCAGACTGCCCCTAGTGGGGGATTTCTCCCAGCTAGGCTACTCAGGGGTCAGGGACACACCTGAGCAGGCAGTCTGTCCGTTCTCAGATCTCAACCTCCGCGTTGGGAGATCTACGGCTCTCCCCAAAGCTGTCAGACAGAGTCGTTCGCGTCTGCACCGGCTCCTGCTACTTCCCCTGTTGGTCTTCAGCTGTGAGCTGTCCCCAGAGGTGGAGACTACAGAGACAGGCAGGCTTCCTTGAGCTGCTGTGAGCTCCACCCAGTTCGAGCTTCCCAGCGGCTTTGTTTACCTACTTAAGCCTCAGCAATGGCGGGCGCCCCTCCCCCAGCCTCGCTGCTGCCTTGCGGATAGATCGCGGCAGACTGCTGTGTTAGCAGTGAGGGAGGCTTCGTGGGCGTGGGACCCTCCCGGCCAGGTATGGGTATAATCTCCTGGTGTGCCTGTATGCTTACAGCGCAGTATTGGGGTGGGAGTTACCCGATTTTCCAGGTGTTGTGTGTCTCAGTTCCCCTGGCTAGGAAAACGGATCCCCTTCCCCCTTGCGCTTCCAGGTGAGGCGATGCCTCGCCCTGCTTCAGCTCTCGCTGGTCAGGCTGCAGCAGCTGACCAGCACCGATTGTCCGGCACTCCCCAGTGAGATGACCCCAGTACCTCAGTTGAAAATGCAGAAATTACCGGTCTTCTGTGTCGCTCGCGCTGGGAGTTGGAGACTGGAGCTGTTCCTATTCGGCCATCTTGCTCCGCTCTCTCTGTTTTCTTCATTTCAATTTCATTTATTTCTGCTCTGATCTTTGTTTTTTCTAATTTTGGGTTTGGTTTGCTCCTATTTTTCTAGTTTTTTTTAAGATGTATGATTAGGTTATTTATTTGAAGCTTTTCTTCATTTTTGATGTAGGCCCTTAGAGCCATAAAGTTCCCTGTTAGTACTGTTTTGCTGTGACCCATAAATTTTGGCATATTGTTTCTTCATTATCATTTGTTTCAAGAAATATTTCAGTTTCCGTCTTAATTTCTTCGTTGACCACTGGTCATTCAGGAGCATATTGCTTAATTTTCATGTGTTTACATGGTTTCCAAAATTCCTCTTGTCCTTGATTTCTAGTTTTATTCTATTGTGGTCAGAGAAGATGCTTGATATTATTTCAGGGTTTTTAAAAAATATTTTAAGACTTGTTTTGTTACCTAAAATATGGTCTGTCTTTGAGAATACTCCATGTGATAAGAAAAACAATTTGTATTCTGCAGCTGTTAGATGAAATCTTTGGTAAATTTCTATTAGGTCAATTAGGTCTATCTACAGTGCAGATTAAGAACAATTTTTTAATTTATTTTCTGTCTAGAAGACCTGTTCAGTGCTAAAAATGGGGCGTTGAATTCTCCTGTTATCACTGTAATATTATCTATTTCTCTCTTTGGCACTAATAATATTTGATTTATATATCTGGGTGCTCCAGGGTTGGGTCCATATATATTTACAAGTGTTTCATCTCCTTGCTCAATTGACCATTTATCATTATATAATGACCTTTCTGTCTCTTCTTATAGTTTTTGTCTTGAAAAATATTTTTTCTGTTCTTTTTGGGTTCCATTGGCATGGAATATCTTTTTCCATCCCTTTAAGTCCATGTGTGTCTTCATTGGTGAAGCATGTATCTTGTAGCCAACAGATCACTGTCTTGCTTTTTATTCAATCAGCCACTCTACATCTTTTTACTGAGAATTTTAGTTCATTTACATTCAATGTTATTATTGATTAATATGAACTTTTGACATATGAAAATATGCCATTTTGCTATTTGTTTTCTGGTTGTTTTGTGGTCTTCTCTTCCTTCCATCCTTCTCATTGTCCTTTTTGTGAAGATGATTTTCTCTGGTGGTATGATTTAATTTCTTGGTTTTTCTTTTTTTGTGTATTGGTCATATGCTTTTGATTTGAGATTACGATGAGGCTTGCAAATATAACTCATTATTTTAAGCTGATAACAAATTTAAACTGCTTGCATAAACTAACAAGCAAAAAGAAAACTAATAAAAATTCTACACTTCAACTTTCTCCCCCTACTTTTTAACTTGTTTTCATATTTATATCTTATTGTATAGTCCATGTCTTGAAAAGCTAGCATAGTTCTTATTTTTGATTGGTTCATCTTTAGTCTTCACTTAAGATATGAGTAGTTTATCTATCACAGTTAGAGTATTATAATAGTCTGTGTTTTTCTATGTACTTGCTATTTATTACCAATGAGTTTTATACCTTCAAATGATTTCTTTTTTTCTGATTGAAGTACTCCCTTTAGCATTTCTTTCAAGACACATCTAGTGTGAGTGAAATTCCTCAGCTTTTGTTTGTCTGGGAAATTCTTCATTTCTCCTTAGTGTTTGAAGGATATTTTCACCAGATATATTATTCTAGGATAAAAGATTTTTTCTTTCAGCATTTTAAGTATGTCTCGCCCCTCTCTCCTGACCTGTAAGGTTTCCATTGATTAGTCTGCTACCAGACACATTGGAGCTCCATTGTGTTATTTGTTTCTTTTCTCGTGCTGCTTTTATAATCCTTTATGCTTTATCTTTGGGAGTTTGATTATTAAATGCCTTGTGGTGATCTTCTTTATGTTAAATCTGTTTGGTGTTCTGTAACATTCTTGTATTTGAATTTTGATATTTTTCTCTAGGTTTGGGAAGTTCCGTGATATTATCTTCTTGAATAAATGTTATACCCCTGTTTCTCTGCTTTCTTCTTGAAGGCCAATAACTCTTAGATGTGCCCTTTTGAGGCTATATTCTAGATCTTATAAGTGTGCTTCATTGTCTTTTATTCTTTTTTATTTTATCTCCTCTGAGTGTGTATTTTCAAATAGCCTGTCTTCAAACTCAGAAATTCTTTCTTCTGCTTGATCAATTCTGCCACTAAGAGACTCCAATGTATTCTTTAGTATGTCAGTTGCATATTTCAGCTCCAGAATTTTGCTTGATTCTTTTTAATTGTTTCAATCTCTTTATTGAATTTATTTGATAGAATTTTGATTTCCTTGTCTGTGTTATGTTGAATTTCTTTAAGTTGCCTCAAAACAGCTATTTTGGACTCTCTGTCTGAAGGATCACATATTTCTCTTTCTCCAGAATTGGTCCCTTGTGCCTTATTTAATTTGTTTGGTAGGTGATGGTTTCCTGAATGGTGTTGATGCTTATGATTGTTTATCAGTGTCTGTGAATTAAAGAGTTAGGTATTTATTTTAGTCTGTGCCGTCTGGGCATGTTTGTACCTGTCCTCCTTGGGAAGGCTTTCTAGGTATTCTAAAGGACTTGGGTGTTGTGATGTAAGCCGTATCTGCATTAGGGACACTCCAAGCCCAGTAACACTGTGATTCTTGCATACATGTAGAAGTACTACATTGGCAGCCTTGGATAAAATCTGGAGGAATCCTGTGGATTACCAGAGAGAGAGTCTCGTTCTCATTTTTTCTCCCAAACCAATGAAGTCTCTCTCTGTGTGCTGAGCCATGCAGAGCCTGGGGAGGGGTGACATGAGCATCCTATGGCCACCACCACTGGGGTTGTGCTGGATCAGAACTGAAGCCAGCACAGAACTGGGTCTCACCAAAGGCCCACTGTAACCACTATCTGGCTATTGTTTATGGTCATGTAAGGCCCTAGGACTTCACAATCAGCAGGTGGCAAAGCCAGCCAAGTTTTTGTCCTGCCGTTCAGGGTGGAAAGTTCCTCTAGGCCCTGGACAGGTCCAGAGATACTGTCCAGGAGCCAGGGACTGGAATCAAAATAATTAGAAATCTACCTGATATTCTATTCTGCTGCATTTGAGCTCATCCTCAAGCCACATGACACAGCTCTGGCCACTCTTCTTTTGCTTTTCCAGAGGCAGAGGAGCTTCTCTCCATGGCCACCATCACTCCTGGCCCATAGGGAGTATTGCCACTCTTGTGGCAAAGTTCTCTTTACTTTTCCCTCCTCTCTCCTCAAGTGGAGTAAAAAGTCAGTTTTGTTGCTGTGAACTGTGCTGCCTGAGGTTGGGGGAGGGGTGGTGCAAGCACTCCCTCAACCTCTATGGCAGGTGTCTCACTGTCACATGCCCCCCAAGTACATTGGCTTTGAGCCCAGCATAGCCTTCGGACTTGCCAATGAATTGCAGCCTTGTGGCCTATACTACATTTCAAGTTTATGTGTACTCCAGCACACATTAGCCCGTGGTGGTGAGGCTTGCTGAAACCGAGGTTCTGACTACTAGGATTTGCTAGGATTGGCAATTCCTCTCTGGTGAGGGCTGTTCTAAATGCTCCCTCTGTGGGCAGGGATTGGCTGAGTTCAGCCTAGTTTTGCTTTCTAATCTGACAGGGCAGCACCGAGTTGAATGCAAGGTCTCACAATCACTGCACACTCTCTCTCCACAAGCACACAGATCCTCTCTCTGTGCCATGCAGTTGCTGCCAGGGGATGGGTGTTAGGAGGTGTTAGACATTTAAGACTGTTTTCTACCATCTTCAGTGCAGCAACATGAATTTAAAACCAGATACTGTGAGCGCTCAACTGATTTTTGGTTCTAATGAAAGTGGTTTTCCTGTATAGATAGTTGTTAAATTTGTTGTTCCTGTGCTGGATGGTGTTGGGGGGTGATAGGTGGAAGCTTCTATTTGGCCATCCTGCTTTGTCTTACTCCCACAAATGGCATTTAGTATGGTGACTCTTTTCCATAAGGTTTTCAATTTACTTTGCCCACATTCATCACAATAATCATTATGGCAACTATAGCCTTATAAAATGTATTTCTTAAATAATAAAACATGAAAGTCTAAATTATTCCTTGACCTATGGGCTACAAAATGGATATTGTCAATCACTAGTAAATATTGTGAATCTTTCTTTTCTTTCTTTTTTTTTTTTTTTATTCTGAGCAGCAGGCCTCAATAGTGAGCTTAAATATATAGCAAACTCTGCTGTAATCAGATGTGCTATCATTCAGGCTTTGTTGTTCTATTTATAAAGCACAAGAAGAGTAGAATTAGCATAATTTTTAAGGGCCCTACAATTTTCAGAATGATAAACAAACACTGGCTTCAACTTAAAGTCACCAGCTGCATGAAGTCCTAACTAGAGAGTCAGCCTGTCCTTGAAGATCTGAAGCCAGGCTTTGACTTTCCTCTTTCGCTATGAACATCCTAGATTGGTATTTTCCTCCAATAAAACACTGTTTTGTCTACATAAAAAAACTATTGTTTAGCATATCCACTTTCATCAATGATCTTAGCTAGATCTTCTGGATAACTTGCTGTAGCTTCTACATCAGCACTTGCTGCTCCACTTTGTACTTTTATATTATGAGGATGGCTTCTTTCCTTAACCCTCATGAACCAACCATTTTTAGCCTCAAACTTTTCTTCTGGAGCTTCCTCACCTCTCTCTGCCTTCACAGAATTGAAGAGAGTTAGGGCCTTGCTCTGGATTAGGCTTTTATTTAAAGGAATGTTTTGGATGATTTGATTGTCCATCCAGATCACTCACCCTTTCTTCATATCAGCAATAACGTTGTGTCACTTTCTTACCATTTGTGTGTTTCCTAGAGTAGCACTTTTAATTTCTTTCAAGAACGTTTACTTTGAATTCACCATTTGGCTATTTGGTACAAGAGGCCTAGCTTTCAGCCTATCTTGACTTTTCACAAACCTTCGTCACTAAGCTTAATCATTTATAGCTTTTAATTTAAGAAGGAATAGATATGTGACTTCCTTTCACTCGAACACTTAGAAACCACTGTAGGTTTATTAACAGGCCTAACTTCAGTATTGTTGTTTCTCAGTAAATAGGAAGGCCCAGGTAGGGGAGAAATATGGAGGAAAGGCTACTTGGTGAAGAGGCAGAACACAGAAACATCTGTCAACTAAATTTGCCATCTTATGTGAGCACAGTCCATGCTGCTCCAAAATAATTATAGTCACATCAAATATCAGTGATCACAGATCACCATATCAGATATGAATAATGAAAAGTTTGAAACGTTACCATGATTACCAAAATGTGACAGAGATATGAGGTGAGTACACGCTGTTGAAAAAAAAAAAAAAAAAGATACCAATAGACTTGCTTAATGCAGAGTTGCCACAAATTTCAGTTTGTAATAAATGCAGTATCTGTGAAGTATAATAAAGTGAAGCACAAAAATATGAGGCATGCCTCTATATCATCTAATTTAGTCATCTCCAGAACAAATGAGTTTGTTGTCTTCACTGACAGATGAAGATACTGAACTTTGAAGCTGTTACATATGTTGACCAACCCTGCAGTGCTGGCTGTGCTAGAACCAGGGATGGAACCAAGTGCTATCTGACTCTAACATCCCTGCTCTTAGTGACTTTCTCCCTGCTCACTGACATTTTGGCATCTTCCCTGAAAACTATGTCCTAGCCTTTCTGCCATTATTTCTGGGCTGCCATTAGCTGCTCTATTTCTTGGTGTATAATTTTAATGTGTTCAAAGCATTTACACTGTCCACATGCTTATACCCACATAGTGAACATCCAGTCTTAGAGCTATGATTTACATTTTGCACAAATTTTTCCCAATGGAAAACAGTGCAGCACACTTCCCTATAATGCTGGGAAGGCAGCTGGGCTCCAGATTCTCATAGTCAGATATCTGTTATATTCAGCATAATCCACACATGATGCAGATGCAACATTTAGGAGGCTTCTGGTGTCAAAGTGGAACCTCAGGAATCCCTCAGGGAAAGCTTTAGGGTACTCTGGAATGTTTAGCGAAAGAAGACAGAACATTTAGCAGTAGCACACAACTTTGTAAATACTAGTTACAATTCTGGTTGTTTAATCCTGTCAAATGGCATAGGCTCCAGAGTGTACAGCAAACACTACTCATAAGGCATCATCTCCTTCCACCCAGTGTTGAAGTCTCCACTATCACACCCATGAAATATGGGTTTTCACCTTGTTTGAATGCTTTCAGGAGTAAAGAACTCAGTTCAGTCTCACACTGATATAATAGCTTTTTTTGCCATTGCCCTAGGTTTTTCAGGACTAGACATCTGAATTTATCCTCTCACTAGGGAACTTCAAAAAAGAAAACCATATACTTGTATTCTGTGCACTATTTTTTCATATCCAGGTTTCTGAAAGCTGAATAAATAATCAGAAGGATGACTTCTAAACTTAGAATAATAGAAAATAAAATTACATATTATTATAAAATTTTTCCCTTGAGTCATGGAAAAAACCTCATGAATTATCCCTGTCCAATTATAGAGAGAACATTTATAATAATTGGAATGTACAGAGTCTTTCTCTTCTTCTCTGTAAAAATGCTGAATAAATTCAATCCAATTTCTCAAATAACTAGTATTTATCAGCCACCAAAACCATTACCTCATGCCAGACAAAATTTTACCAAGGTGACAGAGAATGTGCTAGTGAGGAGGGGTATTAACACATTGGAAACTCAGTAGTGGTTGTCTTTTGCAAGCTTGGACTAATAGAAGGAGATACTGCTATAAAACTGGGCTGTCTACTAGTAATAGGAATGATAGGACCTAAAATATCAGAGACTAGGCAGCAGCTCTTAGCTTCAGAAGTAAAGCAAATGGAATTACTTTAAATAACTGCAAGGGTAGAACTGGGGATGGGAGCAGCGTTTGGTGTATGGAGTTGCCCTTTAAGAATCTACTGAGATGGGTCTAAAACATGATGTTTCTAGAACGAGATGAACCACGAACAAGAGTACTGCTTAATATATATTCAAAAGAGATCAAGAATGAATGAGCAGAAGACTCCCATCAGCTGTTCCAACGGAAAATCATGACATCTCACTTAGTTTCCAGACTTATACTAGCTCTAAGACCCTGAACATATCAACTAAAGGAGAAACAAGATCTTTGTGAAGAAGGATCCTGAAACACCACATGTATTAGTCTATTTTCACACTGTTGATAAAGACATACCAGGGCTGGGAAGAAAAAGAGGTTTTAATGGACTCAGAGTTCCGCATGACTGGGGAGGCCTCACAATCATGGCAGAAGGTAAAAGTCATGTCTCACATGGTGGCAGACAAGAGAAGAGGGCTTGTGCAGGGAAACTCCCCTTTTTAAAACCATCAGCTCTCATGAGACTTATTCATCATCAAGAGAACAGCACAGGAAAGACCTGCCCCCATGACTCAATTTCCTCCCACTAGGTCCCTTCCACAACACATGGGAATTCAAAATGAGAGTTGAGTGGGGACACAGTCAAACCATATCATTCCACAACTGGCCCCTCCCACCACAACTGGCCCCTCTGAAGTCTCATGTCCTCACATTTCAAAACCAATCATGCCTTCCCGACAGTCCCCCAAAGTCTTGGCTCATTTCAGCATTAACTCAGAAGTTCACAGTCCAAAGTCTCATCTGAGACAAAGCAAGTCCCTTCACTTATGAGCCTGTAAAATCAAAAGCAAGTTGGTTACTTCCTAGATACAATGGGAGTGCAGGCATTGGGTAAATAAAGCCATTCCAAAGGGGAGAAATTGGCTGAAACAAAGGGGCTACAATACCCATGCAAGTCCAAAATCCAACAGGATTGTCACATGTTAAAGCTCCAAAATGATCTCCTTTGACTCCATGTCTCACATCGAGGTCACACTGATGCAAGAGGTGGGCTCCCATGGTCTTGCACGGCTCCACCCTTGTGGCTTTGCAGGGCATTGCCCCTGTCTGGCTGCTTTCACAGGGTGGTATTGTCTGTGGCTTTTCCAGGTGCATGGTGCAAGTTGTTGGTGGATCTACCATGCTGGGGTCTAGAAGATGGGAGCCCTCTTCTCACAGCTCCACTAGGCAGTGCCCCAGTAGGGACTTTATGCGGGGCCTTTGACCCCACATTTCCCTTCTTCACTGCTCTCGTAGAGGTTCTCCATTAGAGCTCTGCACCTGCAGCAAACTTTAGCTTGGGGATCCAGGCATTTCCATATATCCTCTAATATCTAGGTGGAGGTTCCCAAACCTCAATTCTTGACTTCCATGCACCTGCAGCTCAACACCACATAGAAGCTGCCAAGACTTGGGGTTTGTACCCTTTGAAACCATGGCCTGAGCTGTACCTTGGCCCTTTTAGTCACAATTGGAATGGCTGGGATGCAGGACACCAAGTCCCTAGGCTGGCTGCACACAGCAGAGGGGCCCTGGGCCCAGCCTATGAAACCATTTTGTCTTAGGCCTCTGGGTCTGTGATGGGAGAGGCTGCCTTGAAGACCTCTGACATGTCCTGGAGGTATTTTCCTCTTCATTATCTTGGTGATTAACATTTGGCTCCTTGTAACTTATGCAAATTTCTGCAACCAGCTTGAATTTATCCTCAGAAAATGGGATTTTCTTTTCTATCACATTGTCAGGCTGCAAACTTTCCAAACTTTTATGCTCTGTTTCTCTTTTAAAATGTAATGCTTTTAACAGTAGAAATTTCTCTTCTAGATATCCTAAATCATATCTCTCAAGTTCAAAGTTCCACAAATCTCTAGGGTAGGGGCAAAATGCCACCAGTCTCTTTGCTAAAACATAACAAGAGTCACCTTTGCTCCAGTTCCCAACAAGTTCCTCATGTCTATCTGAGACCACTTCAGCCTGGATTTCACTGTCCATACCATTATCAGCATTTTGGTCAAAGCCATCCAACAAGTCTCTAGTGTGTTCCAAATTTTCCTACCTTTTGAGCTCTCCAAACTGTTCCAACCTCTGCCTGTTACACAGTTCCAAAGTCACTTCCACATTTTCAGGTATCTTTACAGCAGTGCCCCACTCTGCTGGTACCAATTTACTGTATTAGTCCATTTCCATGCTGCTGATAAAGACATACCTGAGACTGGGGACAAAAGAGGTTTTAATGGACTTACAGTTCCACATGGCTGGGGAGGCCTCACAATCATGGCAGAAGGTGAAAGGCACATCTCACATGGTGATAGATAAGAGCAGAGGGTTTGTGCAGAGAAAATTACCTTTTATAAACAATCAGATCTCATGAGACTAATTCACTATCATAAGAACAGCATGGGAAAGACCTGCCCCCATGATTCAATTACCTCCCACCAGGTCTCTCCCACAACACGTGGGAATTCAAGATGAGATTTGGGAAGGGACACAGCAAAACTGTATCACCATAGCATATTGAACACTGAAGTATTTGGAAGTGTTTTCTTCTTTCTTTCTTAAAAAGACTTACAGTGATTTACTCAAGTAACTATACACAGAGAAAAGAGCCTGAGCATGGTTCATGAATGGGATGGTATGTAGGTACAAACAAAAAATGGATTGCTCTTGCACTACAGCTTCTACTCAAGAGTAAACCTGAAATGGCCATGAGAGACTATCTTCCCAAAGGATGGATTGTTTGGGCTATACATTTATTCATCTACTTCGAACAAAGTAGTGGTAAGAAAAGTTACTTTGAATGGTAAGGAAAGTTCCAGTCTCATGGACAGTAGTGAATGACTTAGCTTGCTGGTCAGGGCCATGGAATGAGCAAGATTCCAAGATGACAGAAAGGTGTTCATGGAAAGAAGCACGTGATGGGACATGTGGATAAGAGTACAATGTATTAGGATCTCTGTGTCACACATTAATGTTTATAAGAGATATCCACTGAAGAAGAAAAAGTAAATAACAGAGCTACAGGATGATTTAGTCAGCAGATGTCACCCAGTCTGTCTCACTGGGCACCCCAGTAAATAAAGGAAGCATGATGGAAGAGATGGAGGCCATGCATGGGTGTAAAAGCACAGGCTTCTTCTCACAAAGACTGACCTAGCTACTGATGCTTATAAATATCCAACCTGCCAGTAACAGAATGCAATGCTGAATTAGCCATATAAGAAATTGTATAATAATACACTTTCTTAAGGAGACTGCTCAGAAACCTCATGGCAAGTTGATCACATTAGGGCCTTTACATGATAGAAAGGGCCATGTTTCATCATGACCTTTATTGACATGTATTTGGACATGAGTTTGTCTTTCTGGCCTAGTGTGTCATGCTATCACCCTCCAAAGACTCACAGAGTATCTCAGCAATTGCCAGGGGATCCCTTATAATACATTGAATGAGAGAACTCATTCTATGGCAAAAGAAGCATGGCAATAGGCACATGACTATAATTTCATGGGTTCTGTCATTTATACCACATCATCGAGAACAGGGATGTCCAATCTTTTGGCTTCCCTAGGACACATGGGAAGACAAAGAATTGTCTTGGGCCATAGACAAAATACACTAACACTAATAATAGCTGATGAGCTAAAGAATATTACAAAAAAATCTCTAACGCTTTAAGAAAGTTTATGAATTTGTGTTGGGCCACATTCAAAGCCATCCTAGGCCACATGCAGCCCATGGGCTGTGGGTCAAACAAACTTGATCTAGAAGCTGCTGTCCTGATCGAGTGCTAGAATGGTCCCCTGAAGACCTAGCAGAGGCACAAGGATGGGGTAGTATTCTTTGAGCTGTGGTATATACCTTTAACCAAGCCATTATATTGTATCATTTACCCAATACATATAATGTATGGGTCCAGGAAACAAAGAGTGGAAGTAGAAGTGGTCCTGCTTACTATCCATTCCGCTTACCCACTTGGGGAATTTGTGCTTCCTGTCTCTTCAACTTTAGGCTCTGTAGATCTAGAATTCTTGGTTCTAAGTGGGGAAATGCTTCCATCAAAGGGCTCTTACTGGGTGCCACTGAACTTTAGGTATAGTTACCATCTTAATATTTTGGGCTCTTCATGCCAGTAAACTGTTAAGAAAAGAAAAATTTAATACCTCTGCCAGAAAGAATTGATCCTGATCATCTTGAGGAAGTAGGACTGACATTACATAATAATAACAGGAAGGAATATATTTGATGCTCAGGCATGCCACACAGACCAACATGATGAGGAAGATGATGAGTATCAGTACTGAACTCAGGACAAACTTTGCAGTGAGAATGATAGTTTTCCTTCTTATTATTCTTATAAGTTTTCCCAGAAATTGTGACTAACCAGAAAATTTGGAGAAGCTGTGCCTGGATTTAGTAAACTTAATTAGGAAGCAAGTGGATCTGATTGTTTGGTGGATTATAGTAAATGTTCTTGGTGACACACTTCAATAGCCACTGCTCCCGTCCCACAGCTGCTGTGAGTGTTGGCTAATAAGAACTCACAACTCTCAGGGAATAGTGTTTGGTAAAACAGGAGCTAAGATATCCTGGATCTATGTTCCACATGAGTGAGGGCAGATCTTGGCCAATGATTGACTGATATTGATTTAATAAATTAGCTTTGTCAATTTGCACAAGTCAGGCTGAGGTCTTGCATTGAAATGTCATTCGTCAGGACTATGGCCCACCAAACCTGCAGGAGCCTCCTAGTTTGCTTCCTTTAGTATTATTCTCCTCAAGTTCATCTTGTATACTTTGTGACATGGATCTCTTTAAGCTGCATTTTTACCATGTCACTTTTCTCTTTAGGAATCTATAACATTTGTTGTGGTGATCTGAATTATGTACGCCCAAACTTTATATGTTGAAGTCCTAACCCCACAGTACCTCAGAATGTGACTGTTTTGGGAGATATGGCCACTAAAGAGATAATTAAGGTTAAACAAGGTCATATGAGTGGATCCTGATCCAATATAACTAGGGTCCTTGTAAGAAGAGGAAGAGACACCAGGGATGAGCCTGTGCAGAAGGAAGCCATCTGAAAGCCCAGGAAAGGAAAAACCAAACCTGCCAACACCTTAATCGTAGACTTTTAGCTTTCAGAACTGTGAGAATAAATTACTATTGTTTAAGCCACTCATTCTGTGGTATCTTATTATGGCAGCCCTAGCAAAATAATGCAGTTAGACTGTTTATCATTACAGGTCAGTTTAATAAATATTAATTGAGTGTAGTCACTGAGTCAAAGACTGAAGACACAAACATCAATAAGAAATGGTACTTACCTTCAAATTCTCATAGTTTGCTAGGTGAACAAATGAACTAATTACATCTTAGAAGAGAACCTTACTTTGCCAATATTTGTATTAGTCCAGCTCATAGAAAACAATTATACCTGAAGAAATTAGGAAGGGCCTCAAAAGGGGGATGACAATTGAACCTGGTCTGAAAGAATGTAAGAATAAAAGTTTAAGTAGTGGAAAGTGTTGAGAGGTCTTTACATATAAAGATTAGCATGAACCAGGGTACAAATGAAAGGGAATGCGTAGAGTTTCCTGAATGACTGAAGCAATTGTGTGCTCTTTCTTTATAGAGGCAACCTGATTATGCTGAATGAAAATTGCTTGTGAGGTGTCAGATGAGTAACTTCTTACTAATAATATTAGCATACTAAGGTTTGTGAATGATTCACTCATTGAAATAAAAAGGATTCAAAGCTCTCTCTCAAATAATGTGAGTCCCTAATTGAGTTCTGATATCTTTTGTACAGTAGACTTTGGTCTTGCCCAAAGTTAAGTCAAGGCTTTGTCTCTGGTTCTTAAAAGATTACCTCCAAACCATTGGAATTTCCTGAGTGATAGTAGTATGTTTATTATTCATGATGGGCCCCTTACACCACACTTGGTAGATTGTGCTAATGAGGTAACTCATGGTAGTCTCCTTGAATCACATCATATTAGCCCAACCTCTAGAGAAGGGGGAGTAAAGACTGAGCTCAACTATGTGGCAGCTTATTCAATCACTCATTGCTAAATTATGAAGCTTGAATAAAATTTCTGGACTCGCAGGTGAGATTTCCAAGTTGGTAATACTCTCTGTATATTATCACAGGTCAATGCTGGGAGAGTAGTGCATTCTGTTCAATAAAAACTTTGCATTTGAAATCCTCCCAGACTCGTCCCTATTAGTTTCCTCCTTTGGCTGGCTCTAGTTTGTATCCTGTTCTTGTAATAAGCCGTAACTGTGAATGTAATAAGATCAAATGAGTTCTATGAGTCTTTAAAGCAGATTTTCAAATCTGAGGGTATTTTAAGAATACCCCTGAACATCAGTTGGTGTCAGAATTAAGGGTGTTCTTGTGTGGAATCTTGCTTCTAGTTTTGTAGTTGAACTGTAATTCCTTGCAGTTGTCAGAAGTTGTGGGCAGACTTGGCCATCTGGAGGCTTATACCTTTAACTTCACAGTATGGCTAACTATGTGTACTTTCTTGTTGGGAATAGAAAAGAGTAAATCAGGGTGTATCAACTGCTAATTCTGCATAACTCTAGGTCTCACATGAAAATGCCATCCATCCTGACTGTCCTGCTGAAGAAGGATGTGTGTGGGTAAATGTGGTAGAAGATGGGATAACCAAAGTAGGCATTGTCTAAATCAGTAATGTTTTTTATATTATAGTATTCAAAAGGTACAGTCACATACTCTAGTTATAATCTATAATCTAGAAAAAACTCTATTGCTTTACTGCAAACACAGTATTTGAGAGAGTCCTATTGTTCTTTCTAGCTATTAGGTTTTAGCTTCTTGTTTAGTAAATGATTCTCAGTTTTTTTAAATGTATGGAATCAGAATAAAATAAGACATAATTCAGACAATTATGAAGTTTATGGAAAATGCACAACATAGGAAAGTGATTTATAAATCTTAAAATGTCACTGATGTTAGTAAATTAGAGAGGTTTTATTCCTTTTTTCCCATCAAACAGTCAGAGTTCTCCAGAGAAACAGAACCAAGAGGATATATACAGATATATGGAAAGACATTTATTATGAGGGATTGGCTTACACAATTTTAGAGGCTGAGAAGTCCCACGATGTTCCATCTGCAAGATAAAGGCCCAAGAAAGCCAATGGTGTATTCCAAGACCAAGCCAGAAGACTTGAAAACCAGGAGGGCCAATGGTGTAAGCCTTAGTGTGAGTCCAAAGGCCCAGGAACGCCTATGACTAAAGGTTGGAGAAAATGTCTGTTCCAGCTCAAGCAGAGAGCAGATTCACCTTGCCTCCATTCTTTTGTTCAATTCAATGGATTGAATGATGCCCACATGCACTGGTGAAGGCAGAACTTCCTTACTCAGTCAACTGATTCAAATGCTAAAATCTATTCTGGAAACCATCACAGACATAGCCAAAAATAATGAATTATTAGCTATGTGACCATCGCTTACCCCAGTCAGGCTGACACATAAAATTAACCACCACAAGTTATCTGACTCAAAAACTTATTTAGCCTCTTCATACTTAGTTTTCTTGTCTGTAAAATTATGAGACCTCTTCCACCCCTGTGAGTTCATCTTAAAAGAGATACTTTTATTATAATATTTCACTTCAAAATTCTTATTTTTTAATAACTTTTTTCAAAGACTAATATTCCTAATAGGAATAATGATGACACAAAATTGATCATGAGGTTTATAGCTGCCTTATTGGCCAAAACAAGCATAATTCTGGCCAAAAATATGATCAATAGTAGGAGATATATGTTGCCTAAAGGAGGGAAAGTAATATTAAATGTTTGACAAGCAAGAACTTTCCAATTAACTATTAGTGAAAATGTTAATTAAAAAATTATATTTATGTAATAATTATATAATTTCACACATCATTGGTTGTATTTTAAACAAATGGAAGTAATAACATTGATACAGGTTCAGTTGTTTCCTTAATTTCTTCATGGGAGCCAAATTGTTGCATTTTCAGGGGAATACAGGTTATGTTTAGAGTGCGCAACTGACTATTAGTGATTCTGAGAACAATATAAATTCATATTTTCACTTAGCAATTCTTACATTTATTGTAGCTGGTTACTCTTTTGAGAGTCTTTTGCTAGTCTCTACCAAGATACCTACTCTCTATGCATGGTACAGAAACAGCTGAAGTTGGAACTGAATGGACTATGTCAGTATGATAAACTATAAGAAGAGATACTATACTGGAAGTCTGCCTCTCTGAACCTCCAATACCTTGTCACTGTGTATGATTCTGGAAGTTTGATAAAATCACAGTGAAGCCTCAGTTTGACTCTAGTAAGGATTAAGTACCCCACCAGACCAGCAGGATTGGGATTTTTTTGAAATATCTGAAAAAGCAGGAAATGCAGTATTTCTAGTTCATCTAGGTCTATACGCTGTATGAAAAATAAAAGTGCCCAACTTCAATAATTTCAGAACTAAATGACTGAAATATATTGTTTAAATTATAGCTAACTATTACCAGAGAGATTATGAAACTGTGGACATCATAATTAATCAGTGAATTTAAAACTCTCAGTATTTGTCTAGACCAAATTCTTTTTTAAGAAAACCTCATTAACTAATTTCAACATTTTCTGATTTTTTTTCTTTCTAGTATTATCTTCTGATATATACTAAATTGTAAAACTATCAAAATGTGGGCAGCAGAAGGAGAAAGGTGAGAAAGTCAAAGATCCAGAGAATGAATGATCTAGATTGCTCCTGTGCAAATGAAGATTATATTATTTTTGTGCTTTCCTTTTTCATATGTAGATGAACATTGATATATTTCTTATAGATTTATATTTTTGTCATTCGTTTAATTTAAAAATTACATTTTTATTCATTTTCTTAATGTTTTTACAAATACATACTTGCCAACTATTTTTCAGAAAACATCAGGCAGTTATAGCCAGTCTGCCAATCCCATGACCTAGAAAATTTCTGCTTTTTTAGCTTGAAGTTTCAAAGAAAAAAAAGATTAAAATAGAAAGTGAATTTTCAAACTGGTATGAATACTAATCTGGAATGACCTGTCTCTCCTTTTTTTCTTTCTAGACTATTAATGCCTCACCAAAAAAAAAAAAAAAAATCTCAGTCCTTTATTGTTTATTGAATCTCAGCTAACTACCAGACACTATACTACATTCTGAGAATAAAAAGTTATAAACAGCATGTCAGATCTCAAAGAATTCAGGTCTAGGTAGTAGGCAAAACCATATAAACACCTAATTGTATAGACCTAGAACAATCTGGTAGGTGGTAAAATGGAAACATGTTTAATGTCCTGGGGGATCCCAGAAGGGGGCAAATTTGGGTGGCAAAGAGGCATCAGGAATTGATTCACAAAGAGGTTGTTGTCAGGGTTGGTCCTTGGAAAACATATTGTGAATATTCAGTTGTGGGTGGGAAAGGAAAACATTTCAGGTATAAGAACTTGCATAAGCAAAAGGGCAAAGACATGGATATAAAGTTGTGCATGTCTGGGGATGTTAGGAAACAGGACATTTATGTGGGCCAGAGAAAGCAGGCAGGCAAAGCAGATGGAATGAGGCAAGACAAGCCTAGAAAGGCAAGACATTGGGTCCACAATTATGCTTCATTTTTAATTTATTTCTTACTGTATGTTTCCACATTTTGGAGCAGTTGAAAAATTCTAGGTAAAGAGGAAAACCTAGTTTAAAATTCTTTAAACTAACCCTCACTTGTTCAATGGCATTTTAAGAAGTCTAGAAAGGCAGATACTAAATTTTCCTTAGGTCTTCTTTAGTACTGATGTGGAAAATCATGATATACTTGCAGCCTGGCTGCTACTAAAAATGACTAAGTCATTTATAAAATCTTATTAATGTTTGTTTTGATATGGCTTCTTCATTTCCGATGTTACCTAACACGCATTTCCATCTTCATAATCCAAGCCATTCTTGCTTCAAATACTATAACTAAAACAGCTTTGCAAAGAATTTCCTGATACGTAAATCTCTTTCCTTTCTATCTACAGCTACTATAACTGTTAAAAACAAAACAAAACAAAATAAAAACTTCCTCATGTGTGTCTTATATCAGAAACTTGCTTCACACACACACACACACACACACACACACACACACACACAATAACACACCATATTTTTTAAGTTTTAAAATCTCTTTATATTTTTATTACTCATGTATCTATCTGTCTCACCGCTGAGTTGTAAGCTCTGTGAAGACCCAGGTCTTTACTTACACTGATGTCTGCTCCAAGGTTCCTAGAACACTACTGAACAGGTACACATTCAGAATGCGCGCTGATTGACTCTTGCATCCTTGTCTGTTTTTCCTGGCTTTTCTTTTTTGCTTATTTTAACAAAGGAATACAGAGAAAGATAAGTAGATTTAATATAAAAGTTTGTTCAGGTACCTTTGCTTTTTGCTTTGCTGTTGTTGTTTTGTTGTTTCATCTATGAGTAAACATACTTAAAAATAGAGGCTGAAAGAGATGTGCAGTTAAGAGCATAAAAACTGTAAAATTCTGAGTTTCTATTCCTCTGTCTGGATAAAGTCAAATAACATTACTTTACTTATTTATGTGCATACTAACTTGAAGTTCACATAAAGGAACAAAGTATCAGTCTTTTCACAGTCTCACAGGGGCTTGAAAACTTAAAGGAATTCCCAAACAACAGTCAGCAAATTTGCCGTGCTTGGCCTGGTTTGGAATGTTATTAAGTGCTTTACCCTTTCCAAGTGCTTTGCAATAATTTATAAGTCACTTTTTAAAAAATCCTGAGGGGGAGGGAGTAAGTATTATGGCTATCTTTTTTAATAACAAAATATAAAAGAAGAAAGGAAGAAAGAGAAGGAAGCTTACATTCTCAGTGCTCACTACCTTCTTTCATTTTTGCTTCTCTGGCTTTAGATTCCCCACTTGGTTAATGACTTTCCAGAATACCAGGGCATATTGACATACAAACCATAAACAAGGAAGGAAAAATCACAAACTTGCCTCCCACTGCTCAGGTTTTAAAGTGGCACACCCATCATAGGCTTCTCTATTCTGTTTCTTCTGCCTAAATCACAGGAGCTTAGAGGTGCCCAGGACTACAGAGTCTGCTAATCTGGCCTCTTTCTACTCTCCAGATCGAGACCTCTCACTTGTTTTTATTTTCTGGAAAAATAGAACTGTTCTATCGTGTTCGTCCTGCTGTAACAAAATACCTGTGACTTGAGAATTTACCAGGAGCAAAATTTTGTTTTGTACTGTTCTAGAGGCTAAGTTCAAGACCACGGAGTTGGCAGTTGGTATCTGATGGGGGCCTTCTTGCTGCTTCTTAAGGTGGAAGGCAGAGGAGAGTGAACCCATGTCCTCAACCTCATTTATAAAGGCCTTCATCCCATCCATGAGGGTTCTGACCTCAGGAATTAATCACTTCCTAAAGGCCCCACTTCTTAATACTACCACATTGGCAATTGTCTCAACATATGAATTTTGGGGGGCAAATTCAGTTCATAGCAGTGTTCTTTCCTAGGTGAACTTCCTTTGGCTTCTGGCTGAAGCTGTGGGTGCTGTCACCTGCTCCCCCACACTAACTTGGCAGAATGGTGGGGTGCACTTTCTGCAGGTTTGCATTCTCCCCTAGATTCACTCTTCAGCCTTCTATTTAGATTCCTCTGGTAGCTGATTTCGTAGCTTGCTCTCTCCTGATTAACTCTTCCAGGATTCTCACATCTGTTTGCTCCTCTGCTCTTGTTGTCATGGAACACCAGCTTTCTGAAAAGCTCACATAGGACTTCACTTCAGGCCTCACATAGTCATGAAACAAATTTTTGTGTGGGAGGTTCTCATGGTCTTTTAGGAACATGTAAAATATGAAAACCCTACATGGTGATTTTTTCCTGATTAACTTGCTCTTCTTTATCTGAGGTTGTCCCTCCGTCTCAACTTATGGTTTACTTACTGACCCAATGTCTTTCCTCCCATTTTAGAATGAAAATAATTATAGGTTTAAGATAGGTATCAGGTTTTTCTTTAATAAAGAGAAGAATCATTTGTTGCTAACTAATCCTAATGAGAATTTGGGGGGATGGGGAAGGAAAGCTTCTCAGGAAACTAGAGAGCCTGGTGAAATTAGAAAGGCATCACTTCCTACCCTTAGTGTCAGGGATTTAACAGGAATTATCTCTTCTTTACTTTTCTCCCTTATAGACAATTGCTGTGAGGATAAGAAAAAGGCTGCTTTTATGCATGAGCTTAAGTCTGGATTAAGGAATGAATCATAACTGCTATTTTCTAGAGCCTCTTGTCACTGGGCAAGGCCGGCTCATACCATTTGGCTTCTATTTTATTAATCAATGAACAGCTTCAGAAAGCAGCACAAGCTGCAGCTCAGATTGGCACTTTGTCTTTATTTTTCCCCCCTTTTTAAATAATATCCTTGTTGAGCCACCTGTGATTTTGGAATTTACTCATGTATATGTATTCATTCAACAACATTCAATAGCAAACACGTCCTCAAGTACTATGGTGACTGAGTTCGTGAATTAGTGGTTTTAATTCTTCACTCCCCTGTAGTATAATGTACATTCTCATTCTTTTCATGGCTTCATGGTCAGAGGAGTGTACTTTTATGCCCCTTGTCTTTAGACTTCTCCATGTGTCTTTTTTTTTTAATGATGGGATATAGCATACATGCCTTAAGTAAGGGCTTGAATTGTCCTTGTTCTTTTATCATTGCCATGACAAGAATAGCTGCTATCCCATTATCCAATGGGCCTCAGTATGTGGTACATGGTACAGAGATGCCCCAGCCAACTCACACATCTGCACTGAAGCAGTGCCCTCCCAGCTGAACCACAGATGTGTGAATGAAAAATAAATAAATAAAACCATTGAGTTTGGGCTTGTTTATTATGCACTGTAGATATCATTTTCACAAAGCTGAGTAATACAGGCATTTAGATAAGGACATCAGGCCTAAAACCAAATACAGAGGTTTTAACTTTTAAAATAGACTTACTATTTAGACTCACAGTTTATTAATAAAAAATATATGTATAAACAAATACATTATTGCGATAAAATAAATTTTGCAAAGAAGTATGAAGAAGCATATGGGAGTATATAGTTGAAAATGCCTCATTCTGTCTTGAGAGGTCAAGAGAAAATTGTCCATAGAAGAAACAATATTGAAACATTTGGATCTTGGGGAAAGAGACAGTGAGAACATTTCAGGTAGGAAAATACAAACAGGAAACAACACAGCTGGTTAAATCAGACATTAACCATGTTAATACCATATAATGTTAAATCAGACATTAACATCATATCATAAAAATGATAGACAATCAAAGGGGCCATATCAGATATAGAGTAAGGAGCACTTTTGAGCACTTATTTGTAAAGGGTGCTGAAACAGGGCAGGTGTTCTGAAAAAATAGAGAGCCAGTTAACAAAAGGAAGAGAGTCCTTGTATAGCTGCCAAAATATGAATTGATCTCATTGCTGCCAACGTGGTCAGGGATCTCAAGTGAGGGGAAAAATCCTTGAAGCATTGACCTTATTGACCTCAGCTGTAGTAAATACATGGTGAACAACTGTTTGAGGATTATCAGTTTGCAGGACTGCCAAGTCATTTGACAACTAGGAACTCCAAGTCTTGATCTAGCTTGTACCCTTAGAGATGATCTAACTCAACATTTTCATCTTGTGGATGAGAAAACTAAGATTCAGAAGACCAAAATGTACTCAAATTCAAAAACCTAAAATCAGAAACCAGGTCTGATTTATCACTCCTGACTTCTTTCTACTATAGAATACATTTTCCTCCCTTAAATTTACCAAAGCCTACAGGGAATGGGGAGATCTGCACATGTGGAAGAGTCAGAATTGAGACTTAAGAATATATGTCACTATAATAATAAAGAATTAAGAGTTAGGAGAACAGAGAAGTTCCATATGCATAGAAACATCCATGATATCATGTCATTTTCCACAAGAATGTGAATGTTTAGAATTTTATAGAATGCCACCACACAAGGTAAGCTTTAGTTTAGGAAAAGTCACTTATGTTAAATTGACTAAAAGGATGGGGTAGGAATAAATAAGAGCAGCTCCTCAGCAACACATCTAGAAGAAGCTACAACTGGCCTAACATCTTGCTTATCACCAACAGAGCAGTTGGGAGTAAAATACCTTCTAAAGCCAGCACACAATGAAGAAAACTGAACAAAATAAACTGACACAATTCAGCAATATTATCTTCTGGGAAAATCGGGAAGATGTAAAGGCACTACTCTGTGCTTTCCTCCTCTTAAGAACACCTAATATCTTCTATAAGATTAAATATTTTGGCAGAAGAACCAGAATCCTCTTTTACAGCTTGATACAATTGTATCTATTCTTACAGATGATTTCAGATCCCTTCAAAGATCCCTTGGAGGGACAGAATAGATTTTTCCTAAGCCATAGAATTCCCAGTAGTACATATTATAGCAAGGGACACGGAATGAGCAACCAATTAGCATTAACTGAGCACAAGTGTGCCCAAGATGGAGCAGGTGTTGTTCACTTCACATTGTCCTGAGGCAGATGTCATGTCTTTCTCACACCTGCTCCGTGGGACTGGTGCAGATACTGAGCTCTCATCTCTAAATGAAAGCTGAGCCATCAATACATGCAGGCTTGACAAAACAAGCAAGCAAGCAAAAACGACAACAACAACAACAACAACAAAACAGGGCTAGTTTAGTCTAAGGGAAAGGACCCGAGCTTTGAGTGAATTTAATGAAAACGTACAATTATGAAGAATTGTTATTTAGAATATTGACATAAGAATGGCCTCTTAAGAGAAAATAAAGGTTGAATGAAAGCATTTATTGGTGTAAAAATAAAGTGGAGAAGAGCAGGAGCATTTAAATAACATGTTTAGATCCACAGATCCAGGGATATTTCTGAGACTAAATACCTGCCATGGGTGAGACTGGTGAACTGTAGCTGGCACGGTGGCTCACACCTATAATCCTAGCACTTTGGGAGGCCGAGGCAGCAGGATCACTTGAGCGCAGGAGTTTGAGAACAGCCTGGGCAACACAGTGAGACCTAGTCTCAACAGAAAACATTAAAATTAGGTGGACATGATGGTGCCCGCCTGTACTTGGTATAGCTACTTGGTAACTGAGGAAGGATGATTGAGCCCAAGAGTTCAAGGTTACAATGAGCTTTGATTGTACCACTGCACTCCAGCCTGGGTTACATAGACCAAGTCCTTGTCTCAAAAACAAAACAAAACTAGTGAACCTCAGTAGACAGTTTTTTTGCCCATATTTTGAATTGTCTGCTAAATGCGACTACTTCACTATATCCAAGCTACTGGATAAACCTATTTATCCCTGAAACAACCACAGAATAGATGTACTTCCTTTAGGAAGATGCACTTCCTTTTGGATATTCTTCCTTTTGTCCTTAAGTTCAGGCCTCAGTGTTCTGCTCTAATTAGTTTAACTCTCCTCAACTCCCTGTTTCCTCCAGTTTTATCTGATCCTTCTGGTAACAAGACCCACGTCTTTCCCTCTACAGTGCCAACTTCATTCTGATGCTGTACATCACTATCTAATCATTCCACTCTCAGGTAAAGTTCAGTTTATTCTACAAATACCAAAATGGGTGAATTCTCCTGTCCCCACAGCAGCCTCATGAATGATTTCCTTAGAAAGTGCTAATATTCCTCTTCCATGTACATAGCACTACCTCTTTTGGCTTTCCTTCTACTTCCCTATTTATTTTCTGTCTCTTAGATCTCATTTTCCCCCCTCAAGATTATTATTCTCCATCTCTGCTCTTAAATTTATTTTTCTTATTTTTATACTTTCTTCCTTAGCAGTCTAATTAATTTAATTATATGCAATTGATAGGTTAATATCTTCAGATTCGATTTATCTTTTACATTTTTGCCCCATATTTCGAATTGTCTGCTAAATATAACTACTTGGCTATTCCACTCACACCTAAAATCCAATGAGCCAAAATGGAAACTACTGTTTTTCTCATGCAGACCCAGTTACCACTGTTTCTGTCCAAGGTGTGAACATTTTTCCTGGGTTTGAAACTTCAGCACTCTCAATGATTGTTTTATTTCTCTTGCTCCATGTAACCCACATTCTGATCCAACCACTTTCTTAGTACTTTTGAATCTACATTTTTAATGTTTCCTTCATTCACCTTCTTATCTCCAATCTCATTGCCTATGTCCCAGTTCAGGTCCTCATTACTTTTCTCTTGAGTTATTATGAGAGCATCTTAACTGAAGTCTTTTTTTGCACCAATTCATTTAAAATATGGTAAAAGTATTTCTAAACAAAGAACTGCTCTGATATTGTCATTCATTTCTTCCTCTTTCCTTGTATCTGTCAATGTGGCTGTTTTATATTCCTCAGCCTAACATTTAAAGCATTCAAATCTCCATGACCTCACTCCCAAGCTTATTTCACACTAATTCTTTTTATAGAACCATAAATTAAGCTAAACTTAACCACTGGATTGTTATTTGCTAGGATATAATGTTGGAAGTTAGATCTTATTGTTATTATTATTATGTTGTTTCTGTTATTATTATGTTGATCCTTCTGGTAAATATATTTATATTTATCATCTTTATATATTCAAATTATAGTAATTTGTCAAGCTCCAGCTCATTTTCTTCCTTCTTTATAAATGCCTCCCACAACTGGAAATAATTCCCACTCCAAAATTCAATAGTGTTTTTCTATGCCTCTGTGTATTATATATTTTGACTAAGAGCATCTCTCCTACTAGACCATAAACTCCAAAGGGTAAATCTATGTCTAATTAACATTGCATTTATCAGAGAAAATACTCCAGTGCCAATAACATACAATTAAGCAATTTGTATATTTACTTAATGTACAAATTAATAATCATAGCTAACTTTTTTGGAAGGGTAGCTTCTCAGTGTTGCATGGAAGTATGTCCTATTTTGTTCTTCAATTTTTTAATTAGCAAAAAGCACTGAAATTCAAGTGGTTAAGTAAGTTGTCTAAAGTCAGAGTAAATGTCAAGACCAGACTCTCAAATTTATAGTTCTAACACAGACCTCTCCCTGAGTTCCACTCCCATATACCCAATTGCTTTCTCTACATTTCCATTTGAGTGTTTAATACTCTTCTTTTGTGACAGCTTTCATACCTATCCCTTATAGTTCATTGTCTTCAATTTGGGTCTAGCTTAGCATGCCCTCATATCATATCAAGGCTACTGAATTTGTTTAATGACTTGCTCCTTTAACCCATACTTTTTTAATAATTCAATTTGTCCTACATTTATCTTTCTAAATCACTTCCTATAATACTATCACTATCCTGCTCTAACATTTTCAAAGGCTTCCTACTGACTATAAAAATAAGTCCCATTTTCTCTGTCTGGCAACCAATAAAATCCACTAATTGGCCTCAATCTATGTCTCCAGTAAAATGCTCCCTAACATGTAGCCTCTACACCCAAACAAATTAATTTCTTCATTGCATTTGAATATACCATGTGTATCTGTGTCCCTTTTCAGAAATTATGTGTAAGATTTGGCTTTATTGGAACACATTCCTTATTCCTATCCACTTATTAAAGTCTAAAGTATCCATACTATTTATCTATCAAACTAGCATTCTTTTTGTGGGGGAGAAAGAAGAGGGGAAGGATGATTACTCAGAGACAGCCCAAGGTAAACTGGCATGTACAATTAACCTACTTAATACCCACATACTTTCAACATCTATATCAAATCTCACCTCTTCTAAAATTTTCAGACTCACGGCCTTTAGTTTTAGTGATATTTTTTTTCTTTTAGAGCACTGTTGTGTCATAGTAAATCATATAAAAGTCAACATCCTAAGACAAAGAGCTGAATCCTGTCTCCTCTACTTAATAATTATGTGATCATGCAAAGACGTCTTAAATTCTTGGGAAGTTTTATTTGTAAATGGAATTATTTCTCTAATTTCTTTTTATTCCTATAGTAGGATAATACATCTACATCCTTTCCCTTGTAACTTTGTAGTATCTGTCACTGTGGATGAAACATAATTTCATTTCTGATGGATGTTGGCCTCAGCTATGTGACTTGGTTTAGTTAATAAGACGTTAAGAAACATGACATAATCAGAGGCTTTAAATGGGCATCCATGATTTAGTTTGTCTATTTGTGCTTCTGTAAGTCACTCTGAGGTTGACATACCTGAGGAAGTCATTGTTTCTTTATCCTGTGCCTTGGAATAAAGACATATGAAGTGAAACCACTCCAACTCGAAGCTTGGGGTCAAGTACGACCCATCCAAGTCAAACAGACAAGATTAGGAAACTAATGCGAACCTACAGATCAAAGACCAGAAGAAAAAAGGGAAGTAGTAGTTATAAGCCACTAATATTTCAGGTTCTTACATAGCCCTTTTCCAGGACAAGCTAACTGATATGACTATCTCACATATTTTTGTGAGACAAATGATAGATGTAAGTGAAGATGATTTCAGAAATTACAAAATGCAATACAAATGATATTTGATTATTGCTACTCAGTATTATGAATTTGTATCCATTTCTTGTTTCCTTATCTAAATTTTAAATATGAGAGAGATAAACTATTATATGAGAAATAGAATCATTAGATAATTAGATAAGAGATAATTATATTTCTTATATTTGCCAAAATGCCCTACATGATGCCTTATACAAAGTAGGCACTGAAGAAGTATTAACGTTGCTGCTGTTAGCATGCCTCCCAAGTATATTTTGTTTATGTCTTTGTTTTTGTTCTTTTAGTTCTTCAGTTTTTGACATTTTCATGGTAGTATAAGATATTAAGAGGGTGTATTATCAAATCAAACTACTGATTTCAGAAACTGCCTCAAACTCTTATTATCTATCGGGTCTTGGGCAAACTGCTTAAACCCTCAAAGCATTAACTTATTTGTTTATAAGAATAATATTATTACTAATAATACATTCATCAACTAAAATTAATAACAATAATCATTTGGCAGTGATTGTCACATCATAAAATACCCAGTAAATAACAGCTTTTATTATATTTTTAATATTTTAAATGTTCCTTTCTCCTCTCCAGAAATTTCTAAACAAACTTCTCAGACCATCTTATCCTTCTCTAACCTAATATAATTCTTCTAGATAGACAGAAACACACACAGAGACATGCACGCGCGCACAGACCTCTTGCAGGGTTTTCCATAAAATAGTGGGGAACAGGAAAAAGCGATCTTAAGAACTCTGTGTTTTCTCTCTGCTTTCTGGTCATCTACTTGATGTTTCCAATGCCCCCCAAACAATTTATATTCCTATTCACCTAACTAATGCTGAACCATCTTCAAATTTCTACTTAGAGGACACTGACCCTGGAGAGGCTTTCCCAGACTTCTCAAGGCTAAGCTGAACATCCCTCTTATAAACAGCTTTCATAAATTCATGATTGAGGGCACTTAGAACTGCTTTTTGATTTGTCCATTTTTAAAACTGTACTATAAGTTATTTGAAGGCATAGACTGTGTTCATCACTTTCACTAGAACCTGGCATAGTCCTGGCACATATTAATCACTTAAAGGTACAAGATAAAAGAATAAAAACGAAGAAAGAAAGGAAGAGAACAAGGGGAGAGAGAGAGCGAGAGAGCATAGACTGTGTTCATCCTTTTCACCAGGACCTAGCACAGTGTTGGCACATATTAAGCACTTAAAGATATAAGATAAAAGAATAAAAAAGAAGAAAGAAGAAAGGGAATAAGGGTGGGGGGGAGAGAGAGAAGGGACGAAATAAAGAAAAAGGTTACTTTTGTTTTTTTTTGCTTTTCAGAAGAGAATGTTAAAAGAGCAAGACAATTACTATAACATCATCAAAACTCATTTTCCATCTAAATCTACATTTTGTTTGAAATCACATGTCAGTGTGTTCCCTTCCACTCATCAAAGTAACAGGCTATTTAAAAACACCAACTCATCACAAAACCTATTTGAAACAAAATGGAATGAATAGAGTAAGGTGGATTTCTATTCTTTTCTTCCTTATTCTCCTTCTTGCTCATTTTAGAAAAAGGCTCTTCTTATTCACTAAAAACCCTTCAGCAAGAAACAAATATAGAATATTTATCTCATCTACTTTTTAAAATTAAGAACAAGAAATTTAAGTAATCATTTATTTAAAATATTTACTTGTGCTTTATATTTCTGGATAGGAATTAGAGATAACAAGTCTAGATCTGGTTAACAATGAGTAAAAAGAGGAAGATAAAAATGGAGAAATTGATTAAAAAGTAGACAATACAAAGGAAAGAAGGAATACAAGAAACTTTAGAGTAATGTCTCTTCATAGCACTTCTGTTTTAATCCTAAATTCTAAATATCCCCCTCTGGGCATGAGGAGAAGGAAGGTCTACATGATTCTAAAGTATTCTCTAATACTGAGGAACAGGACTGGAATGATATCCCTCTGGAGTTTGATAAAATCTAACTGAAATTAAAATATGGTTATCAAACCAGCAATTCACCATCTTTACTTAAAGGAATAATAAGTCAGGTGTTAATAACATAAAGTAATAGTTTCCATTGTTTTAATTTAAGTCGACAAGTATTAGATACAGCTTATCTGTGCTGCCTTTTATTTTCAAATAACTGCCTTCAAAAATTATTCAAAGAGTTCAAAGAAGAAAAAGTTGCAGAAAGAGTTGGATAAACAGACAAAAAAGAAAGCAAAACGGAAGAGCCAGTCAACTTAGCAACTTTAATTGTCCATGTGGATTATAACAGTGGATTTGTCTCAGTTAGAACTACCCAGTGCACTGGCCATAAAATACACAGAAAATTACTAGGGGTGTTGTTGTTGTTGTATATTAATTTCTGCTATATAGATAGACTCAGTTCTCTTCCCATACTTGTCTGATATATGCCTGGCAAACAGAAGTCTCTCAAGAAATGTTAGTGAATGAATAAAAACAAGATTGCATAAATAATCTCCTTATTTATCATCAGGGCCAGGGCTATTGGTGAGTCCCCAATTTATACCCAAAGTTGATTCCTCTGAAACAGTGACACTTAATGTAGACAGCCTCCCGGAGAAGAGGAGACAGCTCCTGTCTGTTATGTGACTGTAAGCCACTTGTCCAAACCAATTCTGCAGCAACAAGTGCCAAGTAGATTGGGAAAATGTACAGATGGCTGCCTGCATACATCACTGGATTGGGCTGCCACCACGGCCCATTGTTTTATTTATTACTGACAAAGTAATTAACTGCCTGACTCCTTCTTTTTAAATTGGTCATCCTTAATGGACAGCTGCACTGGGGGGGTTGTACTAATCATGCCTTTGACCGGAGCGAGCTCCACAGCCCCACTGCAGCAACTAGAGCCTTTGTGAGGTCATCCCTTTGCTGCTGGACAGAAACCCATGCTTCACTCTCCCCAGGGTCTTTTAACAGACTTCCTCACTCCCAGAAAATACACAGCATTTTTTTTTCTGAGAGCTTCTTTTTCTGAAGTATAATACAATGGTAAAATGTCATTTTTTAGTTTGTTTTCTATGTAATAATTTCTTTTTTGTTCAAGTAATAATTTCTTAAATACAAACTGAAAAAATGACTTTAATAATAGTTGTGGAAGAAGATTGCAATAATCTCAGTGGATATTACCCAAATTATAAGGAAGCTAGAGGTCACGTGAAGGCATCAAAAGCTGTTTCAACTCACTTCTCTGTCCAGCAATCAAGTATTTATTTTTATTTCTATAGCACAAAGAACGATCTTTATTTTTCTACAGTAAAATGAATATTAGATGCTTGCAGAATATTTTACATCACACTATGCTAAAGATATTTTTATAGTGAGAATGCCTAATATATCAAGCTCAGCCTCATTTGTTAGTAATACAATACTAGATTCACAGCATAGGCAAAATTCTTCCTAGGGGTCTCATGCTTGTCTTTTCTTACCTGTGAAATGAAAGCCATTGTTCTTTCCTGCCCATACTTCTTCTTGACCTAAGTAACTTCAACTCTGTTCTTTAGGATTTATTCTATAAAATCAGGGGACTGCACATAGAGAATCTCTAATAATCTGTGACTATCTGGATATTGAGGCAAATAAAAATTATACTATATTACTTAAAATAATAAAAACTGTGAATATACAATGTAAGGGGCATGTATTAATTACAAATACAAATAAATCTTGATTTGTTTTTATTATCACAAATATCAGTGTCCGTGATTTCAGTTTGCTTGTGAAAAAGTCTTTTACATATTCCTTTCTGTGCTTTGCTAATTTTCCATTCTGTATTCCAAGGCAGACCAACAGATTGCAACAAAATCGGGTTAAACATTGATCTTCCGCCCTGACATTGCATTAACTTTTGTAATAAACATCTTCACTGTGTCACCCAGCACTGTGTTTACATATAGAACCCAGCAGCCAATTGTCTTACTTCTTTTAGGTGCTTTTGAATTCCAGAAGGAATCTTATCTGGAAGACTAAAATCATGCATCTGGCATGTCTTTCAATTTTGTATTTCAGATTAACTGCTCCTTTTCCTTCACGTTCTTAAGGTCTAAGAAATTTCCTTCCCAATTCACTTGGTAAGTGCCTGCTCAGGCTGTTATTCTGTAATGAATTCGTGTCTTTTCTCCTATTTTTCCTGTGCTGCCCTTGTTATCTGGAGTCAGGATTCTGAGCTCTGACCTCCCTCCTTGTCATGTTGCCTGAGGAGAATAGCAGACAGACCCTCAGACCTCAAATATTCTAGATTTTGAAGACCCAGCTTTGGCTGAGAGGAGGCCAGCATTGGAGTGCAAGTAAGCACTGATATATATATATATATATATATATATATATATATATATATATATATTTTTTTTTACTTACAGTCTCTGAAAATTAACTATTTCTGTTCAGGTTCAGGGACTGACTGAAACTATGAGCCAATATATGTACCATCCATTACTGATAAAATATTCTCTATTTTTGAATGTTATGAAGAATACACATTTAGGAATCGGTTTTCATGTTTTAGATAGGGTCCATGCTGCTTGCTTCACTGAAGCAACACGTAGAAGCTGACTACGTGTTGAGGAGAAGGTTGAGGAGAAATTGCTCCATGAGATAAGGCATCGCATTTATCCCTGAATGATTCTCTCTCTCCAAATGCACAGAAACATGTCAAAAAGTATGGGATTAGAGTCTCTAAAGGACATGTAATACCTCATTCCTGGAGATGTGGTCTAAAATGAAAGGGTCAAAATCGATGGTCAAATCACAAAATGTATTCCTAGAGTCTTATTTTAGTAAATATGGAGAGATCTGCAAAAGTTGTATGCCTGGGGAAAAAAATCCCATTCAGACCAACTGACCCAGACCAATTAATGACAACTCAGAGTCGTAATAATGAAAAATTCATTAGACTAACTCCCATAATTTGCTAAAAGGGTATTTATACAAAAAACTGTAGTAAGTATATAACACAATATCTTATTGTGTGATCCTTATAATAGCTCTATGAGGTACATGTCATTATTCCTATTTTTTAGACAGAAAAGTCTCTGATAAATAACTTGTCTAAAGTCACGTATTTACCACATTTACCAGAGTTATAACTCAGATTGGTCTGACTCTAAAAGCTCTTAGCCATTCAGTCCTATTGCAAAATAAGCACACCAGTGGAGAGCAATAGAGAATGGGAATGCAGTCATGATGGGAGCCTGTCATTGGATCTCATGTATGCAGAGGTTCCTCCTTCCAGGAGAGCTTTGCCCTTGTCCTCATTAACTTTTATGTCAATACATTCAATGCATTGTATTGGATTTCTAGATTGGGAGCTAAAAAAAGAAAAGATTTCTAAATATCAGCTATCTTATTTTACCAGCTTGCTTAAACAAGTTACAGAATATCTCTATTCATAATTTTTTTACCTAAAAATAGGAATAAAACTACTCTTCAATATGTGATTTTTAAAAACAATGATAAAATCAAAGGAATTTAGAATAATCCTTGCACATATTGGGCACTTAGAAAATTTTGCTTCCTTACTGACTCCCTTCTCCTTACATTTCAATTTTGCACAATGTCTCATGGCCTCTTCAGAGCAGAGACTATGTAGTATTTGCCTTCATATCTTCAGACAAAATGCTTAGCATAAAGTCGGTGGACAATTACTGGAAATGATTTAGAGACATTGAGAATTACTTCCTTTGAAATTTTAAGAGGTGTGATAAAACTTTGGTTTCAGAATATATATTTATTGATTTTTCAAATATGTATTTTTCTTATATGTTATGGTCAACCTCTTGGGATCTTTAGAAAAGAAAATTTTCCAATATATATATATATATATATATATATATATATATATATATATATGTTTTTTAATCTCAGGCCAAGAGAATTAGAACACTCCGTAAAATTACATAGGTATATCTGATAAAGCCCATACTCTGTTTTTCCATATAAGTATAAAACTGATAAAGGCCATACTCTGTTTTTCCATATAAGTGTAAAACTGTTGTATAAAAAATTACCTTCTGGCTAGGTGTGGTGGCTCACCCCTGTAATTTCAGCACTTTGGGAGGCCAAGGCATGAAGATCACTTGAGGCCAGGAGTTCGAGGCCAGCCTGGCCAACATGGCGACACCCCCTTCTACTAAAATACAAATATTAGCCAGGCCTGGTGGCGCGTGCCTGTAATCCTATCTACTGTGTAGGCTGAGGTGGGAGAATTGCTTGAAACCAGGAGGTGGAGGTTGAAGTGAGCCAAGATCATGCCACTGCATTCTAGCCTGGGCAATAGAGCAAGACTCTGTCTCAAAAATATAAATAAATAAATTACCTTCTAAAATGTTATCCTCTTCACTCAAATATATACAGTAAAAGATGTCTGCCCAATAGTATAATATATTTTGTTTAGCAAAAATACATTAGTCAATTATTTATCTTAAATTTCCTTTTTCCTTCTCAGTCTAACATGTTTATTTTTATACTGGACTTTGGTCTATCCATTTCACATATGGCTCAACTATTTCCTATATAGATAGTTCAGTATCTGTTAGCTGCATAGGAACCTAATCCCAAAATGGTGTTTTAACGTTTCCTCGCCATCTCTGAGTTGTTTGGACTCAGCTGGATGGGTTTTCTGCTTCTTATGATGTCAGCAAGGGCTATAGTTATCTGAGGTCATGGGTGGCCTACAACATCCAAGATGGCTGCCTCCTATAACTGGCAACTGATGTAAGCTGTTGGTTGAGAGATGCTAATAAGCAGGTCTCCTAAGTTTTCCTTGACATGACCTCTCCATGTGGCTGGTCTCTGAGAAGGAGTACCCAAAGGGTGAATGTTTGAAGGGAAGGAAGCAGAAGCTAAAAGTCTCTTAAGGCCTCCTTTCTGTGCATTCAGTTGCTCAAAGGCCATTGCAGATGCAAAGGAGGAGAAATAAACAATCCTGTTGACCTGATGTGCATTAAAGAGAAGAAACTGGTGGGTCATTTCTAAAGACTGATTATTAAATATAAATAGTTATCCTGTTATATTTTTTCGTAAATGATTTCCTTGTCCATTCTACCACTATAAATTTTTCTTCTATATGTGAGAATTTAAAATCCATGGTTTCTTTCTATGTACTAATCTACATATAGTTGTGTTTATCATTTGTCTTTGATGAATATATTATATGATACTCAAAACCTGATATACCATTAAACATTTAAATAAATATTTCACATTTTAGAATTCTGAGCTCTAACTCCTTCTTTATCCTCTGCATTAGAATTAGACAAAAGCACTCAGATTTAAAATATACTAAATGAGGCAGTGGGAGAGGTAGGTGGTAAAATAAAGTTTTTTTGTTAGTCTTATTTTTCTCTTTTTGTTCATACATTTTGAGCTCTCAAAGTAGCTGCAAAATGCTTTATTGCATTGCTAATATATGCTTAATTTTAAAAAAATCCAAACTCTACCAAATTTAGCTAAATGAAATAATTATATGTTATATTGGTGTGTAAGAGGTGAGGAGAAGGAGCACATTCTAAACTTCTTTTCTCTTTTCTAAATTTGTCTGTGAGAGAGCACCAATTAAGAGTCAGAATTTCTAACTCCAGTGTGGATGGACTTCACTGGAGTAACTATTAAACAAGATGCATTACAAGTGTTACCATGATAATCAGGTGAAGTTATTAAATAGAAAAGAACATATTTCTGTCTTTTATCAGAAGAAATACATCATTTCCATGGAGAAATGAAGGAACTCTCTGAAGCCTGGAAACCCCTGGGAGGGGAGCACATGTATTATTCTAGATCAGGACTAAACATTCCAGCATGGAGGATGACCTCATGTGACCTCCCTGTCAAAAGGTATGTAAAATCAAATGTTATAACTATGAATTTGACATTAACCATGGGAAAATTTAAGACAAATGAAAGTTATACATTATTGATTAATCTCTTTGGGAAACTTGTTGAAGTTATATGTCATTTTTTCATTCACTAATCAGACAGTAAGGTTATTGGGTCATGAATGGTAGGTATACTTAGCAAACAGTATTCCTATTGTGTAAGTTCTTTTTGTGCCTTTTCTTGTTATTAAATAAATTATACCTGGGTATTCTTTAAATGGGAAATTGTCTGCCCTCGTGTAATTGAAGCAACATTACATCTGTTAATAGAGAGCAGAAGGTATAATCGGAATTTTGTTACAAGTGGAAAAGAAGGAAATTAATATTCTTTTTGTTTTTAGACATGCAACCTATGTATTAAGTAAGACATTGTTGATAGTAAGTACACACTGCTTGGCATTGATTTCTTCCTTGCTGTAAGGAGGTGGACCCAAGGTGAATTCAAAGATGGATCACAGGAAATTAGAAGTAAATATAGTGAAAGGCAAGAATTTGATTTGATGAAACTCATCACTAAATGATGAAACTGATCACTCAACATATGTTATTACTAGAGCTTTTTAGTAGAGATACGATACTATCGGTGTGAGCCAATATAAAATTGCATTGTAATAAAGAGCACTGGATCTGAAATGAGACTAGTTAGTATCTCAGTGTTTCTTTGAATATCTTTTTTTTTTTTTTTTTTTTTTTTTTTTTTTTTTTTTATTATACTTTAAGTTCTAGGGTACATGTGCATAACGTGCAGGTTTGTTACATATGTATACTTATGCCATGTTGGTGTGCTGCACCCATCAACTCGTCAGCACCCATCAATTCATCATTTATATCATGTATAACTCCCCAATGCAATCCCTCCCTCCTCCCCCCTCCCCATGATAGACCCCAGTGTGTGATGTTCCCCTTCCCGAGTCCAAGTGATCTCATTGTTCAGTTCCCACCTATGAGTGAGAACATGCGGTGTTTGGTTTTCTCTTCTTGTGATAGTTTGCTAAGAATGATGGTTTCCAGCTGCATCCATGTCCCTACAAAGGACGCAAACTCATCCTTTTTTATGGCTGCATAGTATTCCATGGTGTATATGTGCCACATTTTCTTAATCCAGTCTGTCACAGATGGACATTTGGGTTGATTCCAAGTCTTTGCTATTGTGAATAGTGCCGCAATAAACATACGTGTGCATGTGTCTTTGTAGTAGACTAATTTATAATCCTTTGGGTATATACCCAGTAGTGGGATGGCTGGGTCATATGGTACATCTAGTTCTAGATCCTTGAGGAATTGCCATACTGTTTTCCATAATGGTTGAACTAGTTTACAATCCCACCAACAGTGTAAAAGTGTTCCTATTTCTCCACATCCTCTCCAACACCTGTTGTTTCCTAAGATAGGGGTAAAAACCGAATATGATGTAAGGTACATGAGAAAAAATTGTCATGATATTTAGGAGTTTTAGTAATAATTATATAAACATTAATGTTTCTGGGTAAGTTTCACAAAAGACAATAATCTTGTAAGAAGCTAAAAGGGGTAAGAAAACCTTTCCTATAGAGGAACAAGGATGAGAACTATAGCAAAATTTCATCAGAAATCATGCAAGCAAGAAGAAATTAAAGTTAAATATTTGAATTGTTAAAAAAAAAAAAACCAACCTAAACTTCTGTATCCAGTAAAAGTAACCTCCCAAAGTGAAAAAGAAAGAACTTTCTCAGACAAACAAAAACTGAGGTAATGCATTTTCAGTAGACTTCTACTACAACGTGTTAAAAGATGTTCTGCAGGAGAAGGAAAGTGATATAATATAGAATCTGAAATTTATGTAAACAAAGGAAGAAAACCACAGTAGTCTATAAAATAAATCTTAAATTTAAAACAGTAGGGATTATATCAAATAACTTTTCTGAGCAAAATGGTATAAATCTAGAAATCAACAACAACAACAACAAAAAATTAAACCCTCAGAAACTTTACAAATACATGAAAATTAAACAACACGGGTCTATACAACCAATGGGTCAATAAAAATGTTAAAAGAAAGATTAAAATTTTTACTAAGACAAACAAGAATGGAAGCAGATCATATCAAAACCTATGGGACACAGCAAAAGCAGTTCTAAGATGGAAGTTTATAGCAAAAACACCTATATCAGAAAAAAATAAAGATTCCTAATAAACAACCTACCAATGCACCTCAAGGAACTAGAAAAACAAGAACAAACAAAACCCCAAACTGGTAGAAGAAAGGAAAGAATAAAACTAGAGACTTAAAGAATAAAAATAGAGACTTAAAACAATTTAAAAGAACAATGGAACAAAGATTAGGTTTTTTAAAAAGATAAACAAATGGATGAACCATTAGTTAGATTAACTTGGAAAAAGGAGAGAAGATTCAAATAAAATAATTAAAAAGGAGACATTACAACTGATACCATAGAAAAACAAAGAATCACGAAATTATTATGAATGACTATAAGTCAACAAATTTAATAACATATAAGAAATGGGTACATTCTTGTACACATACAAGCTACCGAGATTAAATTATAAAGTAGAATATCTGAACAGATCGATGAGTGAGGAAATTGAATGAGTAATAAAAAATCTCCATCAGAGAAAACCTTAGAACATGATGGCTTTACTACCAAATTCCATCAAACTTTTAAAGAACTAATACCAATTATACCCAAACTATTCCAAAATATAGGAGAGAATACTTCAAAATTCAATTTATGAGCTCAGCATTACCCTGATTCCAAAATTGAAATAGGACACAACAGAAAAAAAAATCACAGACTCATATCCCTGATGAACAAAGATGCAAAAATTCTCATTAAAAAGATCATTTACTATGATGTAGTGGGATTCATCCCAGGGATGCAAGTTAATAAGTATAATCCACCACTTTAACAGAAAAAAAGACAAAGAACATATAATGATTACAATAGAAAAACATTTGACAAAATTCAATATCCCTTCATGTTAAAAACTCTCAACAAATATCTATCTATGTCTAGATATAGAAAGTCTGTATTAAATACCTCAACAAAATAAAGGCCATATATGCCAAACTCACATCTAATATCATGCCTAATGAGGAAGAGCTTAACAAGTTTTCCTCTATGATCAGGAGGATGTTTTTCTGCTGTGATAAGCTAAAATTTCTATTATTTATTTAATTCTTCTCATGCATTTTACTCAGTCCAGTTCAGTGATGAGAATGTTTATTCTATAGTGCTTGGAACATCTGGATAACTACATACATGAATCAAAGTCACAGAGCACTTAATACAAATTTTCTACAAAAATAGGACATTTTGTTTATGAAAATTTTACAGATAGGCATACAAGACTACAACAAATAACTGAAGTGAAGGTCTACAGTTTTTAAGAAGTCAGATGGGCTGGTCACATAGGCTCACGCCTGTAATCCCAGCACTTTGGGAGGCTGAGGCAGGTGGATTCCTTGAGCTCAGGAGTTCAAGATGAGCCTGAGCAAATGGTGAAACCCTGTCTTTGCCAAAAATGCAAAAACAATTAGCTGGGCTTGGTGGCACACCTGTGGTCCCAGCTACTCAGCAGGCTGAGGTGAGAGGATGATTTGAGCCCAGGGAGACAGAGGTTGCAGAAAGCCGAGATCACACCACAACACTCCAGGCAGGTGACAGAGTGAGACCCCAGCTCAAAAAGAAAAAAAGAAAAAAAAAAAAAAGTCAGATGGTTATCTTACTCCAGGCTTTGTATATTCTGGTTCAGGGGTTATGGAGGAACATGGCCAATGTGAGAAACAACAGCAACTGTAAGCCCTTGGCAACACACTAAGAATATTGTTCCCCTTAATACGGAATCCATGGATACAGAAGCTGCAGCCAGCACACTTTATTTCTGTTAGTCATACTCTGTATAATTGATGTGTAATCTTTTGGGGGGCAGGATAACTGTGGAGGAATTTTAATAAACTGGACTGATCTACTGATAAGAAGGTCAGCCTTATCCTCACAAGTAAGCCCCCACACACTGGTACTGCCAATTAACTAAGAAGAACCATGTCTCTATGCCAAGTATCCCCTGCTGAGTAATCCCTTCCACTGCCCCAGCATCTGAGATGAGGATGTGGATATTCAGCTGAGCAGGACAAGGATACCCACTTTCACTACTGCTATTCAGCATAATACTGTAAGTCTTAGCCAGAGCAACTAGATGAAAGAAACAAAAAGAAAACATCCAAATTGCAAAGGGGGGTTCAAATTGTTCTTGTAAAATTCATATGAAACTACAAAGACCCTGAATAACCAAAACAGTCCTAAGCAAAAAGAACAAAGCTGGATGCATTACACTACCTGACTTCAAAATATAATACAAAGCTATAGTAAACAAAACAGCATGGTACTGTCATAAAAACAGACACATAGACTAATGGAACCAAATAGCCTGCCCAGAAATAAATTAACACATCCACAGCCAACTAATTTTCAACAAAGGTACCAAGAACATACATTGAGGGAAAGACAATCTCTTCAATAAATAAGTGTTGGGAAAATTGAATATCTACATGTGGAAGACTATGACTAGACCACTACCTCTCAACATATACAAAATCAACTCAATATAAATTAGACTTAAATGTAAAACTAAAAACTATGAAACAACTGGAAGAAAACGTAGAGAGTAAGCTTTATGAAATTGGGCTGGGAAAGAGTTTTATTTTTTTAATAAGGCTGCAAAGTCACAGGCAACAAAAATAAAAATAGACAAATGGAATTAAATCAAACTCAAAAGCTTTTGTACAGCAAAGAAAACATTAACACAGTAAAGAGACAACCTACAGAAGGAAAGAAAATAGACAAAAACTTTATGTCTGACAAGAGGTTAATATCCAGAATGTATGAAACTTAAACATCTCAATAGAAATAGAAAAAATAACATAATAAAAAATTGGGCAAACTTTAATAGATATTTTTCAAAAGAAGACATGCAAATAGTCAACTGGTATATGAAAAAATGCTCAGTGTCATTAACACAAAGTAAACCCACAATGAGATACCACCTTACTCCAGTTGGAATGGCTATACCAAAAATATAAAAGAAATCAAGTATTGGCTAAAATGGTGAGAAAAGGAAACACACACTCTTGGTAAGACTATAAACTAGTACAGCCGTAATGGAAAACAGTATGTAGGTTCCTCAATAAATTAAACACAGAATTACTATATGATTCAGAAATGCCACTACTACATGTATATCCAAAGGAAAGGAAATCAGTATGTCAAAAAGATATTTGCACTCTCGTGTTTATTGCAGCACTAGTTACAATAGCCAACCTATGTAATCAACCTAAAAGTTTAACAACAGATGAATGGATAAGGGAATTGTGAGATATATATACACACACACACACACAATGGAATATTACTCAGCTATGAAAAAGAATAAAATCCTGTCATTTGTGACAACAGGGATGAACCTGGAGGATATCATGTTGAGTGAAATAAGCCAGAGACTGAATGACAGATACTGCATAATCTCACTAATATGTGGAATCTTTTTTAAAAACTTGATATAAAAGCAGAGTAAAACAGTGGTTACTAGAGACTGGGAAAGAGAGGAGGAATAATAGAATGGTAAGAAGTTGATCAATTAGTACAAATTTTTAATTAAATAAAAAAATGAATCGGGTTGTTCTATTGTCAAATAGGATGACTATGGTTAATATTAAAATATTCCATATCACAAAACACTTAGAAAAGAGGCTTTTGAATATTCTCATCACAGAAAATGCATGAGATGATGTACTAATTGCCCTGATTAGATCATTATACAACATAGATATATATCAAAACATCACATTGTACCCTGTAATATGTACAATTACAATATGTCAAAAATAAAAAAATAAATTTTTAAAAACATTTAAAAAGTAAATAATAGTAACATTGTATTGAATAATTATATCATGAACAAGTGAAAGTAATGATAGCAATGTTGTTACAAGGAATATATTTTAAATATAAACATTCAAATAAATTAAAAGTAAAGGGAAGAACAATTATATATCATGCTAGCACTAATTAATGGAAAGTTGGAGTAGCTATATTAATTTCAGACAAAAGCAGATTTTAGAATAGAGAAAATTATCAGGGATAAACAGGAGCACTACATAATGATAGAAAGGTCAATACTCTATGAAGACATAACAATTTTTAACGTGTATGCACCTAACAATAGAGCATCAAAATACGAGATAAAAACTGTTAAAACTATGAAAAGAAATGGACAAGTCCACTATTATAGCTAGAGACTTCAAAAGCCCTCTTTCAGTAGTTGATAGATTCAGCAGGTAGAAAATCAATAAGGATATAGTTGTTCTGAACAGCACTATCGATCAGTTCCAACTAATTGATATTTAAAGAATAGTTCCTTAAACAAAAGCAGAACATACATTCTCTTCAAACTCACATGGAACATTCATTAAGATAGGCCACATTCTTGGCCATAAAATATACCTCAAATTTAAAGGGATAAAAATCATACACAGTATGTCCTCAGATGACAATGAAATTAAAATATAAATCAATAACAAGCAAATTATCAAATATCTGGAGATTAAGCAATAACACTTCTAAATAACACATGGGTCAAAGAAGAAGTCTCAAAATGAATAAAATACATTTTGGACTAAGCGAAATAAAAAATACAAATTACAATTTGTGGGATGCAGTGAAAGTATTAAGAGGGAAATTTTTAGTTAAAACACTAAATACATATATCAGAAAAGAAAAACTATCTAAAATCAATAATATAAGCTTCAATTTTAAGAATCTAGAAGAAGAATAGAAATTTAACCTAAGGCAAGTACAAGAAGAGAAACCAATAAAAATTAAACAGAAATGATTAAAATTTGAAAATAGAAACAATAGACAAATTCAATACATTTAATATTTGATTATTTAAAAATAATTATAAAATTAATTCTAGCCATGTTAATCAAGAAAATAATGAAAGAACATGCAATTTATCAGAAATAAAAGAGAGAGCATCCTTACTCGTCACAGGAACAATAATAGGATGACAAAGGAATGCTATGAACAATGCTATGCCCATGAATTTCCTTGAAAGACACAAACTATCAAAACCTACACAAGGGGAAACAATGTAAATATTTATATGTTCATTTAAAAAATTTAATAAATAATCTTTCAAAAAAAGGAAACCCAGTTCCAGATGGTTAGACTGGTAAATTTTACTAAACATTTAAGAAAGAAATAATGCCAATTTGTTACAATATTTTCAATAAAATAGAGCACTAACATTTTCTAAATTATGCTATGAGGTCAACATTATCATATTTCCAAAACCAGATAAAGACATTACAAGAAAGGAAAACTATAGATCAACATCTGTCATGAACTTAGATGCAAAAATCTTCAACAAAGCAAATTGAATCCAGCAATGTATAAAAAGAATTATACACTATAGCTGTTTAAGTCTCTTTTGTGCTACTACAACAGAATACCAAAGACTCTATAATTTATAACAAACAGACATTTATTGGCATACAGTTCTGGAGACTGGAAAGTTCAATACCAAGCTGCTTGCTTTTGATGAAGGCCTTCTTGCTGCATTATTACATACCAAGAGGTGAGAGGGTAAGAGAGACAGCTCACTCCTGAAGACTTTTTTATTTAAGGCATTGAAACGTCTATGAGGGTATATCTGTTGTGGCCTAACAACATTTTAAAGATTCCACCTCCCAATACCATACATTGGCAATTAAATTTCAACATGAGTTTTAGAGGAGACAAACAGTCAAGCCATAGCAATAGCTAAGTGGGATTTAGGTGGTATATCAAAAACAATCAGTACAACCCACCACATCAACAGGTTTAAGAAGAAAAATCATATGATCCTGTTAATTGTTGCAGAGAAAGCAATTGACAAAATCCAACACCTAATCATGATTAAAAAAAAAAAAAAAAAAAAAAAAAAAAAAAGCCCTCAGCAAACTGGAAATAGAGGGAACTCAACTTTATAAAGAATAGCTACAGAAAAACTAACATCATACTTACTGGTAAGAAACTGAATGCCTTTCTCTTGAGATCAGGAACAAGACAAGGATGTCCTTTCTTGCTGCTTCCGTTCAACATTGTAGTGAAAGTCATAGCTAGTGCAATAAGACAAGAAAATGAAATAAATACATGTTAGTTGAGAAGAAAAAAATAAAGCTGTCTTTATTCATATATGACATGATTGCCTATGGAAAAGTATTCTATAGAATCAACAAAAAAAAATTCCTGGAATTAAAATGTGAGCACTGAAATTTCACAAGATACAAAGTCAATATACAAAAGTCAACTGATATCCTACATATAAAAATAAACAATTGAAATTATACATGGAAGAAGGTACTAATTACTAACATCAGAAACAAACAGGTAGATTTATTTTACAGATTTTATTATAAAATATAAAAATACTATAAAGAGCTTACAACAAATTGAAACTGGAACTAAAAATTTCCAACAATATCAAAGAAAGGTAAGAACCAGACAATGTAATAGTTATTTCTTCAAAGCTGTTTAAGAAAAATAGTACCATCCCTACAAACTAGACTAAAACACACAAGTAAAAGTTTTCTAATTATTTTTTAAGGCTAATGGAAGCTCAATACTAAAACTTGACTAGTTCATTATAAGAACGGAAAATTACAAGTCAATATATTTTATAAATAGAATGCAATGTTTGTGAAACTATGAACAAATACAATTCAAATGTATATACTTTAAAAACTATATTACTACAAACTTGAACTTATTCTAGAAAGCGAGGTTTCTTTAATATTATAAAATTAAAGTAATTCATCACATTAGCAAAATAAAAAGGAAAATTCTACAAAGACCTCAAAAGATGCAGGAAAAACATTGGAAATGATTAAAGACAATAATTAAATTATCTTAGAAAATTATGATTAGAAGAAAAGTTTCTTATCTGATAAAAGGTATCTATAACATAATATCTACAATAAACATTATATTTAATGCTATAGTATTAAAAGTTTTCATCATGGGACTGGGAATAAGATAAGAATGTACTCTATTACCATTTATATTCATTACCATTTTTAAGGTTTCTACTAGTACAATATGGCAAAAAACAAAAATAGGTAAAAGAAGGACGGGACTGGGAGAGAGATACAGAGAGAGAAAAAAAGAGAACAAGAGAAGAGGAAGAACAAGGAGAAGAGAGATGGAAAAGTGACAGAAGTGACGGAGAAGGAGGTAAGGAAGGATAAAGGAAGGAAGAAAGTAGAAGAATGGAAAATAAAGAAATAAAACTTTTATTTATGATTTACATGTTTATACATTTAAAATCCCAAAGTAAATACAGATAAATTACTAAAATCAGTACAACTTAAGCGATGTCTTTGCACAGATGAACAGTATTTAAAAAGCAAATGTATTTATATGTACCACCAATTAGAGATAAAACTAAAAACTCACAATTAAAAAAGCATAATAAATAAAATATGTAGGAAATGACAAAGTATGTAAAAGTTCTAAACATGCAAATCAATAAGTTATTGTGAGAAGCATTGAAGAGACCTGAAAAAACTGAGAGGTTACCAATATACCAAGTTTTAGATTGGAAGACTCAGTATTCAATAGATTTCATTTTCTCCAAATTGGCTTATGTGTTTAATGCAATTCCTGTAAAAATTCTAGCAAGTATTTTGTGTTGTTTATATTTTTGTAAAAATGGGCAGATTTTAGGACTAATGGAATGCAAAGAGTCTCAAGAAGCCAAGCTATTCTAAAAAGAACAACATTTGAAGACATTACATAAATTAAGAGAGTATGGTGTTGGCACTTGAATAGACAATTAAATCAGGGCAAAAGAGAGTCCAGCAGCAGATTGTCACCACTGCTAACAGTTGACTTAGGGCAAAGATGACACAATGCTGTGGAGAAAGGAGGGCTTTTCAAAAAAATAATAATGAGTTAATTGCTTATTCAGAAGATAAAATGATTCTTAACACAGAGTTCACTCCACACTCAAAAATCATTTCCAGATGGATTATAGATCAAAATTTACATGAGATAAAACACAGCTTCTGGAAGATAACATAAGAGAATATCTTCATAATTTTGCAGCGAAGATTTCTTCAACAGACCACAAAATGTACTAATCATTAGAAAAAAAAATTGATAAGTTGGATTACATTAAAATTTCATGGATTACAGAAGACTAAAAAATTATACAGAATTATGTAAAACTATATTAAAATTTTAAAAATCCTAATTTCATCAAAGACAACACTCTTCAAAGGCAAACAAATAAGGGAAAGAAAATATTTGCAATACATACAACATATATATGTTATGTATGTGTGTGTTTGTGTGTGTGTGTTTATCACTCTTACAAGTTAATAAAAGACAGGCAACACAATTTTAAAAATAGGCAAGATTTGAAAAGACAGATCACTAAATAAAATACTCAAATGACTATTAAATATCTGAGTTGTTGCAACTTATTAATCACCAGGAAAATGCAATTTAAATTCACAATGTGTTGATACTGTTCTGTTTGTTGACATGGGTGGTGATTATAAATGTGTCCATTTTGTAAAAAATTATTAAAATACATTTATGATTTATACACTCTATGTATTATACTTCAATAGAAACGTTTATTCATCGAAGGGATAAGTGAGTTTGGGAGTTGGGGGGATTTGACTGGTAAAGATGGAAGAAAAAATGTTGATAGTATTTACCCTCATATTTTCCACATGATTTCCTTTTCTCATCTCTGTCTCTTTTCTTCTCATCACATAATCACATTGTAAGTGTTTCAGTAGAAGAAGTGTGGTGATGGTGTTAGGATTAGGGATGGAAAAAGCAAAAGTAAGGTTATTCCCTTCTCCGTTGTATTAGTCTATTCTCACACTGCTATGAAGAAATACCCGAGACTGGGTAATTCATAAAGAAAAGAGGTTTAATTGACTCACAATTCCACATGGCTGGGGAGGTCTCAGGAAACTCACAATCACGGTGGAAGGCACCTCTTCACAGTGTGGTAAGAGAGAGAATGAGCGCCGAGTGAAGAGGGAAACCTCTTATAAAACCATCAGATCTTGTGAGAACTCACTATCACGGGAACAGCATGAGGGAAACTGCCCTCATGATTCAATTATCTCCACCTGGCCCTGCCTTTGACATGTGAAGATGATTACAATTCAAGATGAGATTTGGGTGGGAACACAGAGCAAAGTCATGTCACCCATCCATTTCCTCCTGTTTTAATTCTGTGTTCCATTCTGCATAATGAATACTTTAGCAGAAGGAAGTGGAGGAGAGTAGGAGTTTCAAGTGAGAAGATCAAACTTTCCTCTTATTCTCCCCAGTCCTGATAAATTAGTCCTGCTGCTAGATTAACACTGGAAGGGGTGCTTGAGGAGTCACGGTCAGTTATAGGGTCAACTGTTGTGAAGGAGAAGAGTCAGAAAATAACTGACGGTGACAATAAGTAGGGAAATGAAACACCAGTGAATATTCCAGGCTGTATCTAATGGAAATAGAATAGCTGAACAGTGGAGATCATGGTCATTAGAGATAGACTAACATTGAAATTCTATTACTGTCTGACTTTGAGCAACTTACTTATTCCCCAAATTCTCAATTTTCTCATCTGCAGTATGTATGAAATACCAATGCCTATTTCAATTAAGTTGTAATGATTAAATAAAAATAATGTACATAAAATGCTTATGGATACCTGATATACTTTGGCTCTGTGTCCCCACCCAAATCTCATGTCCAAATGTAATCCCCATGTGTCAGGGGAGGGGCCAGGTGAAAGGTGATTAGATCATAGTGGCACATTTCCCCTTACTGTTTCATGAATAGTGAGTTCTCAGGAGATCTGATGGTTTTAAACTGTATGACATGTCCCCCTTCACTCTCTCTCTCTCTCCTGCCACCATGTGAAAATGGTCCTTACTTACCCTTCACCTTCAGCCCTGATGGTAAAGGCCTCCAAGTGTCATACTTCCCGTTAATCCTGTGGAACTGTGAGTAAATTAAACCTCTTTTCTGCATAAATCACCCAGTTTCAGGTAGTTCTTTATAGCAGTGTGAAAATGGACTAATACCTGATACAGAATAGGCACTAAAAATATGTTAACTGGGGAAATTGTGATAGTGATAGAGTGTTTCAGAATCTCACATCAACAGTCTTTTATTTTATGACATTTTCAGGTTGAATAGCCCTCAGATCAACAATGTCATTGGTTGAAGAGGGCTGTCCATTTCATGTGATAGAGGGCTCTTTAGGCGGCTTCTATACTCATTAGGTTCACAAAATGTGAACTGTTCCAGATAACTAGTAATAAGACATTTTCACTGATGGCAGTTGATGTTTCTCCTTTCCATCACATCAAAGTCTATCAAAAACTGAATCCCTTGCAGTCTGACATCACTCCATATGCTGCAAAATGTCTTATACTAACTTTAATTTTTTAGGCACCTAGTATTGAACACCTATTATCTATCTGGCACTGCTTACACTGATAATTTAAAATTAATAGATACATTTGGTATTCTCTGTTAAAGGAGAAAAACAAAAAGATGAACATAATATTGGAGGATAAGTGTTAAGACAGATAAAATCCTGGAAGGTTATGGAAACACAGAAAGAGAATGTCCAAACCAGAATAACTGAAATGGGCAGAAGGATGATAAGGAAGGATGCCTGGAGAATGTGATGGGTGAGTTGAGTTTTAACAGATGAGTAGGAATTAGCCAAATTAGAAAGAGAAGAGGGTCATTCTAAGGAACTTGTATAGAGGCAAAGTGATATGAGAGAATATGTTGGATTTAGGAAAATATGAATGGTTCAACAAGACCAGCTACTTGCATTTTAAATGACTGATGCTTAGGTTTGTTAAGTTTAATATTTTACACGCAACATTTTGTCTGTCCAGTTGTGGAGTTAGAACTGCATATAATTGTATTGACCCATTATCAGTAAGAAAGAGATTTGACAGCACATACATGATTTATCAGACCAACTAAATTCCATTGTGAACAAGAAGTAGAATGTTTTTAAAACTTACTTTTGCGTTTGCCTAGTAACCATAATCTGATCACCTGAGATATCCTAAAAGACTCCATAAGAAATATTTATATTGTATTCTAGGAAACTCAACAATTAACTCCAAGTCTCAGTCTTCACAAGTGATAATACATACAACTTTTAATTTTGTCCTCCAGAAAAATGACACAACTTTTTTTTTTTTTTTTTTTTTTTAGATGAAGTCTCATTTTGTCACCCAGGCTGGAGTGCAGTGGTGCCATCTTGGCTCACTGCCACCTCTGCCTCCTGGGTTCAAGCGATTTTCCTGCCTCAGCCTCCTGAGTAGCTGGGACTACAGGTGCGTGCCACCATGCCTGGCTAATTTTTTGTATTTTTAGTAGAGATGGGGTTTCACCGTGTTAGCCAGGACAGTCTCGATCTGACCTCATGATCCACTCACCTTGACCTCCCAAAATGCTGGAATCACAGGCATGAACCACCACGCCCGGTCACTTCTTTCTGATATTATCTTGTTCTGTGACTCTGTATTTAATGGATGTTCCTCAAGAATGAAAAGGCAACTTCATTGTGTTAAAGTCTGAATGATTTTACGTGCAAAAACTGTAGACTACAGCCTATCTTACATGCATTCCAGGATTAGGTAAAACTCACTCAGAAAATAATAAGCCTTATTCTATTTAAACACCATTCAGCTGGAATAATTCTTGCCTGATTTTAAAATCTGAGCACCCAAATACTCACTAAAATTTTAGTGGGTTTACCCAGATAAATAAATCTCTTTATAAATACCTGCTTTTTGAGATCCTTTTCTTCAGGACTTTATTTTTTATTAAACTCAAAATTACATGAGAAGAATAATTCCACAACATGAAATAAAAACTATGCACAATTTATTAGGAATGATAATATATCTGGCTAGATTTTCAAAACTACAAGCAATATCCAGAGTGATTCTGGTATTTACTTCCAGGCCATTCACATTAGATAACTGGTATCCCAAAATTAGTCTTGTCTGAATGTTCGTATTCTGAGTCTATAATATATACGTATGTGCCATGCCAATTTGTATTAAATGGTGCCTAATTTCAGTATCTCTACTAGAAAGGCTCAAACTTCACATTTCACCAACAGTCTTTCTATGGTCCTATAGTTTTATGCTGATATCCATGTGATACTGAAATTTAAGGTGTACTTTCTTTCAATATGCTCTGCAAAATGCCAACCATGGTTGCTTATTTCCTGGGGATGACATTCCTTGTGCGTTCTCCAATCTGTACTTTGGTGTTGTATATGTGTTCACACAAGCACCTAAATTTTGGCAGAGAGAAGGCACCAGATTGGCAATAAAGCACCTGAAAATAGCTTTTCACTATGAAAAATGCTGGACTCTATGCTTCTTATGTAACACTATCAAAGATACTCATTTCACTACCATTTCATCTTAGTCCAAACCCTACCATGTAATAATTCAAGATTCTAATGTTCAGATTTTTGTGCCCCCTATAAACAGAATTCACTACACGTTTATAAGCTTTGTATTTACTAATTGAAGATAAAGTAAATACCGTATCTTACAAGAAAATTATACAAGCCAATACTTAATATGTAATTTGCAGTGTAGCTCGATGAATCTAATATGTGGTTTTGTATACTTTTACTTGGGCAACTTTGAGAACAAAGAATGTGCATGGAATGTTCACTGAAGACTTTGATTTTTAAAAATTCTATTAATAAAAGCTATGAACCATATTGTCCTTGCCCCAATCTACATTTTGACTATCAAAATCTCTTTCCTACCTGATCACATGTATTTCTATAAGTTTATAGACAGAGAAAGGAAAGTGTTTTCTTTGTTTTAAGAAAAAGAAAAGAAGAGATACTTTTTAACACTTCAAATCCCATCAACCTGGTCAAAAATAATTTTCATTGTTTACTTTTATTGCCCTCATCAATAGATCCAATTGTATTTCTGTTTAGCCCCTTTATTTTTTGAATTCACTTTTACCTTTCTGATCTCATCTTTGTTTATTTCATTCAGGTTTTTAAGAATTACTTTACCTCTCTATGCTTATAAAACTTCTAAGGACTTCTAACTGGCAATTGTGTAATGTCAAAGCCAATTGTCTCTAGTTAGACAACTTTAAATATGTGCAATGATAGTTGTTATCCATAACAAAATTTTAAGATTAATCACATTAAGGTCTGTTAAAAAATGCAAATGTAATAATAATTTAGTTATATGCTCTCTTTTTTATGTGGTTCCGTTTTTTGGGGAATACATATTTTATATAGCTTAAATTCCTTACTTATGAGCATAAACCAGAATAAAATAAGGGAGTGGATATAAATCTAGATAGTTACTCTTTTAATTCAGGGTAAAAGGCTGCTTTCATGTCACCTCAGGCAGGGAGCAATAGCTACTCCATGAAAATTGATCCATAGCCATCCTTCTACCCTGACCATTAACACTAAGGTGGGTTCACGGAAGGATCAGAACATGTCTATGTTTTGCTTTCAAGTCACAAACTTTGCCATTTTATAGCTACAGAGGCAATCAGCACAACTGTGCAGAACTTCTGGAAGATTGTCACAAAGCATTTCAAAAATCACTTTCTAGTCTATATTAAATTCTTCAAAAATTCTTATGAAGAAACAGGAAGTAACTAACTTTCTTTACCTTTGCAAGAATTGGCTCGTGAGAAAAGGTAATATATGAAACTTGTAGTGTTTTAAAAATCTTCATACTGTAGCCAAAAAAAAAAACTTAATAGATACACAAACTTTCCTAGTAATATAATTTTTACTTTAGGGTTTCTTTAACTCTTAAAACTTCTTTATTAACAGTAAATTTTCTTCATTTTATTCTTTTCTTAATTTTCTATGACTAGTCTTTTTTATTCCAACTCCAAGCTTGTACAACAACGCAGCAAATGTCTTGGGGTGAATGCCTGAACCCAAGGCCTCTTTACTCTTGGGGCCAAGTCTGTCTGACAGATTCTGGAATTACTGATTGTCAGGCTGATTTCTCTTCCCATCTCCACACTTGGTCTGTCCTGCCTTGCACAGAGGCATGTAGACACCCCAGTATACTTGTCTAGACTCTGCTCACACCTATGGTAACAGCTATTCCTCAGGCCAAGGTGTGTGGTACATGCTGTACCCAGTCTTGATAAAAGAGGTACTGTAGGACCTAGAAGCAGGCTTGGGTGATTTGAGTGTGGGATTCTAGATTTCTGTGTGTCATGGCATCTGATCATAAAATGGGCAGATCCTGGGTAAGTGCATCCTCTTGGCCCCATGGACTCCTGACCCATTGAAGAGGTGAGGTCCTGGAGAGCCAGGGTAGGCCCCTCTAAGTTCAGGGCTCAAAGCTGAGTCTCAGTTTTCCAGGTTAAAAGTTATTATTGTGGAGAAGCCTTCTAGATACATGTGAGGAAATAATAGATATTATATAAACAGGATTATTCCCAGCCATGAACCAGCCCATGTTTAATTAAAAATGTGGAATTGAAAGGTAAACATGTTTTATAATGAACCCCAAGCTAAAGAAAACAAAATTATAACAAAGAATCAAAGAAGGAAGTGAGTTTTTTCATGTCAATGAAAATACTCTGAGAATTCTAGGCTAGTAATCACTCATTCCATGAATGTTTTATAGGTACCTGTTATGTCTCCAATGCTGTACTACGTGCAAGGAACACATCAATGAAAGGAAATGACAACATATCTGTCCTCATGCAGTTTATGTTCTTCATTACATAACAGTATATAGAGAGACAAACAATAAAAAAGTATGTAGAAAGTTATCATGTATATAATTGGCATAGTAACTAGAAATATTTATAAGGTGAATAAATAAAATAAGCAGTGGAAGATGAGCATTGCAGGCAGGGATGAGTAGTGCAAAGTTTCTGTGGTGGAAAATGGCTTTTCATAGGACAATATGAGATGAGGTTGAAGAAAAGAGTATTCAGCACCTTGTAGACTATGATAAGGATTTTAATTTTATTCCAGGAGAAATAAGAAGTCCTTAAAAGGTTTTCAGCAGGAAAGTTTCAGATATAATGTACATTTTTGAGAGATGGCTGTATTAATTAGCTTGGGATACCATAACATAAAACTGTAAACTGGGTGGTGTAACCAGAAACATAATTTTCTCATATTCTGAAAGCTTGGAATTCTGAGATCAGGGTGTCAACATGGTCAGATTCTGGTGAGGAGGACTCTCTCCCAGGTTGCAGACGGCCATCCCTTCACTCTCAGTGTGTTTTTTTCATGGCAGATACGAGAGAGAGAGAGAAAAAGAGACAGCGGAGACAGTGCACAAGAGCGCTTTGGTGTGTTTTCTTATAAAAACACTGATCTCATCATGAAGGCTCCACCTTTATGACTTCATTTAATTATAATTAGCTCCCAATGTCTCCATCTCCAAATACTATCCCATTGGGAATTAGGGCTTCAACATATGAATGGGGGGGACACACACATTCAGTCCATAACAGTCACTGGTTGCTGTGTGGAGAGAGGTACAAGTGGCAGGAAGGAGACCAGAAAGAAGGCTATTGTGTTCCAAGAATAATGAGTAAAGAATGTTATCACACAGCACAACTTACTCAAGAGTCTAACTAAGACAACATAAAATGCTTTTGGATATTTCCATCTGATAGCCATATTTTAAAAATCACCTTGAACATTTTGCAATTCTCAAGCATTATGTTTATGTACTATTTGTGCAGATAAAAAGTGGATGTGGGAGGAAAAGGCCAAGAGCAGGTCAGTCTTCCTTTTCAGTCCCTGCCGGTATAACATGTCAGGAAGTGTGACAATATTAAATGGGTGGGAATAAGAGAGTGGAGTGGATTTAAATCCAGCCTCTATGTAAAGATTTTCTGGGATCCTAATATCAACCCCACCTAAAATGTTTGCTTCCGGACACAGATTTCAGCCAAATAACAGACCAAGCTAGGATGAAAATATCGGGACACTAAGTCAAATGTGCAAGTTGTTGCAGGTCTCATGGATCCTGATATTCCTTACTCTTTTGCTGCCACCCTACCTCCTCCCACTATCTTTCTTCCCCACCTTCCTGTATTTGCTCTGAATCTGTGTTGTTGCCCTCTTCTTGCTCAGCTCACTGATTCAACTTTACTGGACCCCAGCCGTTTGCAAAGCACTATTGCCTTTTCCTGAAATTCTCTCCTAGGTTCTCAGACACTTGTTTAAATTGTTAAATTGGGTATTAATTCAGCTAGGGGTAAGGAGGAGGGGGAAAGACCACAAGCTGCCTCATTTCAGCAGTTCCCTGATAGCTTTCCCAACTCCAAAAAGTCAGTTTTAACCAAGTGTGCTACTACATGTGCAAAAAAGCAATGCTACGGCAGCTATCTGAGAGTATGACAGTGAAAAAAATATATACTATTTCCAGTCACTGAGTAAAATAATTATTAACGTGTACACCATAGCTGCTGTAGACAGTTATGTACTATGGGGAATGCAGCAATAAATGAACTGGTGTCTGCATTTATGCCCCTATGCCCTGACAACATGGCCTCATTAATTCAAGGAGGCCCTATTAAAAGGGTGGCAAGTGGTTTGCAACCTTGTTTCCTCACCCATTAACCACAGCACCCTGACCACAAGATGGCCTTTTTTATGTATTACTACATAATGCCAGTCTGATTTTCCCAAACATAGCTCACACAGTATAACAAGAAACTACTTGGCTTTGGCCAAACAAGGCTTGGCTGCCTGCAGCCCAAGTGACACTCCCTCCTGTCACTAAAGAGTTATGATCTAGTTGAGAAACGAAAAATGAAATAACCACTGAGCAATTCCAGATAATGTAAAAATAATCTCTATTGAATTCAACTGTGAAAAGGACATCCCAAGCGAACTCTTATTCATACTAGCCCAAGACTACTCTGTTACTCAAGTTTCAGCAATTCAGACTGATTCATTTCTCAAGCTGTCTCCATTGTTTTTCTCCTGAAGAAAGTTTATAAAGATGCTGCAAGTAAAGCCCGTAAGATAGCTGTAGAGCTGAATTCCATTTCTCCCTGGGCTGTTCTTCCAAAAACGGCCTTCATTAACCATGGATAAGTAACATGGAGGCACCAGGCTTAGAGAGCAAACCTTTGAAATTAGATATGATCATTGCCAATAAATCTATTGGGCAACTTAACCCCTAATATAACACCCACTAAAAGACAGATGATATAGTTATATATGTAAATAGAGATATAGATACATAGATATGCATTAGGGCCTTCATTAACCATGGATAAGTAACATGGAGGCACCAGGCTTAGAGACCAAACCTTTGAAATTAGATATGATCATTGCCAATAAATCTATTTGGCAACTTAACCCCTAATATAACACCCACTAAAAGACAGATGATATAGTTATATATGTAAATAGAGATATAGATACATAGATATGCATTAGATATAGTGACTACTACATGCAAAGTTCTGATGCTCTATCAGTGAATAAAAGAAGTGAGGGGAAATAGTCATTAAATAAATACGCAATTTATTATATGATCACTATTATGATTTGTGCTTTGAAGAAGAAATTAGGTGCTTTGAAAACTTATAATGAGGCTTTGACCTAGTCTTGGGGACCTGAATTGGCTGTTAGGATTCAGTTTCGGCACAATAATAATAATAAATAAACTTGCCCTCTTTTACTTAGAAGTGGTCTGGCCTCCCTGCTAGGTAGTGACTCCACTAAACTCTACACAGTCCACAGAAGAACGTTGTTCATATTTGGCAAGTTCCACAGTCCATCTTCTGAAAAACTACATGACAGTGATCTCAGGAGGAAAGATAACCAGGACCAAGGTCCTCATACCTAATCTCTTTAGTTTACCTGACTCAGCAGGACCAGCACTGCCCTCCCAGTTATCCATCAGGATGAGGACACTTATCTCTATACAGTTCTATATATGCCCTTAAATCTGACCCAGTTCTACCTCTCCTCCACACCACTCTAAATTCTTGTTTTGTGGCTTCTGAAACTCATAGTCTGCTTGCAGCTAAACCTTTTATTTCTGTCTTTTTTCTGGTCATTCTTGTTACCTTTGGGCTCTCACTGAAACTTGGCCCTCCCCAAGGTCACAGCTTCCCCTGAAGCCTTCTCAAGTGGTTGCTCTTTTCTCAATCATACCTTATATCTTGCTGGTACTTGCTCTTCCTTGCTAATTTCTATATGCTTCCTAATAAATACATACTCATGCACACACATACACACACTGAAAATACTCCCCTGTCTGATGACACTACCAGTTGACAGCAACTAACATTTACATAGGTTGAATATCCCTTATCTCATCCTAAGGACCAGAAGTGTTTCCTATTTCAGATTTTTTTGGATTTTGGAATATTCGCATATACATACCTGTTGTTCACTCAATCTGAAAATTCTAGCATGGCAGGACTCAAAATGATTACCTTGTTCCAGGCACCGATCTGACTTAATATACACAAAAACACTGAGTTACGTATGTTCCTATCCTTATTCTACTGATGCACTTGAAGTACTGGGACATTGGGTGAAATATTCACAGTCAAACAGCTAGGAAGTGTTAGAGTGGGGATTTGTACCCTGGAAGTGTGGCTCCAGAGTTCATCTTCTTAAAGACTATGTCATATTGCCTCCCGTCACTTGCTGGCATGTGATGCAGTGATGATCTTAGTTCTGTGTATTAGTCTGTTTTCATGCTGCTGATAAAGACATACCCAAGACAAAAGAAAGAGGTTTATTGGACTTACAGTTCCACGTGGCTGGGAAGGCCTCACAATCATGGCAGAAGATGAAAGGCACATCTCACATGGTGGCAGACAAGAGAAGAGAGCTTGTTCAGGGAAACTCCCCGTGTTAAAAACCTTCAGATATTGTAATACTTACTCACTACCATGAGGACAGCACAAGAAAGACCTGTCCCTATGATTCAGTTACTTCCCACCAGGTCCCTCCCACAACACATGGGAATTCAAGATGAGATCTGGGTGGAGACACAGCCAAACCATGTTATTCCACCCCTGGCCCCTCCCAAATCTCATGTCCTCACATTTCAAAAACCAGTCATGCCTTCCTAACAGTACCCAAAGTCTTAACTCATTTCTGCATTAACTCAAAAGTCCACAGTCCAAAATATCATCTGAGACAAGGCAAGTCTCTTCCACCTATGAGCCTGTAAAATTAAAAGCAAGTTAGTTACTTCCTAGATACAATGGAAGTATAGGCATTGAGTAAATACAGCCATTTCAAATAGGAGAAATTGACCAAAACAAAGGGGCTACAGGCCCCATGAAAGTCTGATATCCAGCAGCACAGTCAAATCTTTCAAAGTTCCAAAATTATCTCCTTTGACTCCATGTCTCACATCCAGGTCACACTGATGCAAAAGGTGAATTCCCATGGTCTTGGGCAGTGGTTTGTTAGGGTACGACCTCCATCTTGGCTGCTTTCATGGGCTGGCATTGAGTGTCTGCAGCTTTTCCAGGCACACAATGCAACTGTCAGTGGATATACCATTCTGGGGTCTGGAGGATGATGGCCTTCTTCTCACAGCTCTACTAGAAAGTACCTCAGTAGAGACTCTGTGTACGGGCTCCAACCCCACATTTCCTTTTCACACTGTCCTAGCAGAGGTTCTCCCTGAGAGCCCTGCCACTGTAGCAAACTTCTGCCTAGACATCCAGGCATTTCCATACATCCTCGGAAATCTAGGTGGAGGTTCCCAAACTCCAATTCTTGACTTCTGTGCACTGGCAGGCTCAACACCACATGGAAGCTGCCAAGGCTTGAGGCTTGGACCCTCTGAAACCACAGCCTGAGCTCTACATTGACCCCTTTCAGCCATGGCTGGAGTGGCTGGGGCACAGGGCACCAAGTCCTTAGGCTGCACACAGCACAGGGACCATGGGCCCAGTCCATGAAACCACTTTTGCCTCCTAGGCCTCCAGGCCTATAATGGAAGGGGCTACCTTCAAGAACTCTGATATGCCCTGGAGACATTTTGCCCACTGTCTTTGGGAGTAACTTTCAGTTCCTCATTATTTATGCAAATTTCTGCAGCCAGCTTGGATTTCTCCTCAGAAAATGGGATTTTCTTTTCTATTGCATTGTCAGGCTGCAAATTTTCCAAATATTTATACTCTGCTTCCCTTATAAAACTGAAGCCTTTAACAGCACCCAAGTTACCTCTTGAATGCTTTGCTGCTTAGAAATTTCTTTTACCAAATATCCTAAATCATCTGTCTCAAGTTTAAAGGTCCACACATCTCTAGGGCAGGGGCAAAATGCTGTCAGTCTCTTTGCTAAAACATAGTAAGAGTCACCTTTGCTCCCGTTCCCAACAAGTTCCTCACCACCTCAGACTGGATTTCATTGTCCATATCATTATCAGCATTTTGGTCAAAGCCATTCAACAAGTTTCTAAGGAGTTCCACACTTTCCCACATTTTCCTATCTTCTTCTGAGCCCTCCAAACTATTCTGAACTCTGGCTGTTACCCAGATCCAAAGTTGCTTTGCCTTTTTTTGGGGGGGGCATCTTTTCAGCAGCACCCCACTCTACTGGTGCCAATTTACCATATTAGTCTGTTTTCCTGCTGCTGATAAAGACATACCCAAGACTGGGCAATTTACACACACACACACACACACACACACACACACACACACACACACACACAGACGTTTACTGGAGTTCCACGTGGCTGGGGAGTCCTCACAATAATGGTGGAAGGTGAGAGGCACATCTCACATGGTGGCAGACAAGAGAACAGCGCTTGTGCAGGAGAAATTCCCCTTTTTACAAACCATCCTATCTCATGAGACTTATTCACTATCATGAGAACAGCATGGGAAAGACCTGCCGCCATGATTCAGTTACCTACCACCAGGTCCCTCCCACAAGACTTGGAAATTCAAGATGAGATTTGGGTGGGGACACAGTCAAACCATATCACTCTGAAATCATGGTCTTTCCCTCTGTTACTGGTCCTGTGATCAACCTTGGTGACTTCAACAGATGGGGAGAAAATTCAACACTTAGGCCTCATGGTTCCTTGATGCCATTCCCCCAATCTTGCGCTCTCCTGGATGTCCTCTTGATCTTGTCATTGCCAATAACTGTTCCATCTCCCAAATCTCACTCTCAAATACTCAAATAACACCTTTCATGCTTCCACTTATAGACTCTAGCACCTCCATTCCTACGATTATTCTACCACACCATAGTTTGTTTCTTCCTCACTTGCATTCCATGCCTGATTACAATCATGTCCTTGCACTCTCCTTCTCTTTCCTTGCCCTTTTCTTTCTCAATCCTTCTTTCTTGACAGGATTCTAATCCAGGTTGAATCTAGCTCTTCACCTACAGTCATAATTCTGTGCAGCTGAACATGAAGTAAAAATGAAGTCATGATAATTTTAAATTCATAAAAGCAAATGTCAACACCACCTAGTAACTCTACCTTTCACTAATCAGTTCTCTTTCCTAGTCTACAACATAACTAAATTTTACTTATTTTCCTTTCTCTACAAACCTGAAACATCACATATTTAATCTTGTATAAGTGATAATTTTGCCTAATATTGTCTGAGCTAATATAAATCAGAGACCATCCTCATCCTTCCACCTTCAAACTTTCAACCTACCTGCATTCATGCATTTGTACTCTGTCTCTCCTCCCTTCAAAAGGGATGGTATTCCAAGCCCATTTCCAAAATCATTTTTTTAAATTTCACAATATAATTAACTTTACTATGTAGAAATCAAGCAATATATTACAAAAATGTAAACAAAGAAAACCAAATGAACCTATATCCAATGTTTTTGAGCTTTTTTTTCTAGCTTCAGTACTGTTTCTCTCTCAGGATGTATCCCTGTGGTTTTATTTTGCTTTTCCCCAAAGTAATTGTGCACCTATCAACACGACTGATTGTGGAAATAAGTAATAGATGTAGCATCATCACTTTCTTATTGGATTCTCATAATGAATTCAGCATTTCTCAGCATATTGAGCTTCTAAATTATTAATCTTATACGTAGTCCAAAAACACATTCATAACATAGAACATATACTATAGAGAGAACAAACTATACTCTGGTGTCCAGTGTTTGTGACAACACAAACCAGAAGAGAAAAGCTTGAACTGTTTGCATATCACCAACACAAAAAGATGAAAAAACATTTAAATGTAAGAGCAACTTAAGCAAACTTTTATCTGCTTACCTCCTAGATAGTTTGATATAAACAATATCAAATAATTTATTTCAATTTTCTATCCAATTTTTTTTTCTATTTATTTTTGGTTTTTATTTTTTATTTAAATAAGTTTTTTTGTACGAGTGGTGTTTGGTTACATCAATAAGTTCTTTAGTGGTGATTTAGTGTACACCATACCCAGTGTGCAGTCTTGTATCCCTCACGCCCCTCCCACCCTTCCCCCCAAGCCTACAAAGTCCATTGTATCATTCTTATACTTTTGCATCCTCATAGCTTAGCTCTCACTTATGAGAACATATGATGTTTGGTATTTTATTCCAAAAACCAAAGATCACATATTCTCACTCAAAAGTGAGGAGTTACTTCACTTAGAATAATAGTCTGCAGTTCCATTCAGGTTGCTGCGAATGCCTTTGTTTTGTTCCTTTTTTATGGCTAAGCAGTATTCCATGGTGTATATACATACACATTTTCTTTATCCACTCGTTGATGGAGGGGCATTTGGGCTGGTTCCGTATTTTTGCAATTGCAAATTGTGCTGCTATAAACATGTGTGTGTAAGTGTCTTTTTCATATAATGACTTATTTTCCTCTGGGTAGATACCCAGGAGTGGGATTGTTGGATCAAATGGTAGACCTATTATTAGTTCTTTAAGACTCACCATACTGTTTTCCACAGTGGTTGTACTAGTTTACATTCCCACCAGCAGTGTAATAGTGTTCCCTTTCCAGTCCAACCACACCAACATCTATTTTTTTTTTTTGATTTTTTGATTATTGCCATTTTTGCAGGAGTGAGGTGGTATCACCTTGTGGTTTTGATTTATATTTCCCTGATAATTAGTGATGTTGAGCATTTTTTCATATGTTTGTTGGTCACTGGTATATCTTTTTTTGAGAATTGTTTATTCATGTCCTTAGCCTACTTTTTGATGGGATTTTTTTTTCTTACTGATTTGTTTGACCTCCTTGTAGATTCTGGACATTAGTCCTTTGTCAGATGCATAGTTTGCTAAGATTTTCTCCTGGTCTGTGGGTTGGTTGTCTTTTTACTCTGTTGATTATTTCTTTTGCTGTGCAACAGCCTTTAGTTTAATTAAGTCCCACCTATTTATCTTTGTTGTTGTTGCATTTGCTTTTGGGTACTTGGTAAAGTCTTTGCCTAAGTCATTGTCTAGAAGGGTTTTTCTGATGTTATCTTCTAGAATTTTTATGCTTTCAGATCTTGGTTTTAACTCTTTGATCCATCTTGAGTTGATTTTTACATAAGGTGGAAGATGAGGATCCAGTTTTATTCTTCTTCATGTGACTTGCCAATTATCCCAGCACCATTTGTTGAAAAGAGTGTTCTTTCCTCACTTTATGTTTTTGTTTGCTTTCTCAAAGATCAGTTGGCTTTAAGTATTTGGGTTTATTTCTGGGTTCTCTATTCTGTTCCATTGGTCTTTGTGCCTAGTTTTATACCAGTACCATGTTGTTTCGTGACTATGGCCTTGTACTACAGTTTGAAATCAGGTAATATGATGCCTCCAGATTTTTTCTTTTTGCTTAGTCTTGCTTTGGTTATGTAGGCTCCTTTTGGGTTCCACATGAATTTTAAGATAGTTTTCTCTAGTTCTGTGAAGAATGGTGATGGTATTTTGATTGGAATTGCATTGAATTTGTAGATGACTTTTGGCAATATGGTCATTTTCACAATATTGATTCCACACATCCACTATGTGTTTTCATTGTTTGTGTCATCTATTATTTCTTTCAACAGGGTTTTGTAGTTTTTCTTGTAGAGGCCTATCACCTCCTTGGTAGGGTATATTCCTAAGTATTTTATTTTTATTTTTTACAGCAATTGTAAAAGGGGTTGAGTCCTTGATTTGATTCTCAGCGTGGTCACTATTGGTGTATAGCATTGCTACTGATTTGTGTACATGAATTTTGTATCCCAAAACTTTACTGAATTCATTTATCAGTTGTAGGAGCTTTTGGGATGAGTTTTTAGGGTTTTCTAGGTATACAATCATATCCTTCGGCAAACAGTGATAGTTTGGCTTCCTCATTACTGATTTGGATGTCCTTTATTTCTTTCTTTTGTCTGATTGCTCTGCCTAGGATTTCGAGTATTATGTTGAATAGAAGTGGTGAAAGTGAGCATCCTTTCCAGTGTTCCAGTTCTCAGAGGGAATGCTTTCAACTTTTCCCTATCTAGTATAATGTTGACTGTGGGTTTTTCATAGATGACTTTTATTACCTTGAAGTATGTACCTTCCATGCCAATTTTGCTAAGGGTTTGAATCATAAAGGGATCTGGATTCTGTCAAATGTTTTTTCTGTGTCTATTTTTCTGTGTCTATTTAGCTCTGCTTAGATCTTTGTTGTTTCTTTTCTTTGCTGGATTTGGGATTGGTTTGTTCTTGCTTCTCTAGTTCCTTGAGTTGTGATGTTAGATTGTCTATTTGTGCTCTTTCAGACCTTTTGATGTAGGCATTTAATTTCCATGTCTATTGAGATGATCATGTCATTTTTGTTTTTAATTCTGTTTATGTGATGTATCACATTTATTGACTTGCATATGTTAAAACATCCCTGTATCCCTGGTATTAAACCCACTTGATCATGATGGACTATCTTTTTGATATGCTGTTGGATTCATTTAGCTAATATTTTGTTGATGATTTTTGCATCTATATTCATATTCGTCAGGGATATTGGCCTGTGGTTTTATTTTTGTTATGTGCTTTCCTGGTTTTGGTATTACAGTGATACTAAATTCATAGAAAGATTTAAGGAGTATTTCCTCTTTCTCTATCTTTTGGAATAGTGTCAATAGGATTGGTACCAATTCTTCTTTAAATGTCTGATAGAATTCAGCTGTGAATTCGTCTGATCCTGGATTTTTTTTTTTTTTTGGCAATTTTTTAATTATCATTTCCATCTGACTGCTTTTTATTGGTCTGTTCAGAGTTTCTATTTCTTCCTGGTTTAATCTAGGAGGATTGTATATTTCCAGGAATTTATCCATTTCCTCTAGGTTTTCTAGTTTGTGTGCGTAAAGGTGTTCATGGTAGCCTTGAATGGTCTTTTATATTTCTGCAGTATTGGTTGTAATGTATCTCATTTCATTTCTAATTGAGCTTATTTGGATCCTCTCTCTTTTTTTCTTAGTTAATCTCACTAATGGTCTATCAATTTTGTTTATCTTTTCAAAGAAGTAGCTTTTTGTTTCATTTATCTTTTGTATTGCTTTTGCTTCAATTTCATTTAGCTCTGCTTAGATCTTTGTTGTTTCTTTTCTTTGCTGGATTTGGGATTGGTTTGTTCTTGCTTCTCTAGTTCCTTGAGTTGTGATGTTAGATTGTCTATTTGTGCTCTTTCAGACCTTCTGATGTAGGCATTTAATGCTATGAACTTACCTCTTACACCACGTTTGCTGTATCCCAGAAGTTTTGATAGGTTGTATCACTATTATTGTTCAGTTCAAAGAATTTTCTAATTTCCATCTGGATTTCATTGTTGACCAGTGATCATTCAGGAGCAGGTTATTTAATTTCCATGTATTTACATAGTTTTGTGGGTTCCTTTTAAAGTTGATTTTCACTGTGGTCTGAGAGAGTATTTGATATAATTTTGGTTTTCTAAAATGTATTGAGACTTGTTTTATGGCCTATTATAAATGTTCCATGTGCTGACGAAAAGAACGTATATTCTGCAGTTGTTGGGTAGAATGTTCTATAAATATCTGTTAAGTCCATTTGTTGTAGGGTATAGTGTAAGTCCAATGTTTCTTTGTTGACTTTCTGTCTTGATGACCTATCTCATCCTGTCAGTGGAATAGACCCCAGTGTCTACTTTTCCCATCTTTCTATCTATAGGTACCCCACGTTTAGCTTCCACTTATAAGTGAGAACATGTTGTATTTGATGTTATGTTCCTGCATTAATTTGGTTAGGGTAACGGCCTCCAACTGCATCCACATTGCTGCAAAGAACATGGTTTCATTCTTTTTTCTGGCTGCCTAATATTCCATGGTGTATGCGTGCCACATTTTCTTTATCCAATCCACCATTGATAGGCACCTTGGTTGATTCCATGTCTCTGCTATTGTGAATAGTGCTGCAATGAACATACAAATACATGTGTTTTAATGGTAGAATGTTTTATTTTCCTTTGAGTATATACCCAGTAATGGGATTACTGGGTCAAATGGTAGTTCTATTTTAAGTTCTTGAGAAATCTTCAAACTTCTTTTCACAGTGCCTGAACTAATTTATTTTTCCACCAACAGCATATGTGCATTCCCTTTTCTTTGTAGCTTTACCAACATCTGTCATTTTTGGCCTTTCAATAATGGTGATTCTGACTGGTGTGAGATGGTATACCATCAGGATTTTGATTTACAGTTCTCTGATCATTAGTGATGCTGAGCATCTTTTAAAATGTTTATTGTCTGCTTATATATCTTCTTTTGAGAACTGTCTGTTCATGTTCTTTGCCCACTTTTTAAAGGGGGTATTAGTTTTTGTTCCTTATAGATTCTAGTTATTAGATCTTTGTTGGATTCATAGTTTGTGAATATTTTCTCCCATTCTGTAGGTTGTCTGTTCACTCTGTTGATGATAGTTTCTTTTGCTATGTAGAAACACTTTAGTTTAATTAAGTCCCATATGTCAACTTTTCTTTTTGTTGCAATTGCTCTTTTTAAAATAATTTCAACTTTTTTTTTAGGTTGAGAGAGTACATATGCTGGTTTTTTACATGGAACTACCCATGTCTTGACATCATCACTCACACAGGGATTACTTTAATCACTTCCTAGCAAGCCTCTTGATCCTCCAATTCATGCTATGCTTACTGCCAATATACATTTCCCTAAACATTGCTTATGTTAGTCTCTGCTCGAAAACAATCCAGATCTCCCTGCTTAAAATTCTGTGCAATGTAAATTTATTTGCTTAATTTTTAAGACATGTCAGAATGCCTATCCGTGTTTCCCACAAACTCTTTTGCCTAATAAGGTCAGTGTCCTCATGGCTATATAAAAATCTGTTGCTTCTGAACGTTTTCAAGTATTTTCCCCTCACCTAAGCAGCAGTTTTCATCTCTGCTTCCTTTTAAGTTTCAGCCTATCCTTCAAGGCTAAGACCTACTCTCTCCAAATTAACTTCCCAGTCTGCATTTTTTTTCTTCTCCCCTCTATACTCCTATAGCACTCATGGCATGTTCCACATAGATCAACACACGTCCACAAAAGTATTCAAAAGTTCATTCATTTTATCTTGGTTTTTCCAATATTACCTCCTAGGAGGCAGGAGCTGCATTTCACACAGGCTCCACAGCACTCGCACAGTAACGAACATATAATGGGAATTTATTAGATAGACACTCAGAAGGTTTATGAACCCTCTTTTTGCCTATTTATATTTTCTAAAAAATAAATACGTAATTAATATAAAATATTTACCTTTCATTTATTTCAGTAAAATATTGCATGCATGTGTAGTATGAAATAGGTTTATAACGTCTATTTAAGAAAAGTTTCCGGGACTCTCAAAACAATCTAATAACCACTTAGAATGATACTTTTATTTCTTCTCACTTTCTTTTCTTTTCTATACAGAGAACATTGGCAATATCCTGAATTTAGTACTAAAAGCAAAAGATAAGGAAGGTGTTACGTGGCCTCTGTATAACAGAGAATGTTCTATACTGAAAACTTATGATATACTTTTCACCTTAGACAAAGCCAGACAGGTAAGATTTTCTTTATCATAGTGTTTAGCACAAGCTGGGGAATATAACTGCTCAATAAATTCTTGTTAAGTGATTGAATTTTTGATAATTTACTCAATAGAACCTTCCATTTCTGAAATATGCACATAGTATCTTCAGGAATTAGGCCTGAGTAGCATTTCCCAAGGCAATCCCTCATTCTAACTTTGAGAAGGAATGTGATTAATTTGAAGCTGCTATTCTAATTTTTCATTTTTAGATTTTTACTATTATCTTCTTTTAGGTTTTTACTATTATCTTGAGAAATAGCAGGCCAAGAGCCTTGCTTCCATACTACCAGCCATTTCTCTTGGGTAGCAAAACAATTTAGAGCTGTAGAAACAGTATTAGAAACCATGTATTCCAACCCATTCACTCTTCAGATGAGGAAAACATCTCGCAGGTTAGATGGGGAGGCCGAGACAGAAATCAAACTCTTTTAAACAAGTAACTACCTTACCTACATTTAAATAATGAAGGATGGCAAAATACCATAAAATCTCGGGGCTGAATAGAACTTACAGATGGTTCATTATTCTTTGTTTTAGCACTTCCAGTAATTGGCAAACAACTCTTTCTACAATGGAATGTCTCGAAAAATTAGAAATGTTCTCAAAAGAGTATTTCTCAGTGGCTTATGTTGAATCAAAATTTGTCTTCCCAGAACTTTGCAGCAACAGCCCTAGTTTTGAATTCTCAAACAGTAGCAACAATCCACTCCCTCTTCCATGGGACTGAACTAAACAATTTATACAACCCTTAAGATTTTGTCTTTCCATGTTCCTCTAAACTTCCTTTTTATGGCATGGCTTCCCTCTGTTTTGACAATAATCTTATTAGAATTTTCCACACAGATTCAAGGGTATTTCTTATGTATTACTTTATTAAATTAATAAACAATTTAGGAAAATCCTTTATGCAAAAAAAAAAAAAAAAAAAAAAAAAAAAAAAAAAAAGAATTTTGTCCTTGAATCTTAGAATGTTTTCAATTAAAGGCGACAAAAAAATCAAACTCAGGTTGGCTTAAAGAATAACTAAAAACTCCAGGGTAATTTAGGCATAGTTCCATCAGAGTGCTGGGTCCATTTTCCTGTGGTTTGCTCTGCTCCTCTTTAATCGGTGTTAACTTTCTCCCCAGCCTGACTTCCCTCCTGGTTGTTGGATGCCTGCCAGCAGTAATTAGTGCTGCATGATGCCTCATTCAGCAGGAAAGGCAGGTTGCTACCCTTTAACTGCTGAAAAAAGGAAACACTGAGATTTACATCAATTGGCCACCCCTGAATCAATCCGTAAAACCAGGGGAATGCCACACACTGATAAGCTTAGGCCTGTATTAATTAAACCAATTACAGTGCAAAGGAAGATGGAATTTTCCTGATTGGCCTTAGCTGAGCATAGCTTACTGTTGAAGCTGGGGTGAGGTCAAGTTCACTCAAACCTTATCGCTGGTATCAACAGAGAAGGTGTAATGGATGTTAAGGAAAAAACCATAGCTTCTGTCCACCATGCATGTATACCTGTCTGTAACACTCAGGATGGGTCTGACACATGTCCAAGTTCAGTGAAATATTAGAAATCAGTCTTATGGCCATTTCCTTCATTTTGAAAATGTTCTTCTATTAACATAGTCTTACCTTGAATTCACTTTCTCTTTTAAAGCAGGTGTAATTGTTAGAGTTTGTGGTTACTGAAGTACCTAAAGTGGTTTTTTAAATTTCATTTTATACTGCTTTTGAGTTGAACTTTTAAAACCTCCCCACCAAGTGCATTCTTATGGAACTGATTGCAAAAACCAAAACAGTACATTAATTCGGCTCCTCAATCTCCGTGTTCTGTTTTTTATGCATTGTTCTATCTACTAAAACACTTCAAATTATGTTTCTAAAAGTCAATACGTTAGTTTACCCTTTGCAGACGGATGCCTCTTCACCCAGATTGGATTTTTATATGTGACCAAGACAAAGCCAAAGACAAAGCCATGAGATATACTGTGGGAAACCTTCCTGCAAACTAACATCAAATTAATAATTACATGCAGTTGTTCAACCAGCTTTACACATCTGCTTACATTCACTATTATTCAGTCATATTTCTACCCTTGTTCCCAAGGACATATGAGTTATTTCATCAAAATCCCTGCCTAAACACAAATATTGCAACCTCCCAACCCTCTAAAATCTCCCAGGCTACTCAACCTACAGAAAATTAAATAAGGCTAATTTGGCAGGAATGCTTTTAGTGCACTCAAACTGGATCTTAGAGGTTGTCTCATTATTTTCTAAGTGATTTCAATTCCTTGTTAAAGTAATCCATTCTAAAATGCTATTAAAGATCAACGTTGCTGATCTAATAGTTTCCAGAATCTACCTTTTAACCCTTTGAGAGAATTGGTGTGATATTTGCTTAGATCGCATCTTTTAGCAGTACTCCCCTTCTCTGTGATTTCTGTGGATTACTGACAATCATTCTGTGATTACAACTGTAAGTCCTTTCGACACCTTGGAATGTAATTTGTCCATGACTGCAAACTTGAATTCATTTAGAATGTCTGGGTGGCTTCCTATCATCTCTTCTTTTTACTTTTTCTGGGACTTCAATTCATTGTTAATGGTGTTTTTCTAGCTGTTCTATTTTGATGATAACTTCTTCATAGTGGCAAGGACAGATTCAAAATAGGAGCAGAGTAATTCTGCCTCCTGCCTGTATTTGTTAGCCTCTCATCATCTTTTCTAAACAGTGGGCTGATGCACTATATTCTCGTAATTATGATTCCTAGCTTTTGCAGAAGTACTTTTCTCTGCTGGGAACACTCTTCCTGTTCTGAAACTTTCTGTAATCTAACTTTTATTCATCCATCAAGTCTTAGCAATAATCTCTCTGAGGAGTCTTCATTTATCCTGCAAAGCTAAATTAGACGCCCCTCCTATATCTTATGATACCTTATGATAGCCCTTTGGTGGACTTTAGTAGATTATATTGTAAATGCCCATTAGCATGTCTGCATTCCCCATTGGACTATGAGTGGTTAGAGGATAAGGATCTTTCCTTGTTCTCTTCTGCAGAGATTTTCATAGTTCTTGGCACCAAATAGGTGCTTAATATTAATAATTGTTCAATGAATTAAACCTGTAAAGGTCCTTTTGGTTAACTTTGAACATTGTTTTATTTCTTATATTTTCTTCCAAGATTTATTTTACTGCCATATCAAGTTTCCTTGGTGGTTGAAAGTAAATCTAGAATAATGATTTATTCTTACTTTTTTTTTTTTTTTTCAGTAAAAAGCTTCCTTGTCGAATCTCTGAGGTATTACTTTTTGGGGAAGCTTAAAATAATGTTTCTTATGATAAAAGGAAAAAATCTTCTACTATACATATATACTGGATCAGAAAATATGCTCATCAGAAATGTTTGAGGTGCATGGAGTATACTCCACAAATGGAAACATGAAAATAAAAGTGAGATGACTATTTTTGTAGAGACAAAATGAAACAAATTTCACTAGAATTTTTTAAAACACAGGATTTTATAAAAACACATTTCAATCATTAAGACAACTTTAATATTTTGAAAGCTTGAAAAATACATTTTTTATCAAATGCACTCAGTAAATTTTACAATCTTTAGTTTTTCTATTTACCAATGGTATTTCCTACTGATACACTTTTCTTACAACAATAAATCTCCTTAACTTATTCAATTTGTCACCTGTTCAGTAGTTTATAAAGTTTTAAAGCTAATGGTATAACAAACTCAAATGATGATATTTTATATTTATAAGTGCATCCTGGGATGAACAAGTAATGAAAACACAGTCTGCTGCTGCTAAAAGTGAGGGACTTAAGACGTTTAGCTACAAAGAGATGGAATGCACTTGATTTCATCTGATTTTAAAATTCAAGTAGATTTGATCCAGGTTGGTTCTTAAGGAGGTCATCAACAGAAAATACCCTATTATGTTTTCTTCTGTTCAGCACTGGATATGCAGTAATTTTCCTAAACTACTGCCACAGATTGAATGCATTGTTGCATTTTTTCAAACTATCTTGCGTTATATGACATGCTTGATGGCAGACTTTCCTGACCACAGATTTCAATTAAACTTATCAGTCAAAGGTCATTTACAAGCAACTGTGATTGACTGAGACCTAATCGTTGATTAGGGTTGAAAGAGAAAAATTGTTGCCAATTGGTACAGTCGAAAGATATAGTACAAATAATCTGTAGCTACTTTTTAGCCAAGTGTAATGACAGATTCCAAGAGAGAGGACTTAAAAATGTCACCTTTAAATTTTTTAGAGAAAAATATTATTAATATAGTTATAATTCATTTGTATGCAGCCACCAAAAGAGAGAATATCTGCAATATAATACAATATAATGGCAACAACAATGTAACACTAACACGTAATATTTTATACCTCATATTAATTGTCATTGTAAATATGAACTGTCATTTTTATATAAATTATATTGACATAATTAATATAAGTCATCATATTATCTACTTTGAGTAGAATTAAGAAGATTGGCCTTCTAGTGCTGAGACACCATTAGTTATCTGGACAATCTATGGCAAATCATTTAAACTCTCTAGGTCTTAATGTTTTCTATGCATAAGTAGAAACCCCTCAAAAAATTAATATCTACAAAGTTTGTAGTAGGGGGGCCTTGAGTTACATTTAAGATTTCATAAAGCTCTTGGGAACTTTGTACTTAACTACAATAAAAACTCATAAGCAGGCGGAGCAAGATGGCCGAATAGGAACAGCTCCAGTCTCCAACTCCCAGCGCAAGCAACACAGAAGACCGGTGATTTCTGCATTTTCAACTGAGGTACTGGGGACATCTCACTAGGGAGTGCCGGACAATCGGTGCTGGTCAGCTGCTGTAGCCCGACCAGAGAGAGCTGAAGCAGGGCGAGGCATCGCCTCACCTGGGAAGCGCAAGGGGGAAGGGAATCCCTTTTCCTAGCCAGGGGAACTGAGACACACAACACCTGGAAAATCGGGTAACTCCCACCCCAATACCACGCATTAAGCAACGGGCACACCAGAAGAATATATCCCTCACCTGGCCGGGAGGGTCCCACGCCCACGGAGCCTCCCTCATTGTTAACACAGCAGTCTGTGGGGATCTAACCACAAGGCAGCAGCGAGGCTGGGGGAGGGGCGCCCGCCATTGCTGAGGCTTAAGTAGGTAAACAAAGCCTCTGGGAAGCTCGAACTGGGTGGAGCTCACAGCAGCTCAAGGAAACCTGCCTGTCTCTATAGACTCCACCTCTGGGGGCAGGGCTCAGCTAAAAAACCACGGGGGAAACAGTAGAGGCCTGAGCAGACGCGAACGAATCTGTCTGACAGCTTTGAAGAGAGCAGTGGATCTCCGAACACGGAGGTGGAGATCTGAGAACGGACAGACTGCGTGCTCAAGTGGGTCACTGACCACTGAGTAGCCTAACTGGGAGACATCCCCCACTAGGGGCAGTCTGACACCCCACACCTCACAGGGTGGAGTACACCCCTGAGAGGAAGCTTCCAAAGTAAGAATCAGACAGGTACACTCGCTGTTCAGCAATATTCTATCTTCTGCAACCTCTGCTGCTGATACCCAGGCAAACAGGGTCTGGAGTGGACCTCAAGCAATCTCCAACAGACCTATAGCTGAGGGTCCTGACTGTCAGAAGGAAAACTATCAAACAGGAAGGACACCTATAACAAATCCCCATCAGTTCGTCACCATCATCAAAGACCAGAGACAGATAAAACCACAAAGTTGGGGAAAAAGCAGGGCAGGAAAGCTGGAAATTCAAAAAATAAGAGCGCATCTCCCCCTGCAAAGGAGTGCAGCCCATCACCAGCAATGGATCGAAGCTGGTCAGAGAATGACTTTGACGAGATGAGAGAAGAAGGCTTCAGTCCATCAAACTTCTCAGAGCTAAAGGAGGAATTACGTACCCAGCACAAAGAAACTAAAAATCTTGAAAAAAGAGTGGAAGAATTGACAGCTAGACTAATTAATGCAGAGAAGGTCATAAACGAAATGACAGAGATGAAAACCATGACACGAGAAATACGTGACAAATGCACAAGCTTCAGTAACTCGATCAACTGGAAGAAAGAGTATCAGCGATTGAGGATCAAATGAATGAAATGAAGAAAGAAGAGAAACCAAAAGAAAAAACAAGATAAAGAAATGAACAAAGCCTGCAAGAAGTATGGGATTATGTAAAAAGACCAAATCTACGTCTGATTGGGGTGCCTGAAAGTGAGGGAGAAAATGGAACCAAGTTGGAAAACACTCTTCAGGATATCATCCAGGAGAACTTCCCCAACCTAGTAGGGCAGGCCAACATTCAAATTCAGGAAATACAGAGAATGCCACAAAGATACAAATCGAGAAGAGCAACTCCAAGACACATAATTGCCAGATTCACCAAAGTTGAAATGAAGGAAAAAATCTTAAGGGCAGCCAGAGAGAAAGGTCAGGTTACCCACAAAGGGAAGCCCATCAGACTAACAGCAGATCTCTCGGCAGAAACTCTACAAGCCAGAAGATAGTGGGGGCCAATATTCAACGTTCTTAAAGAAAATAATTTTAAACCCAGAATTTCATATCCAGCCAAACTAAGTTTCATAAGTGAGGGAGAAATAAAATCCTTTACAGATAAGCAAATGCTTAGAGATTTTGTCAACACCAGGCCTGCCTTACAAGAGACCCTGAAGGAAGCCCTAAACATGGAAAGGAACAACCGGTACCAGCCGTTGCAAAAACATGCCAAAATGTAAAGACCATCGAGGCTAGGAAGAAACTGCATCAACTAACGAGCAAAATAACCAGTTAATATCATAATGGCAGGATCAAGTTCACACATAACAATATTAACCTTAAATGTTAATGGACTAAATGCTCCAATTAAAAGACACAGACTGGCAAACTGGATAAAGAGTCAAGACCCATCAGTCTGCTGTATTCAGGAGACCCATCTCACATGCAGAGACATACATAGGCTTAAAATAAAGGGATGGAGGAAGATCTACCAAGCAAATGGAGAACAAAAAAAAGCAGGGGTTGCAATCCTAGTCTCTGATAAAATAGACTTTAAACCATCAAAGATCAAAAGAGACAAAGAAGGCCATTACATAATGGTAAAGGGATCAATTCAACAGGAAGAGCTAACTATCCTAAATATATATGCACCCAATACAGGAGCACCCAGATTCATAAAGCAAGTCCTTAGAGACTTACAAAGAGACTTAGACTCCCATACAATAATAATGGGAGACTTCAACACTCCACTGTCAACATTAGACAGATCAACGAGACAGAAAGTTAACAAGGATATCCAGGAATTGAACTCATCTCTGCACCAAGCGGACCTCATAGACATCTATAGAACTCTCCACCCCAAATCAACAGAATATACATTCTTCTTAGCACCACATTGCACTTATTCCAAAATTGACCACATAATTGGAAGTAAAGCACTCCTCAGCAAATGTAAAAGAACAGAAATTATAACAAACTGTCTCTCAGACCACAGTGCAATCAAACTAGAACTCAGGACTAAGAAACTCAATCAAAACTGCTCAACTACATGGAAACTGAACAACCTGCTCCTGAATGACTACTGGGTACATAATGAAATGAAGGCAGAAATAAAGATGTTCTTTGAAACCAACGAGAACAATGATACAACATACCAGAATCTCTGGGACACATTTAAAGCAGTGTGTAGAGGGAAATTTATAGCACTAAATGCCCACAAGAGAAAGCAGGAAAGATCTAAAATTGACACTCTAACATCACAATTAAAAGAACTAGAGAGGGAAGAGCAAACACATTCAAAAGCTAGCAGAAGGCAAGAAATAACTAAGATCAGAGCAGAACTGAAGGAGATAGAGACACAACAAACCCTCCAAAAAATCAATGAATCCAGGAGTTGGTTTTTTGAAAAGATCAACAAAATTGACAGACCGCTAGCAAGACTAAGAAAGAAGAAAAGAGAGAGGAATCAAATAGATGCCATAAAAAATGATAAAGGGGATATCACCACCAACCCCACAGAAATACAAACTACCATCAGAGAATACTATAAACACCTCTACGCAAATCAACTAGAAAATCTAGAAGAAATGGATAATTTCCTGGACACTTACACTCTCCCAAGACTAAACCAGGAAGAAGTTGAATCCCTGAATAGACCAATAGCAGGCTCTGAAATTGAGACAACAATTAATAGCCTACCCACCAAAAGAAGTCCAGGACCAGATGGATTCACAGCTGAATTCTACCAGAGGTACAAGGAGGAGCTGGTACCATTCCTTCTGAAACTCTTCCAATCAATAAAAAAAGAGGGAATCCTCCCTAACTCATTTTATGAGGCCAACATCATCCTGATACCAAAGCCTGGCAGAGACACAACAAAAAAAGAGAATTTTAGACCAATATCCCTGATGAACATCGATGCAATAATCCTCAATAAAATACTGGCAAACCGGATTCAGCAGCACATCCAAAAGCTTATCCACCATGATCAAGTGGGCTTCATCCCTGGGATGCAAGGCTGGTTCAACATTCGCAAATCAATAAACATAATCCAGCATATAAACAGAACCAAAGTCAAGAACCACATGATTATCTCAATAGATGCAGAAAAGGCTTTTGACAAAATTCAACAGCCCTTCATGCTAAAAACGCTCAATAAATTCGGTATTGATGGAACGTACCTCAAAATAATAAGAGCTATTTATGACAAACCCACAGCTAATATCATACTGAATGGGCAAAAACTGGAAAAATTCCCTTTGAAAACTGGTATAAGACAGGGATGCCCTCTCTCACCACTCCTATTCAACATAGTGTTGGAAGTTCTGGTTAGGGCAATCAGGCAAGAGAAAGAAATCAAGGGTATTCAATTAGGAAAAGAAGAAGTCAAATTGTCCCTGTTTGCAGATGACATGATTGTATATTTAGAAAACGCCATTGTCTCAGCCCAAAATCTCCTTAAGCTGATAAGCAACTTCAGCAAAGTCTCAGGATACAAAATTAATGTGCAAAAATCACAAGCATTCTTATACACCAGTAACAGACAAGCAGAGAGCCAATTCAGGAATGAACTTCCATTCACAATTGCTTCAAAGAGAATAAAATACCTAGGAATCCAACTTACAAGGGATGTAAAGGACCTCTTCAAGGAGAACTACAAACCACTGCTCAGTGAAATCAAAGAGGACACAAACAAATGGAAGAACATACCATGCTCATGTATAGGAAGAATCAGTATCGTGAAAATGGCCATAGTGCCCAAGGTTATTTATAGATTCAATGCCATCCCCATCAAGCTACCAATGAGTTTCTTCACAGAATTGGAAAAAACTGCTTTAAAGTTCATATGGAACCAAAAAAGAGCCCGCATTGCCAAGACAATCCTAAGTCAAAAGGACAAAGCTGGAGGCGTCACGCTACCTGACTTCAAACTATACTACAAGGCTACAGGAACCAAAACAGCATGGTACTGGTACCAAAACAGAGCTATAGACCAATGGAACAGAACAGAGTCCTCAGAAGTAATACCACACATCTACAGCCATCTGATCTTTGACAGACCTGAGAGAAACAAGAAATGGGGAAAGGATTCCCTATTTAATAAATGGTGCTGGGAAAATTGGCTAGCCATAAGTAGAAAGCTGAACCTGGATCCTTTCCTTACTCCTTATACGAAGATTAATTCAAGATGGATTAGAGACTTAAATGTTAGACCTAATACCATAAAAACCCTAGAGGAAAATCTAGGTAGTACCATTCAGGACATAGGCATGGGCAAGGACTTCATGTCTAAAACACCAAAAGCAACGACAGCAAAAGCCACAATTGACAAATGGGATCTCATTAAACTAAAGAGCTTCTGCACAGCAAAAGAAACTACCATCAGAGTGAACAGGCAACCTCCAGAATGGGAGAAAATTTTTGCAATCTACTCATCTGACAAATGGCTAATATCCAGAATATACAAAGAACTCAAACAAATATACAAGAAAAAAACAAACAACCCCATCAAAAAGTGGGCAAAGGATATGAACAGACATTTCTCAAAAGAAGACATTCATACAGCCAACAGACACATGAAAAAATGCTCATCATCACTCGCCATCAGAGAAATGCAAATCAAAACCACAATGAGATACCATCTCACACCAGTTAGAATGGCAATCATTAAAAAATCAGGAAACAACAGTTGTTGGAGAGGATGTGGAGAAATAGGAAAACTTTTACACTGTTGGTGGGATTGTAAACTAGTTAAACCATTATGGAAAACAGTATGGCAATTCCTCAAGGATCTAGAACTAGATGTATCATATGACCCAGCCATCCCACTACTGGGTATATACCCAAAGGATTATAAATTATTCTACTACAAAGACACATGCACACATATGTTTATCGCGGCACTATTCACAATAGCAAAGACTTGGAATCAACCCAAATGTCCATCTGTGACAGACTGGATTAAGAAAATGTGGCACATATACACCATGGAATACTATGCAGCCGTAAAAAAGGATGCGTTTGCGTCCTTTGTAGGGACATGGATGCAGCTGGAAACCATCATTCTTAGCAAACTATCACAAGAAGAGAAAACCAAACACCGCATGTTCTCACTCATAGGTGGGAACTGAACAATGAGATCACTTGGACTCGGGAAGGGGAACATCACACACTGGGGCCTATCATGGGGAGGGGGGAGGGGGGAGGGATTGCATTGGGGAGTTATACATGATATAAATGATGAATTGATGGGTGCTGACGAGTTGATGGGTGCAGCACACCAACATGGTACAAATATACATATGTAACAAACCTGCACGGTATGCACATGTACCCTAGAACTTAAAGTATAATAAAAAAATGAGAAAAAAAACCTCATAAGCCCCACATAATTTCTGATACATAAAAACTAGTTAATAATTAATAAAGTATGAAATGAATAGAATAAATGAAAAAGTAAATGAATGAATGAATGAATGAATGAATGAATGAATAAAAATTAGAACAGTAGGTTGATCTGCACTTTATATCAACTCTGTTGTCTACTGGTTATTTCTTGCTGATCTGATTTCCAATTATATATGCTTGTGACTATTTAAAAATGAATTAGGCCAGGCGCAGTGGCTCATGCCTGTAACTCCAGCACTTTGGGAGAACGAGGCAGGCAGATCATGAGGTCAGGAGTTCGAGACCATCCTGACCAGCATGGTGAAACCCCATCTCTACTAAAAATACAAAAATTAGCTGACCATGGTGATGCACGCCTGTAATCCCAGCTACTCGGGAGACTGAGGCAGAAGAATCACTTCAACCCGGGAGGCAGAGGTTTCAGTGAGCAATCACACCATTGCACTCCAGCCTGGGCGATAGAGCCAGACTCCATCTCAAAAAAAAAAAAAAAAAAAAAAGTGAATTAACAGTTACTTTTTCAATGTAATTTGAGGAGTAAAATATTTTTGAATACCCAGAGCAAGTCATGGGTATTAATAAAAATGATGCTTGGTAGCATTAATATTAGAAAATAATAGAAAAATGGAAATACTTCTAACTATACAAGTACCATAAATCCTTTTCAGTGACTCTATTGCAGCTATGAGGAATTCTAAAGCTTTTTCACAGGGATTGTTGTCTATTACTTTCATCATTTTATGTGATATGATTCTACCTGTGACAATCCCTTATCCTAAAATCTCAACTAACAAATTGAAGAAATCAATAAAAATTATCTTACTTATATAGTGGTTATCGCTAATTTCATATAAACTCAATTTTATTTCATTTAAAGCTGTATGTGCCTCCATAACTCCTCCATTTACAATGATTGATTCTGAGGGTGAGGTATATTTTATTCCATCTAGAATGAGAGGTCCTGATCAGAGGATAAAAGGTAGAAAGGTTTTTTCCCCTTATCCTTAAGGAAAATTGTTAGTCCTTCTCCTTGTGTAAGGAAGAAAATAAAATGCTTTTTTTTTTCATTTTTTGAAGTAAAGTATGACAACTTAGTGCTATTTCCTCTAACTTTTCCCTGAATATGTTCCTGATTCCATAACGATCGTACTCATTCTTTATTTTGCTTTTAGCTGAGTTGATAATAGGCTCCAATATTGTTGTTATTATTGATATTCACTGGCATTCTCTGTTATATAGTGTTCACTAAAAAGCCATGAATATAATTTATTGTGGTAAATTATACAAATACTTGTTCACAAAACGAGAGTATTAACTGACATTTGTCTTTCCTGTTAAGTCTGTTCATTGATGTTGATCATTATTGTTTAATACATATAATTTTTATCAAATTTAAACGGACTAGACTGAATTATGCTGCTTTCTGGATAATAGGATTTTAAGTCAGCAGCATATTTAATATGCATGGACAACCCCCCATAACCTCTCCAATGAATAAACAAACAAACAAACAAACAAACAAATAAATGTATGGCATATCAGCAAACATGGCCTTTACTTGACACTGGGGGAAATACACATGTGTTTTCCCAATGTCATGTGTTATACATATCTAAATATGTGTTGATACATTTAATGTGTGTTTTAATACATACATTTAAATAAATATAAAATAAAATAAATATGTAAAATTAAATAAATATAAAAATATATTTTTATATTAAATAAAATATAAAATTTATATTAAAATAATATAAAAATATTTTAACTTAAAAATATATTGTAACTTAAATATATTTTTATATTTAAGTAAAAATATATTTCTTAAATCTAATAACTACACCCTTGCTCTCTCAGGACAGAACTTTTTGAGGTCAAAAATTAAATTAAAATTCTTATTTAGAAAGTTAAGAAAGCACTGAAATTATTTTGACTTTAGACTATGTAGTTAGTCTATCGAATCTTAGTTTCCATTTTTTTTTCTGTCCCACAGGACAGAAGGCAAGAAGACAAAGCCTATGGCTCACCAAAGTGATAAATCCAGTGGGACATACCATCCAAAATGCTGGGACCCTAAATGACTCTACCCTGTGTATGGGGTGTACCAGAAATAAATCCACCCCATAGCACAAGAGAAGGAAATTATTTGCTATGATTTTTGTGCTAAATTCAGACAAAGTATCTCACCTGAACATTCATAGCCAAAGAATACTCCTTATGCTGATTTGTACACTGAATCCACATTGACCTAGTGGCCTAACAAACCTAAATCCAACAATCTATTTAAAGTGGTCCCAAATAGTTTCTTCAGGGATCTCAGATAAACCTAGGCATCTTTGAGGGAATACACATTCCCTATCTTTGAGGGAATACACATTCCATCCAGGCTTCAAAGGATTTCTACAGATAAAGTTCCAAGAAACATGAATTTACAGTCAAAATTTATAAAATAATACCCACAATAAATCACTTGATAGAATCCAACAGAAACAACAGATGACAGAAAGACTTTAGAATATAAAATTATATTTCAATCTGTCTAAATAAATAAAAGATATATATAAAGCATTATAAAAGAGTAAAACTATACAAATGCAAATCATATTGCAAAAGAGCCAAATGGAACTTCTGGAAATAAGATATGTGTAACTGAAGTAAAAAATTTCAATGGATGAGTAAACAGCAAATTAAATACAGTTAATGGGAAATGTAATGACTGGACTCAGTGCTGAAGAAATTGTCCATAATGTAACATGTAAACACAAGTAGTTGGAAAATATTAAAGAGAAGTTAAAATACATACAGAATAACATAAAATTCTTAGTACACATGTCATTGGAGTACTACATTAAAAATAAAAAATAAAAACTAGAAAAAATGAGGAAGGGACAGTATGAGAGATGGTATCTTAGGTCAGTTTTCCCAGAAGCAGACCCTGAAGCAAGGATTCATGGACAGGTGATTTAGAAAGGCAATACTCTCTGTAGAGATCAGCAAGGTAGCATGGAAAGCAGAAGGGGGAAGAGAAGAAAGTCATACCAGGGTGCAGTCTCAGATAAAGTCCTGCAAATATAGCTTTGGCCTGATCTTGCAGGAGAATGCTGGAGTAAGTTAACCTCAGAGTTGCCCAAGGCAAAGAAGCCAACTTGCTGTACTCCTATTTCTATGGGACATTGGTCAAGGGCTGTGTGGAAGGAGTAAATTCTCAGGGACTTCTAGATTTCTGTATATGTGGATTAAAGACCCCCATAGAAAAGTACCATTCTCAAAGAAGAGGCATAGTTGCAATTTGCCAGATAATAGTCAAAATTGCTTTCATACTTGTTTATTTTTTCTTGGTTCCCTTTAATTTTGGCCTGGTCTCATAAACTCTTCAATGTGCATAAAAATAATGTCAAAATTTTGCCCTTCTTATAGTTGTCCTCAGTGAGACACTTGTTGTTTTAAACTAATCCAGCAATATTTGTAATTGAAAGTTTTACCTTTATTCTCAACTTTTATCATCTTTTCTTTGAAGTTTTCTTTTGTATTTTATATTTTGTTGGATAATGTTTCTTCTAATCCATTCTGAAGGTCTCTGTCTTTTGTCAGTGAGTTTAATACATTTACATTTATTGTGATTGTTACTAGGATTCATTTCTTTCTTTATATTTGATTTTTTATTGCATATTTTCTATGTATTAGTTTAATTTGCCTGTCATACTTTCCATTCAATTTCATACAAGAAGTTTCTTCTTGTTTGGTTACCAGTAAAACAATGATGCATATCTACATTAATTTTTTCTTCTACCTATTTCTTAGCTTATCCATATTCATATCATCTCTCTCTACCTTGTCTCTTATTTTCTTCTCCCCTGCCACCACGTTTGCATTTTCTACATTTTTAACTCTGAGCTTTATAGATCTTTTATAGATTTTAGGTTTGCTTTAGCAACAAGAAAATTTACTATGCTGTTTTCTTACCTGTATATTTCACAGATTTCATAGATTTTTCTAGTTTCAACTTACCATTGTGCTACCTGAAAGTATTTTCAAAAGAGTCATTTGCTTGATGAAACTTCTGAGTTCTTGTTTGCCTGAGAATATGTAAGTATGTTTCCTTTGCATGTAAATTATTGTTAGTTGCATATAATATTTCAGATTTAAAGTCCCTTTGTTATGACTCTTGAAAAATGTTATTCTCCTCTATTATGCATATAACATTAACAATAATTATATTAGTGTTTCATTTCTTTTTTTAAAATAAATACTCTGTGTTCTATTAGAAAACTTTAATAATCTCTTCTTTAAGTTTGATGTTTTAAAATTCACTTTAATATGTTTGTATTGTCTTTTTAAATCATCTAAAAGGTTTGGCACTATGAAACTTTGCAACATTTTTCTTTTTTAATTCTTACAAATGTTAGGCCACTATTTCTCCAAATATTTCCTCTCTTTCATTTTTTAAAAATATAGTTTCCTGGAACACCTTCAATGTGGAGGTTAACAATTATATATCCATCCTTCCTCTCTCCAAAATTATGTTTTTTCTTCTTTTTCTTTATCTTTTTCTTGTGACATTTTAAAAATTTCTTCTACTTAATCTTCAAACTCATTAGTTTGTTACCCAATTGTATTTATTCTATTTTAATTTATCTATTGAGTTATTTTTTATTTTTTCAAAATGTATTATTCTACTCATCTTTTCCATTTTTCTCCCTTATCTCTTTGAGAATATTTAATTGTTACTTATATTTATTTTAAGATTTTATTTATATTTATTTTGAGTTTCTGTTCCACAATTCTCTTTTATCTGGTATAAGGTGAAGGAATCCACCTCAAGTCTGAAAGATTTTCTAACTTTGCAATCTGTACAGAATCACTCTCTGTGCTCACCGCCCCACAGTAAGCAATTATGTACTTTGAGGACTCTTGTTTTCTCCTCACTAGTCCTGATAGGGAGGATGGAGAAGAGAAAATCATCAGGATCCACCCAAAATATCTGGGAACCTGTTGTTATTCACCCTCCAACCCAGCTAGGTTGGAGTGCCTTTCTGCTGTTTCCTCCATTTGTCACTGATGCTGGGTTGGTGCTACTGTTTTTTCTCCTTACTGTAGGAAATAATTCTCGCAGGGCAATGTGAAGAAAGGCAGAAATTACAACTTAAAAGTTCTTTTCCAAGTTCCTGCTGTTTTTGCAGCCAGTTCTTTACATGTGTAAATTGTTCTTCCCTCCATATATATATGATGAATCAGCTTATGTCTTTGTAAGAGTACTCAGTATTTCATTTTTTGTTTCTTAGAATCAACCAGACTAGCATTTGTGTCACATCTACAGAATTATATTAAGGGGAAAAAGACAGCCATACTCATTAATTTGTCAAAAACTGGGAGAGGTTTTTCCAGTGATCTTATTTTACCCTTATAACTAAGATCAACATTATTGCTGTATCTTCTTCAACACTCTGTTTTTGGCTATTACAAACTAATTCATTTCCACAGGATTCTATGTACCTAGCTCAGTGTCATGGGCAAAAGTGTTTGCAATAATTCCTAACTTCTATTTTGCTGGGGAGGCCAATTTTCATAAATCTATTACTAAATTTGCACACATGTATTACTCTGTGGAATAATACACTTGTCTAAATTGCAAATAAGAAAATCCAAAATGTAAGGATAAAATTCTTCAATATGACTTATATAGGCAGTAAGTAGATATGAAATAATTAAGGGGCCCAACTAATGCATTCTATGAATAAATAGGGGTAGACAAGTAAGACACAGCATCATGAGACTTTCTGTGCCTTTATTTCATACAAATGTTGTGAAGTAGTTTACAGCTTCACAACGTCTTCTTTGAGGATGAAGGACAATCCTAACACTCATCTTGAACTGCTTTCTAGTTCTCCAGAGTCCATTTATAAATTATACTTAAACAGGTTTGCAATTACTTCTCTCTCTCAGGTAGGTTTTTAATTCCAGATGAAGTATTCCAACAGAAAAAAATTATGTCAGATTTATTTTCATATGTTTACAAATACCCATTTTTAAATCCACTCTGAAACTTTTACCTTGATCATCTCAATATGACAGCACAGTTGTATCTATTGACATTGACTGATGTTAAATTGAAGAACTGCTGTAAATTACCTCTCCATTCAGATCTATATGTCTAAAATGTAATTTTCCTTCTCTTACATGCAACGCTCTTTCTTTTAGCTCCTCAATATTTTGAAACCATCTATTTGTCCAGGAAAAAAAAAATTCTTCCAGGATTAATAGAACAAACAATTTGGTGAAGACTTCTGTGAAATTACCACAAGAGATAGATCATAATAGGTGGTTATAACAAGCGAAAAAGCTCCTAAGAAAAGGCTTTCAGAGGACTCTAAGGGTCAAAATCTCCCATGGGCTTTGCAAACAGCAGCCCCAGTTGCAAATCCAGGACCTGGCTTTAGGTACATGAAGCTCAGCTTAGGTTGTTGCTGGCACAAAGGGTCAGCTCTAAATTCTAAGTAAGTGAATTCCATCTCAGTGTACACAGTGGTATCTTTCTCCTTCAACTCGCTCCCCTTGAATTCTCCCTCAGACATTCAGGGTTTAAAGCTTCCCCCTTCACTGCCAACATGAACTCATTTTATCGTGTATTCATTCAATGAACAATTTGTAAGACCAAATACCAGATGCTAGAGTTATCAAGACACATAAGGCAGAAGGTATATCCTTAATTCACAGTCTAACGGAGAGAAAGGTACAAAATAAATACAATTTAATGTGATGAACACAATAATTAGGGTTAAATACTCTGTATAAACACAATCAAAGAAGTAAGTTATCGACTTCATTTAGATAGTTCAGGGAAGGTTTTGAATTGAAAAACACATTTGAACCAGGTCTAGAAACATTGGGTGTGGGAGACAGGGGTAAGGGAAAGGGCACTTCATGAGAATTAACTGGATGTGCAAAGCAGAAAAAACTTAGAGCAAATTGATTTACAGTGAGGTGTGAAATTTCTAGGATAAAAGAATATTAGGTCTGAGAAATAAATCACTAAAACATAAATTTTTAGAACTTAAAAAATTAGGAATATCATTTGATTTTGCAGGGAGACCCTTCTAGAAACCCAGAAAAAATGATAGTTATTCTGCTTAGTCTTAAATATAAAAAATATTTTTAACTCAAAAAATATTTAATTGTTATAAATACATAAGAGTTACACAAATTTATGGGGTACATGTACTATTTTGATGTAAGCATACAATGTGTAATTATCAAATCTGGATAACTGATATATCCATCACCTCAAGCATTTATCATTTCTTTGTGTTAAAAATATTCCAAATCCACTAGTTTAGTTATCTTAAAATATGCAATAAATTATTGTTGACTATAGTTGCCCTCTTATGCTACTGAACACTAGATCACTAAAGGTCCCCCGACTTGCTGGCATTCATTATTTTTTGTCTATTAATAAAAGCCATTTTAACCAATGTGAGATAATATTTCATTGTAGTTTTGATTTTCATCTGATGACTAATGATGTTGAACATTTTTTCATATACCTGTTCACCATTTCCCGACATGTTTATCATGAAAAAATGTTCAATGAGGAAAAGGAAACCATTTGTGTCTCATTTTGAGAAATGTCTATTCAGATCTTTTGCTCATTTTTTAATCATATTATTTGTTTTTATCATTATTGATTTGTTTGAGTTATTTATATAGTCTGGTTATTAATTCTTTTCCAGATGGGTAGTTTGCAAATATTTTCTCCCACTCTGTAAGTTGTCTCTTTGCTTATTGATCATTTCGTTTGCTGTGTAGAAGTTTTTTAGCTTGATGTGATCCCATTTGTCCATTTTTGCCTGGGTTGCCTGCACTGTTGAGGTCTTACTCAAGAAATCATTGCCCAGACCAGTGTGCTGGAGTCCTGTCTCAATGTCGCCAACTTTACAGCCTGATTTTTTATCTAACTATTTATCTACTGCTCTATTTATTTATCTAACTATCCACCTATCTATATAATCTACCTTACAATACACACACACACACACACACACACACACACACACACACACACACACACTCAAATACAGTAAGCATAACCTAAAATGGACAATATAGGATATATCAATTCTGCAATGCTAAAAAGAGTGTTTGGTAAGAACATTTGTTTGCTGTCATACTGATAGTAAAATGTCTAATCAGATTGCTTCTCTATGTTGATCTTTAGCCAAATGTTTGAACACCCAATTACTCATAAGTGTTTTCTCATACCATGTCTGTGCTACTGTTAAATTTTTGACCAACTACCATCACATGTTCCAGTTTATTTTTTGTGCTAACTTTTTCTTTCCTTTCTTTCTGCTAGAAACACAGGGCTTCTAGTATAATTTGGCAGGTCCTTTTCTTTCTACCTGCAACCATATATTACTATCCCTTCTGAAGACTATAACCTGTATGAAGCTCATATTGAAGCATCATTATTGGATGGTTCATTGTAGACCTTAAAAAACATAGAGAACAAGTCCAATTAGAAAGAGTTTAGTTTAAAAGCAAATGAGTCACTTCTTATTCACACTACAACACTTAGAAGTTTATACTGATCCTCATATGCTCTGACAGAAAATTTACCAACCTGTATGTTAGGCGGAAAATCCAAAAGACTATCCATTTTCATCTGGAAATTAAATTGATTATGCATCTACATGAAAAAGATAAATTCAGGTCATATCACTGAGAGAAGCAACAAAATATTGTAAAAGTCTATACACAACAAAACAATTAAACTTTTTAAAATTACCAAGTAAATGAAATCTATTTTATTGAATCACTGAACTTGAAAATCATAGATGCCATGGCTCTGTCTTTGGGTAAGCTAGCATCCCAGTTGTATGAACTAATATTGTTTCTAAGTCAGTCATTTCACAATCTTGAATCACTTTAATTGATGTTTAATTGCCATTTTTAAAAACCTTTGCCATAGAAGACATGCAGGAGTCTATTTTTAGGCAGGAAATAGAAGTTTCTAGGTCCTCATGAAACTATAAAATTATAATTTTACATAAATTCCTGCCCACTGGATAATAAATTAGGATAACAGGGGATGAGCTATATATCCCCTTTTACTCTTCTGTGATAACTGATTTTGTTTTTAAAACTTAGAAATTCCAAGTTAATATTCTACTATTGCACCAAAAGTTGACAGTCCTTCATTCACATTCCCAACCGTCCAGTGGCCACTAAAGAAGAAACCTTCACCTAGTCTACATCACCAACAAGGGAGAACAATGACAGCTAACACTGCTCCAGCCTCTACCACCTTGACCTGGTACAGCCATAGAACATAGGAAGTCCTCTTTGCTTCTAATGAAATTGGAAACATGGGAACATGCCCTATAATGAATGGTCTATATCCAAGAGAATATACTATATTAAAGTGTAGGAGAAAATCAGTATTTATTAACTATAAACTTCCATTATTTAAAACAAGTCTTTGAAATAGTACCAGTTGCCTCATTTTCTTCTTCAAGCATTATATTTATGATACAGAAAAATGGGTTTTCTATTAGTCTAATCATTTTCTAAATTCTCAAATTGAGTCTTTTTCTCCAGTTATAATACTTTTCAGATGTTTCTTTGATGTCATTTACAGGGAGTTGAGGTTTTTTAAGTGCATTACGACCTTCCCGGCTTTCTGGTTTCAAAAGAACCTGGTGTCTGGGATACTAACAAAAATAATCTGTCCTTCTTTGAATTACCCTAACATTTTAGCCACAAATCAACAGGCTTCTTGAGGGTAGTGATAATGCATCCATAGCACTTAGCCTAAAGTCTCTGAAACAGTACACTTTAATAGATCTGTAGCTCTTTAAAGTATTATACTTATTTATATTTATACCATTTCTGTGACTAGGTATGTTTTCCAACTACACTTATCATTTTGTGTTATTACAAACATGTGACATAGTTAAAACGGAAATCATGAAAATACAGAAAACTACAAAGAAATAATCACCTGTAATTACTCTCTATATTATAGATATATTGTATATTTCCCACATTAGCAAGCCAATTTACCAATTATTATTTATTGGTTAATTAGCATTTCATCATATGGCTGTCCGTACTTATTTATACATACTACATATAACAATATGGTGGTGATGTGTATATTATTGCCTCTGATCTTATAGGCATGATAAACAATGCTTCTTAGTAGGTGTTCATTTAGTGTGAGTCCTTTGTAAAAATCATTACATTACTGATTTTAAATTGAAGAGGAAATAAGCCAGTGGATTTATTTACTGGTATAACAAAACTTTGTAAATTTTATACTGATATTTTCTTTCACCAAAAGTTCAATTCAAGGCTGGGCATGGTGTCTCATGCCTGCAATCCCAGCACTTTGGGAGGACAAGGCAGGAGGATCACCTGAGATCAAGAGTTCGAGAACAGCCTGGCCAACATGGCGAAACCCCATCTGTACTAAAAATACAAAAAAATTAGCCAGGTGTGGCGGTATGTGCCTGTAGTCCCAGCTACTGGAGAGGCTGAAGCAGGCGAATCACTTGAACCCAGGAAGCAGAGGTTGGCAGTGAGCCGAGATCTTGCCACTGCACTCCAGCCTGAGCAACAGAGCGAGACTCTGTCTAAAAAAAAAAAAAAGTTCAATTCAAAATTACTCCATTATAAACTATCTGATAATATTATCCAGAATTTTACAACTCATAATGAAATGCAAATTTTATAGTATGTTTTCCAAATAGAGTCTTAATAGGGTTAAAGGTTGCTAGTCTTACAATAATACACTATTCCACAATGTAGAGCACTTAGCAGTATCCACAACAACCATTATTATTTTTTAAATATTTTAATAGTAACATTCTTTGAAATAGTTGATGATTTATTGTGACAGAATGAGGAGAACTTAAGCAAGACTATCTATCGGTAAATTAATTTCTAACCATGCTAACGGAAAAGCAGCTTTATATTTTACTTTTGAAACAAGGTGATGGTTGTGTCTGAAGAAAAAAGAGATACAAGCTACTATTTCTAGGCTATCCAGCTCAAGGAAAGCACTATGTCAAGCATTTGAAGTAAAAGAATGTTGTCTTCAGAACCCAAACAGTTGTATCTCGGAATACAAAGGAATTTAATACGTATATTGGTCTGTCAGTCAGAAAATAAAACACTGTAAAAAATCAAAATCATTTCAAATTAGTAGAATTTTAGTCACTTTTTGTTGTTGTTGTTGGTTAACATGGCAGAACATGACACAACTGAATCTGCTTAGAACATACTCCTGTGTTCAAGCAACAATATTTTCTGTGAGTGAAAGAATGTGTATAGGTTGTCTAATTAACACTAATGAAAGTTCTAGTTTTCAATATACTCTGAATTATTGGGCAAGTATAACCGATAGTAACGTCACAACAGTACTGGGAACAGAAATATATCTGAAGGAAAAGATGTTACTGAGTTTACTGAAAATCTTCAAAATATTTATAAAGGCAGAAGAGGAAAATAGAAACAAGGAAGAATAATTTATACAGGAGAGTGAATGGAAGATGAGTATAAGGAGAAGAAAGGGGGGAAATCAGACTTGAGGAATGTCATGATTCATTTAGTGTGGGCCTTTCAGTGAATCTAGAAGATAAAAGAAATAGTTTATTGTTAGGTTTCTTATGTGAAACTAAGAAAAGAATCTTTGAAAATGTGACTGATATCTGTGTACAAAAGTAATATTATGTAAAAATTCTTAGTGTTCTACTGAGTCATTTGTTACCTTAATTTGCCTGAAACTGAAAATTCAGTTGTAAAGAATAAATGAAAAAATAATTTACTTTGGGAAAAATAACACCAAAATCTGCTGCTAAATATAATTATTTGATATAAACTTTATTGACTTTTTTGTGATTAATAAGACTTACCCAAAACTATCTTAATTGTTGTATTTCTGTATGAAAATTTGTTTTGACAATTTAACTATTATTGATTCAGTCAGATAAAATAGAAAATTTTATTTTATTTGGTTCCTTGATTTTTCATTTCAGTATATATTTCACATTTTGCCAATTATGGCAAAGACTGTGTAGATGTTAGCAACCCTGCATCCTTCTCTTGCTACACTGGAAGATTACATATTCCAGCCTCCCTTGTGATTTGGACAGAGCCATATTTCTGTGCTCTGTCAAAGAATAGGAGTGGAAGTATTTCATATCTTCTTCCAGGATTGGCCAAGAGTCCCCCCTCACTTGCTGTTTGCCTATTGCCAATTAAAAGCAAAGAAGCCTATGTGGGAATTTGAAGGAGGCCTAGGAGACAGCAGTGACACGACATGAAAAAAGCCAGGATTCCTCAACTGTCATGCAAAAAGCCTTCCATTAAATATATAAACTGTGGTATTACCCATAAATGAACAGTAATTTTGCTAAGTTAGTGAAATTAGGCAGTTGTTTTTATGTAAAGCTAGCATTAATAACCTCAAATGATAACCTAGTCCTTAAAAGGTTTTCTGTTGATATTATTAATTTTTTAATTTAAGATGGTATTTGCAAGTTAGACAATTTTAGTATTGAGTTCAAAATAAATAACTAAAATAAAAATAGGTTGCTCGTACAACATTATTAACTCAACTGCCTTGTAATCAACCAAGGACTGTCAACTCTGCACATGTTTCTCTTGGATGTTAGCTCTTTAAAATACATCAGGTCTTAAGTGTTCTGAAATACATTACTTCATTTAGTTCACAGCTAAGTGATGGCAATACTCTCTGATTACTCATCAAAGCCAGAAGCTTTACAGAGCAGAGAGAACTACCTTACCTCTTTGTTAAATCATCAAATATTACATATAAGAATTATTACATATTTTAGAAGAATTATTACAAATATTACATATAAGATATTTTGGTATTGGAATGGACCTTAAAGACTACAAAACCATCACACTCATCACCTGAGCCAACTATGCCTTAAGGGAGGTTAAGACATTAGTATAAGAATCCAGAGCTAGTTGGCAGCAGAGCAAAGGTTAGTACTATAAGCTCCCGAATGCCTAATTACATTCTTACCTGCAACAGCTTTTTCACAGCAAGGTCAGTCACAGGACTCCAATATCCATATTTCATTCTGAGAGATACTGGCCAGCCAATGACAACTGTTGTTCAACTTGACTCACTGACACCACCACTTCTTTCCTCCTTGCTCCAGCCAGTCACCCAAAGAGAGGATTCCAACTAATGGACAGCAAATCCATATGTTGACCAAGAATCTGCACTGAAGCCTCGTATATAAAGATTAACATGACCATACTCTTTGAAATCTAAATAGAGAAACATAGGCCAATGGCCAGTTAGCAATAGGATCTGATATTGAAAGTATATGTAAAGAGAAAAAGACTGAATTAAATCTAAGTAAGCCATGAGGGACTATGACGAGTCAAAGTTATAAGGGGGAACTAAAACCTAGAAATAAATAAGATTCTACCAGGGGAAGATCGTGAAAATATTGCTAGAGCTTCCTGAAATCCTGATGTCTATGTTGATCTATTCCAGTACTAATTTTTATCATTAAGCCCTCTTTATCTTGCTAACTTATAAATAAGCCTTCTATATCTTACAGAGGCCTAAATGAGTAGCCATGTTTTTACAACTGAAAAAAAATACATGTAAGAAAAGCATTTAAAATATGTCCTTCAACCTAATGTTTGTAAATATATATATAATTATATACATTTACAAATATATATTTACAAATATAAATATATAAATATATAATTGTATATGGGAAAATCATAAAATTAAATATTAAATTAACCATTTAAAATTTTAAAATTTAATGGATGTCAAAAATATAAATTGAAGTGCACGCACAATAAGAGTGAGTATTTACTAAAACTACATCACAAAAAGGTTAATAAATTAATAAAGAAAACATACATAATGATAATAAAAACACTAATGCTTCAATGAGATAATATGCAAAGAAACTGGACTAATGGTTCACAAAAGAAAGACATAGAAAAAGCTGATTAGTATATGAAAAAGTTTAGCTTTGCCAGTAACAAAGGAAATGTGATATAGGTCAATTATAAAATATCATTTCTATTTACCAAATTGGCAAGCATTTATAGAATATTAATTATATGCTGATAGTGGTGAGAAATATATTAACACATTGCCTATGTGTTCATAAATTGATGGAATAATTCTGGAAAGCAGTTTGGTACCACATACCTATAGCCTTCAAAATTCTTATCCACATTGGCCCAATAATTCTCTTTCTATAATATAAACTTAGTTAGTGATCAGAAATATAAACACATATTTGTATTAATATTTTATATTAGCATTTATTATACTTTATCATAATTATTTGTTTTTATAGCCTATCTTCTCCACTTACTCACTTTGATAACTTCAAGGCCTAGCATAGTGGCTGGTACACAGTACCTGACACAGAAAAACCATTTAATAGAAATCTGATGAATGAGCAAATAAAGAAAAGAAGGAAGATATTTAGGATAGTGTTATTTAAAACAATGAAGTGTTAGAAAAAAATCCTATGACTATTAAATAAATCATAGTGGACAAATATAATTGCAATAGTATATAAGCATAAAATTATGTTTTGAGACTTTTAATGATATAAGGACTTGTTTAAAAGTAAAGGGTAATCAAAAACTAGGATATAGCACTATGTGCAGTATGCTCTTGACTCTGCTGAAATGTGCTAAAATATACATGAAGTCTAAAAGAGACATGCTATACATATATATTGGTCAAAGTTGATCAAATGTTATATACAAGTTGATTATTCCTAATCCAAAAATTTGAAATCAAAAATGCTCCAATATCCAAAACTTTGAGTGTGGATGTGACACCACAAATGAAAATTCCACATCTAACTTCATATAATCATTCACAGTCAAAAACACAGGTGCACACCATACAGTTTACTCAGTGTCCCAAGGGACAAAAGACCTTCCCAGTCCTTTTCAGCTGATATATCCTTTCAGCATACACCCATATTCTTCCATGCAAGCATGCCCACAAAGGGTAATCAAATGGCATGTGTGTAGGCTGCACATGCTTATGGCAGGTTCCCCACAAGGTTCCCAGGGGACCAAGATCTACGTGTATTATTATTATTATTAATTATTATTTTTTGCTTATTCTCTGCTCTATGGTTGAAATGTCAAAATGTTGAAAATGTCAAAAATATCTGCAGATATCCCTATGATAATAGTGGTAAGAAAAAGAAGCAGCATTTATGTTTATTGCAGAGCAAGTCAAGCTGTTGGAGAAACTGGATAGCACTGTAAGTGTGAAAAGTCTTACAGAAGAATATGGAGTGGGAACGACCTCCACATTCTACCTGAATAAACAGAGGATAAACTGTTAAGTTCTATCCTGAAAGTGATGAACATAAGTTAACAAGAAAAAACAAAACAAAACAAACAAAAAAAAAAAAACACTGCATAAAGCCAAACTTAAAGATCTCGATCATATATTGAAAGGGTGCATTTGTCAGCTTTGTAGTGAACACATGCCACTTAATAGTGTACTGATCATGAAATTTTCAATAGATGATTATAATCTCTATTTGGATAGCCTACTTTTATTTAGACAATAAGTCTTATATTTTTATAATGCATTAGTGGAATAGGGAATCTCAATTAATGACTCAGATGTCCCAAATATTCAACATGTCAGTGTTATCTGATCACATCTGTGTATATTTACCTGATTTAAAGCATGTAACTGGGACCAGTTAGATTGCTTCATAGTTGTAAGTTGCAGTGCATGTCTTACCTGAAATTGAGAGTGTGACAAGGGATTATGGGCAAATGAACATACCCATACCACTACAAACCATTCCCCAAAGGGAAAGAAGGTATTGGAACTAGAAGATATAGGGGTTAAATTTGGATACTAAATCAGTCCCATAAGTTGCGAAATGTCTTTCAAGGGTGGATTTTTCTGCCACAGTAGAAATGACAATTTTAAAAATCAATATGGTAAACAAAATCAAACACTTTTAATAGTATTCATCCTGGTGATATTGTCACCATGCTACCTCTACCGACTCCCCATTTTACCTGCCTGTCCCCGTGAATTTGACTATTTATGTTGGTGCTTGAATATCTTTGCATTGTTCTGCATACAAATTTACTTCCCACAAAATTTCAGCCATGGTAATTTGCATACTTGGTAAATAGTAAACGTTATTATTTTAAATCACGATAAACGACTAAAACTACATTCTCTTCTCAAGGTTTTACATACACCATAGCTTATATCCTTTTATTTCTTTCTCTGGGTTTCCTCCATTTTCTTCCATTCCCACATCTTCTGTTACCTAGCTGGAACAGAAATTAAACTGATATCACTAAGATACTAGGGTTAGAAGAAATGCCAGTACCTTGTTGCATACATCCTTATTAGTATGAGAGACCAGGATATTTATACTCCAATGGGCCCTCCTTACCAACTCACGGAACACCTCAATTCTTTATCCCTAATCCTACAACCACAGTTAATCATGTCCCAAATGCTTGCCATTGTTCAAAATAAAGGTACCCTGAAAGGAGATGACAGCTAATGGAGCAATGCCCATGCAACCAGGAAGAAGGGAGGAGACACTGTTCTAGCAACTATGTGATCCAGAGCTGCCCATCTGTCAAGTACTAGATGTCACTGCCAGAAAGCCTCATATATATAAGAAACTTCCAGATGTGTTTGAATCAGTATAAATGTAACATCTCCTACTAGAAAATAATTCCCTGGCAGGGTACCAGTGGGATAGGTTAGTAGTATTGTTTTGTATGTAAATCATGGTTCATGGGTATCTTCAGCATAAAGCTCTTACTTATTCGAAGCTTAAATAACCCATGTACAGGCATATTCTGCTCTCCTGGCAACATTTCTCAGATGTTGTTACAACTCCTCAAGCATAAGAACTGTTTCCCTTAGGTTGAGTTCTGGAGGGTTAAGTATCTATCCACTGAATTACTGTGGTTTCTATCAGAAAATTTGACTTTTAGTAGAAAATATTCAAATAGTCAGTGACTGCTGAAAATTTAACAGCCAACCTATTGAATTGTCTGTGGTCAAGGCCTTAGAAAAGTGAGTGGTGGCCTTGGAGAGATGCAAGTCACTTAATCAACAAATAAAGCTTTAGAAAACCAAACAGGAGACAGCTGGCACTGTAACATTCTGTTTTGATGGGGATTTCACTACATTTTGGAAAATGCATACTTGACTTTAGCTTTAGTTGCTGAGAGTTCAATGAAAGAGGCTGACACTATATTTGTTTTGTGCTAAATGAGTATATTTGATGAAACACCTGACTTCTCTAACAATAACCACTACATGTACCATAAACATAGGTAACTACATTTATAGATTAATTAATGATAAATATGCACAGAGAAATCAGGCACTTAGCTAGACACTCAGCCTTCAAATCATTTTTCTTTAACTGATAGGGCACTTGTTGAAATTGCTACAAGCACATTTGCTTGAGTTCTCATTGAAATAATTTGGTTCATTTTTCAATTTACCTTTCTCACACGTCAGAGATTTGCCATGCTAAGGAAATCACACTTACTATGCCAAAGAAATACAACATTTAGGGTAGACTATTTGGGTAATCATGTATTCTTAAAAGAAGAAAGCTTTTCTAAATAGAAATCAGACCAATGAAACTTTCAACAAAGCATTGCATAGATAATTATTAAGATTATAAATATGCATGAAAACTAGAGGTAGCCAAAGATTGTCCACAGCTACTAATATGTTTTGACAGGACTATAATTTTGCTATACTTCAACAAGAGTGAAGGATAGCCATGAAGTACAAACTGTGGGCTTGCCTGTTTTATATGCTAAACAAAGAAGAATAGAAAAACAATTTCATTGAATCAGGATCAAAAGCATGTATCAAGGGTATTCAGTTCTTAGAAATAAGCTGGTTCTCAAAAATACTTTTAAAAACTTAAATAAAGCAAATTTTAATTATTCATATGAATGAAGAATTAATACTTAAGGTGAATTTTAATGCTCAGTAGATATGCATAATTATGTGTCTATTGTATTGACTTTATATACCCTTATGAAATCAGATAAGAGCATGTAAAGTTTGTTTCTTCTGCCAAGTAATGTTGATTACATCATTACTGGTATTTTAAAAAATATGTATTTTACTTGATATTGAACATCAATGTAATTTTTTTCCTTTTCTATCCCAAGAACAATATATACAAGTGAAACAACTTAGAATATATATACAATATGGATACAGTTGTTTGCCATCACTCTGAATTCTAATTTTTACATTAGGATATTTTAGGATAAGAAAATTCCGAGTTATACAAGGTTTCAAAGATAAAAATGCACTTTTATTGAATCCCTCTTATTTTCTCCTCTCTCCCTCTGAAGCTATCAGAAAGCTTATCACTTGTCAGTATGAACACATAAGGCTAGGAGAAAATAGCATGAAAATGGTATACATTTATTTTTCTGGACTAAACAACGTTGAAGATATATTTAAATTCTTGGTCATATTCAGTTCACCTTGCTATTGACTTATTTTCATGTAAAAGTACTGGCTTAACAGTTGCACATTGTGTAAAAACATTAAATACTACTACTATTACTAACAGCTAACACTTGAGGATTTAGCATATGCCAGGCACTGTATTAAGTAGTATACATATTTCTTCTGATTTTCTCAGCCAAACATACTATAGGGCAGGGGCAATGTTATTATCCATAATTTGTATATAAAAATATTTTAAAATACTAAGTGTAAAGAATCTGTATAACTAGCACAATGTCACACAACAGAGCGTGGATAGAAATCCACACAATCTGAAGGACTTCAGGACCATACTTTAAACCACTATGCTAGCATGTTGTAGATAAAATATGCTGTTGATACAATATTTAAATGCAAATAAGCATTCATGTAAAAAATAAGCCACACTGCAATTGTTTAAGGACATGATGAGTTTAAGAATGATGAGACCTACAATAATAAAATCTTAGAATGTAATGTGCTATGGAGTCATCCAAGTCTAACACATTTTTGCTGACTCTTATCATGGGCCCAACATTGTCCTCACCATTGTAGATATAGTAGTTAAACAAAGTTCTGCTTTTATGAATCTAACATTGCAATTAGAAAGCACACAAGAAGAATGAATGTTTTTAGAGAATGACAAGGACTATGGGGGGAAAAAATAAAACAAAGAGCTATAACAATAAGAAGGAAGAATTCCTTTAGCAAAATAGCTAGGTAAGGCCTAAGGAGGAGGCTTTAAGTGCTATAAACTTCCATCTAAATGCTGCTTTAGCTGTGTCCCAGAGATTCTGGTACATTGTTTCTTTGTTCTCGTTGGTTTCAAATCAAAATCAATGTGCAAAAATCACAAGCATTCTTATACACCAATAATAGACAAACAGAGAGCCAAATCGTGAGTGCACTCCCATTCACAATTGCTAACACGGGAATAAAATACCTAGGAATACAATTTACAAGGGATGTGAAGGACCTCTTCAAGGAGAACTACAAAGCACTGCTCAAGGAAATAAGAGCGGACACAAACAAATGGAAAAACATTCCATGAATAGGAAGAATCAACATTGTTAAAATGGCCATACTGCCAAAAGTAATTTATAGATTCAATGCTGTCCCCACCAAACTACCATTGACTTTCTTCACAGAATTAGAAAAAGCTACTTTAAATTTCATATGGAACCAAGAGAAAGCTCGTATAGCCAAGACAATACTAAGGAAGAAGAACAAAGCTGGAGGCATCATGCTGCCTGACTTCGAACTATACTACAAGGCTACAATAACCAAAACAGCATGGTACTGTACAAAAAAATATATATAGAGAACCAATGGAACAGAACAGAGGCCTCAGAAATAATGCCACACATCTACAACCATCTGATCTTTGACAAACCTGACAAAAACAATAATTGGGGAAAGGATTCCCTTTTTAATAAATGGTGTTGGGAAAACTGGGTAGCCATATGCAGAAAACTGATACTAGACGCCTTTCTTACACCTTATACAAAAATTAACTCAAGATAGATTAAAGACTTAAACACAAGACCTAAAACCATAAAAACCCTAGAAGAAAACCTAGGCAATACCATTCAGGACATAGACATGGGCAAAGACTTCATGACTAAAACATCAAAAGCAATGGTTACAAAAGCCAAACGTGACAAATGGGATCTAATTAAACTAAAGTGCTTCTGCACAGCAAAAGAAACTATCATCAGAGTGAACAGGCAACCTACAGAATGTGAGAATTTTTTTTTTTAACATTTATTTTTATTTTTATTCTTTTCAAATTGTTTCTTCTTTTTATTATTATTAGTAGTAGTATACTTTAAGTTCTAGGGTACATGTGCATAACGTGCAGGTTTGTTACATATGTATACTTGTGCCATGTTGGTGTGCTGCACCCATCAACTCGTCAGCACCCATCAACTCGTCATTTACATCAGGTATAACTCCCAATGCAATCCCTCCACTTTCCCCCCACCCCATGATAGGCCCCGGTGTGTGATGTTCCCCTTCCTAAGTCCAAGTGATCTCATTGTTCAGTTCCCACCTATGAGTGAGAACATGCGGTGTTTGGTTTTCTGTTCTTGTGATAGTTTGCTAAGAATGATGGTTTCCAGCTGCATCCATGTCCCTACAAAGGACACGAACTCATCCTTTTTTATGGCTGCATAGTATTCCATGCTGTACATGTGCCACATTTTCTTAATCCAGTCTGTCACAGATGGACATTTGGGTTGATTCCAAGTCTTTGCTATTGTGAATAGTGCCGCAATAAACATATGTGTGCGTGTGTCTTTATAGCAGCATGATTTATGATCCTTTGGGTATATACCCAGTAATGGGATGGCTGGGTCATATAGTACATCTAGTTCTAGATCCTTGAGGAATCGCCATACTGTTTTCCATAATGGTTGAACTGGTTTACAATCCCACCAACAGTGTAAAAGTGTTCCTATTTCTCCACATCCTCTCCAGCACATGGGAGAAAATTTTTGCAATCTATCCACCTGAAAAGGGCTAATATCCAGAATCTACAAAGAACTTAAACAAATTTACGAGAAAAAAAGACCCCATCAAAAAGTGGGTGAATGATATGAACAGACACTTCTCAAAAAAAGACATTTATGTGGCCAACAAACATATGAAGAAAAGCTCATCATCACCGGTCATTAGAGAAATGCAAATCAAAACCAGAATGAGATACCAACTCACACCAGTTAGAATGGCGATCCTTTAAAAGACAGGAAACAACAGATGCTGTAGAGGTTATGGAGAAATAGGAATGCTTTTACACTGTTGGTGGGAGTGTAAATTAGTTAAATTGTTGTGGAAGATACTGTGGTGATTCCTGAAGGATCTAGAACCCAGAAATAACATTTGACATAGGAATCCCATTACTGAGTATATACCCAAAGGATTATAAATCATTCTACTATAAAGACATGTGCTCATGTATGTTTATTCCAGCACTATTCACAATAGTAAAAATTTGGAACCAGTCCAAATGCCCATCAGTGATAGACTGGCTAAAGAAAATGTGGCTCATACACACCATGGAATACTGTACAGTCATAAAATGAATGATATCACATTCTTTGCAGGGACATGGATGAAGCTTGAAACCATCATTCTCAGCAAACTAACCCAGAAACAGTAAACCAAATACCACATGTTCTCCCTCATAAATGGGATCTGAACAATGAGAACATTTGGGCACAGGGAGGGGAACATCACACATTGGGGCCTGTCGGGGCATGGGGGCAAGGGGAGGGAAAGCATTAGGAGAAATACCTAATGTGGATGACAGGCTGATGGCTGCAGAAAACCACTATGGCATATGTATACCTATGTAACATACCTGCACATTCTGCACATGTATCCCAGAACTTAAATCATCATCATCATCATCATCATCATCATCATCATCATCATCATCATCGCATCTCTCTCTGGATTATCTTTGAAGGATGGATTGGAGAATTAAAAAGAATGGAAATAGGAAAACCAGATAGAAGGTCATCAATGCAGTTGACATAAGTGATGATTGTGTCTTGGACTGCAGTTTATGTGAAGAGAAAATGAAAGATCAGAATATGTTGTAGAAGTGAAGTCAACAGGGTTCGCTTCCTTATATTGACTTACAATGGTCTCCATATAATCTTAGCCACTGACCTTGTTTGGTTCTTGGAGGAAATACAGAATAGATTTAATCCCTTCAGATTTTAAAAAGCAGGACACATGACCTCTCTTAAATATCCCTATTTCCGTACTAACAAGCCCTACTTCCCTCCAACTATCTTCTGATATATTTTTAACCTTGCTGGGTATCCTGGATACCTCCCATTGATTATCTTCTTTTTTGGCAACATCTCTTTTAATATGTGGTGCCCAGAACTGAATGAAGCACTTCAGGCATTCCCTGACAACTATGGAGTCCGGTGGGGTGATTTCCTTCCAGAGTGTACTGCATTTCTTTTAATACAGCCTAGTGCGTATGCATTGCATGCTGAACAAAGGAAGGTAGTAGTAGGACAATATAGTTTGAAGAGTCAAAACCAGGATTACCACCTGACTATTACTGGAGAATATTTATGAAAGTAGATTTTTTTTTTTTTTTTTTTTTTTTTTTTTTTTTTTTTTTTTTTTTTTTTTTTTTGGAAAAGGGAAGTAGAGCTATGGAGAGGATGATTTTCTTGGCAACTGACAATCTTTAGAGAAGGTGCTAAATTAATAGTTAAATAAAGGTGCTACTAAAAAGTTCTGCTGGGGTTGGAAGTGAGGTGAGGAGAGCAGATGGGGAAGCAGGACAGGAGAGCAAGCGAGCAAAGCAAGGTTAATAATGAGAGATGTTTCTGAGGAATGAGGTGAATGAAGTGGATAATGCAGGTGAACATAAAACAATTATTTCAAGTTGAAAACAATGGTAAACATGATTTTTGCAGTAAAGTTCTCTGGGTTCTTTAAGGACCTTAATTGGTTTGACTCCGTGTTTTGCATCAATCACAAATAATGCTTCGTGAACCAAATTTTAATCAATCACTACAAAGGAGATGTCTTAACTATATTTTAGCTAATTTGCTTTCTTATCAGTTATTTCTATTCCATGGTTCCACAGGACATGGAATAGTCCTTATTGTTAATAGACAATAAGTCTATCAACTCTGAAGCGGTCTAAGGATGTGAGAATTTGTGGCATATTAAAACTGTCTCCTAAATGCCAGATCTAATTTTTTATCTTTGTTATATTTCATTTTTATCACTCTATGCAGAATATTGCCTTATTGTGTGAATGAGCATCTGAAATTAGGGGAAGACCACAAGATGGTGAAGAGGGATGTTTTGAGAGGAAATTAACTCAATCCCTAAGAGGAAATGTGCCATATTCAATGAATGAAAATGTATCATTCCATTTATCCTCATTCAGGAAAGAGGGCATTACACACACAGTACTTTTCTCAATAACAAAATGAAATCATAAAAGTTAATGTTTAACACTAATCTTTCTAAAACTTTGTGCTGAAAATGTTGGATTGGGGTAGACATAAATAGGAAGGTCCCAAATAAAGCTTCCCAAACGGTCTTTTTGAGACAAAATAATTCCTCAATATTCATAATCTAGAATACAGTAGAATACAGTCCAGGAACCAAAAGAAGTGTACCATTTAATAAGAAGTAAAATAGCAACAATATCTCATTTTTAATGATTTCTAGAACTTGTGAGAATTTTATAGAAATTAATCCATTCATCTTTACAGCTTTCTGAAGAGTAAGTTGAAATAAAAAGGAATAATTTACAAAAACACTGGAATCTATTAAAATCTTACTATGTGTTAACCTTTATGTTCAGTGGATTATCTTCATGCCTTAGAAAACACCTCAATTCATTTTTGCCAACTGACACAGACAGTATTTCAAAACATTTATATCACACAATCATTATCTAAATTCCTTAATGAGGTACCCAAGAACCACACTTCATTGTACTTCCTGAGTAACCTATAACATCTATGTGTTAAATTCTGCAGCTTCATCATACTATGTCAGCTCAATGTCTATAAGGAGATTTTAGGTTTGACTAATACCATAAATACGTTTGAGGAAAAAATGTGATTATTAATATATAAGGAAGAAACATTAGATTCAGTGTAAATATTGTAAATACTTTTCACAAAACTTTACCCCAAAGGTTAAGGCCACTGTTTTGTAGATTGGAAACTAGTTGAGGTTTACGAAACAAAGGATAAGCTTCAGTTTACTAAGAACTGTTAATTTTTAACCTGGAATGGGATAATTTTTATTGACTCTTTCATAAACTAACTGGAGGTGGTTTAGAAGTTGCAGACAACACTAAGCTCTTCCAGTTAGTGAAGAGGTAAACTGATGAGAGTACAACATAGCAAGATAACCTGAGACTATGAGTTGGTATAAAAGTAGTATCCAGGCTTCTCGGGGAGAAAGTGCAAAGCAACACATTTAGCTGTCAGTTATATTGCTTAAAAAGACTAGACCTGAGTATCTTTTGGTAGTATTTATTTAAGATATCAGAGCAATTGTTTCTATAGCCAAAAAGATTTTTTAAAAAAGTCAAAGTGCAAACATTACTTTGCCTTTTATAAGTAAGATTTCCATTTGCTGACACGGTATATAATAAGGCAATAACTAATTAATATTCTACTAAAAACAGAGTCAGTGTGTCATTTTGAAGCAGCATATGTTGTTTCCAGTCCTGGCTCAAGTGCTTATTAATTTATTCAATAACTCATTCATTTAGTCATTCATTCAGAGCAAGATTTATTAAGTATTTATTATGTATCAGACACTCTGCTGGGTACAGGCAAGTATGTGTAGATGATAAAATTACATTATCTATCCTGAAAGAGCTAATACTTTAATAGGGGAGATATACAAAATAGCAAACAATGACAATACATTATCATTAAATACAAGTTTATGGAGCAAACGTAATATGTAAGAGACAAAACTATTTCAGATGAGGGTAGAAGATGTTTTGTAAGTAGTTCAGTGTGGCCAAAGTGTGACGTACAAGAAGAATGGAAGAATGGCAATAAAACTGAGATACAGGAGGAAGAACTGTTTATGAACAACCTACTAGTCTAGGCTAAGGTGTTGGTTCATTTGTTTGTTTTAATATAGCTAAGGCAATGAAAAGTCATAGTGAAATTTAAGGAGAGGTGGGCAATGGCAATTGTTAAATTTATATTTCCAAAAGGATAGTTCAATATGATTATGGAAACTAAACTGGATTATATTCAAGTTTGGAGAGAAAGGAAAAATTGGAATACTACTGAAGAAGTTTGGATAAGAAATAAGAAGGACTTTTTAGGAAGATAAAGAGAAAAATAGCAGGACTTGATGACCTATTAGGATAGGAGATATGTAAGGGAGGAACCAGGGATAAACCCCAGGTTTCTGGGTTGGGCAACTGGGTATATTATGAAAATAATACTGACCAAGGTAGGAACAGAAGGCGTGTGTTAAAACTTGAGACCTATTGATTTTGAAGATACTTAATATCCTCCAAGAAAGGAAATGTGCACAAAATGTTTGCACAAAACAAAATTTTAGACATAAATGTAGATATTTATGCTATAGACACCGATTTTGAAATTATCAAATTGGATAGTTGAAGCCAAAAGTTTGAATGAGATTTTAAAATGTTGTCTAGTAATGGAACCTTGAGCATCTTCAACACCATTCCAGCAATAGCACTATTTATAGATACAAATGTGTGTGTATATACTTATATTTGAAATTTAATTTTAAATAAATATAAATTTATTTTATATTTAATAAAAATAAAATTTAATAAATATAAATTTATTTATATATTTAAATTTATTTTAAATTCCACATTGAACATTTATTCAAAATGTGTCCTTGGATTATAATGGAATTAAAGAAGTAACTGATAACAAGAAGATATCTAGAAAATGATCAAGTATTTGGAATTTAAATAATACACTTCTAAGCAACTGATGGGTCAAAGCTAAAATTTCAAGGGAAATTAGGAAATATTTTGAATTGACTGAAAATGAAAATACAACATAGCAAAATTTGCAGGAGGCAGCTAAAGAAATACAGAAAAATGTACAGTATGAAATACTATATTAGAAAAGTATAAAGGTCTCAAATCAATAATCGAAGCTTCATGTTAAGAAACGAGAAAACGAAGAGCATAGTGAATACAAATTAAGCAGAATGAAGTAAATAATAAAGAGCATAAAGCAATAAAATTAGAAACAAAAATAGGAAAAAATCAATGAAAACAAAAACCAATGCTTTGAAAAATCAACAAAATTGATAAATTCTAACCAGTCTCACAAAGAAAAAAGAGAGAGAGAAAATGCAAATTACAAATATCAGGAATAAAAGGGATGATATCACTACATATCCCACAAACTGTAAAATAAAATCAGATACTAGAAAAAACTGCACATTTTAAATTCAAAAAATAGATTTCATGGACCTAATTCTTGAGACACAAACTATCAGAACTGACTCAAGAAGAAATAGATCATCTATAACTATTGAATTGAGATCATAGCTTAAAATCTTTCAAAAAAAATGAAGACCCAGAAGAATTCTACTATACATTTAAGATGAAAAAAAAGGATTCTATTCTGCATAATATCTTTCAGAAAATAGAAGGTAACAACTCACAAAGCATTCTATGAGGCAAGTATTACCCCAATTTCAATCATAGAAAGACTTTGCAGGAAAAGAAAACTATAGACCAACCAACATCTCATATGAACACAGACTCAAAAATTACCAACAAAAATATCAGAAAATTAAATCCAACAATATATAAAAATAATAATATACCACAATCAAGTGGGTTCTTCTTTCCAGGGATGCAAGCCTGGTTCAATATTGAAAAATCAAACAATATAATTCTCCACATTAAGAGATTGAATAGGGAAAACCATATGATCAATACACAGAGAAAAAACTTTCGATAAATTTCAATATTCATATGTGATTTTAAAAATCCTCAGCAATCTAGTAATAGACAGAACTTCCTTAATCTGTAAAAGGCCATCCTTAAAAAACAAAACAAAAAAAAACTAACAACATCATATATAATTATGAAAAACTTAATATATTCACCTAAAGATCTGCGACAAGGCAAGAATGTCCTTCTCATAATTCCTTTTCTATATCTTTTTTTTTTTTTTTTTTTTTTTTTTTGAGACAGAGTCTAGCTCTATCGCTGGGGCTGGAGTGCAGTGGCCAGATCTCAGCTCACTGCAAGCTCCGCCTCCCGGGTTCCCGCCATTCTCCTGCCTCAGCCTCCCGAGTACCTGGGACTACAGGCGCCTGCCACCTCGCCCGGCTAGATTTTTGTATTTTTTTTTTTTAGTGGAGACGGAGTTTCACCGTGTTAGCCAGGATGGTCTCGATCTCCTGACCTCATGATCCGCCCGTCTCGGCCTCCCAAAGTGCTGGGATTACAGGCTTGAGCCACCGTGCCCAGCGCCTTTTCTATATCTTACTAGAAGTCTTAGCTAGTCCAATAAGTCAAGGATAATAAAAGACATACAGCTTAGAATAGATGAAATAAAATTGTCTTTGTTTAGAGATTTTTATTTGTTTGTTTGTTTGAAATGGAGTTTTGCTCTGCTGCACAGGCTGGAGTGCGATTTTGGCTTCCTGTAACCTCTGCCTCCCAGGTTCAGGTGATTCTCCTGCCTCAGCCTCCTGAGTAGCTGGGACTACAGGCGTGTGCCACCACACATGGCTAATTTTTGTATTTTTAGTAGAGACAGTGTGTCACTATGCTGGCCAAGCTGGTCTCGAACTTCTGACCCCAAGTGATCTGCCTGTCTCAGCCCCCCAAAGTGCTGGGATTATAGGAGTTAGCCACCACTCACTGTTTTCTATATGCTTGCAATTAATTCAAATTTTTCAAAATACCCTTAACAATAGCACCTGAAATGAAATATTTTGATATAAATCTAAAAGCACAATATCAAGGTCTATATGCTAAAAATTACAAAACACTGATGAAAGAAATGTCAAATCTATATAAATGGGGAGATATACTGTGTTCATGTGCTAGAAGAGTGAATACTACTAACATGTTAATTCTCTCCAATTTAATCCATAGATTAACATAAAGCAACTGAATATTCCAGCAGACCTTTTGTAGATACCAACAAATTGATTGTAAAGGTACTAGAATAGCCAAACAATTCTGAAAAATAAGAACAAAACTGGAGAAATCACACTACCTGATTTTAGGACTTACTGTAAAACTACATTAATCAAGACAGTGTGATACTGATGAAAGATAGATATATAGATAGGTGAAACAGAATAGAGCCCAGAAATAAGCCCTTGCACATAATCAATTGATGTGTAACAAATATATAAAAACAATTCAATGGGAAATGTTAGTCTTTTCAACAAATGGTGTTAAAATAATTGGATATATGTAGGCAATCTATTCCTCAATCTATTCTGTGCAAAAATTAGCACAGAATACATCATTGACCTCAAAACTACAAAACTTCTAGAAGAAAATATAGGAGAAAATCTGCATGACCCTGTGCTTGATGAGATTTTAGAGACATCACCAAAAACACAATCTGTAAAAGAAAATATAAATAAATTGAATTCTATCAAAATTAAAATATTCTCTGCTAAATACACTGATCCAAGAGTAAAAAGACTGGAGGTAAATATTTGAAAATCACATTTCTGACAAAGATCTTGTATCTAGATTATAAAACAAATTCTCTAAACACAGCAGAAATAAAACAAACAACCCAATAAAACAAATTGCTGAAAAATCTGAAGAGGCACTTTACCAAACAGCGTATATGAATAGCTTATAAATACATGAAGAGATGGTTAATAAATAAACTGCAAATTAAAACTATGTGCTACCACCCACATCTACTGGAGGGATGGCGATTGGAGGAAAATGGCACTACTAAGTCCCGACAAAGATGCAGAATAACTGAAACCCTCATACATTGCTGGTGGGAATTGAAAATGGTACAGTCTCTTTGGAAGACAGTTTAGAGGTTTCATATAAAGTCAAACATATATGTACAATATGACTCCGCAATCTCACTTCTATTTATTGACTAAAAAGAATTGGAAACTTCATGCAAAAATCTCTATATAGATATTTATAGCAGCTTTCTCATAATCATATGCATGCCCTTTAAATGGTAAGTTTATACACAAAATGTGATACATACATACAATATAAAAAGAAACAAGGCTGGGCACGGTGGCTCATGCCTCTAATGCCAGCTCTTTAGGAGGCCAAAGTGGGCAGATCACCTGAGGTCAGGAGTTCGAGACCAGCCTGGCCAACATGGTGAAACCCTGTGTCTACTAAAAATACAAAATTAGCTGGTTGTGGCAGCAACCCAGCTACTCAGGAGACTGAGGCAGGAGAATCGCTTCCACCCAGGAGGCGGAGGTTGCAGTGAGCCGAGCCGAGGCTGAGACTCTGTCTCAAAAAAAAAAAAGAAAAGAAAAAATTTTCTGCATGGCTGAATCTTAAATGTATTTTACTAAGTGAAAGAAACCAGACCCCAAAGGCTACACATAACTTGAGTACATTTATATGGTACTCTGGATAAAGCAAAAACAGATACATAGAAAATAGATTAATTGGAAAGATCAGTACTGCATTTTGACTACAAAGGGGCAGCACAAGAAAATTTTGGGGGTGACGGAACTCTTCTGTAAGAAAATGTGGTGATAGGTATCTGACTCTATGTCTTTGCCAAAAACTCTAAAAGTGTACACCAAAAAGAGTGAGATTTACCATACATAAATTTAAGAAATGAACCAAAATATCAGAGAAACTCAAGGAATGCAAACGATAAGGATGAATCTAACTGTATTAAATGTAAATTTCATAACCACACTGAAGGTAGTCAGGAAGAAAGTAGTTGACTTCAGTAACCTTGGGCAAAATACTTTCATACTATAAGACTGAAGAAGAAAGATCTGTACAAAAACTAAACTGTAGTTGATAAATGTACCTTTCATAAGTATATCATTTAGCATTCATAAAATTACATGTATATTAGGCTTGAACAAATAAGCAAATATATTATAGATCATGATAACTAGATTGCTTACTGTCAAAGAAAGAAGTTACAAAGAAAGAAAGAAGGTTGGTGTGAATACTGGGTTGCTAGAGTCAGTTAGCAGTATGGTCTCATGGATTTTGTTTTAGATAGATTAGATAGAACAATGTTATAGAGATGATAGATGTCAGAGATTTGTGTTCATGCCTGGGTATGTATACATAGGTATATTTCCTAGCTCTATTCACTGAAAGGAATTCAACACAGGGATATCTCCATGCAATGAGCAAAATTGGTGTCTAGATCTCTGGGCTTCTAAATACCATTCTCCAATAAAAGCAATCAGGGTTCTTTGAAGAAGTAGTTGATTTCAAGGCTGGAAAAATACAGGAACAACCTGAAGCATCCTGTACTAGAAAGTAAAGAGGCATGCAATAAAACAAGTTGTTTAAGGATGAGGGTATCACTTCCCATTGACTTCTTATCACTAAAATCAAGAAAACTTGAGCAACAAAATAAATGATGATGGTATTATACTGTAACTGAGAAAATAAATATCCATGAGTTGATACCATGATAAAAATAAGTGAATAAAGAAATCAGATAAAAGGAATGACACTTCCTTATAGAAAAATTTCAATTAATAAATGAAGGAAATTAGGAAAACAGAAAATCACAATTGGGACAGCATGGCAATAATTGATACAAGCAAGATCCACCTGTGAATGCTAAAATTAGCAGTGAAAATTTAAACAAACGCAAAATATTGATAGATTCTCAAAGGCTCTTCCTCCAAATATTTATTAATTATAAATGGTAAAATAATTAGTTTATAATGTAGTAAAGCATATATGTCACTTTAGCCAACTGATCAAAATTATCATCATATGTATCCATATAACATCGTTTACTCCCTTATTTGACACCCTGAGAAGGCATGAAGCTCCTGTGGCATTCTTCCCCAAAATGCATAACCTTGATCTAATTATGAAAACATATCAGAACTTGGAACCAACCCAAATGTCCATCAATGATAGACGGAATAAAGAAAATGTGGCACATATACACCATGGAATACTATGCAGCCATAAAGAAGAATGAGTTTATATCCTTTGTCCGTACATTGAAACAATCGAAAAAAGGCAAAGGAAAAAATATCACAGAAAAGTGAGAATTAGAAACCACAAAGTAAGATGGTAGAAACAAGTTTAAATATCAGCAATCAAAAATGAATGAATGAACTGGACTCCCTTTCAAAGAAGAGAAGAATTCTCAGCTCAGGGAATAAATCCAGTCTTATGCTATTTTCAAAGTGGCAAACCTAAAATACAAGCTGTTAAAAGACTAAAAGTAAAAAGATGCAGATATACTGAGCAACTACCAATCAAAACAAAGCTAGGGTATCTGTTTATTTTTATGCCAAAAAACTCATAGAGATAAAAAAGGGAGTGGGAATCACAAATTAATGATAAGGCTCAATATAGAAGACCTAGGTATTCAAAACTTGTAGCAACTTGTAAAATAGCTTAAAATTACCAAAAAAAAAAAAAAAAAAAAAGTCAAACTAGAGTTACAGAGAGAAATAGATACCCCAGCATTGTTGCATTGTTTCAACACACCTTTTTATATTATTCTTAGGTAAAGGAGACCAAAAAAAAAAAAAAAAAAAAAAAAATGATGACAATAAAAAGGTGGTGAAAATACTAGCTCGGTTTAGAGGAAATACATAGATCCTTGGATCTGACAAATAGAAAATTCCCATTCTTCTCAGGCACACATGAACCATCTTTAAAACAGGTGAGGGGCAAATACTAGGTAATTCTCTACTAATTTCAAAGAATAGATATCATCCAGATTATGTACTCTGACTATGATGAAATTGCTACAAAACGAAAACAAAAAATATATTTTAAATCATATACTTTAAAGTTTTTTTAAAAGCATTACTCAAAACTCATTAATAAAGAAGACATCATACTGAAATAAGAATTTTGAACTGAACGCTAATAAAATCACTTCATATTAAAACTTTGCAACACAATACAAATAAATCTTTGAGGGAAATTTTTGTCTTAAATGTTTTACATGCAAGAAGCTATAAACAAATTGTAAACCAAAAAAAGCAAACAAACAAAAACAAACAAACTATTTTTAAAAGTTAGTAACAACAGACTACATCCAGATCAATGATGAGGAGACACAGGTAGTGAGAGAGAAAAAAGAAGTCTCAAAAAAGAAAAATTTGGCCATTATTTTTATGTTTTGGAAAAAAAAAAATGTTGAGTATAGAATTTTGGAAGCACAGATTTGTAAACAAAGGCTGAAGACAGCTCGGTTGTAGAGATGGGAACTTCTGAGAAAGGGAAGCCCTCACTTGTAGCTCTTTAGGACTGAGAAAATAATCAACCGCCACCATGGAAGGGCACAACAAAGGTACACGTTCTTAAGCGAGATTCAGGCCTCAGCCCGGTAAGAAGGTGAAAGGAGCTTTCTGTGAAGAAACTGAGGGTGTGGGAAGCTTCGTTTATCATGATACAGAGGTCCCAGAAGAAGGAAAGAAAAGAGCTGGAAGGGAGTAAAGAAGTGGGAAAGCGAGTCTGGGAAAAACTGCATGATATTACTAGTATTAATAGTACTAGAATGAGCGCACATGAGAGGAACAGACATGAGGCTTTCTTATGGACTTTGGTTAAGAAAAAGAAAATGTGAGGAACAAGGTGTTTTATGTCCCTAAGACTCTGAAGGAAACTCAGGAGGAATGGCCTATTAATGCTCCCGCAGGCTAAAGATCCTGACATACTATAACCTTGTTGATTTTTAGCAAAATGTAGCCCTTGGCCAAAGTTCCAACAGAACACTGTTACAAAATAATTAAGAACTTTCTGAAGTCCTTCTGGCAAAAAGCAGCAAATTACAAGACTCCAGTAACTCTTAGAATCAACTAAGAACTGATTTGGTCACATGTCAGTGGAAATCCACCCCTGTTCAGGGGACAGTTTTATTGGTTTCCAGGACATTTTCCTGGTGTGAATCGATGGCAAGAGCGGATTTTGGCCTCAGTTGATGGAGGCAGTTCAGTTTCTTTCAAAACTTAACAGTTGTGTGACCCAGTCTGAAATATTTAACATTTCTTAGTTTTTTCCCCTTTATATTTAAAATTATAAAATCGACACAGGGTCCTTGTGATGACTGCTGATAACACAGAATAGTGCCTAGCCTTGAAGGCTCCTGCTACATAGGAGGTAGTTCATAAATTGTAACTCATCATTAGTATTAACACTTGTTGCAGATTATCACTTATCCACAAGTTACAAGCATGCTTAAGTGCTTTAAAAATCACTAGTCCTTTAGCACACAAGTACATGATAACCACTACCCCTTAGCTAGAGTCTACCAGATCAAGGATTTCACTTGCTTTATTGCATCCTGTTGATCAGGTCCAGCTTCCACTTCAAAGTTACCTCACGTCCACATTGATACTGTCGCCATCTCTCCCAAGGGATGCGGGGAGGGACAGTGGGTCAGCAGCCTTTTATGCTGCCCTTTATATGCATGCTCTAATTCTTTTATGCTCTGCTCTGCTTGCGTCTCTTTTATCCAGCTCTTGATTCATTCATTTATCAAACATTTATTGAGTGCCCATGTACTAGGTTGGACACTAGGGATACAAAGTTGACAAAGGCATAGTCATGTCCGTAAGAATATCACAGTCCAGTGGGAGAAGGAGATGTGAGCAGATAACTGCAGTACAATTAGGTAAGTGCTAATGGAAGGTTTCCATGGCACTTTCAGGAGCAACTAACACTTCTGGGGCAGACAGAGAAAGTCTCACAGAGGTATCTGAGCAACTTTTAGAAAGGTGAGTAAGGGGATTACCAATCCAGGAGATGGAGGTGAGGAAAGGGAAGGAAAAGAGAAAGAGAAGAAAACTGCCAGAGACTGAAGCACTGAGCAGAGACAGGGTGGATGGGTTCCAGTAGAGAAAAGCATGGGCATTTAACTTCACTGCAGGATTTTAGGGGGAGGTTTAAGAAAAAAAATTAAATTCAGGAAAAAAGTGAAATAATATTTCTCAAGGATATTTTGCTTAAATTAGAAGAAAAACATTCCATAAGATTGCCCAAGACAAGAACATACATGTTTACTATAATTCCCACTGGAAAATTGAAATATTTTAGATTCATGTCATACTTTATAGAAATGCAGGGGTGAACAAAAATTATCAAGGCATCTTTAGGCATCATTTGGGAAAGGTTTAGTTTAGCTTGCATAAAACATATTTTTATTCTTTTTCTGCCTTCTTTGGTGCAATATGTAGACTGCACTAGACTCTCTCATGAGTGTCATTGTAATGAAAAGAAAAAAGATGACCATGGCAACCCAATGTCCCCCATTTACATCTGCAATGCCTTTACATTTCTTTTAGCTTTTGAAAAAAAAATAAATAAATAAAAGTTTAAAAGACTTTTACCACCTCTTTTGCCCCCATCAAAAAGAAACATAGCAAAGTAGGTCCAACCCAATGAGAAACAGCAAAAACAACTTTCTCCCTTTCACATTCACTAACAAGACCACTGGGTTACACAGGAGTTGCTGGGAAAAGCTTCTCTCAAGAGTTATTGAGCAGAAACTTCCAACCCTAGGCCCTGAAAGGTAACCATACTATAAAATAAAACAGAGGAAAAATGTCCTAAGACTGATAAGGAGCAGGAGGGATATGTTAATTGTGGTGAAAAATGACCTAAAACATAACTTTTGACTAATTTTTCAGTTTTCATCCTTGTCCCTAGATCCTCTCCCTAGCTCTTAAAACAAATACCCAGTTTCTGTGGGTTTGTATCATCTCTTTATTCCTGAAGAAACAGATCTGGATGAAGGCAGAAATTCTGTAAGCCCAAAAATTCTTCAGGGTTCCTGGTAGGTTGATATTATATTCCAGACCAGGAAAATAAGAAAAGAAAGGCAGGATAAATTTTGTATTATTTTCTCACAAATATTTACAGGTCAAACACCCTAATCCTTAGCTACCGCTTAGGGCTATCGTGTGTCAGCAGGGTTAGCTTGGATTTGTTTCATCTTGGTTAGAAAGCTGGTGTCAGCAGTTCTACAGAATATTAGAAATGTGCTTGTTTCCCAGATATACAGACCATACACACATCGTGTCTTTTTGTCCTGTGGAGTTTTATTCTAACATTTACATTGAGAGAAAGATGGGCCCTATTTAGATTCTAAATCATTAGTACAAGAAGATGTTTTAGAGATCATCTAATGAATGAGACCACTCAGTTTTATGTGGAAATTGAAGCACCTTAACTTGGTATCTAACATTGTGGGACAGTAAACAGTTTAATTTTAACATGTGTAAGCTACAAGAGTTTCAGTATCTTTAAGAAGAAGAGGAGGGGATATTTTAATTACTGTAAAGCAACTCATAATCATAAAACAAATATTTTCATACTATTTTGTATATAACACTAAACCCTTTTTATCTCCATCAGCCTCAACCACGTAGTACCATTTTGCATGCAGACCACTCAGGCTGAGGAGCATTAAATTTAATTTGTGCTAAAGTTGAAGGTGGAAAAGCGTGAAATTAACTTGATGCATTTTTATGGCATTTTCTGTCTCCTAGCTTCTCTGAGCCTTTCCAATCCAGAATGATTTGATTGGCTGTGTCAGGATCTCTCCATCCCTGGAACTTCCCTCTATTCTCTGTTCAATGAAACTCTGAGGTCTGTGTATGTGTAGCCCATTCTTCCTTACCTCACGGGCGACCCAGCTGAAGAAAACGCTGATTTATTTGGCTTGGTATTTACTTTGGCCAAGCTTCAGTCTGTGCTCAAGGTTCACTCTTCTTGGTGATTCATCCCTTTCAGGAATATGTGTGTGAACAGCAAAAGATGAGCCAACTCATTCAAGAAATCATTCAGCATGGTCCAAATAGCTTGCAAAGATTTCAAGAGAAAGCTAAACGTTTTATAAGGCTATACGGTAAATAGTAACTTTCCAGTAATCAGTTGCTAGTATAACACCTACAAACTTTTAAGGTTTTTACAGATATGCCTTAATCTCTGGGAATAAAGCTGAGATATTCCATATTGTATTCATCAAGGAAGCACTTCTACACAGTTTTAAAAAACCCATAGAGCAAGAGCTGATTGAAGGCACTTATGTTTAGAAAGAGAGAGACAGATGGAAATGAGACTGTGGGTTGCCTACTGTAGATTTCATTTAGTGACCATTTGTTAAGTGTTATAAAAAAAGTCTATACCAGGAAATGTAAGCACTCCTACCCTATTATTATATGTCTAGGAAGACATTGCTATCAATTCTGTTCATCTTCTGCTATGATCATTCAAATAGTATTTTTTAAAAAACATGGTTGCACAGAGATTTTGGAGTTTTGTGTGGATAGTTTTGCAATGGGGTATATTTGCAATATTGAAGAGGATGATAAAAACAAAAATGAAATGTATGAATACCACAAATTGAGAATTTTACCTTATTACATTAGTATTTAAAAGGTGATGGTAAATGAATATTTTGTGCATATTTACAGAAGTAACCATGTAGTAATTTTGTAAAGGTACCTATTTAAAATTTATTGTGCTCATGACCATGTGTCTTTTCCAGGACTGGCCAGTTTGCCTTTAAAGAAACTGTTTTACACCACTAAATAATATTTTTTTTTTCAGGAGAACATGTTTTTTACCCCAAATAGGACTTGTATTCCACTTGCCAATACCCAATACAAACCAAATCTTCTGCATTAATTGATTCTGTCTGCTATACAGGGACATTTCCACAGGTGTTGGGCTCTAGCGGTGCAAGTGTTATGAGACATCATGCATTCATATCTGATACATGTAAATAAATTAGTTTATATGGCTTATGCCTGGATTCTACTAAACTTATAAATAAAGGCCTTCCTGTTTCTAAAGGACTGTAGAAAAAAAAATCAAATGATTCTGTCTCGTGGCAAGGCCTTTCAAAGAATGATTAAAGGGCTTCATAATAAACCTATAATTTGGGAAAATAAGATCAGTACCTTTCCATTAATATTGGAAATATTGAGAACACCAATAACATGGAGAGAAAAAGTAGAAATAAGAGAATATGTGTTGAGAAAGAAGGGGTAGACTTATTTGTCCTTTAAAAGAATAGTTTAATAAGAAACTTATAAGACAGGATTTTTTTTTTATCCTCGTTGAACAAATGAGAAAACTGAGGATCTGCAAAATAGTTATACAAGTAGAATGTAGCAGAACTAAGATGGAACCCAGTTCTAACAATCTTCAGAACTTAATCCTTGTAAGCTTAAGGAAAGTATCTCAGAAAGGGTGACATCTATGTTAAAGTTTAAAGAAAGAATTAAAGGCTGATTTATGAACACTTAGGTAAACATTGGAGAAAAAGCATTCTAGACAGAGGGTGAGTAATTACAACTATAGCTATAGTTTATAGCATTTACTCTGTTAGACACCTAATGTACAAGGTACATAACTATTAAATAAACACACATTGAACCTCCTAACAATCTAACAAAGTAAGTAACATTACTTTCCTCTGAAAGAAGACAAAATGAAGGCCAGGTAAGGTTTCAGTAATCCACTATAGTTATGACATGTCAGAGCCTGACTTGAAGCCAAGTCTGAAGGATCCCCAAAGTCTGTGCCCTGTCTAAATTCTTAGGGTCACTAGCATAGCAGGATCAGAGATGATGGGAGGAAAACTGGTAGAATTGAGGCTGTTGAGTAGAACAGAGTCCAGGTCACAAAAAGCTGTGATAACAAAGCTAGGGTGTTTATGACTTATTCTTGACTAATGGGAAATATTTGAAAGATATTAAATGAAGACATGACATGATTATATTTGTGTTTTAAGGTCATTCCAGGTAAGGGATAAATTGGAGAGACGCACTCAAATTATGAGGCAGAGACCTGTTAGTAGACAATTTAAATCACCCAAAACAATAAATGCCATTTAGTTAAGTAGCTATGGAATTGGCATAGACAAGGAGAGTTCTAAATATACTGAAGAGGTAAAATGACAAGGTAGGGAGACCAGCAGATTTTCTTGCCAAGAAAGAACTCTATAGTGATTCCAGGTCTCTGATTTGGTTAATGGAAAAATCAAAGACTATAATGGAGATTAAAGATATACAGTAGTCATTAGGAAGTAAATAAATAATATCTAACAAAGATCTAATTATCAGCCTAGGTTCAAAATTCATGAAAAAGTTTTGTTGCAGTGAAGATTAGAATAAATTTGGAGAACATATGAGAAAGCAAGTTGAATTGAAATTACAATATAGGGCCTGGCACAGTGGCTCACGCCTGTAATCCCAGCACTTTGGAAGGCCAAGGAGGGCAGATCACCTGAGGTCAGGAGTTCAAGACCAGCCTGGCCAACATGGTGAAGCCCCGTCTCTATTAATAATACAAAAATGTTGCCAGGCGTGGTGGTGGGCACCTGTAATCCCAGCTATTTAGGAGGCTAAAAAGGAAGATTGCTTGAATCTGTGAGGCGGAGGTTGCAGTCAGCCAAGATTGCACCACTGCCCTCCAGCACGGGTGACAGAGACTCCATTTAAAAAAAAAAAAAAGAAAAAGAAATTACAATATAGGTGATTTTTTGTATTTACAGGCATTTTATGTTTTTATGTCTAATTTTGTCTACTTCACATCCCTAAAGCATACATTTCTTCACAGCAAGGATTTTATATTCTTGTTACCACTCAAATCTCAGCACATAGAATAGTCCCAGCATAGACTAAGAACTCAGTAAATATGTGTGGGATGGATGACTGTGCATTGCATATGCTTGAGATCCTGACTAGAGGAATCCTCATAGTTTATGCAGCATCTTCAGCCAAGTGTTAATGTGCTGTTTGTTTCCTGTCCTGACGAATGAAATCGGGTTTATTTCTGACATTCTGACAAATAAGAAATGTAATAACAAAACTCTCTGAACTCTGGTGCTACCTTCTTCCTTCAAATAATGAGTACCAAATAAATTTTCATATTAGGTACTCTTCAAACTCTCTAGAAAAATCGGCAATACAAAGTGATGGCACTAAGGTTAGATTATTGATTCATCAATTAATATTCTTTTAACTTTTCTGACAAGAGATGGTCTCTTCAAGGCCACTTATAACCACCTAATCTCTACTCCTTTTCCTAATCTTTATTCTCCTTGTTGTCTCGTTTAACCTTGAAGAACACCCAGCATGGCCAGGGTCCCAAACCCTCCAATTCAATCTGCTCTAATGGAGTCAAGCTGAAGGTAAAGACAAGATCAGAAACAGCGAGTCTCATCTGCCTATATGGGAGCAAAGTCAGCAAACAGGAACCAGCGCAGAAACCAAGAAAACCAAACAAGGTTATTAAACCACATCAGAATACCAGACAGAGAACAAGAAGTTGGTTCCAAGATGAGAAATACAAGAGAGAAGCAGATTGTGGAAGGAAAGAGAGGATGTTCCATGTTCATATTCACCTGATTGTACTTAGAGCCTCACCCTTCCTTTTACTCAGGCCCATCTCAGCAGGGACCTTCTGGAAAAGCTTTTCATTCTGTGCACTTTCTTTCTCTGGCTTTCTTTGTCTCTAGATTTTCCTTGTTCTGTGCCTGATCTGTCATAATACTCCCAGGTTTTATTCTGATCCCTCTGCATTCCCCCCTGAAAAAAATCTTATTTTCTTACCATTTCAGATATCTCATAATACTAATTATGGCTAAGTGCCTCTTTGTTTCTATGTGGATCTTTTCTTGAATCCTTGCTTCATATCATTAACTGCATAGAACATATCTCTACTTAGAAATGCTATTGCAATTTCAAACCCAACTGTATGAAAATATTTTTACTGGTATTTTAAAAACACGTTTCCATTGATAATACCAATATTTGAGATATTTGAGTACTCCTCACCTTGTGTTCAGATTACTGCAATGCATGCCTATCAGGTAATTTTTCCTTCAATCTTCTGTACCTCCAATCCAACTTATTAATATCTTCAAATTTAAAAGAATTACATTCCATTTGTAGCATATCATTCCTCTGATTGAAAGGAAAAAAAATCTTATTTTTTTGTTACAATAAAATTTCTTAACTTAAAATCAGTTGAGAACTCTTGCTGTGTTTAAGATTACAAAAGTGCTTAACTAGAGACTGTAACAACACTATTCAGCCAACAAAGGGTAATTTTTAGAATCCTACTTACCATTAGAAGTCTAAATTTGAACCTGGTCTTGCAGGTTACTATGAGGACATATTTGTCAGTGTTGGAGAATGCAACATAACATATTTAACAGTTTGTTTTCCTAGTCTGTTATTTCATGTTTGTAAGTATAATATGCAATTGTATTCCTGCCCCGCCCTTGAAAATCTAGTGGATGAGCCTAGAAAGAAACCTGAGTAATCTGATAAGACATGAATAGAGACAGAAGCTTCAGCAATTGTGGTGGCAACAGCCACAATGGAGTCTATGAGGTAAAGTTTGAAGATCTACTAATAAATTTAAGTTAGAAGATTGAGTAATAAAGTCTATATTCATTAACCCATCATTACTAACCCTTCATACAGTTCATCAAACATTCTTTGTTCATGCTTTTAAGATGGAATACCATGCTCTGCCTCCCCTTTCCCACTTCACCCTACCTGCACATTACATACTCTGACTGCTTTGGATCTTTCTGCAAATCCCAAGTACTCAACCTTCTATAAACTCCTACTCCCTATACTATATGTTTCTCCTAACTCCTAAGGCACATTTTTGTCTATCTCAGTCATTTGGAAGTTAGCATTCCCAATTTTATTCAGCCTTTTAAACTTCTTAATGTTATAAACACCATATACAATAGCTCTTCTAGATTGTGATCTTGTTGAGTTAAAGTACCGTGGCTTACTGATCTCTCTTAGTGAAGAGGGAATGTACCCAACATGTTAAATACCCAGATGAAGTGAGTTAAAGTTATGTTCCCAATGTTTGTTTCTTATGGGTGTTACTTGAAAAAGGATTTAGCATTAAAATAAGTTTGGGCGGGTTTTACAAAGTTAAGCATGTTTCTTTACTTCAATGCTTATCAGAGCCTTTAATATACTATTAAATATGGTTAATATCTAAAAATGAATAATAATGAAGAGTTGACCATATTTATTGACCTTTTATTTCAAGAATATCTCACACAGCTAGTGTTACATAATAGATACTTTTGAAAATCCTGGCTTAAAAGCTAGTCCTCAATCAACTATCTACATATATATTATTTGTATGTAGTATATAATTACAAATTTTCTTTCATTTATTTATTTATTTATTATTTTATTTTTTATAGTGTAAACCATTTTTTTTTTATTATTATTATACTTTAAGTTCTAGGGTACATGTGCATAATGTGCAGGTTTGTTACATATGTATACTTGTGCCATGTTGGTGTGCTGCACCCATCAACTCGTCAGCACCCATCAACTCGTCAGCACCCATCAACTCGTCATTTACATCAGGTATAACTCCCAATGCAATCCCTCCCCCCTCCTCCCTCCCCATGATAGGCCCCGGTGTGTGATGTTCCCCTTCCCGAGTCCAAGTGATCTCATTGTTCAGTTCCCACCTATGAGTGAAAACGTGCGGTGTTTGGTTTTCTGTTCTTGCGATAGTTTGCTGAGAATGATGGTTTCCAGCTGCCTCCATGTCCCTACAAAGGACACGAATTCATCCTTTTTTATGGCTGCATAGTATTCCATGGTGTATATGTGCCACATTTTCTTAATCCAGATTTTCATATGTATTCAAAAGGCTAGTTTTACCTTGACATCCCCACTCCAACTCTGGAAAATTGTTCAGACTCTACAAAACCCCTATCTGATATGCACATTTCCTGTTCACTCAGCCTTTAGAGATAAAAATTCAGGTCTCTTTTACAAAGCATAGTGATGGACTGATCTCTACGTCCATTGATAAAAGATCCAGAGTGAACAGCTTTATATCAAAACATAAAATATTAAGATTCCAGTTATTAACTGGAATGTGTTAAGGAGGCAGATGAGAGATAGAATCTTTGGCTCCGAAGAGCATCTGACTTTTCATGGCTAAAAATGGTTTTGTTATCTATGAGGTGGACCTTGTCAGGCTTTCCTAGGTTGTAAGCATCCTGTGGACAAACACAACAGCTTTCTTAGTTTTACAAAGTATCTTAAGAGAACATCACCTAAAAATACTGATAGTAATAGTGAACAGAATGCTTTTTGCTCCCTCCTTCACAGAGATGCTGTGAAAATTAATGACAGGTAGTCTGATAAGTTTCTTGAGTTCCTTTGGGTAAGATCATATAAAATATAAAGTCTTTTCATATAATAATGTTTTTGTCTACGTCTGTAAGCATTTGTAAATTATATGACCTTAAAATACATGGTCAGTGAAGCACTAACTTCTTTGAGAGGCAGACAGATAAAGTTTATGATTGGAATGTGTGTCTGAACATGAAGAAGCTACTTAGACTGGGTCCAGTGGGTCATTGACTTAGTAGTTCTGCTTTTCATTATTTACAGATATCAAAGTAATCTAAATTTCGGCATATCACCTTCAGGGTCAACAATAAGGAGGATAGCCAGTTCCAGAAACACTCCCATTATTATCTTAGCTGACCTGCAAGTAACTACGTTGAGAAAAACTCTATCTAATTTGTGATAATGCCATGGAATTAAGGCTTCCATTAGTACTCTCAGACATTGTGGAGTATTTTCCTCAAATACTGTCACTTTCATTTTATCTAATTGAATTTCTCACTTTTGAAGCCAGAGTTTCTTTTATCAGTACTGTTATTAGCATTTGCATTCCTATTTTTAACTCTCATTTCAAGGCATGCCTTGAAAACATTTTGTTGAAAGCAGTTATTTGCCATGTTTAGTGTGTTGCAGTTTGGCAAAATTGAACAAATACCTCTACTGCATTAGTAACATAAGAACAAAAATGTATTTTATCACTTTGAGTATGTAAACACTCAGAGAACAGAAAATCAAATAATAGAAAGAAGAGGAGACATAGTCTAATGGACTCAGCAGAGAATTAGGATCCAAAAATATCTCAACTCTAACCTTGGCTCCGATACAGGGTTCTATGTCCTTGGGTCTGTTCTTTTCTCTTCATGGAAAAGAAGAACTGAAAAAAATGTACTTCATTGTGGTAGAAATGGGGAATGGTGGTTGGAAGAATCACAGACATCTCAGTATGATTTAAAGCAAGATTTTCACCTTAACTGTAACAATGTTATATTCCTATCAATTTCTGTCACAAATTTGACACTGTCTCTGTTCATGCTGCCATAATTCTATTTGTTTTGTCTCTATATCCTTTGAACTTGAATGCTTTCCAGGTAGAAATAAGTCACTGGAAAGACCTAATTAAACAGCCTTATCCTTTATTCTTGTTATGACAATGGTATGCAGTTATATATTACTTAAAGAGACAACCAGTTCAGGAAACAGATTATACATGCCTTGTGGTGTCAAGTTTTTCTTAGGGTTTGACCAGGTTGAATATATTCTATTACACACAATCACCATCTGTGATGTTTGGACAGAAAATAGAACACATAGTACCTCACCAGAATCTTGTATAAACTTGTTATTTTAATTAGTTAGAGACCATTTGTGTGCGGGCTTACACATCACCTCATGAAAAACAATTATCTCCTCACGTCAGCAAAACATTCCAAAACGCAACCTGAAGGCAGGAACCGCGTGCTGCTCCTCTGTATTTCCAGCATCTGACAAAATTTTGCTAAAAAGAGTGGCCAAATAAGTGTTTATTAAATTGACCTTCATAAGATTAAGTTTCCCTGCCTAACTGTATAATTAATAATACTTATCAGAGCACCAGTAAAGGGAAAACTAATGGGTAAAAACAAGAATGAAGCTCCTTTGAGGTTCATTTTCACAGATGCACCTGGTGCTACCTTAGCCACCACCTCCTCCTCCCTCTTAGCACACATGGGTACAGAGTGGACCGCAGTGAGGACTCCGCTATCAGGGAACCCTTCTCCAGATGCAGTATCTTGGTGTTCTTGACAAACTGCAGTGCGGTACATGTCTCCTTCTCTTCTGTCTCCACTTCTCCTATGGGCCTAACTAAATTAGGAAGTATCTCCTCTTCCCACAAAAAATGGGCTTCTCAAAATTTCTCTGTGCAGTAGTAGCAAATGTCCCTCAACTACTTCAATCTTTCTTTACCTTGCAAGTTCATGCTACCAACCCTCCACTGTCCCCAAGCTAAATGGACAGATTGCTGCCTCCCCCAGAGTCTTCCTGTAGCCATTTAGAACCTTTCTGTTGGAAGGCTTCCTCTGCAATGGAAAAGATACAATTTGAGTAAATCACTACAGTTACTGCCCTAAAAGTATCCTTTTATTTGGGTTTTTGCATAAAGACACCACCATATCTTTGGAAGATAAAATATGTACATACTTCCAAATTAAATTCCTTTTAAAATTCATGAGGTTCTTGGGGTTCTATATATAAACTGGAACTATTAGGGAATAGACTTTCTTCCCAGAATATTCCTTTGTTGGACCTCTTTCCTTCCCTGTCTCACTCAAATGAGACAAAGGCAAAATGTTACTGTCTCCCAAGGAGCTTGGTTTTACCAAATGTGCAAGTGGAAAGCCCCACACAAAGCTTCCTTTCCCAGACAGAAACGGAAGTACAACGTTATTAATACTTTTAACAGGAAGTAAATCTGTTTGGGGACTTAACTGCTGTATACCAGCAATGAAAATATGGGGGTTCTAGAACAGGCCAGGGCAATTTCTTAGTCTTTTGCCAAGCCAAAGTCTCTCAATATGCAGTAAGTTTAGAGGGACATGGGGATAAAATAAATCAGAGACTCCTACCTGTGCCAGATGGTAATAGATGGTAGATGGTAATCTGACATAGTTAGAGATTTTCCCCCATCTAGTTATGCAGCTTGGTGTTGACTTCAGTGTTAATAAATTGAGGGTGGAAGAAACAAGAATAGACAGGAGCTCTAAGCTTACTGGGTAAAGGGGAACAGATTAAAAGAGACAGCATTTCCCTTTGAAAACTCTTGATATAATGGACTCCAACCATATATTCTCTGGAAGAGCTTTGACATTTCCCCTTTCTCCTCATACTTTGACAAGAGAATTCTTTTATTTTCTGCCTGAGCTCTTAGAAAGATGGCTATATAAGAAAGCAACAAATGGAATATATATGGCACACGCTTTTCACTTAGCCTGGGACAAGTGATTGATCAAATGTTCTAAAAATGACAACATGGGGTACCTTAGGTATAATTCCAACCTACCAACATGGTAATATAGATAGAAAAGTAAATATATGTAATAGCAACAGAGAGTAAACCTAAAATGCTCACAAACTGTTAAGCATATATGGACCAACAGAGAGATCAAGAGCCCAAAGGAAGCAGAAATTCAAAACCATTGCTTTCATATCATCTATAACATTCAAAACACAAGGTTACATAAAACTAGAAGTATGATAAAAATTAGCAAATGACACTAATCACAGTATGATAGGCCATTGAAATACTGTGTAAAGTTTCAACATCTTATTACAGGAAAAATATCAAAGAGTTGAAAGGTATAGAAATGACAACAAAATGATAAATGTTATGTATGTTTATAACTGTGAAAAAATGTAGAAAAAATAGGTTTTTTTTCATTAGAAAGGAAGAGATTAGAAGAGATAATTATTGAGGTGTCTAAAACTCTGATGACTACTGAGAAAGGAGAGACAGGAAATGGCTTAAAAGCAAAAGAGAACATGAGCAGAAAGGAACAAAAGACTGCATTAAAGGGAATTCAGAAGCAATGTATTTGCAGATTGTAATTACTATGGTCTGCAGAAAAGGCTACTGATATCAGATGGGCAATATTCAAACCCTGAGTGTATTTTTACAAAAATGAGTCAGATGAGGGTTTTGTTTGTTTGTTTTCGTTTGCTTTTTGTTTTGTTTTGTTTATGGCTGTGAGAGGTGGGAGTAGGGGGGACTCGGTGGGGAGGGTAGTGGGTCGGAGGTGGGAGAGGGGATACTCTATCAGGCGCAGAACCTACATACAGGGATTGATTCATCAGGACGACATGGCTGCTTTCCTTCCTGAAACGCGAGCTGCTCTCGCTCATTAAGTTAACACACTGATCTGGCAGAGCCACATCCTGGAATCCTAAAAACATCAGCTTCCATCTAAACTTTTCATTTCTTATATGCTTAATTTGGCTTAGTCAGCTTGATGGCAAGTTTGCAATATTATAAATATGCATATGGCCTGGTATCTGCCACCCATCTGATCCTGACTTAGTTGCCTATAGGAAAAAGCGTAAGCCAGATAGGATGTGCCGGTGGGCAAAGCTCCAGGTTTGGAGTTCAGGTTCAGTCTTGATAAATATCAGATAATACTGACTGCTTATCTAAACTGCTCAGTCCCATAAAGCCTGTGACCTTTCTTCAATCACCTGACTAGGTCTCGTTCGCTCAGGGTAGAGTAGAAATTTTAAAAGCAACCTACACAAGCCACAGTTTTACCATAATTTTGCCTACTACTGTTACAAAATATTTTGACACTCAAATGTCTCATCATTCAGGGTCAAACCAACACTTACTATTCTCTTTGAAAATATATGCCCCTACATTACACTATCCCCCAAAATTAAAGGCATAGAAATTCAGAAAATAGCCTTCCCACAGTGGGTGCTTGTGTCACATCAGTGCAGCCATAGGTTGGCAGTATCACAACAAAAAGTCTTTCTCCCCTCAAACTAATTCAACCCTCCTGCATCCACAAGATATTGCTTTGCTAATTTTCTTCTAACATGTCAACCTCATTTTTCCTTCAACCTGTAAATGTTTTAAAATACCTCCCACAAAACTCCTCCTGTAGTAACAACTATATCCCATCCCTCTAAAAAAACTTCTCTCTGTGGCAAAATAATTAAATAATTAATAAAAATTTTTAAAAAGAAAAGGAACAAACTCACAGACTCTGCTTCTTCAAAGTCCCCAGCACTCATTTAGGCCCCAGCCTCTATTCAAGATTTAGTTTGAACATCATTTGTCGTGTACCTTCTCAATCCAATCCTCTCCATCCAACACCAGTCATGGCTAAGCATATTTTGGACTACATGCCCAAAGCATTTTGTAATAGTATCCATTAGAGTTTATATTACATATGATCTCTGTATGGTTTGTGAGACTGCCTTTCCTATTCAATTCTGAACTTCATTAGGTCAGAAATGATGTCTTATCATTTTGGCCTCCCCTAGTAGAATGACTGGTACATAATAGATATTCAATAAATGTTTATCAAAATCAATAAAGTTGTGTTAACTGTTCCCAATAAGGGTGGCTGCTGATGGTTGGGAAAGAGAGCCTGCTAGTATTAAGGTCTCAATATTTGTACCCCTACATTCATATGTGGAAACAGTTCCAATGTGAAGATACTTGGACGTGGGGCCTTTGGAAGATGCTCAAGTCATGAGGGTAGAGTCCTCATGAATGGGATTACTGACTCTATAAGAGATCCCAAGGAAACTCTTTCCCTTTCTACCACATGAGGACATAGCAAGGTGCTGTCTATGAAGCCAGAAGAAAGTCCTCACCAGACACCAAATCTGTTGGCAGCTCCAGCTTGGACTTCCCCACCTCCAGAACTGTGAAAAATATATCTCTGTTGTTTATAAGCTACCCAGTCTATGGTATCTTGTTATAGCATCCTGAAAGGACTAAGACACCAGGCGATTACTTTTACCATGAAAATCAAGAAGAAGGTGAGATTGGACAACGTTTTCTAAGGTAGTTAGGAAAATTACCATGAATTTAAGCCAGTAGAAAAAAGTTTTTAATCCATACTCACCCTCCCCCACCAAAAAAAGTGCAAAAATTCAAGTTTTTGAGCAAATGCTTACTAACCAACCCCAGAAGGTATTTTAGAGGTGTCTAGATCTGAATTTTCTTAGAGAAGTTTAATAGTAGCAACACATGTGGTATATGTAGCATTTTTTCCTAAGTGTTTCCATCTTTATCTTGGCATATATTTTCACAAATCTAGCCAGCAGATATGAGAATATACTGAGATTTCATTTAGCAGATGAAGAAACCAAAGACTCAAGATGTTAGGCAATTTTCTCAGAATTATACAATGTGTCAACAACTGATTGGTATCCAGTCTCCTAAATCCACGCTGCACGTTCTAGCAACCTAAACTTGTCCTCTTTATAAAGGATTCTCCTTTCTTGTTTCATTTCTTTCTTTTATTAATGCATACATTCATTCATTAAACAAATATTTTATTAAGACCTATGATAAAAGAAAAAGAATCATCAATTTAGAGCTCAGAGGCTTGACCTTGAGTTCTTCTAACATGTACATAAACATTCAAATGCAGCCGAATATAATGAAAATAATACTTGGAAGATCTGGGCTGAATTCCACTCCACTGCTTTCTGGCTAAGTGATCTTGAGCAAGTCATTTCACTTCTCTGAACTTCAATACCCTTTTTTACAAAACAAAAATAGAAGTGTTTATGTGATTTACTTCACAAGGAGCTTTTGAGATGGAAAACCTGAAACCACTTTGTAAAATGTAAAAGCTATATAGTGACATTGATAACATTTATTGAATGTTTACTATGTGCACAGTGATGCCATAGATATTTTATAGACATAGACTAATTTTAATCCTCACAATGATCCTGTGAGGTAGACACTATATTATTCATATTTACAGATGAGAAATTCAAGGAATGAAGGAGTTAGGTAACTTTTAGAAAATCAAACAAGTAATAAACGGAGCAAGGATTGAATCTAGACAGGAAAATGCCCAAGACCATCTCTAAACAATTTAATTATGCTGGCTTCCAAATGAAGACACTGAGCATTTTCATATTCTAGGATCTTAGGATGTATTAACTCATGCAATAACTCTTTGTATGTATTATTCCACTCAATCCCTTCTACAACCTTCTAAGTGTGTCCAGAGGCAGTTAATAAAGATAACTAAGTACCATGCTTGCTCCTCTATTCTTTCTGAACACAGCAGCTGGAGTGAGCCTTTGCTCAGACCCCACTAATGCTTCTCATTTCAGTCAAAGTTGAATACAATGTCTTTGCTATGGCCTAAAAGGTCCTGTACAGTCTAACCTTTTGTTGCTTGCCCTACCAGTCACCTCATTTCTCTTTTCAAGTCATACTGACCTCCTTGCTGTTTCTGAAAAAAGTCAGAAATATGTTTCTTCTCAAAGAATAACCTACCAGAGGTTCCTTCTTTTACTATTCAATATAAAAGAGAAACTACCCACCCCAACCCCAGCCAATTTCTAGCTCCTTCTGGGTTTATTTTTTTATGGCACTTATTATCATTGGGATTTATTTTTGCCACCTTAAATATTTTATATGTATCTGTTTATTTGTGTCCCTCCTACCACACATACATAAACACTCTCTCACCACATGTGTGTGCACGCATGCACACACACACACGAATATGAGCTACTTAAACCAAACTCTGTTTTCTGCTGTTGCTCTCAATACTTAGAATGACATGCAGCAAAAGCTTCAAAACTTGCAAGTTTTATAAAAAATTGATTCTGTGCCCTCATAGATTTTTAAATCAGGTTAAAAAGCAAGGGAAAATTCCTAAAGATTCCTAAGAAACAGTTTACAGTGAAAAATTGGGGGTCAGTATGTTTTTACTCCATTTCTTTAGACCCTTTCAGGAACCCCAAATATAGTCCTCTATTGTGAAATAAGGTAAAGTAAATCTGATCAAATCAATATCCAACTACATCTCTCACCTACAGGAGTCCCTACCTTTGCTTCCACCCAGATAGTAGCTAACTTTGTTTTCAGTGGCAAATAAAGGATTAAAATTTACCTGATTCAAATCAGGCATAGAAAAAGAATTAGAGTTTAGGCATGTGTAGAATGTGATTCTTTTTATCTGTGATCTACTTCACGGGAAGGTTTGTTTCACTAGAAGTTGCAATGGACTCATATCACAAAAATACCTTGTGCATCATTTTTCATCCAAAAGAAGGTAGGTCCTAACTATTATTATTCACTTTATTTTTATCTAAAAATGTATTTGCCTCTGCTTCATAGCACTATGGGAAAAACGAGGTGAGGAGGCAGGTGTCTCAATAAGAAAATGCTAACACAGAGCAAAGCATGGTGGAACTCTCCTCAGAGGAAGTGTTTGCAGAGGCTTCAGAAGGACCTGAGCAGGCAGGAGGAGGAGATGCTGCTTTGTGTTGGTCCCATGTATTAGGCAACCCTGGAATATAATATGGTGGTGTTATCATCATTTCATGGAAGAATTGTTCAGAAACCAGGGAACTGGAACATAAATCTCACTGTTCTCTGGCTAGGTCAAGTATCTCAATCTCTTTCCTTTCTGTGAGGCATTAGTAGCCAGGGGAAAAAGTGTGAACTTTAGAATCAGACAAAATTGATTTTAAGTTTTGGATCTACTGTGTATTAGCTGTGTGATATGAATATATCACCTAACCTTCCTGATCCTGTTTCTGCCCATCTAAAATTGCATTTATAATATCTGCTCCCTAGGACTTTGTAGGGTTCCAATTAAGTTATGTGGTAAATCACCTAAATGGTCTTGAGCTGTGAAAGTCTGTTTCCTTCTTTATTGCCTTCTCCCCTAATAAAAACAAAAACAAAAAACATAAAAGTACTTCAGCTAACTCTTGATAAAGGCTGCAACTGTTAAAATAACATCTTATTTGTTTTTGAAGTAAAGATTTCAAATATTTCTCCATAAAACTCTAATAAAAAAGACCTAGGTGTCAAATAATGTGGTTAGGGATTAATGAAAACTTCTGCATTTACCTTCTATACCTTGAGTAAAGCATTTAAGATCCAGTGGTTGGTACATGTCCTTGCAGTGTTCATCCCTTAAATTTGGTAAGAAAAGAACTGCTCAAATCTTTAGCTTGTAGGAGGAGACATAAGATAAAATGCACGAAAAACTTTGGTGTAAAGAGGAACCGAAAACACGATTTGCCCCTGAGGAACGTCAGCTCTCCTCTGTCTGAATCTCTTTTCACTGACACACAAAAAAATACTGAGAAATTTCAAAGTCACTTGGTTAAAAGAAAACTTTAAAACAGCCAGGGTGCCTACAAAGCAATCCCTATTCTGCCCTGAGTTATGTAGAGAGCAGCTTGGATCTTCACATATCTAATACAGTGTCAGAGCCAAGCCAGTCCCAGGATTATCATGAATCTTGTATGAAGGCTAAGTGTGGCTTCAGCCTGCCACCATTTGAGGGGTAGGAATTGGAACCCCAAATTTAGCCCTGCGTCCTGCTCATGTCTCAAGGGGGTGGGAGCTTTGAAAGCTTATTTGATTGCCCAGTTTGATATTCCCAGTGTTTAGTAGTAAAATCTGCACCACAAGCTAGCAAAAATAGCAACTCTGATTCTAAGAGGAAAAAATAAGATGGATGCAATTATACAAGGAAGGAGAACAACAACAACTCTGAAGCTGCATGAAATAAATATTTTCTTAAAATCATACTATGGTCCTTTTGAAAGGGAAATAGAGCTAAATATTAATAAACCACGTAGCTTTTATTGAATTTATTTCATTTAAAATATGTCTAAAGGCATCAAAATAAATTTAGGCTCTAATTTTAAGGAAATTCATTTTAAATTCTCTATTTTGAAATTGTATTTATCCACATTGCTTATCTATTGAAATGTAAAGGTTTGATTTGTGACAATCACTTACTGTATAAGCACCCAAAAGTGTTAATGACATCGTGGAGGTGTCCTAAGAATGCATCTAGCAGGATGAATAGTAATGCATTCTGAAAGATTTCTAAAAAGCTTAGTGTATTTTTATATAACAAATGTATCTGTGCAATTTTTATCTTCCTAAAATACAAAGGATTAGAAGTTACATTGGGAAAGAATGAGAAATGAACAATAATTATAATATTTTTCTGTTTTGTAGTATCTTATAGCTCATTCAAATATGTTTTATAGACAATATAGTTTCTCATTTTTACATAACAACATGCCTATTTAAAAAATTCCCTCTTTTAACAGATGATGAAATTCGGGCCCAGAGAGCTAAAGGTTCTTTACCAAGTAAAAACATAGCTAGAAGATAGTAAAGCCAGGGCCAGCTGGCAATTCCTCTGGCCCTTTGAGTTATGGTCTAGGCCAGCGGGCAACAAAGATAAGCTAGGTACCTAGGCTAAATGATTTTTTTTTTTTTTTAAAAAACATTTTTGTCCCATACCTATGATACTCCTATGTCAGTATTTTCCTTTTGTCTTATACTATAAGGGTAAAATACTTTTGAAATTTCTGATTTTATAATTCAGGGACAAAAGTAAAAAGGTTTACTGGAAGGGAATTTGATAAGATTGTTTTCAAATCATTATCCAAACATCTTACAGCTTGCAATTTGTTTAGCTTTATTACGTTTTTATATTTTAAATAACAACTGTTTTAGATAGTATTTTATTGCTGTTTGTTTGTTTTTTGAGATGGAGTTTCACCCTTGTTATCCAGGCTGGAGTGCAATGGGGCAATCTTGGCTTGCTGCAACCTCCACCTCCCGGGTTCAAGCGATTCTCCTGCCTCAGCCTCCCAAGTAGCTGGGATTACAGGCATGCGTCACTACGCCTGGCTAATTTTGTATTTTTAGTAGAGATGGGGTTTCTCCATGCTGGTCAGGCTGGTCTTGAACTCCCAACTTCAAGTGATCTGCCTGCCTCGGCCTCACAAAGTGCTGGGATTATAGGCGTAAGCCACTGTGCCTGGACTTAGATAGTATTTTAACATGTACAATAGGTATATTTCTTCACAAAAGGTGGTTTCTGTTTTGTTTGTTTGTTTGTTTGTTTGAAAGTTACCTCTATATTTAGAATGGAAAGCTCTATATAATTTTTCCCAATGATATTTACTATGCTAAAAAAAGACCAAGTTTTTTTATTTCATTCAACTAAGCAGAATAATAAAATATGAGACATTCCATTGTTCAGTTTGTCTCATTTGGAAAAGAGCCTCTGCTTGTAAACGTAGTCTCGTGATTTAGAAATAAAAGTTACATATCTGAAGATGATTTTTTTCAGAATTTATACATTTATTTTATATTTATCAAAAGCCTATGTATATATAGAAAGACAATATCAGATATTGTATAGCTGGAAAACCAGTATTCTACGACGGATTAAGAAAATATACATAGCAAAGGATCCAGGCCTGCGTTTCTGTTTTACTTTTTAAATTTTAGTTAACTAGGAAATAGAGTTTGAAGAAATGACATTCTCTTTCTGCTGTTTAATTTAGCAAACAGTGGAGGGGACCTACAGCTGGCCCCCATCACTTGCACCCAAGATTAACACACGGTGATTTGGACAAACGTTAACCTCCCTTCCCTGGCCTCTCCTTCTAGGAATTAGATGGGATCAGGAGTGCCAAGTCAGAGCTCTGGGGCTGTTAACTATAGGAAAACTCTGAGAAATTAAGATAAGGAAAAATCTCCAGAAAACTACATGAGGACCTATTTCAAAATATTGTTCATGATAATAATCAGAATTCAAAATATGAAAGAAGTACCCCCAAGATTGCCACTCCAGAACTTTCTAATAAATATTGTATTGGCTGTATTGATAATTGGTGAGCTCCCCAGGTTTCCACCCCACTGTTCATATGCCTACTATGAGTCAAGCACTATGCTGGGTGCCAATCGCACAAACATAAAGATGGTTCATTGTCTTTCTTCAAGAAGCTTACAGCCCATAATGCAATATTGTGAGATAAGTGCTGTGCTAGAGATTGGCAAGAAGAAGAGCTCTTAATCCAACCTCAGGGGAGAGGGAAGATTTATAACTGGATTACTTGCTCCATATAAACAAAGGTCATGTCTCCATAACGTCTATATCCTCTGTACCAGGCACTATACCTGTTCCCTAATAGAGTCTCAATGAAGTTGATAACAACTGAACTGAGTCTTACAGAATAAGCAGGATTTATATAGGTGATGAGAGGAGGGAATGGTGTGTCAGGTATGCCCAGGAATAGAAATGGTAGAGAACATGAGTTTTTAAAATTGTAAGCCATGTTTTAGATGCAGCTGAAATGATGAGTGTCAGTGGAAAAACCTGAGCAATAAGGCTAGAAACATGTATGAATATATCTTGAAGATTTGGTAGATCAGGCTGAGAAATATAAACACTTTTTAGAAAACCATCAAAGTTCTGACTTTCAGAGATTGAATAAAGCAATCATTACAGTATAGTATATGCATAGGTTACTGCTACAAGAGTACAGGAGAGACACAACATAATCAAACTGCCCAAGAGGCCTTACCAAAAATGTGATCATTGAGTACTATGTTGTTGAACTTCATCCTGAAAGAAATGGGGAAACATGGAAAGACTTTATGCAGAGGAATCATATGAGCATACTTCCATTTTAGAAAGGTCTGAATATGATGTGACTAAGAAAATCAGGGAAATGGTTCTCTAAGGGGCAATAAATACTACACCAGGAAGCATTTTGAAAAATTTTTGCTGTCACAATTATAAGAAGGCATTATGAGTATTCAGGATGCAGGGGTCCAGGAATGCTGGAGATCTTACAGTTACTGCTGTCCAGAGGAAAGAAGAGCTTATTCGTGTGTCTAGCATTGCTTTCTAATGTTCCACTGCACATTCAAGTATAGAAAAACCTCTTTAATGATCTCGATTAGAATCTAACACTGATTTACTTATTAAAACAAAGCGTTTTCCACTGTTTTAATATATACTGAATTACACATAAATGCAGGTACCCTATAATTTAAGATAAAATTTTGTTTTTCTTCGAACTTTGTCAAAAATTGTACCCCATTCAGAAAAAAAGAAATGCACCAAGGAAACATTGTTTATTACCAATACAGCACACCTGTATCAGTTAGCTCTTGTAGCTGTTGTATTCACAGTGCTTCCATAGGCACAGGCTTCCAGAATTGGTTTAGACATCTTTTCTTCCCCAACAGCCTTGCCTATGACCCAGCCCCAGTCCCAGTCACAAGACCAGTTAGTGGTGTCTCAGCAGGCCTCAATCCTGCTCTCTGTGAGGAGGGGTCTTCAATAGAGATCTAGAATTCATGAGAGACAACATCGTAGACAATTTGAATTGGGAAGAAAAGTGGATTTGAACAATGGCTCTCAAACTGGAGTGTGGATCAGGATCAGAATTACTCAGGTAGTTGAATTACAAAGGCAGGTTCTCAAGTTCCACTCTCTGAGAATCTGGGTCAGCTAGTCTGGGGTGAGGCCAGGGAGTTTAAATTTTTTACAAGTTCCCCAGGGAACTCTGTTGCAGATGATTAAATCTTGGAATACCTTGGGAGAACCAAAACACTATCTAAGGTCTCCTTGAACCTAACATTATATAATTCCTTGAAGACTATGGCATGGGAGTGAGAGGCTTCCCTCTGTCCCCTGATTAGGCCCACCAGACCTCTGAGCACCACCATCCTGAACTTGACTCCAAATAAGTCACCAGATGAGTCATTTATGTGTTAGTGATCACACAAGCATGCTCTAAGCAACTCACAAAACAACTACATTTTTCTATTTGTTGTTAGGTACACAAAGTGCCACCCTTAGTATTCATAGACATTTATAAAAGAGTAAATGGTCAAAAGTGACTTAAAATATATAATGTATGTCATAGTAGGTGTATAAGAAATAAAGTTTGCCAAACTGCACTGAAATTTACTCCATGACAAGAGCAGTGCATTTTCTCCATGGCTGTCATAGATTTCATGGATCCTGAGAAATCCAGCCATTTTTAGAAATCCCATGAAATTTACCTTTTCACTCGAATCCACATGAAATCAAAATTTTTCCCTACGAGTCTCCATAAAATTGGCACATTTCCTCAGAAGACCCCATGAAATTATAAAGAATATTGCAGATTCTTTGCTTCTAGCCCTTGTTGCACATCTTAAAGAAACAGGTTAGAGATTGCAGAATTATTTCATTTCTCTGATGATATTTCCCTAAAATCACTATGAATACCAGCAAGGCAACAGCTGTTAAATAGATAATTTCCGAGTGAAATAGAACTTGAACTACTTTGCATAACCTGAAAAGATAACGGAAAATTTTTTCAGATGAAAACAATAGTAATATTCCAAACATCTAATAAAAATAGGAAGTTGCCCCAATTTTCCTCTTAAATAAAATGGTCGTTATTACTCATTTTCTAATTGCTCTTAATTTATCTATACTTTGATATTATAAAAATTTCTGGGAAGCCAACTGAAGTTGGGATATTAGAAATAAAGAGAATATTCCAATTTTCACAATAGCAAACTATGTAATAATCAAATCAAAACAAAATATTCCCCAAAGCAAAAAGTTATATTCTCATATATAGGTTTGCAATGGCAAACAATGTCTTTCCTAAGTTCTACTTCACAGGATGTTGTGAGAATAAAATGAGATAATGAATGTGCAAATGCAGACTGTAAAGTGCTTTTAAAATATACAATAGTAATTTGGTGCAGTTTTCAGATTGAATGAAAAAAATTGATTATAATAAAGAAAAATATAGATATTTCTGCTAAAACTAGCATACATATTCCAATTACTATAAAATGAACACTCAGCCCTTTCTCTTCTCAAAGAAAAACTGAATAAGAAAAAATTTTAAAAAGACATCACAGCAAAACAAAGCAAAATTGCAATACATCAATGGTTTTAAATTATTACTATTTATTCATTCGGAAAATAAAAGGAACACACATATTTCATATTCCTATAATAATCATAAAATTTCACCCTCCTGGTTTTACCTATATCTTGATTCCCTCAGGATGGTTAAGCAAAACAAGCTTTCAGTTCAAGTCAGTAAGGCCACACCTCAAATGTCATCTCCTGAGTGTAAACCAGAATTCCACTAGAAGGAGGAAGTTTTGCTGCAGATAGAGGCTCTTGAATGGTAATTGGCCTACAGAAATTCTAAGCTGCCTTCGCATTTGCCTCAGCACTTTCATTTTGAATCATGGGAATATGGAATCCTTTATAAGGTTCATCATGCACAATCACAAATCCAGAAAGGTGCTAAGGATGACCACACAAATCAGTAAATGAAGAGAGTTACTCCATGCTGCCAGCCAGAAATTCTAGGAGCATATACAGTATTATTTAAATGTAAATATACAGATGCAACTATAGAAAGGAAAGAATTTACCTTGTTCTGATATTTGGAATTCCGATTCTGATCCAGATGGGAGATCTTGTGCTATCCTGGTAAAAACATCATTGTAGAAAGAAAAGTGCTTCTCCCAGCTCTCTACCAACATTCATTGGATTCCCCTTTAGGTTAATCAATCTGCAGCTGAATTAACTTTCTGTTGCGATAAGCTTTCAGGCTCTCCAACAACACCCAGCAGATAGAACATACCATTGAAAATCAGCGGAATGGAGTTCTAATCCTAACTTCACTATGAAATATTCATGTGACCTTGTGCACCTCAGTTAACCTCTTTGAGCTTCATTTTCCTTATCTCTAAAATGGGGACAATAATCCCTTGTGTGACAACTTTTCAGTTTTAATAAAGTTCATATAACACGCTTTCTAACTGAAAAGTACCGCACACCTTTCCAGGCTTTCCTCAGAAGGAAATTCAGTACGCAGAAGACCCCTAGGAGTATGCTTCTAAAGCCAGAGCCAAGGGGTGACCCTCAAGTACTTTCCAGGATCCCAATGTTTGGATTTGGCAGAAGGAGCACATATATCTGTAAGCAAGCCATTCTTGAAGCTTCAGATTTCTAATCTAAAATCAACCAGGACAACAAAATTGAAACCGGTGTTTCTTGTGTTATACGAGGTTTTGAACATTGATTGCTTAAACCAAACAAACAAATGAGCACCTTTGACAAAATATCAATAATCCAGAGCTTTTAACCTGATTGATGAAGTGGTTTAGCCCATTGGCTCTACTTAATTAATCTGTGAGCTAAGTTATATTATTTTCTTCACTTTATGATGAGGCTTTGATGAGAAAACCAAGATTCAAAGATTATCCTAGGGGCCTCCAGTTAGGAAGTGATGGAGAGGGGACTTTTTTCAAGTGGCCTTAGCCACCAAGTCCCAGGAGGCTTCCACTGATATTTGGAGATAGATCGTAAAATGTTTTGCTAACAAAGAAAGTTGTCTGTACCCTGTTTTTTAATTAATGAAGAGACAATTTGAGGGTGGAGATTGTAATTTAGAGATGTTTAAGGAAAATTCATAAAGGTGAAGTTAAAATGCAGGAGATACCTTTTTACCACGTTTTATTTTTATGTCTGAAAATCAGAATAAACCAGTAAGGTTAGAAATTACCATAACAAGAAATTTTTGTGATTAGTCAAAAATTAAACTGCTACTACTATGTATTTCCTTATTATCTTGCTTAGACAAATGAACAAACAAACAACAACAAAACAACAACAGCAAAAACCCTGGCTGTCCCGAAGGCGCACATGTAGAAAATCTATGCTAAAAAATTAAGCAGGTGAAATGCAGTGTGGAGTGAGGAAGCAGCTGCCCATAGAAATGATCCTTAGCCCATCACCAGAGAAAACTTGTATTTCTCCCAAGCTACAGAACTACTCATATCTGACTTTAGACATTTAAATGAAGTGATTGCTTGATTGAGGCGTTCCAAAGTCTGTCTGTCACACTGACTTCAGTACTCACAACTTGCCCCAAATTTTGATAAGTGTTTTTAAGGAGCATAAACATGGCACAAATAATGCCTAATTCATCTGAGTTGTCATAGGATTTCATATTTGATATTTTTTAAATATTAAATAACAGAAAATAGTTGATTAATATAGTACAACTAAACGGTTATATTTCATATATTTTCTTTACTACATCATTTATATCCTGCCATTTTTCTTCATTATAAAAGGGCATTTGTTAATTTATCTACTCACTTATTTGACAGCTATTTAATGAACTGCTACTCTGTATCAGGCACTAAGTTAGGTTCTGGAAATTTGGATATGACCACAACTCTTTTCTCTTTTGTCTGTTAGATCTGTGCAACTGGTTCAAGGTAGTAAGGTGTGTATAACTTACCAAAGAGGTTCGTTAATTAGAACCAAGGACTAAGCCACTTCATCAACAGGTAAGAAGTTCTGGACTATTGACATTTTACCAAAGGTGTGTGTTTGTTTGATTTAGGCATTTGATGTTCCAAACCTCTTAGAGCATAAGAGGTTCAAAATAGTGAGGTGGAAATCAGCCATCAGGCAATTGAAATGGGATGTATAATTAGAATGATGCGTGGTGCTATACTGGTTTCCTCAGGATTGGAGTAACAAGGATTAGTGCTTTTCCTATGTTCTGAACAGCGGCAGGGCTTAAATCAGCATGCTAATACTTGTTAGCCTTATAAGAAGGCTGGCAACTGAGCATAGATACCCAAGCAGCTAGAGGCTGTGGGTGGGGGTTCATCAAGAAGGAGCTGAGAAAAGACCAGAAAAAGCTGATCCAGAGCAGATCCCCATGGCAGGAAACTGTGTGATGAGGAGACTCTTGATGGATCCACACACATACCTCCCAAAAACTCAATCTCTTGACCCATTTGCCACACAGATAGTGTCCATGCCCAATTGAAGATTTCCAGGGAAAGACAATGATTATCAATAGTCTACAGAGGTATCAATTAAAGAAACATAACTAATAATCTCTGTGTGATCCTTCATGCCTGTGTCAACACAAAACCAAATGGTGAGAAAACAGGAGTTAAGTAGCAGGGAAGCTCCCCACTCCCATCCCCCATTCAAATTATAGGCAAACCTAAGCTAGAGAGAAGAGAATGTTACACTGCTTATAAAGCTGTACTTTTTAAATTTGACTGATCTTTTTTTTTTTTTTTAATACCTGAATGTGATCAGGCAGCCAAGGGGTTCACCTGAGATGTTAATGAATGGGGAAACCATGTTTAAAGGTGGTCCTTCAAGAAATAATAAAACTCTATCTCCTTTGTAGTCCCTGTGGAGTTCGGACTGTTCAAAACCCTCGTTGTAAGTGCTATAAATAAGAATGTCATGAGACTACTTAGCAAAGACAATTAACATAATGTTGAGGTGTCAAAGAAGCCTCAGAAATGTTTATAGCTATGAAAAAACCATTACCTCAGTTAACCTCTCTAAGCCTCCATTTTACTTCTGTAAAGTTACTTGCCAAAGTCATTGAGTCATGTTTATTTTGGTCTTGACTCTAGATTGCTGACTTTAAAAATAGCAAAGGCCTTGCTTTACATAATGCATAGTCTAGTCCATTATTATTAATTTTTTACATAAGTGAGTTTCACTTTGGACAAAGATGATTTCATTCCTTTGACTGGCTTACTTACCTTAAAGTATTTTGAGGATGGAGGGGTTTGTTCTTGAGTTGTAAAAAGAAACATGAGGTCTAGTGCAAGCACAGACTTCAAAAACCATATTATTTGGGTTACTCGTATTTCCCAAGGAGGAAAAGGAAAGTGAGCAGAACAAAAGAACAAATACAAGATATTCTGAGGAACACCAGAGCAGGACTCCAACTGACTTATTGAGGTTTTATCCACATTAGGATGGAAGCTGCCATTGAGGAGACAGATGCTTATCCTAGCCTCATTGTTCACAACCAGGTATGTGACCTAGCAACTCACACCTCCAATCTTACCCATGTCTCCTCTGTCTATTGTGGGTGTGCTTTAAGGTCCAGCAGCAGAAACAAAGAAGTTTTTTTTTTTTCTTTTCTCTTCCCTTTCTTTCTTCCTTTTAAAATGTTTCTTATTTCTGATTTTTATATTACGTCCCGTTTGTCTCCTACCTTGTGTACTCTGCCTACAAGAAATGAAATAAACCCTCTGTGATGACAGTGACTCAAGAGAATAAATTCTCAAACCAAAAGCAATCACTTTATTCAGAAAATTTTTAACATATCTTGGCCTGGCAATGCTTTTACTTTTATTTCATTAAGAGATTTCAAAACCTGGGAAACATTAATGGTTTCTGCTCATATATATGCCCATATATACCCATATATATGCAATGTTCATAATGAATCCTGAATTTTTTTTTTTTTTTTTTTTTTTTTTGAGATGGAGTCTCACCCTGTTGCCCAGGCTGGAGTGCAGTGGGATGATCCTGGCTCACTGCAATCTCTGTCTTGCATGTTCAAGTGATTCTTCTGCCTCAGCCTACCAAGTAGCTGGGACTACAGGCTCCCGCCACCATGCCCGGCTCAATTTTGCATTTTTAGTAGAGATGGAGTCTCATCGTGTTGCCCAGGCTGGTCTCGAACTCCTGACCTCAGATTATCCGCCCGCCTTGGCCTCCCAAAGTGCTGGGATTACAGGCGTGAGCCACTGTGCCCGGCCGAATTATTTTGTTCTAACCAAACAGTATTCCTTTGCAGTGCTGGGGTTTTTGTTACAATTTTTTATTTTTAATTTTTGTGGGTACATAGTAGGTGTGTATATTGATGAGATACTTGAGATATTTTGATACAGGTATGCAATGTGAAATAATCACATCATGAAAAATGGGGTATCCATCCCTGTAATCATTTATCCTTTGTGTTACAAATAATCCAATTATACTCTTTTACTCTTTTATTTTAAAATGTACAATTATTATGGACTATAGTCATCGTGTTATGCTATCAAATACTAGGACTTTTCATTCATTCTATTTTCTGTACCCATTAACCATCCCCAGCTAACCTCCACTCCACTCCATTACCCTTCCCAGTCTCTGGTAACCAACCTTCTACTCTCTATCTTCCTGGGTTCAATTGTTTTGATTTTCAAATCCCAAAAATAAATGAGAACATGAAATGTTTTTCTTTCTGTGTCTGGCTTATTTCACTGACCATAATAATCTTCAGTTCTATCCATGTTGTTGCAAATGACTGAATCTCACTTTTTTCATGGGTGAATGGTACTTCATTTCGTATATGTACCACATTTTCTTTGTCCATTCATCTGTTGATGGACACTTAAGATTGCTTCCAAGTCCTGGCTATTGTGAACAGTGCTGCAACAAACATGGGAGAGTGCAGATATCTTAATATTTTCATTCCCTTTTGTTTGGGTATACACCTAGCAGTGGGATTGCTAATTGTATAGTAGCTCTATTTTTAGTTTTTAAGGAACTTCCAAAGTGTTCTCCATAATCGTTGTATCCTTTGTAGTTTAGGATTGATTGTTTTCATCTTTACTTGTTGCAAATTCTGACCCAAGTTGTATATTGAATGTTAAAAACTGGCTTTGTGCTATAATTATTTAAATTGAAAAGAAATATTCTTTAAATGGAATGACAAAATCCTCTAGTTTCAGAAACTGAAACTTTTTTATCAATAAAATGATGTTACATTTTTTTTGCACCTCCTGTAAATTACTACTTGTAATTTGTGAAGCTGATATCATTTGCCATTTGGTTATACAGACTAGTAATAATAATTTTCTTTATAACAGATGATAAAAATTTAATATAAATTAGGTTATATCATAATGTGGCTCCTTTATCTAAAATTAATTTAAATAGAGAACATGAATAATAGAAAAATATTTTAAATGCAATTTAAAGAAAGGATATGCAAAATACAAAGTACATTTTCATCTCATAAGATGGTTACCAGATTTATTCAATGAAAATAGATTCTGATTTTATAATTTGCACACTTATAGCTATATAAACCTTTTTACACTTTTGTACTGTATTTTCTTTTTAGTGTGCTTTCATTTGGGGAAAAAGAACCAAATCTCTGACTCTCAAATCTCTATTTACAAGTTTAGAAAAAGCGACTGTATTGACTCTAGTTGTTAAGTTTAATTACTTAGCCAATACATGTTAAGATAAGACAGCCTTAATATGGCTCTTTTAACAATCATAACGATCAACTATCCCCAACTTCCTGTTCCTATTTTAGTTTGGGGGTAAAAAATTTCCATAAACACTTTAGATGTAGTTTTGCAATTTGGCAAATAGTTTTGAGTTTCCTAAAAAGTATCTGTTTCCCTCCAACCCCAAATAAAATGAAAGTGTATGTCTATGCAAAGGCCTATATATGAATATTCACAGAAGCATTATTCACAAATAGAAAACTCTGGAAACAATCCAAATGCCTATCAAAAGGTGAATTGTAAAACATAATGTGGTATATCTATGTTTTAGAATACTAGTCAACAATAAAAATGAAATGAATCACTGATAACATGCAACAATACGAAACCTCAGAAACATTACACTAAGTGAAAGAAGCTACACACAAAAGGCTACACATGGTATGATTACATTTATATGAAATTACTATAAAAGGCACTACAATAGAGGCAGAGAATAGACAGATCAGTGTTTGCCTGGGACTTGTGATGGGAGTGAGGATTGGCTGAAATGGGCATGAGGTAACTTTTCAAAGTGATAAAAATGTTCTCCAACTAGATTGTGGTTTTGATTGAACAACTGTAAATTGAATAAAACTCTATCAAAATGTATGCTTAACATTGAATTTATGACAAGTTACACATACATAAACCTTTGGAAAAAAATCTAGGCTTATTCTATTCTCCTTTTGTTAATATTTCATATATTTCTCTGCTTTTTATTCATGATCAGAGTAGAACATTTTTCATTCTGTGATCTTCTTCTACTGAAAACTTACCCAAATATAGCAGCTCTTTATATCTCCCTCCTTCTGTCTGCCTGGCTTGTTCATTCACTCAGTCATTCAATTATTCAACAAAACTATATTGAGCATCTACCGAGTATCAAGCCCTGTGCTAGGTGCTGAAAATGCAAGATGAATAAGTCATCTCCTAATGCTGCTCTCTTCCTTTCATTATGAACTCTGTCTTCATTTTACGGGCACACTTACCCATCTTTCCTATTTCTACTAACTGTGTTATTTAGGTCAGTAATTTTCTATGTTGGTTCAGTGCTTTGCAAAAAGTACTACCTTGAAGTGTCAATCTTTTATACTATAATGAATATATCTTTAAAACACTAAACCAACTCAAAATTAAGTAATCAGTTAAATGTTTTATTTATTTTTTCTCAAAAGACATACCAGACAACACCAATGGTTTGGGAAAAAGGACTTTTGCTTTACTTAGCAACACCAACTTTGCTGTCCCTATCAGTAACATCTAAGGCATTTCTGAATTTGTGTAAAAGTTTCCCTCTACTCTGATGGAAGGACTTCCAAGCCTTCTCTGGAGATGTCCCTAAAACCAAAATTAGCCTTTGGATTGGAATCCAATTTCTAGACTCAATGTGATATACTTAATAGTTTCCAGAAATTGTTTTTTACTTAATTATATTTTCTGGATTTGTTCATGCACTCTTTCTGCAAAAATTTTCATCTTGTAACTCTTGTGCACCAGACATCAAGCTAAACAAGATGTCTGCAAGATGAGGCCCTAGGCATACAGTGTGAGAAACAGGCCAGCAAAATGACAAGACAGAAAAGGGCAAAACAATAAAAGCCTATACAGAGAACAAAAATCACATATATAGTGTTAGATAAATATAGCTTTTTCTGAAGGTAATATTGAGCTGATTTTCAAAAACTAAGGGTGTCATAGGAATACAATGAGTAAAATGGTAAAGTATCCAAGCTAAGGTAACAACATATGCAAAAGTCATGGTCAGGGGAATTATATATAACACAGACAGGTAGTTGTAATGTGTGGTGCAACTGGGGAAGTGTCTGGATGAAACTGAACATTTCCTCAAGGGTTGAATAATGAGAGACCACATACACTACTCAAGAAATTATATTTATATTATAGATAATGGCCACCCATTGAAGGGTCTTAAGTAGGCAAGTAACATGAAAAAGACCTGTTTGATGCCAATATAGGGGATATATAATGACTGGATTTGAATTGTTTAGATGAAGGAGATCAAGAGATCTGGGCTGATTTCCCCATTTCACTGACTTTTCTACAACTGATTGTGACTTGGGTAAAAAGTAAACCCCTTCTCTACTAAAAATACAATAACTATCCAGGTGTGGTGGCAGGCACCTCTAATCCCAGCTACTTGGGAGGCTGAGGAAGGAAAATCGCTTGACCCCAGGAGGTGGAGGCTACAGCAAGCTGGGATCACGCCACTGCACTCCAGCCTGGGTGACAGAGTGAGACTCTGTCTCAAAAACAAGAAAGAAAAGTAAAGAAAAGAAAAGTAAATCTCTTAACCTTAGAAAATAGGTATCCCACAGATTTTCCTTAGATAATGCCAGAAAACCCTGTTAAATTATTGGTATGCCAGGCTTCAGGGCCTAGATATGTAATTAAAGTCTATTTCTTCTATCCATATATATGTATTTAAGTTTCTGATTTCACTGATATTTAACAAAGATATTACTATTACTAGATATTACTGTCTTTGGTCTTCTTTCATGATTTTCTTTGCTGGAGAAATCATTTAGTGGCCAATCCTGCTAAAAGCACAAATATAAGGATTCTATCAATGCCACTATTAAAATCTGGTCTCTCCCCAATGTTTAATCAATTTTTAATTATCTTTTTTCATAAAATAGACATTAATACAATTTAAAGTTTTTAACATTTTAAATATATCATTTTACATTTTGTTTATGCATATACTTTGTGGACTCTTCTTTCCCTTTATCAATCCCAGCATTCTGAAGAATAAGAAAAAATTCTATGGAAAAGAGAATGTGTATTCCAAAAACTGACACATGAACAGGTGCCTTAAGGAAAAGTTGAGTATTCCAGAGAATTTTCTGGAGAACAGCAACTCAAACTTTGTAGCTCTATTGGTGAGAGATGCCCCCAATGATTGCCATGAGTTGTCCAAGGGGAAGAGCAATGTTAGGTACAGGGTTGTCTCAAACCATCAAGATCTATACAGCCGAGCATACATGTGACCCAAAGGAAGAAGTCGCTGACTCTCAACGCTCTAGATGTTGGGAGGTCCATAAATCAGGAGGTGGTATTAAGCTTGTGTAAAAGAGCCAAAGGAGACAAAAGGTCACCCACTGGCCTCAGGCTTTCCCTGAATGACTGTCTCCTCAGGCCCCTATTTGTTTGGGGACTTTGAACCTAAAGGTAGTTCCTCCTTCTTCTTTATAACCTCAAGATGTGGGTGAGTTTGAATCAGTCCCTTTTAAAGGACTGAGGCTTCCTAAACTCAGAGTTTCTCAGCTATGATACAAACTTTGTAGCTCTACTGGTAAGAGCTACATCCACCTGAGCCACTCTGCATCTACCTGAGCCTCAACATCCACCGGAGCCTCTCTGCATGGCCACTATTAGTGCTTTTGTGGGGTCAGAAGAACCAACAGTGGGAACCTCATGCTTCCTGTTATGCCATGAGTAATAGGGTCATTTATCTTTTACCAAGGAGACTTGCAGCTTTGCAACATCCAGAAACTATGGTAGGCTAACTTATTACCTTGCAATTATGTAAGAGTAACATCTTAGATTCTTCACAGTTCTTGAGTGTAACCACAAAAGAGTGGTTTTTATTGTTTTGTTTTGTTTTTTTAATTTGATAGGAAAAGCAGAAGTTCCTGATGTATCTGTCACCTTTCCTTCCATGTAAACATTAGAGATTACCTGTTCAGGTTTCGTGCTTGCTTTTATTCTGTTATTCATTGATAAAACTGGAAATTATGTTGACATGAGAAATCGTACCGCATCCTAACAGAATTATCTTAGAGTCACTTATAATAAATCTTTTACCTACTTACTGTTCGAAGCCTTTGTTTTTCCCTTAAAACGGCTCCTATCTCATCTCATAGTGTTACTCCTTTGTAGTGGGCAGTTTGGCTTCTGATGGAACTATCATCTGCATATAATGATGTTTTTATTTCACACAGTGCACAGACCCTTGACTCTATCCTCAAACCTGGTCAGAAGCATGGATGTCAAGAGTACTAGAAGGATTCTCATTCATAGTCATGAATCAAAATAGAAGCCTTATATAAATCAATCACATTCAAGTTAAAAAAAAGAAAAAGAAAAAGAAGGAAAAGAAAAGAAACTGTAAAATTTGGTGTCATTTGTGAAAATTGTCTGCTTGGTTTGAATTCGTATGGAAATGATTTAAATTCAGGTTCTAGAATGATGTTTTGCTTCTATCGGTTTTAAGGCATCTGAAGGTGTGGGCCCTAGGAAAGATTTACATTAATAGAAAGACTTCAGTATTCATTGCTGTGACCAAACCCTTCATTTAAAAACAGTTTTGATATGTTATGTTCAAAATATGTCTAAATGTAAGAAGAAAAAGTTTATTCTTCCACAGAACTCAGATTTAAAACTAGGAGTTGGGTGAATCAAACGAGGCTCGCTAAAAACACATAGGATATGTAATATTGGAATTGTATTTTCTAAGAAATACAAATTAGTAGGCATTAGCAAGGAAAAATAAGTGAGAGGAGTGGTAGAAAAAAGGAGATTAATACTAGGAAAATTTATTCTCATCAGTAATAATACTGTGAAGGTAGCCATCTTTTAAGTGGAGGTAAGTTATCATGGGCTCTTTGCTAACTAGGGGACAGATAACAGAAGGATGGTACTTTGTGTGTACATTTCTATTCTGAGATAGAAAAGAAAAAGATAAGAATATAAGGTGATTTAGAAACACAGCAGGTATACAGAAGCCTTGAGATGGCTTGCCCTTTCACAAGTACTAAGTAGATAGTGAGACCTAGGTAAGAGGTCAGGATCTTTTTTTTCTAATAAGAAGCCGAAAAGAATAACGAGGTGATGCCTGAAGCCAAAGCTGCAGGAGCCAGGCTCTGTGTTTCACAGAAATATTAGCATTTGTGAGCAGAGAAGCAAATATGTTCAATACAATGCAAACAAGAATAATACATCAACATTTCAAATCTGACTGAAACAGAAATTCAAAATAGATTACAAACACACTATATGTAGCTATTAGCATTTTCTTCAGTCTTGCCTCCCAAGTCTAAGAAATAATCTCTTAAATGTCATTTGCAAAGTTGAAATTATATTCTTGTCTTCTAAATCAAAATTAACATATTAGTGAGAGAGACATCAAAATACACATTTCAAATATATATATCCGTGTGTGTGTATATATTAATTTTAAGAATTCATATTCCAATATGGAAGTGTAATTTTTTTTTTCATTTATCTCAAGTAACCCTACTAGAAAAAAATAATTCATTCAGTCTGAGTTCCACAATCTGTGGCTAATCCTATCTACTTAGGATTGGCTACCTACATTGCAAGAATTATGCCTGAAAGGAAATGATCAGCCTGCATTGAAAATTCACTCTATTTTTGTGACGGCATTTACAAAATTACTGTCATTTTGGAAACTTGGTTTTGAAAATTTTAACATTTGTACACAGAGATTTAAAAAGAGAGGACATATTATGATGAGTTGATGGGGAGCACCTCTGTTAACAAGGGAAAAAGCCATTCTGATCAATGTTTTTAACATTAGTTGTCAGGTTGGAAGTGACCTTCAGCCATACAATATGCAGTCAGAGGCATTTGAGCCACATACAGTGCACATCATCCCAGGGTCCTATGCTAATTAAATCTGTTCAGGGGATTGCATTCCCTCCAGTCTGTCTTAATCTACAACTGCACTGCAGGGACTAAATCTGACCTAGAAACATTTGAAACACATATGGTTAGTAAATTAATATACCATTCAATGTACGTGCTCCTTCCTGTCCATAATAGCTTTCAGCATGATAAAATTTTGGCTAAAAAAATCATTTCTAAAACTCCTCAAGTTACTTCCTTTTTCTCAGAAGAGTCTCTATTCCATATGCATTGGGCTATACCATGTTTCATATTCTCTTTCTGGAATCAGGCTATAGTAAGACTACATAATGCATGTGCTGCCAACACAACCTGGAAGATTGTAGGAGTTAATACCCCATGGGGCACACCTCGAACAGTAAACAGGAGAATCCAGAAGATAAATTCCTCTTCCTTTCTTCCATTTGCAGGAGGTACAAGGCATATGATGTCATATGACTCTCCAGAGCAGTCCCCAAAGTAAATGTCTGTTTTTTTGAAGCTGTGGCCACCTCAATAACATATCGCATTACATTTGCTTTCCCTTTAGTCCTTCCTAACTTCCCATTTCCCTTCATTCCTGCTGCTCTAGAATTGCATCCTACAATTAAGCACTAGTGTATACATTTCACCTCATATCCTGTTTCTTATGGCTGAAAAAGGATGCCAATGGGTTTAATTAATTTGATCATTAATTTGATCTAATGCCACCATAAGTGGAAATTATTAACTAATAATATCTAATCAAAAGTTGTCAACCAACTTAGGACACGGTGGAGCAAGTTTATCCCTATTATTTCACAGATACACAACGAAAAAGAAGCATGGACAAAAGGTTTTATGTGGGGAATTTATAGGTGTTACACTGACTTTATCTTTTGAAAGGAACATGAAGACTGACACATCTTGATTTAGAAAAATAGTCATTGTTTATTAATCCCATATGTTCATGTAAAATGGGAAAAAAAAGTACTGTGTTATAGTCTCAGAACTATTAGGCCCCATAAGAGATTTTCCTGAATGTCTTCTTTATGTTCCTACACTTAAGTTCTGGATATACCAAAGTTCTCCAGACCCAACACTGTAATGTTCTCGGACTTCCGTATCTTGGCACAGGCTATTTATTCTACCTGAATGTCCTCCCTTCCCCTGCTCCCCAAAAAACACTTTCTGCCTTGAATACTCATGATTCAGATAAATAATTTTCTTTTTCGGAGCTTTCTCAATCGCCACTTCTCCCTATGGCAAACTTAAGTGTTCCTACCTCCACTTTCATAAACTCCTATTTATACTTCTATTCTAGGACCTATCTCATAGACAGTGTCTGTCTACATGTCTTTTCTAACTATATGGGGCCTCTCTGAAGTTGCATATTGTGTTGCTTTTTATTTTTCTATCCCCCTGAAGTTTTATGTCTCCTCAGACATGGTATGAACTCAATAAAATGGAAAAAATGGAAAGAAGCAAAGAACAAGAAAAAGGAGAAAACGGGAATGTACCTGATAAAGTTTCCTTCCATTCTTCCTTTCTCCCCAAATTTGGGGCTTGAGGCAGAGAATCCAAAGCTGAATAATGCTACATATTTTTAAAAGTCCTAGAAAATATCCCAGACTTCAATGCCCTGCATGATAAAATATCCTGTCAATCTTCTAGAGAATTTTTTTCCTATTTGAGACATGATTTCAATAGTAGAGTACAAATCAGTTTAAAAAGAAAAAAAAAAAGGATTTGCTTTCTAAAAATTTTGTTGGGAAAAGTGCTGAAATGTTTTAAATATATAAACTAACAGATATTTTGTATCTGTAGCTGAAGTTTGAGAGCACTGTGGGGCATTATAAACTAGAATGGATCATCCTGTAACTAATAATAAGCCTTACTTGTGCTAAAGAAGGAAAAAAAAAAACTTGTAAATGCAGTGTTTCAGCTACAAATTTGATTGTGAACTAACAGACAAACCCCCTTCTGATCTTGAACCTTTAGAGAGAGAAGCCTAGATGCACGGAAATCCTTCCAAAACAAAACAGCCAGTGATACCATGTCCACGCTCTGAAACATCATAAGAAACAATCATTTCCAGAATGAGATTCAGTACCCTAACACAGGTTAAAGAATGAGGAGGCAACTGCTATTTTTGATTGTGCTAACCTGTGCATAATTATGTAATTACCTACTAAAATTTAGTCAGAGTGTTGCATATCTAAATCATTAACTTTAACAATTGACAAGCTGCTTTGATTAGTATTTTCATAGTGTAGGATAATATACTTTTGTCAGCTTTCATATGATTAGTTATGACTAGGAATTTGTTTATGCAAAATGTTTTCATTGCCGGTTTGAAGAAAAGGAGAGGGGGGTGGTGAGGGCAGGGGAGTCCTTTCCCTCCCTTGGCCAACTCCCTAACACTTTGGCTCAGGAATTGTCAATGATAAGAAAACACATAAAAGGTACATGTTATCAATCCCCAAATGGCAGATAGTTTTAGTGTCAAGGTAGAAGAGAATCTAAAGAATTCAACTTGGGAGATTAGGCTCTCATTTGCAAATTAGAATAACAGAACATCAGGGTCGGTGACACCAACTCAGACTGTCACATGCAACCCCCGGCTTGGCCAGACAGCCCTTTTAACAACATTGATCAGTACAGCTGCTGTTCTAAGGAAAAGGAATGTCAATATATTTGTTATTTATTTTCTAGCAGAAACACAGCAGCTGTGGCAATTTTTGAGAAAATTCTCTAACACGTCTGATTTGCTATCAGTCCTAGGTGCTATTGACTGTAGACACACATTCCTAACAGGCTAACATCTCTGAATGCAGCTAGCTATTGAAATAGAAAATCCCTTAATTTCTTGGCTATGAAGCGGCTGTGTGATGCCAAATTTCAACTCTCTATGGAAGACAGAAAGTCCTCAGGACATGAAGCGTTTCTTGTCTCCTAGGGCAAATTGGCTGGGCTCATTTGTTTGAAGCAAGCAATTACAAAAAGTGGCTTAGATAAATTTTAAAGTATAATTAAAACAAAAATACTCCACTGGCTACTATGCATGCACTCCCTTTCCCTTTAGAGGGAATGTGTTTGGGGTGAAGACAAGAGTAATCAGAACAGGTTACTATAGGTAATGCATTCTAATTTGGAATGGAAAAATATGTGTGTGATTTGCCCCTGAGATCAGAAGATGAGACCATCCTTCCAAAAGAATTTTTAAAGCAAAAGGGACCCTAAGCTCTCATTATTCTTTTCTTTCTCTCTGCATTTTTAGGATGTTATATTCTAGTGAAAATGCCTAGAAAAGGATTGTTTTATAATATGATAGTCATTGTTGTCTCCCTACCCACAAGAGAAATAATACTTGAGTGCTGTCTTTCAAAAGGAGCCGAGAATGTTGTATCACGTGGGAGATACTTTTCTTTATCAGATTAGAAATGTCAGACTTCACAATCATAAAGTATTGATCTTTCAGAATCAGACATTTCTGTCTCCATGTCTCACAAGCATGAACATCTGCTCCATCTTTCACAATAAGACTCTTCCCCATAATCAGACACACTACTGTCTTTGAGATCGCAAGCTTAATTATACTGTTTTTAAACCTTCGTGATTGAGCACGCATGCAGCAACACCGCTCCCTCACTGTGGCTTTAATCTTGTCTTTCTATGTCTCTAAGTATGATTTAAATGTAAAACTCTTTCTTTGCAATTTCAAATCACCATCCAGTTTTAGAATTTTTCTTCTACTCTGTATTAATTCTACCTTTTGACCATAAGTCAATGAAAGATTCTAAAAATCATAAAAGTTTCTGTTTTTTCCTGAACAGCAGAGACTTGGTAGTTTTATCAATTTAAGAAATAGATGCCTTTCTGAAAATCTGGAGAAAAATTCTACCCTACTTCTCTTCTTTAATGACATTTTATTATCTATTCTGTTTTGCAAAAAGGAAAGTTATTTGATGCTCTGCCATATTCTTTTGCATTTTAAATAAAATAATCACTCATTTTTATTAATTACGTATCTCCTTCTTTTAATGCCCTACATACACATAAATATGTGCAGCAAATTTGGTGCAGCTATAGGCATTTCCTCTGTCAGAAGATTGGTTACCCTATAATGCCAAATACTGTGAAAAGAAAGGAGTACAAGTCACTTGAATATTACAGGTAACATGCATTCATTCCTCCTGCTGCATGGACATATCATAGCTTGGGTATATCATACTCGATGAAACCATTTTGTAGTCTAAATAACTAAGCCACTCGACTTTCAACTTTTTTTTTTAACTACAATATATGTGAATCCAATTCTATAGTTGAAACTCAGGTATGAGATGATGCTTAGGAATGGGGTCAGGAATGGGCTACCGTTAGGGTCTGAAATGGAGAGAGATGCAAGAAGAGGTTTAGCAAAGAAGGAGAGAATAGAGTAAAATCTGAAATGGTGTAAAATAAGGAGGGCCTCTACACACATTACTCAGTAACAATAAGCTATATTTATATTTTAACATGACTGGGACATCAAACAAAAATAGCAAAAACAGAAGAAAAGAAAGCAAAACTCTAAACCAAGATTTCTTTGTTCTGGTGTTGAGCAACACTTGTAGCTTCTACCCACCAGATGCCAGTTGCCCCCGTCAGGCAGTTGTAACAACTTAAGGCACTGTCAAATGTCCCCTGAAAAAATAAAACTGCTTCCAGTTAAGAACCACTGTTCTGAAAATTACCTTAAAATATCACACTTTACTCTTGACCTCATAAACATCCTTAATACTACCTGCCACATGATTTTTCAGGGAAAAGGCAAGGGTCCCTTAATAATGGTTCCCTAGAGTATAGCCACATGATCATTAAGGGAGGTTGATGACCCAGCCCTATCATCGATTTATAAAGACCTAGTCACAGCTCTGTTCTCCACAAGAGAATCTACACTGTAAGCAAGCAAAACTTAGCTGAGTGTCCCCTCCGTTCATGTTTGGATCACTCTTGCTACAGGCACGGGGTACTCTTTGTCTACAGGACCACTCCTTTCCGCATTCAGTACGTTGTTGATGAAAATCTCAAGAATGGTTAAGGCTGGACCCTGGAAGAGGGAAGCCAGTTTTTTTAAACATTCTCACAGAGCCTGCCAGTTTTTCTCACTGAACAAGAGTCTCATCTCTGGATAAAAATAATAGTATTTCCATATTAGCAAATTCAAAGGTCCATAATAAGGTTTTCTTTCATTTAAAAATCCCCACCATGTTCTCCTTTATAGTTCAATAAATCTTAAAAATATGCTCTTTGTTTAAAGGATCTAGATGGAATTGTATATAGTATGTACCTATCTAATAGAATATTTAGAGTTTTATAGACAGTAGATTTGTTTTCAAATTGGAAAACTATATTACTACTTAGCTTATAGAAATAATTATTTCACATTTTACACAATTTAACATTTCGGCCTTTCTCTTTCTGATCTCATAAGCTTTTCTAAATTTCTTAGGAAATGAAAGATTCTAAAAATCATAAAAGTTTCTGTTATTTCCTAAACAGCATGCAAAGCTGTTGCATAATCTCAGAAAAAGATAGACAGGACAGACCTTACAAATATATTTAAATCTCTGAAATGTAGACAAGAATATGTAAATTGAAAGTAAATTTATTTTAGTGAACTGGCAAGAAGGGAAAAAATATAGGGCCATATGTTACCATCAGTTTTGCTATGCATATTTGGGGGGGGGGAGCTTCTTAAGCCAGACATTTTCAGGCCATAAAATGTCTTCCATAGGTAACCACAAGCTGGCAAAAGTAGTAGGCAAGTGTTGGAAGTTAGAAATGAGGACGATGCTTTTATTGGTGGCTGAGCAGAGTTGAGAACTTGGTGCAAGAGGAATGGAGATGAGAGTGTGATTTTATTTATGTGAAAATGGTAAGGAAACTCGGTGCTTGAAGCAGAAGTTCTTTGTTTCACCTGATTTCCTCTTGTTGGTTTCCCTCCATCATGAGGAGCAATTTTGAAAATAACCTACAATGTACAGAATGTGTACTCCAGTTCATCTACCTGTTCGAGGTGCCAAAGTCATTTCTTCTTTCATAGCTTGTCTCAGTAAAAAATATCACAGCACACAAGATGTCAGTTTGAGTTCTAGTCATTGATGCAAATAATAAATTACATGAATTTTTAATATTAATAATAAGCTCTATGAAAGCAAGACTTTGTTCTGATTTTGATCTACAGTGTTGTGAACGATGCTAGGTATTCAATAAGTACTCAATAATTTTTTAAATAAAAAAGATATAATAAACAACAATTATGCTACAAATGGTACCAGGAGTTTTACATATTTTAAATTAATAATCATTCTGCTTTGTGTGTATATGCCTGTGTTTGGGTATGATTATTTTTGGACACCACACATTTTCATCAAAGATTAAATATTTCTCAACAATGACATAATTTTATATGTGTGTACTCCTTTAGCATTTATAAAGCATCTTCCTATAGCTTGTAATAAAGGAATTCACAAGACAAAATTCCAATTATTTCAAAAGACAGAATTATATTTGCTAACCAAGATCATGGGCAGATAACTGACTCTCTAAACTTCTATTTCTTACTCTATGAAGCAACAATAACACAACTCTCATAAGGTTCCTGTGAGGATTAAATGGACTGAAGTATAGAAATTGCTCGACAAAATGTAAAGTACTGAATAAACATAAGTAGCATTACTATAGTTATTCTCAAAGAAAAAGACCACAAGTAAATATGTAGATCATTTGCATATTAACAATTACATGACCTCTTGAACTCCAAGATGTTGGAAGTCTCAAGGAACAAATGCAGGTAACCAAGAATCCCGGGCTCCAAATCTAATTTTAGCACTGATATGCTGTGATATTTGTCAGAATTCATAAGCTTTTTTGTACCTCAGTATCGTCATCTGTATAAAAGGGTCCTCATAATTTATCAGAGGTTCCTTTGGCCCCAATGTTTTATGATTCTACAACAACAACAACAACAAAAACATTAATGAGGCACCTGGAACAGAATCTAAAAATGAATAACTCAACTTGGGGAATGTTTTACTAGAAAGAAGAGAGTATAATTGGTCATTTCTTGTGCCCAATTTACAGGCCTTTTACCCCGTCTTACACTCCAGTCATGCTGCAGCACTGTCCCTGTGTTGTAATCTTGCTCCACAATGTGGGACTCCTTGGGGAACCCATCGGACACCGTGTGAAACCCAGAAGTATAAAGAAATTAAAGGCCAATGGCAAAAACTCGTCGATGGAGGATAAGATCAAATGGACAAAACTCCTCTCTTCTTTCCCACAGGTGGACAATTCTGAGGCAATTCTGTAGGGCTCCTCAGAGGGTCCTGGTGGAATAAAGCCCCAGTTTCCCACAGTGGTGACCAACCTAATAATGCATCCTTTACTGCCTTTTCTTCTTCTCTATTTCATGCTTCCTAATCCACCACTTTGGTTCTTTGGGGTCAATTCTCAAAATAAACTATCTGAACATAACCCCTTGCCTTGAGCTATATTTCCTTGGTTGATCACATGCTAAGAAACAAGTGGCCCTGGAAAGCAGACCATCAGGATGAGATTTTGGACTGGATCATTCACCAAATACACAGAGATACAAACACCATCTAGTAGTAAGTGAGATGCTGATAACTCCTGGCATGCTATCCCATCACATGCGATGCTGTCATTATTAAGGCTGTCACTAGGGTTTAGCTGGAACACTATAACAGCCATAAGAATCTAAGAGAAGTATTTAGAGAGGACTTTGTCACCTGCAACCGCAGAGAAAAGTGTGCTGAAAATTAGGCCCTGAGTTCAACTGCTAAGAGTGGCGTTTCAAAAGAGACAGAATGTACGAGTTAAATAACTTTTATAAGTCAACGTCAAAGTCCTGAAAAAAAAAAAAAATCAATGGCGGCCGGGCACGGTGGCTCACGCCTGTAATCCCAGCACTTTGGGAGGCCGAGGTGGGCGGATCACAAGGTCAGGAGATCGAGACCATCCTGGCTAACACGGTGAAACCCCGTCTCCACTAAAAGTGCAAAAAAATTAGCTGGACTTGGTAGCGGCGCCTGTAGTCCCAGCTACTCGGGAGGCTGAGGCAGGAGAATGGCGTGAACCCGGGAGGCGGAGCTTGCGGTGAGCTGAGATCCGGCCACTGCACTCCAGCCTGGGCGACACAGCGAGACTCCGTCTCAAAAAAAAAAAAGAAAGAAAAAAAAAAAAAATCAACGGCATTTCAAGACCTGAGATAGGAGCATTCTTGTATCATTTTTAAACTTTTAGGCTGCATGGGAGAGGATGTATTGACATCAAAGCATTCATGTTTTAGGATTTAATGTTTTAGCAAAGAAGCTAGAATCAGTCTCAAAATGCTTCCAGGATGACAACTTGAAGCTTGGTCTGCAAAAATGGTATAGAGATTATCAGAGGTGCCTTAGCAGAGGATTGAGGAAGAAGTCAGAAGCCTCAGAAAGAAGAAATAATGGGATGAGTTTTAAAAAAAAAATATGAGACCAGATAATCTACCACTTTTGAGCCTGCTATCTCAATGAAATTCTAGAAATCAAAAGGTCTGGAGGACATCCTCAAGCTTTAAGCTAACCCTCTAGGATAAAAGAGAAGTTGTTGCACCTTGTATTTTTACTACTAAATAGTGGCTCAGCATGTAGTAAGCCTCTGAATTTTAGAGACAGTGGAAATACTGCACTTGGGAATACTTCTAAAATACTTTCTGATGACACAGAAAGTTGCCAGTTTGGGGCACGTGTCAGACCAAGAGAAGGCATTACAGAAACTCCTCCCTCCAGTACAAGCTGCCTTGGCACATGGGCCATAGGACAGAGCAGATCCATTGGTATCTGTGTTGGATTCTGATACTGAACAGTGCCTGACAGGTTCCAATAAGAGAGTCATGATTCAAACAACTGTTTACATTTTGAGAATCAGTTCCTGGTTTGCTACTAATCCTTATTGGGAAAACACCTTAACTATGTGACATAGGAGAATAGGCCACCAATGCAGCCTTTTCTGAGCTGAATATTATCCCAACCACTGAGTTATAAGTTTGGGTGAATGAGGCAGTGATCCATTGTATAATGGGTTGTGTGCAAGCAGGTCCAGAAGGTCCAAGGCAACTTTATGAACATGTGGCCCAGAATCCCACTTCTCCTACCTCTGTTGCACCAAAGATGTTCCTCAGTTACTACGTAAGGCCCCATGGAGTGTTGCCTAGCCCAAATGGCAGAAAATTTACAAATGCGGACTTCATTCACCAATTGAATCTCTTAATATATTGGTACTCGTCAGTACAGACCACTGAGACAGTGGCAAAGCAAAAGCCTTCAAAGTCCTTTTCTGCTCTGATTTCATGGTTCTGTAAGAGAACAGGTGTACTGGAGCATGGGTGGCAGCATCCAAAATAGAGGACTATATTTACAAACAGTTAGAAAGGAATAGTATTGGACTTCTCTGGGACCCCCTCCCTTGGCCTATCTTTTATTCTAATTGTCACTGCAGTTAACAGCAATACAAGGAGGAACCCTGACAGAATCTTGTCTCAGCTACTCCAAATATTACTTGCTTTGTGCTCTGGAGCTTTTCAACTCCACAACGTGAAACACTTTTAGGAACCACTAGGCTCTCACATAAGAGCAACCTGAAAGTCAAAAGAGATAATGTCCTATTAGTAATCCTTTTGTTAACTTATTAAGAACTTTGAAAAAAGAAAAGGCAAACTTATATTAGCCAATTATCAATTCAAGCCATGCTGTGCAGGTCAGAAGGCCTCCAAGGTGGTGTTTAAAGAAAGGGAACTTCTAGGTGTTAATGCAAGCACAGCTTGGGAAGTGCAAGAAAGTTAATGCCCCATGAAATCACTTTCCAAAACAAACTACCTGCATGTAATCCCTTGTCTCAAGTTCTTTTACTGAAAGGAAAGCTAGAATAGGCCAGAGAGGTAAAAATAGAAAGCATAGTTCCTTAATTGAAGATGTGGCTCTCATATTCAGCAATTCATGAACGTATAGATTCAATATAAGAAAAGGCATTAAACCCAAAAGATCATCCCCACTTGCTGATCTCTTGCACCTTAACCAAGAGATTTTGATAGGAGAAATGTGCCCACAGATTGAAAGGACAGACTGTGCTTAAAAATGAAGTTTCCATGTAGGGCTGTACTTTGCTGTTTTCTCCATTGTGATTCACTCATTAGTAATGTCATTTAACGAGATATAATTGTTGATAATAGCTACCATTTATAGAGTGTGCCTTCCATGCCGGGAACCATGCCAAGCTCTGTGTGTGTGTGTGTGTGTGTGTGTGTGTGTGTGTTTAATCACTCTTAAACTGTATGGCCACCCTCTGAGGCAAGCGTCATTACCCCTTTTCTACTGATGGGAAAAGTGAGCATCAGAATATTTAACCTGACAAAACACACATAGTAGGTAACAGAGATAGGATGTGAAACTAAATAAATCATTATACCATATAGTTGCCTTATGAGACATTTCTGTGAAATTAGACATTGAACTAAAGCATGGGAAGTACAGAGGCAAGAATGGGAGAAAGGTACTAACCTGCTGAAGTTTTTACTAAGGGATCTAACTCAACTGGGGCCACCAAGAATTACATTTTAGTAGGAGGTCGGGGCGTCATTAATCATGTACTCATTCAGTCAATACTATTTATTTAATATTCGACTGTGTGTAAAGTACTTCTGTAGATATTTGAGATAAAACCAATATCTATCAAAATGAATCTTACAGCACTTTCTCTAACTAAAATATAAATGCCACAAGAGTGGAATTTTATCCCCAGCACACAAAATTTGCCAAGCCTATAGTAGGTGCTAAGTGCATATTTGCTGAAATGGTTAATCTTTCAGGAGCAGTTACTTCCAAACAAAAATTTAGCCTTCTCCTGTATTTTACTGTATTTGTACATAAGCATTTCATTTTTAAGTACACTCTACATTTTGTGGAAAGAGGGGTGATGATCTCATGAAACGGTTGAGTTAAATGATTCAGAGACTCCGTTTCAAAGCATCATGTCTCATTCTTATAATTCATCCAGAATTTCCCTCTGTGAGTTTTTCACTTTTCAATTGGTTTTCCTGTCTTCTTTCTGTTGACATTCATTCTATATTTTAGATATTAATCTTTTGTGGGTTTTTTTTTTTTACATTGTAAATATCTTTTTCCATTTCTCACCATCAAGTTAACTTTGTCTATTTATCCTTTCTTGAGCAGAAATCTTTAGTGGTGATGTAGTTAAATCTCTCGATTTACTCATTAATGTTCTGCCCTTGTTTTTGAAGCCCTTGCTATCTTCAGAGCTATAGTCATGTCTCAGATTAATTTTTGTTTTGGCTTTCGAGTTTACTCTTCACGTTTAGGCCTGTCTTATCTTCATTCATTTGAGGTATTGCTCCAGTTATAAACCAAATTCCAGGATACACCAGATCTGTTCTGACCTTTCATTTTGCTTCCATTGGGCTTTTATACTAGAACTCTGACTTGGTAGTATATGTTAGAATTGGGAAGGCTTTACTTTATTTTTTTTTAAATCCAGAATTTTTTATATTTTATTTTTTCAAACACATAAAAATCAGTGTTTCAATATCTTATTTAAAAATGTTTGTAATTTTGATTGCAGTTGTATTGAATTTATATGCTACTTTAGTAAAATCGACATACTTATCTTATTAATCATTCCATCCATGAACATAGCTCAGTATTTTGACCATTTACTTAGGTATTCCTTAATATCATTTAATAGACTTTTATTTCTTCCTAAAGATGTTGCACATTCTTTATTAGATTAACTCCTCCAATTTTATAGTTTCGTTTTTACTGTGATTGGTCTCTTACTTTCTATTTTATATTCTAGTAAGTTGTAATACAGATGAATGAACTTCATTTCTGTAAACTGACGTTATATCCAGCAACTTTGTTTTCTATGTTTAGCAGATTTTGTAATAAATCTGAATTGATCTTTATTAAAGTTTTTCCTTATTTATTCTGATAATCAAAAATTATTTCTGCTTTGGTCAATTAATGTAGTACATTGTACTACTAGATTTTCTGATGTTCACCTCTCCTTACTTTTTTGAGATGGACCCATCTTGATCAGTTTTTAAAATACACATTTGAATCCAATTAATGAATGGTTTATTTGTACTTTTGCAACAATGTAAAGTATTGATGAAATTCTTCTAGAATTTTCTTTTTCTCTTATTTTTCCAACTTGTTAATCAAATTTATACTAACCTCATAACATGAGTTAATAAGATTTGTCTTTTTTTTCTGTTTTATATAAAAACTTTAAAAACAATGAATACTGTTTTCCTTGAAAGCGTGGTACATTTCGCCTGTAGAATCTTTTGCTGATGGGAGGAAGGGCTTGGTTGAGTTTCAGTTCATTAGTAGTTTTAACGGTATGCATATTTTCTTCCTTTTTGCACCTGCAAAAGCCTGCAGGACAGGCTTTCTCCAGAAATTTATTGAAGTCATCTAGGTTTTCAAATGTAATTGGATATAGATTTTCATATTCTCTTTATTTCATGTTAAAATTATGATGTTTCTACTTTTTTGTTGTTATTTGCATCTTTTCTCTTTTTTTCAAGATCAGTTTTTCCAGAGGATGGTCATTCTTATTAATATTTTCAAAGAACAAATTTTACTATTATCAATCTTCTTTTTCTGTATTTCATTATGATTTATTCTTATGTTTATTCTTATTTTCCATATATCCCATGAGAATATTATGCTGCTCTTTTCCTAAGTTATTGGTTGGTCTCTGCTCTCTCAAGCCTGTTTGGAACTGTTCAGGAGTATTTCCTTTCCACAAAGTCTCATTATGGAATCAGCCTTTTTACCCTATTGCTGCATGTGTAATATTTTTTCTAATTTATTTTCAGTCTTTATTCCATTTAATGTTATTATTGTTTTTCTAAACATGCCTACTTTAGTTCAACACATTAGATAGGCTTTATTTTCAAGGTCATTTAGGTCTAAGTGTTTTCCCTTTATCATAATGTTCAACCAACCTAAAGGTTATTTAGTAGTAGGTTTATTAACATCCAGAGAATGAGAAAGTTTTAAGTTATTCTTTTACTCTTGATTTCTAATTTTATTGAATCATAGCAAGTCAATATAATCTGAATAACGTGGAATTTTAAAAATACACTGAGACTATCTTGAGGCCATGTTTGTGGTTAATTTCTATATTCTATATAATTTCTATATATATTATATGTTTATTTGAAAAGACTATAATTTTTTCTTGGTTGATTGTAAAATTTTCTTCATCACTGTATAGACCTTCCTCCCCCATACACATATCGCCAATTTGGTTCAGATGTCGAACTAATGACCCACACATGCACTGATGGGTATAAAATGTTTATCACATAATGGAGTTTTGCGGGGAGGATACACTCCTATCCAGGTCCAAAACTGGCTTGAGAGAGCAGAGAAAGGAGACTGGTGTGACTTTTATTATGGTGGGGCGGGGGGGGCTGAATTGAGAGTTCCCATACATACTGCCCAAGACTTACGTGGCTTTAACTTACCACTGACTGGCACTAAAGAAGGGGACACCTGGATTTCTCATCTGCTTGACCAAATGTGGAGCAGAAAAGGAAAGGAAAAATGTGGTCATTAAAAGCTGTCAGCAATCAAACATCAAAAATGGAGTCAGGCACTTCATTACAGCCTCCTTCTCTCCCTCTTTCTCTCTCTATGTATTTTAGCTTAATTGTTGTGTTTTTGAATCTTCTAAATATTGAATATTTTTGGTTTGTATGACCTATCCATTCCTCTGAATCTAGTACAAAATCTCTAGTTAAAATGTCTAATTTATATATTTCTGCCCACTATGTTATAGTTACATTATTATTTTGTAAATTCCAAGTTATTTCCTATACTAAAGTTCATGGTCTACAATTCTTAATTTTATTTTATTTTCCTAATGATTACCCCTCTGGTAACCATCATTTAACTCTCTGCCGTCATTTTCCTTGTACTTTTTTCTTTGTATTTTTTTTCCCAAAATCAATTTTTCTAGAAGTTGGTTATTCTCACTAATTTTATCTCTCTAAACTTCAATTTCACTATATAACAATACTTCTACTGTGTCCAAATTATTAGTCTATTCACTAACTTTAGTTTTCATTCAAATGTATGCTTCTTTTTTTCTTGGTAAGTTTCAGACGTCAGTTCTCAAGTCAAGGTTTGACCAGTAGACCAGGCAAGCTTTAGGCTCAGCTCACCTCTTTTGACACTTTACAATCCTCACCTAGACAAGGCTTTGGGATCCAGTCTGGAGCCTGCACCCCACTCATGGTATGGAGAGTTCTATAAATTAATCCCCTGTAGGTTTCTGATGCTAAAATATCTTCTCCCAATGAAATGTTGTTTGTTCATGCAACAATACCATATTGTGATTTTTAAAACAATTACCATGGCTTTGTAAATATGTATTCATATCTGCTAGGGTTAAGAATTTCTCTTTAAAATGTTCTTCAAAATTAACTAAGCTATTAGTAGACATTTATTCTTTCCCAGACATTTTAGAATGAATTTGTATAGATCCTCAAAAAAGGCTTTGAAATTAATATTGTATTAATGTCATAATCACACATATTTCTGGAATAAATTTGATATTTTGGATACATGCATACCATGTGTAAAATCAGGGTATTTGGGATACCCATCACTTCAAATATTTATCATTTCCTTGTATTAAGAACATGTCAAATCTTCTTCTTTAGTTATTTTTAAATATACAATAAATGATTGCTAATTATAGCACCCAACTGTGCTATTGAAAACTAGAGCTTTTTCCTTCCATCTAACTGTATGTTTGTACTGATTGAACAACCTCTCTTCCTCCCTGTCATCCACACTTCCTACCCTCTGGGAACCGTCATTTAACTCTCTCCCTCCATGAGATCACCTTTTTTAGCTCCCACCCATGAGTGAGAATATATATTTGCCTTTCTGTGCCTGGGTTATTTCCCTTAACATGATGGTCTTCAGTTCCCTTTCTGTTGCTGTAAATGACAACATTTTGTCTTTTGTGTGTCCGAATAGCATTCAATTTTGTATATATGCCACATATGCTTTATCTATCCCTCTGTTGATGGATACTTATGTTGATTCCGTATCTTGGCTATTGTGAATAGTGCTGCAGTAGACAAAGGAGTTCAAATATCACTACCCAGTAATGAGATTGCAGAATCATATAGTGGTGTTATTTTTGTTTTTTTTTTTTAAGAAACCTCCGTAATGTTTTCTTTGATGGCTGTACTAATTTACATTCCCACCAATGGTGTGTAAGAGTTCTCCTTTTCTGCATCTTACCAGCATTTATTATCTTTTGTCTTTTTGATAACAGCCATTTTAACTGGATTGAGATGGTATCTCATTGTAGTTTTCATTTGCATTTCACTGATAATTAGTGATGTTGAGCATTTTTTCATATATCTGTTAGTCATTTGTCTTCTTTTGAAAAATGCCTATACAGATCATTTACTTACATTTTAATGAGGTTATTTGTGCATTTGTGTGTGTGGGGTGTTTGTTCTTTTGTTCATTTTTCTGTTTGTGTTCTAGGTATAAGAGCTTTTGGTGAAATGTGAAGGTTTATACATACACACACATATATATGTATGTGTGTAAGATTATCTTGTCTGCAAAGAGGCATAATTTGACTTTGTTTGCTAATTTGGTTGCCTTTATTTTATTTCTCTTCCTGATTGTTCTAGCTAAGATTTCTAGTCCTTGTCATATTCCAATTCTTAGAGAAAAAACTTTCCACTTTTTCCCATTCAGTATGATGTTATTGGTGGATTTGTCACATATGAACTTTATTGTGTATAATTTGCTTTTTCCTGTATTTATTGAGATGATCCTATGAGTTTTGTCCTTCATTCCATTGATGTGATGTATCACATTTAATGATTTGTGCATGTTGAAAACATTCTTGTATCCTGAGATAAATCCCACTTTATCATAGTGTATTATCTTTTTGATATGTTGTTAGATTTGATTTGCTGGCATTTTTAAAGGATTTTTTCATCTATTTTCATCAGACACATTGGCCTGTAGTTTTCCTGTTTTGTTGTGTCCTTGTCTGGTTTTAGTATTAGGATAATGTTGTTCTCATAAAATGAATTAGGAAGAGTTCCATCCTTTTTAATTTTTTGGAATGATGTTAGAAGAATTGGTTTTAGTTACTTCATTTTTATAAGACTGGTTAGAATTCAACAGTAAAGCCATTCAGTCCTGGAATTTTTTTGGTTAGAAGACTTTTGATTACTGATTCAATCTTATTACTTGTTATTGGTCTGTTCACGTTTTCTATTTCTTCCTGGTTCAGTTGGTAGATTGTATGTGTCTGGGAAGGTATCCATTTTCTCTAGGTTTTCCAATTTGCTAGAGTATAGTTGTTCACAAATAGTCTCTAATTATACTTTGCATTTTTTGTGGTATCTCCTCTAATGTCTCTTTTTTTTCAGTTCTGATTTTATATGGGTCTTCTCTCTCTCTCTCTCTCTCTCTCTTTTTTTCTTGGACTAGCTACCACTTCATTAATTTTTTCTTTTTTAAAAAGAAATCTGTTTCATTATATTGATTCTTTGTAATTTTTAAGTCATGATTTCATTTAGTTCTGCTCTGATCTTTGTTATTTCTTTACTAATAAGGGTTTGGTTTCTTCTTGCATTTCTAGTTCCTTGAGGTGCATCAATTAGGTTGTTTACTTTAAATCTTTCTACTTTATTGATGTAGGCAATTTTTTTTGGTATTACATTCTCTCTTAACCCTGCTTTTGCTGTATCTCATAAGTGTTGGTATGGTGTTTTTCCATTTTCACGCATTTCAATAAATCTTTTTATTTCCTTCTTTATTTCATTTTTGAACCAATAGTTGTTCAGAATAATATTGTCTAATTTGCATGTATTTGTACACTGTCCAAAGTTCCTGTTATCAATTTCTAGTTGTGTTCCATTGTGTTCTGAGAATATACTTGATAAGATTTCAATTTTTTAAATTTGTTGAGACTTGTTTTGTGGCCCAGCATATGGTCTATCCTTGTGAATGGTCCATATGCCGGTGAGAAGAACATGTATTCTGTAGCTGTTGGATGAAATGTTTAAATGTGTGTTAGGTCTATTTGGCCTAAAGTGCAGTGTAAATCCAATATTTCTGTATTGATGTTATTTCTACATGATCTATATAATGCTGAAATCCTATCTTTCCCTTTACATCTACTATTAGGTTTATATATCTGGGTTCTTCCATGGCAGGTACATATATATTTAAAATTGTTATATCCTCTTTCAAACTGACTTATTATTATATAATGGCATTCTTTGTGCATTTTTACTGGTTTTGACTTTACGTCTGTTTTAGCTTATGTAACTATAGCTAGATACTCCTGCTGACTTTTGGATCCCATTTGTATGGAATATCATCTTTATCCCTTTATTTTTAGTCTATATGTGTCTTTATAGGTGAAGTGAGTTTCTTGTAGGCAGCAGATAATTGAGTCATATTTGTTTTTATTCATTCAGCCAGTTTATATTTTTAAGTAGGGAATTAAAACTGTTTCCATTCAGGGTTATCATTACAGGAGAGGACTTATTCCTGTCATTTCGTTACACTTTTTTTCTGGTTGATTTTCATATGCTTTGTCCCCTTTTTCTTCTTTTATTTTTTATTATTGAGTATTGTTTTTTTTCAGTAGTGTTAATGTTTGACTGCTTTCTCTTTCTCATTTGTCTACTCTCCCACTGAATATTATATTTTCATGTGTTTTCATGATTGTGGAGATCATTTTTCACTTGCAGATATATGACTCCCTCAAGCATTTCTGGTAGGAAATGCTGTATCACCACTAGACCACGACAGGTCTACTGGAAGTAAACTTCCTCAGTTTTTGCTTGTTTGGGAAAGACTTGATTTCTGTCTCATTTTTTGAAGAATGTCTTTGTTGTGTATAGTATTCCTGCCTTACAGTTTGTATTTTGTTATTGCTATTTGTATTTTATTTGTATTTTGTTCATTTGTTTTTCTTTTCAACACTTTAATTATCTTACCCCCGTTCTCTTCCTTCCTATAAGGTTTCTGTTGAGAAAATAGCTGTTAGTCGGATGACGATGCCCTTATATACGACTTGATGCTTTTCTCTGGCTGTTTTTAGGAATCTGTCTTTGACTTCTCATAGTTTGACTATAAAATGCTTTGAGAAGACCATTTTGGGTTGACTCTACTAGGGAGATTAAGCTTTCTGTATTTGGATGTCTGTATCTTTTGCCAGAATTGGGTAATTTTAAGCTATTTTTTCATTAAATAGCTTTCAGATCCCTTTAATTTTCTCTTTGTTTTATGGGACACCACAAATTCAAATATTTGTTTGCTTTATAATATCCCATATGTCATATAGACTTTTCTCTTTTTTATTAACTGGCTGGGTTATTTCAGAAGACCTATCTTCAAGTACAAAAAATTATTTCTTCGCTTGATCTAGCCTATTGTTAAAGTTCTTTGTTGTATTTTTATTTTTTTCATTGAGTTGTTCAGTTCTAGAATTTGTTTAGTTATATTTTACTGTATCTATGACTTTGTTAAATTTCTCGTTCAGATTCTGAACTGTTTTCCTGATTTATTTCTATTTTTATCTGTATTCTTTTGTATCTCACTGACTTTAATATTGTTCCTTTGAACATTTTTCTCACATTTAATAGATTTTATTTTCTTTGGGATGTGTTACTGAGTAATTATTGTGTTCCTTTGGAGGTGCCATGTTTCCTAGCTTTTTCATGTTTCTTGTGTCTTTATATTGATATCTGTGCATCTATGTAACAGATTACTTCTTCCAATTTTACAATTTGGTTTTTGAAGGAAAAGGCTTTCCCTCTAGATATATCTATAGTGTTGGCTGGGTAGAGTACCTTTGTTCTGATGCTCGGTGGGCACAGCAGTGTAGTCTCCATATGATTTATTTGGCTATAAGAAGCATCATAGTTCCTCAGTGGCTTAGCCTGTGGTTGTTAATGGAGACTGTGGTGAAGCTTTGCTGAGGAATGGGACACCAGGCAGGCCGGTCCTCAGGTACCAGTGATGGTGGCAGCAAGCTAGGTATGCTTGTTATCAGATCTTGGGTGATGTACAAAAATGCCAATGGGGTCGGGGTTTGGGTGGAAGGGTCCCTGGGCCCCCCAGCAACTTGCTAAGGTGCCAGCAATGGTAGTGGTGGGCCCAGCAGGTAAGTGAGTCCTCTAGTCCCTGGGTTGCATGCAGGACATCAGTAGTGGCAGTAGCAGTGGCAGGCCAACCCTCAGGCCTCCAGGTGGTGCATGCAGTTACTTCTTATGTTTTTCAAAAAACAAAATTTAGTTTCATATTTTTTTATTTTTCTTTCCCCTTATTATAATTTTCCTTATATTTGTTTTTTTTTATAAATCCTATAGACTTCTATTGCTCTTTCCCTAGATTTATTTTTTATCCCAGAATGTAACTTTTTTCTGTTATGTTTGACTTGAATTACCTTTGGCCTAATATTGAAATTGTTACTCCATTATTGCTTTGGTTCATTTTCTCTGGTTTTTTTTTTTTTTTCATAATTTCTTCATAATTTTCTACCTCAAGAGTATTTACTTGTATTGTAATTTTTAAAAACTTTCATCTCAGAGTATTCATATTTTGATTTAAAATTTATTGCAATTACTGTTACTGTTACATTAAAATTACACTGTATTATTTAATATATTTGTCATACCTTATTTATTTTTCTTCTTATATTGGGAAGATATTTTTATTGATTATAATATTATATGATTAAGTTTTATTCTTCTACTGGTTATTCCTAAATTGTTTAACACATTTTTATGTTTATTTTACATTTATTTTTATTTCAATTTATTAAGCTAATTATAGGTTATCTATAACTTCTTCCAATCCTTAGTTATATTTCTTCAAACTTTTTTCCATTATTTCTTTTTCCTCCTCCTTGTTTTTCTACATGTTTTTGTATTTCCTCTCTTTAACCTTATTTTAACTTCTACATTTTAATTATCTCCTATTTTATACTTTTCTTTCCGCTTTTCCTCTTTTCTTCTCTAATAGCCGCTTGACTTCCAGTTTACAATTCCTTTCTCAGTTATACACACTTATTCCGTCATTAACCCCATTTTATTGAGTTCTTTATTTCAGCATTGTATTTTTCAATTATACTATCTACACTTAATTCCTTCTCTAATTACTTGTTCTTGCTTAGTATTTGTAGTAATCTCTTTTATACATTTAAGAATATATATTGAGCTTAGTTGAAATTCATATACTCTCTGGCCAATTGATTGTTTTATTTGGTTATATTATTGCATTCTTAAAATATCTTAACATTTCTCTCTCATGAATTAAAATTTCTTTGGAGGTGCCAGCAATTTTGACTAATTTTTTATTATTATTTTAGGGATTCTTTGAAGGCCCAAGCCATAGGTTTTGCTCCTGTTAGTGAGTTTAAGAGTGAACAAATTTACATCAAAAGAAATGTGTCTCAGGGTAGAGAACCTCTAACGTTCTAATCGGGATTCTAATGTTCCCATTTCTGTACCATCACATCCAGGTTACCCTGCCTCTCCATATACATCTTTGTACCTCTTCCCCAAATGCTACTTTTCAACATGTATTTTGCAGTCCACTAATCTACTGAGTGTGGTGGGGCTCCTTGGGAGAAAAGGATAACCAGGGAATAATGGTATCCACCTGCAATTTTGTTTTTCTTTCAACTTCAGCTGAACACCAATGCTAGACTAATACAATTCATCTTTTGGGGCTGACATTGCACTGATGATATTTTGTCTGCTTTGCAGTGATGATGGGACAGGGAAATTCCTCAGAGAAATATGGGGGAGAGAATAAAGTACCTATCTAGAAAGCACTGGTCCAATCTGTCTTAATCTATGATGCCTGACCTTCTTCCATTCTAGACTGCTTTAAAATCCCTCAGTTGTATGAAACCACATTCCATCTCTACAGGATTTTTTGATGGTTTTTCTGTTAGTATTAAGAATTTCAATCTTCTCTTATTATTATAGTATCTCCTATGGTAGGCTTAAAGAGAAAGTCATCAGCCTGGATTACTTAGCCTTCTTAACCAAAAGATATTTCAGGTTTCAAGTAAAAAATAAAATTCAACATTGTACTCTGTAGGATTATGGATAACTTATTCACTTCAGTGTCCTCATCTTTAAAATAAAGGGTTGCTATAAGGATTACATGATGCATGTTAATTACCTAGAGCTGTGTGTGATACAGTCATGCACAATAAATAATAGCTGCTATTTTTAATATATTTAAGTTAAAATCATTATATAGCAAATACATCCAGTTGATCTATAAGGGATAAAAACACTTCCTGGTTTCTGGATATACCCCGAAATTGAATACCTCTCACTATAGTCCTGCCATTGACTCTACAAGGTGTGGAAACTTGAAGAGAACAGTGGTATATCAAATGCTTTAAGACTTGCTTCAACAGAATACACATTCCCTAGAAACTTCCCCACGTAATGGAAAATAAAGTTAAATGTACCATGCAAGTCCTAGAAGGAGTAGGAAGGTAATCAAGCCCAATAAATATCTTTGAAGTTTCAGAATTAACTTATTGTGTAATCAGAAACTTGGACTTCAGAAGCATCAATATTTTTTACTTTTGTATTTTCTGAAATTTTTCTTGCATTTATTAATTGAAAGTTTTGTCTGTTTTGTTAAACTTTGAAGAAAATAGTGCCATTATTTGAGCTGAAGTGTAAACAAGAAAGTAATGTATCCCCAAGAGCCAGGCATGGTGGAGGCAGCTTATCAAGGTAAAGACCCCCCAAAAAGAAAGGTTGGTTTCAGGGTAGAGAGTGAAGATGTATGGTTCAGCTAAATGTCTTTTGTAAGGTCACATGGAGATCTCTACCAGAGAGATCTAAATTCCTGGATGTTTCTGAGAGAGTTTATATAAAGAACACCAACCTCTTGAAACAGCATCATAATCAGACATCTATCTTGACTTCCATTTCTAACTGCCAAGACCGAATATGAGCCAACACTTCCAATCTACACCCAGAAATGCAAGGCTCTGTGGCAATACTATATTATTCCAAAATAGCACATTACTTTGTTTAAAGATCATTTCTAATACTCACCTGTTCACTCATTTGTGTTTGACTACTGGCATTAGTGTTACCCTATGTCAAGGATGCCAATAACAACAAAGAAAATTTTTAAAATTAAATCAGCTTTACACTTTCCTCCACAAATGTGACCAGGTTTTTCATGCAGTTGCTTGCTCTATATTTGTTCATCAACCTCGTAGGAAGCTTCTGCCTCAGTCTCTTTACTTCTTCCTTACTGACCCCCTCATCTCTTTACCTTTTTTTCTATTCAGCTTAAACTTTATAATTCATCATTAACACCCCTCTGTTTATCAATATCTGCAAGTATCTTTTATCTGTTTTCCTTCCAAGACAGACAGCAGCAGCTAACACAACCCTGGGCTCAGACGAATGCAACTGTCCATCTTTTCCAGTTGTATACCAGGACTGCTGAGTGCCATGGGTGCATCACACATTTGTGCAAGCATCTGTTATTATACACCTGACATTTCAACCTCTGTTGAGTCTTCATCACTGACTGACTACCATTTATACTCAGGGGTTCTCAACCGTGGTTTACATCTTAGAATCCCGGGATGCTTTTTAATAATCCTAATAACTGAGGCCTCATACAAAAACAATAAAATCAGATCCTCTTATGATAGGATCCAGGCATCACTAACTTTAAAAGTTCTCCCAGATGATTCTAATGAGCAGCCAGGGTTTAAGGTGGTGTTTGCGGGCTTTGTAGCACATAATTATGACCTGGGAATTACTAAAAGTACTTATGTCTGAGTCCCACTCTCAGAGATTATGATTATTTTGTCTGAAGTACAACCTGATATGTTTGACAGCACTCCAGGTAATTCCAAAATGCAGACAAAGGTAAGACCCACTGATTAGAGCCACTGTTCCTCGGCCTCCCACCTTTTCCCTTCACATTCACAGCAGACAACATTGCTTTCTTCTTCACAGAGAAAATAAAATCTATCAAAAAAGGATTTTCTTATCCTCCCTTTCTGCCACCAAAGTTAGAAACAGTCCTCCTCCTATTATTACTCTCTCCACTTCTTTTCTGGTTCTGTCTCTTCCCACAGTCTCTGTGCTTTCATTCCATTAATCACTCCCATTCTTTCCCTGTATCTGCTTCACTTCTGTGAGTATTTAACATGATCTACTCTCACTCATCCTAAGGGAAACCCTTCCTCCAGTATCTGTTTCTAATTACTATCCTATCTTTGTTACCTGTTCAGAACCAAACATCTTAAAACTATTGTGCACCCTAGCTATCTCCTCTTCCTCATTTGTCATTCTTTTTTTTTTTTTTTTTACATTTTATTATCCATTTATTCCCAACAACAAAGAAACCAGTGGTGTGACCTCATTGTCACAAAGTTTAGCATGTACTTCTCAACCTTTAACTTCACTAAACCTCAGCATTAATTGACCCTGCTAACTTTACCCAATCGTCTTGAAGTCTTTCATCTCCCTTTGGAGTTTATAAATCCATATTCTTCAGTTGTTTTTTTTCCCACCCCCCTTAACTCTGTGGTTCTTTCTGTTTCAGTTGCAGGTTGTGCTTCCTCTGTTCTTTTACATGATGGTGTCCCTCAGGCTTCTGTCACTGGAATTATCTACCTCTGATGTTACATGTTCATTGTTTTTTGTGGCTTCAATTTCATATTTTATGCTAATCACTCCTCTGTGTATATAAAACTCACAGACACAGAGAAGAATTATAACTCGTTTTAATTTCTATCTCAGAAATGTTATTCTGTGGATTGACATTGAGCTTGGGGATGGAAAACTAAGTAGAACATTCCATACCGAGAACCTCAAAGATTGAAACTATTTCCCCCAGCTTAGCCTGCATTGTGTGTTCAGGGTTCACAGATTTACCTGTTGTTTCAGTATCACACCTAGGATTCCAGTAATCTATTTTCTTTCTACTTGCAGGGTACAAATTTCCTGTATAACCACCATCCCGCTCCCACCCCGACCCTGCTGCCTCACCTATTCCTCTGCCAACTTCAATTGCATTTCTCCCCCAGCCGACTTCCCATGATATTCCTCTAGAAAACCTTACTGAACCCCCCTAAGATTTTCTGCAAATTAAATCCCTATATTATTGCAGGTCATGATACAATTAGGGAAATGTTCTCCCCAAGAATAAACTTTGACTCTAAATTTAATAAAACCACACATCAAATTAGTTGATAATACATAAAGAACTTATCACAGTTGTAAACACATAAGGAACACTTAATAAATGATAGCTATTTAGAGTTCATTGAAAAATAATTTCTGATACCATATTAAAATAAATGATTAAAACAAATATTAAAATATGAATGCAAAGTAATGAATATTGTTATTTAATGTGTATCATAAGGATCATGACTAATGACAGCTTAAATGGACAGAAGAAAAATCCAAACAGAAGACTCATTCAGTTTCTATCAGTGTTTTGTAATAGAAAAAACATTAGCAAGAGACTCAGATGATTTTGTGTGATCATATGTAAAGAATGTACTCATTCTGAGCCTAGTTTGTTCTTGAGAAAAACAGAAACCCAGGCTTGTTTATTGCAAAGGTCCTTTCAGCCCTAAAATTATTTGATGCTGCAAAAGTAATTTGAAATAGTCACCAATCAGCTTAAGACAGAGAAGGTTGCTCAGAATGCTGAATCTCTGCCAGATGCCCTCAAAGATTGCATTTCCCTACCTTCCTCACAGAGATGTCCACAATTGTAAACATTTTCATGAATGAATGCATGCACTTACAAGTAAAGTGTTGTTCACTTTTGTGCTTGAACCTTCAAAAATTATATTATGCTGTGTAAAATTTCTAAGTTAACTTTTTGCTTATGCATATGAGATTCATACATTTGGATGTATACTAATGACGGGATTTGAACATCTATATTCATGAATGAGGTCACTCTGTATTTTTCTACACTAGTCCTTGCCTGGTTTGGGTACTAAAGTTTATACTGTGTTTAGTTGGCCCTCCTGGCTGTAGGTTCCACATGCGTGGATTCAACCAACTGCAAATTTAAAATATTTGAAAAAATAAGACTTACATCTCTACTGAACATGTACAGGCTAGTCTTCTTCTCATTATTCCCTGAATAATACAGTGTAACAATTGTTTGCATAGCATTTATACTGTATTCAGGATTATAAGTAATCTAGAAATACATTTAAAATATACAAAAGGATATGCATATGTAATATGCAAATACTATACCATTTTATATAATGGACTTAAGCATCTGTGGATTTCAGTGCCCGCAGGAGGTCCTGGAACCAAACCCTATGAAAAATGAGGTACTACTGTGTATATATGTGATATATTTAAATATATGTGTTATATATGTTGTATATAACATATTTGTAATTTATATACAGATATGCTTATATAAAATGAGGTACAAAATGTTTTGTCATTTTATATTTTCTAGAAGAATTTTTATGTATTTGATCATATCCCTAAGTGTTTGGTAGAACTCACCTAAAAATCAGTCAGATGTGGTGTTCTTTTGGTAGGAAAATTTTTCAATACTGATTTAACTTCTATACTAATTAGAGTTATTGGATATTCTCATTTTTCTTGAGTCATTTTTTGGTGTGTTGTATTTTTCTAGTAATTTTATTTATTTAAGTTTTTGTATTTGTTTATCAAATTGTTCATCTTTTATAATGCTTCCAACTACAGAATGAGATGCCAGTGTCTTTGTTCAGATACCACTCCCTTTATTTCCTTGGGCATTTTCCTTATGTGGCTTCATTCTGTAACAAGCACCTATACCCTTTAAGGAAAGTGGAAAAACCAGTAAACTACTATTCAGTTCACAAGCCTGATGACTTCTATGTACATAGCTCTTACTCTTCTTATTGTGTCTGGCAGGAAGGTGGTGGAATATTGATGGCAGCCTGTCCAGTATTCAGTGAGGACAGCTATGAGGTGGCTTTTCCCAACTATAGGTTGATTGAAAAAGTGGACCTTTTGTTCTCAGACTTAGACCTTAGTCAATTAAGGAATAATAGTAAAAAGTAGATTGGGCAGCCAATGATTGCCTTAACTATTAGAAGGGGCTAATAACTGAGCAATATTACTAGTTCCTGGTCTTTCCAATTCATCAAAGCACAAATTTATTCTTTCTAGAACAAAGTTCTTTCTATAGCTTTGATATAAAACTTTCAGTTTCTCTACCATACATCCAAAGTTCCAACTCCTCAGGGTGCAATTTGTCTTCCACAAGTTATTCCCAATTTACCTCCTCTGTCTCATCCATCAGCCGAACCTCCCAAACCCTGAAGGTTCTGCTTTCCCAAGCTATACACAATCCTAACACTTCCCATATCTCTGTTTTTCTAAAGCTATTTGCTTTCAGACTGTCCTTGCTCTTTTCTATCCCCCAAAACTCACTTACTGAAAACGTTCACTGCTTTCAAAGACTGGGTCTAACTCTACTTTCAACATGAATGTCCATCATCCCTATAAGAATTAATAATATTTCACATGAATCATCCTCTTCATGATTAGTTTGTGTCCATTATATCACTGCTTCTAATTAATATTTGCTAAAGAAATAAATAAATATTTTCTTCCAATGGATTCTGAGATCCTGAAGATAGAAATTATTCTATCTTTTTCTACCTTACTCTATCTTATCTATATTTGCCATATTCACCTATAATTCCTCAAAAAGAATTAAACAGTATGATCTACATAGTAAATATTAAACATGATGTCCAATAAATTAGATTGAAAACTAGAATTGGTGAATAAAGAAGAAATGTGAGACAGTAAGAAAGTCACTGATGTTATAATGATATTAGTAATTTCTCATTTTGCCTCTACTTGCATTGTTAAATGAAAATAGTACTCAGTACCTTTCCAGGAAATATACTAACAAAATCTAAAGTTATGACAACATTTCTGATGGCACTCTGAGGATCATTCCTGCATGCTTAAAAGAATCTCCCATTTCGTAAGGACATTGCTATAATCTTAAGGTGGGTTATCTTCTCTCCTAGGAGACAGGGCAGGAAACTCAGGTGCACTTTGTTTCCACTTGCATTTCTCTCTTCTGACTGGGTGACACTGTGAATTTGGGTTAGGTCTGGGAAGGTGGTGGGTGACAATTACAAACTAGGCCTTTCACTCTTTCAATCACATCTCTGACCTTTCAAATTTGGAAATGTGCTTTCTTCCTACACCCCAAATGGCCTCTTTTTGACTGATTTATGTTGGATTTACTTCCATTCAAATTGAATTTTTATTTTTCATTGAGCGCATGAGCTAAAGTAGATTCCTCAGTAAAGGCTGGAGGAATTAAATGTCAGCTGAATGAATTTATGTTTTCCTTATTTGCATTCTACCTAATTATCTTTTTTATATGCTGCCTTAAAATTGTATATTTTTTTAAATTCTTGAAAATTAAAGTTTTTATTTTCTTCTCAATTATCTTCAGTGTTGAGTTCCCCTTTTATTTTAGTATGTGATGATTTCTTATACATGTATGAAATACATTTGATGATAGAAGATAAAAAGAGGAAGATAGGAAGTATGTAAGGAAGAAAAATAAAGAAAGAAGAAATCTAAGGGGGATTCAAATATACTTAATTATATCTAGAGAACTGATGTGATCAGTTCAACAAAAGTCTGTTTTTATAAGAATAAATGAGCATCTTGAGAGAGAAAACACCTTGAGCTGAAAAAGAACCACCCAGACATGATGACTTTGATCTGGTAAGAACGCATCAATGTAGAAGTAATGTACATTGTTCCTCAGTGCAGAGAGGAACAAAGCATGATTTCTGTTATCCAGTTTTGTTTCCTAGCCCAGATTTCAAAGATTATAGTTGAGTTCTATGAAAAGCAAAGAGACTATAAATAAAACTTGATGCGATTTCTTAACTAACAACACTATGCAGCATTAGGAGTAAAAACAGCTATCCTAGGAGGCTTCAGGTGGTGTATCATAAGTAGTGATTCACATTGTACCTTGCTGTCAATCATGGGGTGGTTTTAGTATTATGAAGATCCTTTAAAGCAGTGACAATAATCAGGGAAACATGTAAAACACCCATCAGAAGATAGCAGTGTACCAACAGAGACGCAGTAGTGCCCAAAAGACTGGAAAGGAGCCCAGTGAATTCTGGTTGAAAGGCATTACCACCCACTGGAGCCCTTAGAAACTGTTTTCCAGGAATTAATTGCAGTGGCCAGGAATAAATGAGTGCCAGCAGTAATGGCATAATGCCCAAAATGGTTGTACTCATTTCTCAGTACATTTGATTCACCCCACCAGGATTTCCAGAGTACTTGACATGGCATTTAGTATGAAATCCTGTATGAACAAATGAAAACTCCCGTATGAATCGATGAGACCTCATCGGTACTCGGAAGCAGATGAAGCCAGAAGAAATTCCACTTACCCACCACCAGCCATCCAAGAGCAAAACTGCTAGAGATAAAATCTTGATGCTTCCTTACTTTCACTTGGTAAGCATGAAGTTAGAAATATCCGTAGATAAAACAAAAACTGTTAGAAAACTTTAGATCATTTCCTGAAAAATCTATATTAGGCTGGTACAAACATAATTGTGGTTTTTGCAATTACTAATGGCAAAAACTTCAATTACTTTTGCACCAACCTAATAGATTCATTGTATTTCTTTTCTTCTTCTTTTTTTTTATAGACAGGGTCTCAATCTCTCACCTAGGATGCAGTACAGTGGCACAATAACAGCTCACCATAGCCTCAACCTCCTGGGCTCAAACGAACCTCCTACCTCACACTCCTGAGTAACTGAGACCACAGGCATGTACCACCATGTCTGGCTAATTTTTAATTTTGTGTAGATACGGGGTCTCCCTGTGTTGTCCAGGCTCATTGTGTTTCTTAAAAATGCAACTTCATGCTGCAAGACACAAACTTTTTCTAAAAGAGTCAAATTCAACACTTTTAAAAGACGTAAGCTCGTTTTTTTTTTTTTTTTTTTGTCGTTTTAAATCTTTACAGTAACTACAATTATGTTCCTTTTTTAAATTTTACTTTCTAATTTTGTGGGTGCATAGTAGGTGCATATATTTATGGGGTCCATGAGCTGTTTTGAGTCAAGCATGCTATGTATAATAGTCACATCATGGAGCACGGGGGTATCCATACCCTTGAGCATTTGTCCTTTTTGTTACAACCTAATCCAATTGTACTCTTTTAGCTATTTTAAAATGTACAATTAAGTTACCATTGACTGTTATCACCCTGTTGTGCTATCAAAACCAAAGTCTTGTTCATTCTTTCTAACTACTTTTTGTACCCATTAATCATGTCCCCTATCCCCTAACTATCCTTCCTAGCCTCTGGTAACCATCCTTCTACTCTCCATTACGTTCCTTTTTGTTGTCTGTTTGTTTGTTTGGGATGGAGTCTCACTCTTGTCACTCAGGCTGGAGTGCAGTGGTGCGATCTCAGCTCACTGCAACCTCTGCCTCCCAGGTTCAAGTGATTCCCCTGCCTCAGTCTCCTGAGTAGCTAGGATTACAGGCATCCACCACCATGCCTGGCTAATTTTTGTACTTTTAGTAGAGATGGGGTCTTACCATGGTGACCAGGCTGGTCTCGAACTCCTGACCTCAGGTGATCCACCTGCCTCAGCCTCCCAAAGTGCTGGAATTACAGGCGTGAGTCACCACACCTGGCCCATTATATTCCTTTTTTATGCTTAGTATTTATCACTTCTTTTTCTTGATCCATTTTTCCAATGGTTTGCATATTTTACTAAAGTTTCTAACAAATTAGTTTTCATGTTATATATATATAAAAGTGTATATATATACTTTTCTAGTTTATACATTATGCGTTCATCTTCATTGTTTCCTTGTTTCTATTTTCTTTAGGTTTGTTGTATTGACTTTTGTTCTACAATCTTGAAGAACACAAAACTCATTAATGTAAGCTTTTATTTTAAGTACTTACTGCCATACTTCCAAATATCATTTAACACTTCCAAAAATGTTGATATTTTGTATCGTAGTAGCCATGGAGGCATGCTGCTCAGAATACCATCAAAAGGATGTGCTGTGGGTACAAGGTTGACTGACAACCTCTAACCACTCCACTCTCTGACCCACTGCGGCATTCACTAAGGCCACACTTTCCTAGGCTGCTCTTGACAGTGACCGAGCATAGCAAGAGTACCAGGTTGATTTTGACTAGACGTAGAATGCTGTTAGGACAGCCTGGTAACCATCCTTCTACTCTCCATTATGTTCCTTTTTGTTTGTTTGTTTGAGACAGAGTTTCGCTCTTGTCACCCAGGCTGGAGTGCAGTGGTGCCATCTTGGCTCACTGCAACCTCCACCTCCCAGGTTCAAGTGATTCTCCTGCCTCAGCCTCCTGAGTTTCTGGGATTACAGGCACCCACCACCACGCCTGGCTAATTTTTGTACTTTTAGTAGAGAGGGGACTCCCATCAGCATGACTGAGGCTTTCTCAGAATTGCACAACTGTCTGAATACCTTCCACCCCAATCCTCCTTCCATTTTAGTTTTTCTTTTCACAGATGTCAGTTCCATATCATAGTCTGAAGTTTCCCTCAGGCTATTCCTGTTCTCTCCCTCTTTATCCTTCAAAGGCATTTCCCCAATGTATCCTTGTACATTTAATTCTTCATTGGTATCTCCTCAGAGGACTTGAACAGACAAATGGACACAAGTATTTTTGTTATTATCCAGTTATAAGTGTCTCAAATTTCTAGTAAGAAATGTGTCTCTGACTCATGATATGTTTCTTTTTCCTAGCCATTTGAAAGGTCTTTTAACTTCTAACTTAATTTGTCTTGTACCCATAGAATGTGTGCCTTTGAAATCTCTCTATATAGTTTTTATGGTGCTTGCTGAAGAATGGATATTCTATAATTGTTGAGTGTAGAGTTCTTTCTAAGTTCTCTAAAAAAGCATGTTGTGTTGCTCAGATGAAATATCACATACTGCAAGAGGTGTTTAAATATCCCCTTATAATAGTGATTTGTAAACTTATCTTTATACTTACATTGTTTTGCTTTATGTATTTGAGACTATTTCAAGTATATACAGGTTTTGATGAGTCTTTTGAAAACAACTATTGCTGAATGTTGGCATTTCATGCAATCTGGAAATGTCAGTATTTTAATCGGTGAGTTCAGTATTTAGTTTATTTACATTTATTGTATTTATTAATACATTTGTATTTTTCTTTCTTATTTTGTGTTTTCTGTCTATTCTTTTTATTCTACCTTTTTCTCATTTCTTCATTCTTTTATATTGACTGCATTGATTTTTATATTACATTAAAATTAGTAGTAATATGTTTTGGGGGGTATTTTTGAAAATTTAGCTTATATTCCTAATGTAAAAAGAGCCCCTTGATTATCTCTCCTGTTAAATAAATTCAAAACCTTAGAATATTTTTAATTAAGTTTTTAATTTTTAAATAACTTTAATTGCTGTTCCAAATGACTTTACATTATTGTCTAATATCTTGGTTCTCTCTTGCTTTCTTGGTAATTTTAATCTCACATATTAAAAATTATTACTTTTTATATAATATTTGTCTATATTTATTACATACCAAAATCTTTGCATGTTATTATATTTTACTTCAGATTTTTTAGTATCATTGTCCTTTTTATTATATACACACTTTAGAAGAAGTTCTTTTAATAAAAGTAAGTTTGCAATAAACTCTCTCTGGTATTACTGAAAAAATATACTGTCATTGTCCACATTCTCTAAATATTTTTCCTAGATTTAAACTTATTGGTGTGGTGAGATTCTTAGAGATTTCTTTTATTTTCCAGTGAGTTGATCAATACATTTAAAAGTATGTTCATTTAGGGTTGAAACTGATTTACAGTGAAAGGCTTTTAGAATGGTTTAGTCTGCTATAATTCTAGAAACGGTAGTTATTTCTACTATTTTACCCATAAACATAATTAAGCTTATCAATATTTGATATAGATCAATGGATATAGCATCTCATATTTCATGAGTTCTAAGGTCACAAGTCATCTACATTACATGAGTTCCTGAGGAAAAAGAGGAATCTGCCACCTCAGACTTGGGAGATGTACCTCTATGTGTGCATTTTTGTGTGTAACATATTGATATAGAGTCAACATATGTCAATTAAGCAACTCTGTGATTTATATTATCTAGTTCAATGAAACAAAACTTAAAAAAGGAATCAGAGCCTGGAAAAGATTACTGTAGAAAAATCACAGATTGACAATAACACTAACAATACAAGCACAGAAAACAATTAAAAGTAGGAGAGCTGGCAGTTCTATTCCTAGCATGAGGGCTTTTTTGGCCACTGTACAAGATAAAAATAATGACAGTTTAATCAGATCTGACAAGAAGTCAGCCAAGAACTTTAAAATTATCAAGAAGATGATTTTCCATAAAGAGTAACAATTAACATTGTTAAATATAAAACTGGCCTAATTGATTATTGCAGCTTTAAATAAAAAGCTAATATTAGATAAACACACCACAATTAGCAAATTATTTTCAAAATAAAACTTATTTCAAGGGGTGGGAAAAGATATTCCATGTAAATGAAAATCAAAAAAAATCAGGAATAGCTGTACTTATAAAATAGATTTCAAGACAAAAAGTATAAAAAGAGACAAAGAAAGTCATTATATAATGATAAAGAAGTCAATTCAGTGACAGGCTATAATAATTATAAATATATATGTACCCAATGATGGAGCACCCAGCGATATAAAGCAAATATCACTAAAGAGATAGAGCCCAGTAGAATAGTAGTTGGGAATTTTAACACCCCACTTTCAGTATTGGACAGATTATCTAGACAGAAAACAAACAAACGAACATCAGACTTAACCTGCACTATAGACCAAATTGACTTAACAGACATTTACAGAACTTTTTATCCAACAGCTGCAGAATACACATTATTCTCATCAGCACATGGAACATTCTCCACAATAGACCTATGTTCAATCATAAAACAAGTTTCAACAACAAAAACATATAGAAATAATATCAAGTATTTCTGACCACAATTTCTGACCACCATTATGGTCATAAATGCTTGATATGATTAGAAATCAATAACAAGAGGAACTTTGGAAAGTATACAAACACATGGAGATTAAGCAATATAATTATGAATGACCACTGGGTCAATGAAGAAATTTAGAAGAAAATAAAAAAAAAATTTAAACAAATGAAAATAGAAACACAATACATCAAAACTTATAGGATATTGCAAAAGTAGTGCTGAGAGGAAAGTTTATAGAAATAAACGCCCACATCAAAAAAAGTTGAAAAACTTCAAATAACATACCTAACAATGCATCTTAAAGAACTAGAAAAGCAAGAACAAATCAAACATAAAATTAATAGAACAAAAGAAATAATAGAGATCAGAGAAGAAATAAATGAAATTGAGATTAAACAAATACAAAGCATCAACAAAATAAAGATATGGCCTTTTGAAAAGATAAACAAAAGTAACAAACCCTTAGCCAGACACACTAAGAAAAAAGGAGAGAGAAGACCCAAATAAATAAAATCAGAGATGAAAAAGGAAACATTACAACTGATGCCACATAAATTCAAAAGACAATTACAGATTATTATTAATAACACTTGCCAAATACCTAGAAGAAATGGATAAAATCCTAGACACATACAATCTACCAAGATTAAGCCATAAAGAAATAGAAAACCCAAATCGATCAGTTACAAGTAATAACATAAAAGGAATAACAACAAGTCTCCTATCAAAAAAATCCCAGGACCTGATGGCTTCACTATTAAACTCTATCAAACATTTAAAGAAGTAATATCAATCCTACTCAAATCATTCGAAAAAAAAATAAGAAAGCAGTACTTCCAAACTCATTCAATGAGATCAGTATTACCCTGATAACCAAAACCGGAAAAAAAGAATGACAAAAATAGAAAACTACAGGTCAATATCTCTGACTAACAGAGATGCAAAAATCCTCAACAAAGTACTAGCAAACTGAATTCAACAGCACATTAGAAAGATCATTCATTATGACCAAGTGGGATTTATCCCTGGGATGCAAGGATGGCTCAACACATGGAAATCAACAGATGTGATACATCACATCAACAGAATGAAGGACAATCCACATAATCATTTCAATAAATGCTTAAAAAGCATTTGATAAAATTCAACATCGCTTCATGATAAAAACTTTCAACATGTTTAGTACAGAAGAAACATACCTCAACACAGTAAAGGCCATATCCAATAAAATTAGTATCATAGTGAATAAGGAAAAACTGAAAGCCTTTCCTCTAAGATCTGGAACAAGGCAAGGATGCCCACTTTACCACTTTTATTCAATACGGCAATGGAAGTCCTAGCTAGAACAATTAAACAAGAGAAAGAAATAAAAGTCATCCAAATTGGAAAAGAAGAATTCTAATTACTCTTGTTTGCAGGAAACATGCTCTTATATTTAGAAAAACCTGAAAACTCCACTGAAAAACTATTAGAAAATAAATGTATTAAAGCTACAGGATATGAAATAAACATACAAAAATCAGTAGTGTTCCTTTATGCCAATAGCAAACAATCTGAAAATGAAACCAAGACAATAATCCCATTAATGATAGCTACAAATGAAATAAAATACCTAAAAATAAACTTACCAAAGTAGCAAAAGAGCTTTACAATGAAAACACTGATAAAAGAAATTAAAGCACACAAAAATTTAAAAATATTCTATGTTCATGGATCAAAAGAACCAATATTTTTAAATGTTCATACTTCCTAAAGTGGTTTACATATTCAATGCAATCCCTATCAAAATACCAATGACACTCATCACAGAAATAGAAAAAATAATCGGAAAATTCATATGGAGGCAAAAAAGAACTTAAATAGGGAAAGCAATCCTGAGTGGGGGAAAAGAAAATCTGGAGGCATCATATTACCTGACTTTAAATTATACTAAAAATCTAATACTAAAAGTAAGCAAAATAGCATGGTACTGACATAAAAGCAGACACATAAACCAAAAGAACAACATAGAGAACCCAGAAATAAGTCTGCACACTTACAATCAGCTCATTTTCAACAAAGGCATGAATGACACAGATTGGGGAAAGAGTCTTTTCAATAAATGGTGCTGGGATAACTGGATATTTATATGCAGAAGAAGAAAACTAGACTCTTATCTCTCACTATTTAAAAAATCAAATAAAAATGGATTAAATATTTAAATCTAAGACCTGAAACTATGAAACTACTAGAACAAAACATTGGGGGAAAGCTCCAGGACACTGGTCTAGGCAAAAATTTCTTAAGACCTCAAATGCACAGGCAACCAAAGCAAAAGTATATAAATAGGATAACAACAAAAACTTCTACACAGAAAAAAAAAACAAAAAAAAAAAAATCAAAATCAACACGGTAAAGAAACAACTGATAGAATGGAAGAAAATATTTGCAAACTACTCATGTGACAAGGATTAATAACCAGAATATGAAAGGAGCTCAAACAACTCAATAGGAAAAAAAAAGAAAAAAGAAAAAAGACAAACAAAAAACCATATAATTTTCTTTTTCTTTTTTTCTCTTGTTTTCTGTTTTTGTTTTTTGTTTGTTTGTTTGTTTTTTGTTTTTTTGTTTTTTGAGACGGAGTCTCACACTGTCGCCCAAGCTGGAGTACAGTGATACAATCTCAGCTCACTGCAAGATCCGCCTCCCAGGTTGACGCCATTCTCCTGCCACAGCCTCCTGAGTAGCTGGGACTACAGGCACCCGCCACCAAGCCCGGCTAATTTTTTGTGTTTTTAATAGACACAGGGTTTCACCGTGTTAGCCGGGATGGTCTTGATCTCCTGACCTCGTGATCCGCCTGCTGTGGCGCCCCGAAGTGCTGGGATGACAGGCGTGAGCCACCGCGCCCGGCCAAGTCTCGCTCTTACACCCAGGCTGGAGTGCAGTGGCATGATCTTGGCACATTGCAACCTCTGCCCCCCGGGTTCAAGCGATTCTTCTACCTCAGCCTCCGGAGTAGCTGGGATTACAGGTGCCCGTTACCACACCCAGCTAATTTTTGTATTTTTGGTAGAGACAGGGTTTTGCCATGTTGGCCAGGTTAGTCTCAAACTCCTGACCTCAGGTTATCCATCCGCCTTGGCCTCCCAAAGTGCTAGGATTACATGCGTGAACCACCTCGCCCAATCATAATTTGATTTTTAAAACAGGCAGCAGGCAGAGATAATTGGCAAGTTACATGTAGAAAAATGAAACTGGATCCTCATCTCTCACCTTATACAAAAATCAACTCTAGATGAATCAAAGTCTTAAATCTAAGACCTGAAATCACAAAAAGTTGTGGAAGATAACACCGAAGAAAACACTTCCAGATATTGACTTAGGCAAAGACTTCATGACCAAGAACCCAAAAGCAAATGCAACAAAAACAAAGAAATAAATGAGAATTTATTAAGCTAAAAAAGCTTCTGCATAGCAAAATAAATAATCAACAGAGTAAACAAACAACCCAGAATGGGAGAAAATCTTTGCAAACTATGTATCCATCAAAGGACTAATATCTGGAATCTACAAGAAACTCAAATCAGCAAGAACAAAACAAACAATCCCATCAACAAGTGGGCTAAGGACATGCATACACAATTCTAAAAAGAAGATATACAAATAGCCAACAAACATATGAAAAAATACTCAATATCACTAATTATCAGGGAAATTCAAATCAAAACAGCAATGCAATATCATCTTATTCCTGCAAAAATGGCCATAATTAAAAAATCAACAAATAATAGATGTTGGTGTGGATGTGAGGAAAAGGGAACACTTTTACACTACTGGTGGGAATGTAAAGTAGTACAACCACTATAGAAAACAGTGTGGACAGTCCTTAAAGAACTAAAAGTGGATTTACCATTTGATCCACCAATCCCACTACTGAGTATCTACCCAAAGGAAAAGAAGTCATTATATAAAAAAGACATTTGTACACACGTTTATAGCAGCACAATTTGCAATTGCAAAAATATGGAACCAGCCCAATGCCCATCAATCAATGAGTGGATAAAGAAAATATGGTATGTATATACCATAGAATACTACTCAGCCATAAAAAGGAACAAAATAATATCATTCACAGCAACTGGGATGGAGTTGGAGATCATTATTCTACATGAAGTAACTCAGGAATGAAAAACAAACATCCTATGTTCTCACTCATAAATGGAAGCTGCGCTAGGAGGACACAAAGGTATAAAAATGATACAATGAACTTTGGGAATTCCGGGGAAGGTGGGAGGGGGGTGAGGGATGAAAGACTACACCTTGGGTACAGTGTACACTGCTCGGATGATGGGTGCACCAAAAATCTCGGAAATCACCACTAAAGAACTTACCCATATAACCAAAAAACCACGTGTTCTCCAAAAACCTATTAAAATAAAGAAAAAAATAGCTCCTTGCCAGTAAGATTATTATATAGTATATATAATTATTGTATTATAAATTATATATTAAATTATTATATATTATATAGTCTATAACAATACAATTCATAGTAACTATATAATTATTACTTTAATAACTAAATTCTATATAATTATGCTATTAATTTATAATAATTATATTACTCACCCCCCAAAAAATGAGGGGAGAAACATTGATCGTTGTGGAAACTGGGGGATGGGGTGGTGGGCGCATGAAGTTTTACTGCACTATTCTCCCTTCTTTTGTATATGTTCTCTAATAAAAAGAAATTTTAAAAATGGGCAAAAGATCTGAACTTAAAAGTCAAAAATTTTTTAAAAGAAAAAAATCTGAATAGGCATTTCTCAAAAGAAGACATGCAAGTGGTCAGTGGGCATATGAAAAATGCTCAAAATCATTAATCATCAGAGGAACGTGAATCAAAACAATGAGATATAATTTCACCCCAGTTTGAATTTTTTTTATCAAAAGGACAGGCAATAACAGATGCTGGCAAGGATATGGAGAAGGGGGAACTCTCATACACTGTTGGTGGGAATGGTGGGAATGTAAATTAGTATAACCACAATGGAGAACAGTATGGAGGTTTCTCACAAAGCTAAAAATAGAGCAACCATATGATCTAGCAATCCCACTACTTGGAATATATCCAAAAGAATGGAAATCAGTATATGGAAGAGATGTCTGCACTCTCATGTTTATTGCAGCAAAATTCACAATAGCCAAGATATGGAGTCAACATAAGTGTTCATCAAGAGATAAATGAATAAAGAAAATGTGGTACATATACACAATAAAATATTATTCAGCCATAAAAAAAGAATAAAATCCTGTCATTTGCAACAATATGGTTGGAACTGGAGGACATTGTGTTAAGTGAAATAAGCCAGGCACAGAAAGACACATATTGCATGTACTCACTCATATATAGGACGTAAAAAAAAAAAAAAAAAAAAAAAACTCATGGAGAGAGAGTAAAATGATACTCATCAGAGGCTTGGGAGGGTGGTGGGGAGAAGAGGGATAGAGAGGTGTGGTTAATGGGAGCAAAATACAGTTAGGTAGAAGGAATAAGATCTAGTGTTTGGTAGCACAATAGGGAGACCATAGTTAATAATATTTTATTGTATATTTTAAATAAATAAGAGTCCAATTAGAATGTTCCTAACACAAAGAAATGATAAATGCTTGAGGTGATGGATATCCCAATTATTTTGATTTGATCATTACACATTGTATGCTTGTATCAAAATATCACATGCACCCATGTATATGTATAATCTTTATGCATCCATAAAAACTTTTAAAAATTAAAGATTTATCTTATCTCACCTTTTAAAATGTATATCACATTAATTTTATAATGGACATAATGCATTTTACATTTCATAAATAAATTAATGTACTTTGGGTTGCGTGCTCAAAGTAATTTTTTATAATCAGAATACATAATAAAAAATTTGGAGCACAAATTTGCTAGCAAATAAGTGACATGAGGTCTTGAGTCATTTAGAATTTATTTTTATTTCCTCCAGAAAGACTAAGTTTGAGTTTTGTATATGGTAGAAAACTAACAACTATTTGTAGAATTAATATTTTGTTCCTCTTACATATTTTAAAAGCTATTCTTTTTCAGAGTCTGTTTTTTAGTACATGGTGGAGATTTTGAGAAGTATTCCTCTTAAATAATTTAGGCTCTTCCCAGAATGTTGGTAAAATTGTTTTTTATTATTTCTAACTTATCCCTGATGGATGGGTATCTAGTGCTACTATGAATATGATTAGTAAAGGTGAGTTTATTATTTGTACCTTTGCTTAATTGTTCTGATGGTTTAAAAGTTTTCTTATATTTCACTTAAATTTCCCTACTGCAGTTGAAGTTCATTACTTCCTGTTCTGCTCTCATTGACTAATAAGAATTGGTCCCTGTCTTCCTGATAACATCCCTTAACATATTTTCAGAAGCTATTCTATCTCCCCTTAACCTTTTTGTCTCCATATTGGGAAATTCTCAGCTCTACCATCCTTTCACCATACATCCTATCCTTCCTGAATTTCTCATATTTTGAGGTTTATATTTGAATTTAGGTTTGTTCATAAAGAGAAAATTTGCATTTAAAATTTTATAATTGCCTAAAAATGAAAAAAAAAAAGTTCTATGTATTATTTACCTAATTTGTTAGAAAGTAAGCATGCAATTCTATTGGGGAAATTGGGTTTGCTAAAAGTTAATTCTTATTACCAGTTTCATAAAAGACTATGTCAAATTATCCTTTTTTCTGCATTTATTAAAGAAGGAAACTTCAAGGGTCTGACATTTCTTGCAGACGTGTGTATGTGCACCCATCTCTGTAGAGTTCATCTGCAAAGTGTATTTTTCTGATAAAATATATTTATAGCTTTCGTGGTGGAGCACTGCCTCCCCCAGAATGAAAAAAAGTCTGACTGGATTCTAGTCCTAGGATACAATTAAAGTGGGTAGACACTAACTCACCTGTTTACCATTTCTGTTATTTTTTTGCAAATGACATGACTCATATAGCAGCGCATTTTAAGTAGAGTAATATTTATGATTACAGCCTGAAAACTTTTCAAGAAATTTGAAATCAGTATTGTCTTGTGAACAGAGACTTCTTTCTCAGCATTATTTTCAATGTGTTTTTATCTCCCTCAGAGGAGTCTGCACATCCTCACTAGGGCATTGATTCAGAGCATCCTCTTTCTGTCAGTTATAATGTTGGCAACTATATGGCCAGCTGCTCTTAGCCACTCTCAAGTGTGTAATACGCAGCCCTCACATATGTGAGATCTCCTTGTAACAAGGCAGAAATTGTCCTTAAAGAGCACTCCTAAGAAAACAGTCAAAGGAGAGAAGAAGTGTGCTTCCAGGCATGTTCTTACATTCTTCCCTCTACAGATATGGCCCATAAGACTCTCCATCCATCTTAGAACATTCTCCATGCATCATTTGGCAGCAGAAATCCCATCAGCAATATACAATAAGGAAATAATCCCAACAAGAAAGAGGACAACTGCAGTCCAGAGACTAAGACCATGAGGTATTAGGATATGTTTAGCTCATACATGCTTGTAGAAAGAAATAAAGACCTTTGTGTCCAACACCAATTATCCTTTTCTTCAGACCCTTTTGACATCCCTGTTCCAGGTTTCCATGTGTTCAGAACATATTCACACAGATGTGCCTGGATACTGCCTCATCTTCAGCCCCTTCCCTTCCCCTCTGGCTTCCCACCCATGGGCTGCCTCACTGGTGATACCACAGGGCTCTGTTCAGCTCCTATGCCCAGCATGCACAACCTGGTGGTGTGGGGGAGTTATTACATCATGGGGTAAAGTTTACCAATTGCTAAGAAGGCCCAGTAGATGAATTATTTTTGCTTTTTGCTTTCTGTATTAGTCTGTTTTCATGCTGCCAATAAAGACACACACAAGACTGGGTAATTTATAAAGAATAAAAGGTTTAATGCACTCACAGTTCCACCTGGCTCAGGAGGCCTCACAATTATGGCAGAGGGTGAAACTGAAGCAAGACATGTCTTACATGCCAATGGCAAGAGAGCTTGTGCAGGGGAACTCCCATTTATGAAGCTAACAGATCTTGTGAGACTTATTCACTACCACGGGAACAGTATGCGGGAACCACCCCCGTAACTCAATTTTCTCCACATGGCCCCACCCTTGACATGTGGGGATTATTACAATTCAAAGTGAGATATGGGTGGGGACACAAAACCAAACCTTATTACCTTTCCTCTCCAGGCATTTTCATGGTGTAACACTACAGTCAGCTCAATACCACAGCCCCATTTGGGCTCTACCTCTTTTCTTGAATTTTTTTTTTTATTGTTGTTCTTCACTTCTAGTCCCTGGAATTGTCTTTCCTATAAAATAAGAGCACATTAGACTGTTTGGGCTCTTCTTTCTGGGAAAATCAGGCTAAGAAGTTATCTTAGAACTTTTCACCAGGGAAACATAACAGAAAACTCCAAGCATTTATTGTAATTTCTCCCATATTATGACTTTTTGATACAAACTTCCCAAATTACAGAGACAGGGTATCTCCTATTCTGACCAGTAAAGATAACATATTAAACACGGTGAAAACATCTAATGACAATTCAACAAATATTACTTAGCTCCTAGAATATCTCAAATATTCTACTATAGTATGGATTTCTGTCCACAAATTGAGGATTAAAAATGCATATATAATACAAAATGTTAGCTAACCAATCTTAAGAATTTCTCTCTCAACTTCTGAAACAATGGGCATTAAAAGGTCAGGAAACAGGCCAGGTATGATGGCTTACGCCTGTATCTAGGTGGAATGAATTTTACTAATCAGAGGTAATAGAACTAAGAGGAATAAAATGTAATTGAATATCAACTCTAAACCCCAAAAATCTTGTTAAAGAGGTAGTTCCTTTGGAGAGTTCTTCAGAGACTGCATATGACAATAAAACTAGAATTAATGCAAACAAACAAAGATTCTACTGAAAACAAATGCTTTAAAAATAGGTGCTATAATTTGAATGTTTATGCCTGCTCCAAAATTTACATGTTGAAACTTATCGTGAAAATGACCTTATTGTCCAAACTAATTTATAGATTCAATTATATCCATCAAGCTTCCATTGACTTTCTTCACAGGATTAGAGAAATCTACTTTAAATTTCATATGGAACAAAAAAAGGGCATGTATAGCTGAGACAATCCTAAGCAAAAAGAACAAAACTGGAGATACTATGCTACCTGACTTCAAACTATCCTACAAGGCTACAGTAAACAAAACAGCATGGTACTGGTACCAAAGCAGATACATAAACCAATGTAACAGAACAGAGGCCTCAGAAATAACACTACACATCTACAAACATCTAATCTTTGACAAACCTGACAAAAAACAAGAAATGGGGACAGGATTCCCTATTTAGTAAATGGTGCTGGGAAAACTGGCTGACCATATGCAGAAAGGTGAAACTGGACCCCTTCCTTATACCTTATATAAAAATTAGGTCAAGATGGATTAAATACTTAATGTAAGACCTAAAACCATAAAAACCCTAGAAGAAAACCTAGGCAATATCATTCAGGACATAGGCATATGCAAAGACTTCATGACTAAAACACCAAAGCAATTGCAACAAAAGCCAAAATTGACAGATGGAATCTAATTAAACTAAAGCACTTCTGCACAGCAAAAGAACCTATCATCAGAGAAAACAGGCAACCTACAGAATGGGAGAAAATTTTTGCAATCTATCCGTTTGACAAAGGGCTAATATCCAGAATCTACAAGCAACTTAAACAAATTTACAAGAAAAAAAGCAACCCTATCAAAAAGTGGGCAAAGGATATGAGCAGACACTTCTCAAAAGAAGACATTTATGTGTCCAACAAAGATACTAAAAAAAGCTTATCATCACTGGTAATTAGAGGAATACAAATCAAAACCACAATAAGATACCATCTCATGCCAGTTAGAATGGTGATCATTAAAAGGTCAGGAAACAGGCCAGGTATGATGGCTTACGCCTGTATCCACAGCACTTTGGGAGGCAGAGGCAGGCAGATCACCTGAGGTCAGGAGTTCAAGACCAGCCTGACCAACTTGGTGAAACCCCATCTCTACTAAAATTACAAAAATTAGCCGGGCATGGTGGCACACACCTGTAATCCCAGCTACTCGGGAGGCTGAGGCAGGGAGAATTGCTTGAACCTGGGAGGCGGAGGTTGCAGTGAGCCAAGATCATGCCACTGCACTCCAGCCTGGGAGACAGAGCGAAACTCTATCTTTAAAAAAAAAAAAAAAAAAAAAAAAAAAAAAAAAAAAAAAAAAAAAAAAAAAAAAAAAAGTCAGGAAACAGATGCTAGAGAGGATGTAGAGAAATGGAAACACTTTTACACTGTTGGTGGGAGTGCAAATTAGTTCAACCATTGTGGAAGAGTGGAAGACAGTGTGGTAATTCCTCAAGGATCTAGAACCAGAAATACCATTTGACCTAGTAATACCATTACTAGGTATATACCCAAAGGATTATAAATTATTCTACTACAAAGATTCATGCACACATATGTTTATTGCAGCATTACTTACAATAGCAAAGACTTGGAACCAACCCAAATGCCCGTCAATGATAGACTGGATAAAGAAAATGTGGCACATATACACCATGGAATACCACACAGACATAACAAAAATGAGTTCATGTCCTTTGCAGGGACATGAATGAAGCTGGAAACCATCATTCTCAACAAACTAACACAGGAACAGAAAACCAAACACCACATATTCTCACTCATTCGTGAGAGTTGAACAATGAGAATATATGGACACAGGGAGGGGAATATCACACACTGGGGCCTATTACGGGGTGGGGAGCAATGTGAGGGATAGCATTAGGACAAATACCTAATGCATGGGGGGCTTAAAACCCAGATGACAGGTTGATGGGTGCAGCAAACCACCATGGCATTTGTATACCTATGTAACAAACCTGCACGTTCTGCACATGTATCCCAGAACTTAAAGTATAATGAAAAAAAAGAAGAAACTTAATCACCAAAGTGATATATTAGAAGGTATTGACTTTAGGAGAGGATTAGATCACGAGGGCTCTGTCATTATGAATGGGATTAATGCCTTAGAAAAGAAGCATCATCTGACATTCATTACTTTGCCCTTCCACCTTCTGTCACATGAGTACACAGAAACAGTGCCATCTTGAAGCAGAGAGAGAAGCCCTCAACAGACACAAAACCTGTCAGCACCATGATCTCGGACTTCTCAGCCTCTAGAGAGTGAGAAATAAATTTGTATTCTTTATAAATCACCCAGAGTCAGATATTTTGTTATAGAAGCACAAATTAACTAAGACAATAGGGAACACAAGAAAATGAAGGTTCCTCAGAGGGTAATGACATGAACACGAAAAGTAAGTTATCTTTTACAAGAAATGAAAAAATACAAGTGACAACTAACCCTTTTTCTGATATCCTTATAGTATTAAGTAGAAAGAGAAAGGTATTAAGACAAGGTTACAAGTGATTCCAAATGCCTTTAGCTACAGCTAGTGTGTTGAGCATTGTAAGGAGAAACTGCTTTGGCTCTCAATTATTTGCTTATGTAGAGCCAATGAAGATATAGTCTATAAAAAGTGAGAATGATAGTCACTGTATAAATATGAGTAACTGAAGCTTTCAAGGAATAAGCAAGTTTGTTTCCCAGGAAACCAGATTGCATGGGTGCATGTCAGAGGATTTGCAAGAGCAGTGAGGTGAAGTTGAGGACAAGGAGTACTACAGAAACAAAACTGATGAGGTCTACTTTGGAACTTAAAAGGAACAGAAGGTATGAAAAAGTGGCTGGGGACAGGGCACATGAAAAGGGGAAGCAGTGAGTACAGAGAACAGAAGTCTGAAGTAGTTCTTAGACTTTTTCATTCTGTGTTTTTCATTTGTTTAATATAGGGAGAAGAGTCATGTGTACTGGGCAAATAAGAATTGGTACTAGAAAAAAAAGGAGGGGGCTTACCAAAAACACCCAGAGACGGGTCTCTGAAAATACCTTGCATGATCATGGGAGATCTTCTTCCACATGTTATCTTTCAGACATTAAGAAACTATTTAATAAAAAGTGAGAGAAAGTTGTTAGCATAAGTAGGAAGAGGTGCTGTTTCCTTGACTGATATGACACTAGATAGGATGCATTCTGGCATAAAGAAAATAAAGACAGGAAGAACAAAGAGAGTGAGATTCCTGAGAAGGTAAAGTTCCCAGCTCGCATCAAAGTAGGCTAACCATCTAAATCAGCTTACTGATGGGACTTGGAGCCATATGACAGAGATACAGGCTCTAAAACCAACTTTCAAAGGTGCTACATTACCAGCAGACACCCTCAAAAACTTGTCTATTGCCCTTACATTAACTCCTATATAATAACACAAGCTGCGCCCACAGCCTCCTATGCAAAGTACCCTGCTCTCCTCTTCATTGCTCCTGATGTCACACATTGTCTTCACACCTGCTCATTATTTATTGAAATTAAACTTCTATTACGATGAACATTGACAAACTTTGCCTGGTCACACATTTTTAAAGTGCATATATATATATATATACACACACACTTTGATACAAATATACACATTGTATACATACACATAAAGACAAATTTTTGAATATCCCATTGGAATAAGTTGTATGTATCATTGTCAGGGTCCATATCCAATCATAATAGGCAAACACCATTATACATTACTAGAATGAAAAAGAGAAGGCAGCTCCGACCACTTTCATCTAACACTGATACTTGAACTTCTTATTTTAGGTTTGTAAGAGTTGTATTTAAATACAACTTCATTTAAGTATAAATAAAATAAACTCATTTTAAATGTACATGGGATGAATTTTGACAAACATATGCACTGAAATAGCAATCCAGTCAAGTAATAAAAACATTATTACTGCCCCCTCTAAATTTCTCTATTATTCTTTGCAATCAGGTTCCCATTTAAACTCTGGCTACAGACAACTATGGTACTGATTTCCTTTTAGTAAAAATGGGCTATATTTGTCTCTCTATTGCATAAAATTGAATCATAAACTATCTTCTATATTAGACTGTCTCTGTGACTCAGCACAATGACTTTGCTTCATCCATGTTACTGAGTATATCAGTAGTTTACTTCTTATAGCCAAATAGTATAAACAATATTGCATAATATTGATGCTAATGGTATAAAATAGTATTCCACTGTATGGGTATAACACAATTTGTCCATTAACCTGCTGATATATATTTGAAGTTGACCAAGTTTGGAGCTGCTATAAATAAAGCTTCTGTGAACATTAGTGTACAAGTCTTTGTATGGACCTATGTTTTCATTTCTCTTGAGCAAATTTCTACTGTTTGTCAAAGCAATCGTAACATTTGGGTTACCCACAACCAATGCGTAGAGTCTCAGTTATATCACATCCTCAAATAGACTTGACATTGTCAGTCTTGTTAATTTTAGCAATTCTAAGGGAACTAATATGGTAACTCGTTATTTTTTTCAAGTACCAAGTTTTCTTTTATTAAGTGGGAGCTAAATAGTGTGTACACACGAACAAAGAAGAGAATGACAGACATTGGAGACTTGGAAGTGGGGGAGGGGGTAAGGGAGAAATTGATGAGAAATTACATAATGGGTACAATGTACACTATTCAGATGGTCAATACAATAAAGCCAAGACTTCACCACTACACAACGTATGCATATAACAACATTGCACTTGGCACTTGCACTAGCTTAAATTTATACAAATTAAAAAAAAAAAAAAAACAATGAGAAGGCAAGGCGTTATCAATTATTTAACCACCAAACCTAAGCTAAACTTTGGAATTTGATGGGACAACTACAGAATTTTGAAATAACTCATTCAAATTTAGCACAAAGTAAAACTTAAAAGTTTTAGAGAGACAGTCCCTTGTCTTCTTTAATTTTGTTAAAGCCAAGGCATCCATAACAGTGGAAGCAAATGTAGTAATTTCTGTAATTTTCCTAAGATTTTAAAAAAATCATAACTTGGTAACTTTTTGGATTTGTACTGATTATTTTTCTTTGCTGTATATTTTGTGTCAGAGAATTCACAATTCAAAGACCTAGAAGAAGTATCTCTCTGCAATTCTGTCTTAGCACATATGCTTCTTTTAAAAAAATTGTAAGTTCTGGGATACAAGTGCAGTACATGCAGGTTAGTTACATAGGTATATGTGTGCCATGGTGGTTTGCTGCACCTATCAACCTGTCATCTACATTTTAAGCCCTGCATGCATTAGGTATTTGTCGTAATTCTCTCCCTACCTTGCCTCCCATCCCCCAACAGGCCTGGTGTGTGATGCTAACACTTTCTTTGTGTTTTTTTTGCCTCTCATATTGTTGGGATTTCAGAGCAGATATCTATTATACAAGAGTGCTTGCCTGAGGAAAGGGAACCGCAAAAGTGAGGTTGGGGAAATGGCAGGGAAAATAACAGACTAAAGTAAAATCTGTTTATTGAAGCATCACTTTAGGCCCTCTAAACTTTTTCAGGATTCCTTACGTAGTAAAATGGTAATGTGAATATAAGAAAACATGAAAGAGTTACACAGTCAAACCACAGGGAAACAGAAAATGAATAGTGTTTAACCTTAACTACTACTGAAAGCAGTACAGAAATTGATAATATCACACAGGAAGTAAACATCATGTAAATATCTCTGAGAAATGCAAGAAAAGATTCCTGATAGCATCTGTCTTAGAGACATGTTGTTTCCCACCAAAAGCAATGGGCTTTTAAAAACTCTCTCACTACAATACAGAGAAGTCATTTACAAGTTTTTGCAGCAGACATATTGCAGAATTCAAAGATAGTAAAACCATTATCGACTACAAAAATATGTATGTATAAAAGCAAGTAAAATTTTTTTGACATCAGCAAACATTTTATTTATTTGTATATCTCTTAAATATCATGCACAAATTGGAAACCTAATAAATACTGATTGAATTAAATTGTTCAGACTTAATCTGGGAACTTTTAAATTAAAGAATTCTTCATATTTAGGTCAAATACATGAAAGTTGATGAAAATAATATTAGACTATAAATGTTCATGTACAGGACAGAAATTAATGAAGAAATAATAGACTGTATTAACTTGTCACAATGACTGGCTTCATATTTTTTTTCTATTAACAGATAGAAGAAGTTGCCATGGAATTTCCTAAAGGAGATATTGTGTTCCTAGAATTTTTTTGCATAAATTTATGTGATATATGTGCAATTTTTTAAATGCATAGATTGTGAGGTGGTCAAGTCAGGGCTTTTAGGGTATCCATCAATCAAATAACACACATCGTACCTGTTATTTAATTTCTTATTATCCTTACCCCTCACAGCCCCTCAATCTTCCAAGTCTCCATCATCTATCACCTAGAATTTTAAAAGACAACTGAAGAGTTTTCTTTATTTAACGTCAGTTTCATTGGAAAATTTGAAAAATGCGACTGGGAAAGAACATTCCCCATAAGGTGAAAAATTTGCAGAACATCACAATAGAATATATCAACATATTAAAAATAAAAACTAATATTTTAATTACCCCAATTTCATTTTAGAGTATTTGTCCATTTTAAGACTTATTATTTAATATTAAATTGGGAAAAGGAACTTGAGAATGATAAAGCCAATAGGAGTATTTTCTGTGGATTATGTGAGTGAAAGAATGAACAGCCAATCAATACCATTTATCTACTGACAGTAGTAGGGCATGCATACTCCCAGCTATCCTTAAGATGAGTTCTCTCTCTCTCTCCAAAGTGCTTATATAACATTCCTCTAAATGAGTTAATAGATTGGGGGAAAACTATTATAAAACGCATGTATTAAGGTAATTTAATACTTCTATACCAACTCATTAGTTTGCTGAGGTTTTCTTTGTTTATTGACATCACTACCACATGTGAATGAGTTAGTGTCCTTGAAATTTTTACTGCCCATATTACTGAATTGCTCAGTAGCAAGGTTCCAACCATCAATATTTTACTTAAAAAAAAAAATTGTTATCGAGGCAACTGGTTTCTTAATCTAACAAAAGATTCTACTTTCTAATGGAAACAAAAAGAGAAACTTACTAATTAATTTTTAATGGCTACTCCCTGTTCTATATAAATTTTTCTGTTGGATCATTTTCTCTTTATTATGTATTTGTGTAAACATGCCAACCATTTGTTAATTTCTATTTTTTCCTATCTTTTATTTCTATGTTTTCAAGAAAAGAAAAAATAAAATCTATAAAATTAATATAGTCACATTAAGGGAAGCTAAGTAGATATAGTCTTGAAGGCTTTATATAAGAAACAAATATGGAACTTGGCATTTAAGGTCAAGCATTCAAGTTACCTGAAAAGCATTATGTGGAAGTTTATATGAAAAATTACTTTGCATTTGTTTTGTTTTTGTTTGTATTTAAGCTGGCTTTTTAAAAGAGTATTCCTAAAGTCAACGTGTGGGAAAAAAAAAAGATAGGCAATTGTCAAAGAAGAATATAAAGAGGGTTAGTTTAGTACAGACTTTGAAAGTCTACAATTAGAATGTAATGTAAGTCTGAGGAACATCACGAGTGTTTAGGATTATAAAATAAAAATTAAAACATTATAGATCTTGGTCAACCAAAATTAACATACTTGAATATCACTTTATCTGAAATGAGGTGGTGTAGAAAAACTATGTACAATAATGTATGTATGACATGTGTGGTCGAGTGATCTGGAAATTGAATGCCCCTCCATCTCTAGATAACAACAAAAATAGAACTAGCATTCTTAGCAGTAAGAAATTACAGTGTTCTGCTTAATATCTATGGTTTCCTTCCAGAGTTATTAATAGTGTTTTCACTTGCAGTGGGTTGGTTTTTGGCCTTATTGTTTCAGTGTTTTATTTTTCTTTCACATCATCTCAGATCCTTACTGGAATAACATAAGATATAAATCTAAGCACACACATGCACATACACACACAGAATGGGTTAATGTTTTAATTAACACATTCCCCATTTTAAAATGTAGTTTCTTGCTACATGCCTATTTAGAAACTCTGTGAGATGAAGTAACATACATCTACATCCGGTAATCAAAGTCACATAGACAAATTTAACAAAGCATCTGCTCTGGTAGATTCATCCTACACACTCAAAAATGGTGTACAATTCACAGTAAAACATGTATGCGAATATAAAACACCTGAATGGAAAAAAATCCAGCGTTATCCTGCAGTTGTCAGGTTTCTTAATTTTCTTAAAAAAAAAAAAAAAACCAAAAAAGCCAAGCATATGGTAAAAGAAAAAAAAAAAAGCCCTCATAAAAATGGAGAATGAGCTGAGTTAATGTTGTTTTTTAAAAGTATACCACTTTCTTGTTGAGAGGGTCAGTCTCTGCAGTTTTGGAAACCATCTGCTTTTGCTTCAGGCCTGTCCTGCATTGCCCATATCTTTCCATTGTTCTTCCAGTTGCTTGGTAGATCCATTTGCAACCACTGCTGAGAGAATGTTGATTATGTTGTCTTTTCTCTCTGATTGCTTTTAAGATCTCCTTGTCTCAGATGTCTTTATGCAGTAATCACGATTTCACTAGGTTGTGTTTGTGTGGACAAGTGTGCTTCAGTCTGCTTAAAGACCAGGCATGCTCCTCTCCATCTAAGGATTTATGTTTTACTGGGTATTTTGAAGCCTTTGTCTTTTGACATCTATTTTATTTTCTCTTGTCTCTCCTTTTTGGGACTCTCATTAAGAATATGCTTTAACTATGAGAACACATGGATACATAGAGGGGAACAACATGCACTGGGGCCTACCAGAGGGTGAAGGGAGAGAGGAGGGAGAGGATCAGGAAAATAACTAATGGGTAAAAGGCTTAAAACCTGGGTGATGAAATAATCTGTACAACAAACCCTCTTGACACATGTTTACCTATGTAATAAACCTGCACATGTACCCCTGAACTTAAAATAAAAGTTAAAAAATAATTGAGTCAAAAACAAAAAGTAACTAAAAATATGGTTAGTTCAATAATCCTTTGGATATTCATCTAACTTATTTGCTGATATCTGTGTCAATGCAAATAAAATTCAAATTTATCTTTAGATGTTACTGTTTGTTTAAATCTCTTACTTCATTTTCAAACAGTATTCTGGTCTTTCACGATATTTTCTATCCTTCATTTTATCACTTTACTTTTTACTCACTTTATAAACGCTTATTTTTAGATTCTTTCAGATTTTTCTATTATCTGGAGAGCTAATCCTGCTTTTTATTGTGTCTGGTAACTCAGAGTACGTCATTTGTGTAGTTTGTAATTTATGTTTTGGAGCTCATTTTCTTTTTTTCCTTTGACCTGTTATTTAGAATTGTTATTTACTTTTCAAGAATTTACATTTTCCTTCTCTCTTTCTCCTATTCATTTCCAGGTTGAGTCACTATAGTCAGAGTGCATGCTCTCTCCAGTTTCAATTCTTTCAGATTTGTTGAGCTTAATGGATCTGGATACAGTTTATCTCAAGGTACATAAAAGCACTTGAAAAGAAAATATATCTACTGTTTGGTGGAATGTTTGGAGTGTTCCGTAAATGACTAGATATGAGATGTTGTTGAGTTTTCCTGTAACACTGCTGATTTTCTGTCTACTTCTTCTATCAGTTATTGAGAGAAAGAGAGAGTTGTTGAAGTCTCCAATTAGACTTGTGGATTTGTTAATTTCTCCTTTGAGTTCTATTAGTTTTTTCTTCACATATCTTACAGCTCTGTTGTTTGGTGCATACACATTTAGGGTTGCTATGATTTCTTGGGTAGACTGACCCTTTTACATTACATAACATCTCTTTCTGTCCCTGGTAATTTTAGCTGTTCTTAAGTCTATCTTATCCTGATATAAATAGAACAACTCTGTGTTTCTTTGATTAGTGTTTACATGATACATCTTTTTCTTTCCTTTCACTTTCAACTTGCCTGTACTGTTATATTTGAAGTGAGTTTCTTATAGACAGCATGTCTAGTAGGGCATATTTTTAAACCACTCAGTTAATCTTTATCTTTTGTCAGTATACTTAGACATTTACATTTAATAAAATATTTAATAAAATATTGATATTTTATTTTCTCATTTTTTTAACTTTTATTTTAGGTTCAGGGTACATGTGAAGGTTTGTTACATATGTAAACTCATGTCATGAGGATTTGTTGTACATCAGACCTGGCTGATGATTATTACACAACCCAGGTGTTAAGCCTAGTATCCAATAGTCATATTTTCTGCTCCTCTCCCTCCTCCCACCCTCCACCCTCAAGTAGACGCTGGTGTCTTTTGTTTCCTTCTTTGTGTTCATAAGTTATTTTATTTTAAGAGCTCTTTTTCAAGGAGGATTATTTCTCCACACACTAGGGTATCCTGTGAGAATCCAGTCTGGGACTGGTATTTTTGTTAACTTTTCAACTTGGAATCTTTACTATGTGTGACCCAGGCTTCTTATGAGAGAATTTTTATTTTTAATACTCAGAGACCTAAACAGAAAATTTTTGCCACTTAGTTGGACTGGCGATTGAATTATTTTACAGTTCCCTTTTCATAGGGAGAGCCACTTCAGCTTCTAGGCTTTACACAGGATCTCATTCTCTTCTCATACAGACCCAAGGCCATAACTTCTGTTCCTACACGAACATTAAAATGCCACTTTTAATGGGTTTTTAAATAATATCAAAATACAAATATCTAAAATCTAAATATTGAAATCTAAATTTTAGATATTATTTATGTGCTCTCTATTTTCCAAGTCCAACCTAGAAATGCCTGATGACTGATGAGTGATGAGCTTACTATATCTTTGCCCCTAACATTTGGGATTTCCTTTTATTTCTTTGTTCTCGGCTAGATATTTTAAAATCATGGTTTGTATTCTCTCCTTTTTTCATGCTTTTCATGTGCTGGTAGTGGAAAAGGAGTCCAGGACAACAGTACCCCATGTGACCAAAACTGGAAATTGCTGTTTGTGTAATATAGATATTCTTCCAGGTGCTGTTTCTATCCTTAGATATCATTTCTATGACGTAGGAATCATTCCTCAGAACTTTTCTGTTCCTCGTAATTAGAATATTCTTAGTCTCTACTTTCCTGATTCAGATCCAAGCTGACTTTCTTATGAGACAGTCAAACAAATCTTAGTTGTTCTCCTCCTTCTACCGTATCTGAGACAGCATTATTATTGTGTTTAGAATATTTACGTGTTGTAATCGATGTGTGTGTGATGGGTGAGAGGGAATGCTTTCTTTCTTCTCTGTTTTCACTATTGTGGATACATTTAAAGTTGCAGCATCCAATCATATACACATGGCCCAAATAATTATGTCATGCCAAGTATTTTTACTTTAGAAAGTGTTATTCTGGAACTCTATTTCCTGGAAATTTTCACTGTACCTTAGCCTATGTCAAAATGTCAAAAAGCTGCTAAAGAAACTCAGGTCAGATTTTATAATCTCACATCAGAAAGTATGCATGTTTTGTGTGCTGCTGAATAATACTTTTAGCAGAAACTGACAAGTTGTCCCTCAAACCCATTTCTCTTTCTTTCTGACATTCAGCTACATTTCTTGGTCTCCTTTGCAGGTAGGTGTGCTCATGTGACTATGCTCTGGCCTACGGAGAGTGAATAACTGATAAAAATCTCATGCATAATTCTCTATTCCTCAACTCTGCCATCAGTAGTCAGTAAGACAATGTCTAGGTCAGCCTCGGAAGACATACATTGAAAATAATAAAGGTTCCTGAAATTCCTGTACCTACATCATTGTCTACTTCACTCTCACATAACTCCTCACTCCTCACCATCAACAGGATTGCAGAGAAGCTAAAAATAAATTTCTGTTTTTAGTCACTGAGCTATCAGAGTTTACTTTTTGTAGCAGCTAATCATAGCTAATTCAATGGCAGAAATTTAAAGAACACTTTCTTCTTTTCTGCCATGCATCTTCTTTCCTTTGATAATATTGCTTTTACGTAGGTGACAGGTTCACTGCTTCTGAGAGTTACTACCAACACAATCTTAATAAAATTTACCTCTTACATAAGGATATTATAGGAATCAGTGCAGCATTTTTATAAATCTTTCAGGGGTCCTTGGAGCCAAGTCTTCATACAAAGTAAAATAATGATACTAATTTTACTATATACTTTAATTTTAATGAACACCGTGTAATATAAATACAAAACAATAATTTGTAGAAACAATTGTTTCCCTGAAGGAAACACTGCGTATATCAGAATAATACCGTGAAACAAGAAAGCACTTGGCACAATCTATCCATTTTTTCTTTTTTATATTTATAAAGCTAAAACACTCAGAAAATACTAATGATTTTCTCTAGTAATAAAGAAAGCTAATTTTTTAAATCCGATTTCCTTTTTTAAAATCTAAATTGTACTTTGTATAAAAGCAGCACAGAATTTCTGGCTCCGATTTGTATCTTCTGTTCATCCATTAAAAGTAGATAACTTCCTACCCTGACCCGCTCTTCTAGGTCCAAAATTGTTTCCCTTTACTGGAATATATTTTCCAAGGGCCAATGGACTCCCTTACTCAGGATTTTTATTCTCATCATAAGACCAAGGCCACTATCATGAAACATTTATGATGGTAAAGTCTATCTTCTAAACAGCTCTGAAAAGTACAAAATGTATTGTTTATACAACAAAGCAATCTTTGGTTTTTAGGCCTTTTATCCTATTGGTCTCTCATTTATAAGGCATTTATTTGCTTTTTTCTGTCTGTCAAAAGGTTTCTCATATCTAAGGTACCATACTATGCTATAAAACTCTCGATTGGATTTTATTTCTCTTTCTGCTCTCTCCAAAGAGCCTCAAATCATAGACTGACCTATCTTCCCACTTATGTAACTATAAGGACCATATGGAAATAGGAAATAGCTGTCATGGTAGTATGTGAACACAAGGTCCACATGAATAACACCCAGTCCAGGAACACCATGGCTGGCCACACTAGCTGTGCAGTGCATACCTTTGTGGGAACAATCCATGATTGTAATGTAGATTGGAGTGGTATAGCACACAACTGTAAGTTGTGGCTCTGCCCAGCACTGTATTGTTTGGTTCTATGACGTTCTGAGTTTCACTGTCCTTCACTGATTTCATGGATATTATTGGAATCTTTTTTCTCTATTATCTAGAAGTGCTACATCTCTGAAAATATATCTAATAATCCACTCTTTGACTACAATTCCTGTTGGATCTTTTTCTAGTTTTCTCACCCCTTGATTCCTACAAAGTCTGTTTTTAAATCTTTTAAGACATTTATTCTCTTTTCCCCTTCATTTTTACCCTTCATTAGCCCCCATTCCAGGCCTCATTTGCTTTCCTACCCAGCCTAGACTGTTTATTCAATCACTACAAGAACATTGTCACAGATACTCCCCACCAACTCCCTAGTTCTCTATGTTTTTACATTACATACTCCGCAACTCACTAAACCTGGGTCAAGTCTCTCTAGCCAGCCTTGGAAATGTAGCAAGACCCATTTCTACAAAAGAAAAAAAAAAAAAAAAAGACACAAATAGACAAAATAGGCAAATTTTGTTGTCCAGGGGAACGTGCAAGAGGAAGGCAAGCACAGGACACACATTAACATCACAGAAAAGAGGAACCCAAGTGAGCTATAAATTCATCAAAGATGGTAAGCTCGGGTAAGGAAAATCCAGCAGCTATGCAGATTGATGTCACTGCCCATGTATGGGCTCTGGCCTTCTCTGGGCTTTCAGTAAATGCAGCACTCTTTTCTTTATTCGTGGATAACTCTTGTCTCCATTCCCCTCAGCATTACTTCAAACAGGTCCACTCTTCTCAAAATTAACCCCTGCCAGACCTCCTCTCAGCAGGCATCATTACTTCCTACTTCACAGAGAAAATAGAGGTCATCACCCATACATTCCCTCAATTCATCACTCCGAATCCAATAAATTAATCTATTTTTGCACCACACTGTCTCATTTTCAGTTTTATAGAAAGCCTTGTCCTGCCTCATATTCAAAACTAAACTCTCCAATCATGTGTTGCTCTCAACCTTTCCCACCTCCTTCAGAAACCTTGCCTCATTAACAATCATCTCATTTTATCATACTACAATCTGTCCTTCTCTATTAGCTTCTTCCCTTCTGCATAAAAATCTAGCCAGGTATTACCACTCCTTAAAAGCAAAAAATAATTCTAAATCATTTGCTGGCCTCTAATAAGTCCTATTATCCCTCATTCTTACTCTATCAATTTTCTTTTAAGAAAAAAAAAATCTATTTTCTCGCCTACTTATTTTCTTAAGTCATGGTAACCATTCTTGTTCACACTCTGGACCTGGACTGTTTGTTATCAACTCAGTACTACTATCACTCTTATCAAAGCCTGTGAAATTCATTCCTCACAACCTGGTTCTAGGTTAAAACTTGTCAGTGTGAGATATTCAGATGAGAACTTGCCTGAAGTGAAGCAGAAGCCACATTCCCTAGAAGCAATTGACATATGAGAGAGATATAGAGAGGTGAGTCACCATGGCTTTCAGAGAAGCTCTTGAGACCCACCTTCTTCATAAACTGAGACAGTTGCTTGGAGCTTCCCACAAATTGTTGAGACATCTACCAGTTTCTAGCAACTTTTGAAAATAATTTGCTTCAGTTTATTAGACTGTGATCTTCAGAGTCAATTTCTCTGATTTTTGGGCAATAGCTTCCCTTATCCTCAGTGGCAACTTCCCTGAGCTTCATTCCATCAGTCTTCCAACAAGTTCTGTAAACCCCTAATTTTACATTAAGCTCTCTATGCATAGAGTACATGGAATGGTGTATTTACTGTGAGTGCTGAAGAAATATACCCATGGAATGGTGTATTTACCCTGAGTGCTGAGGAAATATACCCAACACCTCCCTCAATCTATTCTAACAAATATCACCTGTAATTTCCAAATTTCTCAAACCCAGTGCATTTTCATCCTTATCTGACCTCTCTGAAACTGTTGCCAATGTTAATAACTGTGCTGTTGCAACATGTTATCCTCTTCGAACTTTGAGACTTGTAGAAGAGATATTACATATATAATCATATTACATATATGATATGCTATAAAATGAGTAATCTTCTATAAATGTAGAGAGAAAAAAGCAACTACATCTATCTTGGGAAATTATTATAAAGCATTCCCATTGAATTATAGCTCCATAAATGCCCTGACCATTTTGAACTCTTCTGGGGCCTTATATGAGGCATCTGGGACAGTATTAACGTATATAATGACTTTTTCTCCTTTCTCTTTATTTCATTTATGCTCTGTGACATAACTACACTATTTCCACAAACAAATACTCTGGGTAGTCTATCCTGCATATCTTTATGTTGCTGATTGAGGCCATAAGTGAGAAACAAAGTAAAAAATAAGCAAAAGAAGAATAATTTTATATAAGTAAAGAAAAGCCACTTTTGAAATTATCCCTCCAGAGTTTACAGGCTCAAAAGGCAAGACTTACACAAACAAATATCTAAAATCTGAACTCAAATGCAAAGATCTTGATATTTTTCACCATTACAGTACAGTGCTTTACACAATAATGTCAATTACATATCAGTATATATAGAATAGTTATTCACAACTACGCCTTAAAAAAAAGCAATTAAATCAAACAGTGGTAATATATATATGTGTGTGTGTGTGTGTGTGTGTGTGTGTGTGTGTGTGTCTGTCAAAAAGAGTCTTATTAGATTGTGTACTTTAGAAAGTCAAGGGCAAGATTCTCAACGACCTCATAATATAAGATGTTAATAAGTCAAACAGTTAACAATCAATTTAGTGTGTATGATTCACTCTTCCATAATATTTCGACTACAATGACATTCCACACTCTGTCAGCATGGGTAGAAAATTTCCATAATTTTGTAAAACTAGGTCAACATCCTATAGTTACATTCTACATAATCCAGCCCATTCTGTCGATATCTTAACTCTAGCAGAAATGTGAATTCTAAAATACTGTGAAATCCAACACAAGTTTCTAAAATAGAAACAATGAGAAAATGTCCTATACCTCCAAATTAAATTCAGATGTGGAAAATCTGTGTTTGATACAATAGATTTAAATAAAAAATACTACAGATGAAATAAACAAGAATTTAGGTATGATAGTCATTTTAGTTGATTACATCATAGCCTGAATTTAGATAGTCTATGATGTTTCCATGGAAACTGTTTTTGCTTAAATGTAGTTTTAGATATTCTTTAAGTACAAATTAAATTAATTGAAGGCAGAGATACAATGTTGGAAACATTTAGAAGCCTAAAGAACAGTTTATTCTACTTACCTAAAAGAATTAAGAAGAGCAATGGCAAAGGAAAAAATACATAAACTAGTCCCCTAAGATGAACAATCAAACAGAATATTTTCAAACTAAATTATACATACTTTGAAATTCATTTAGAATATGAACTCCAATACTAGCCAACCCAACTTCAACATAAAGTTTATATTCCAGTGGAAATAGAATCATCAACTCTCTAATGCCTATTTCTAGTTTTTAAAGCTCAAGTGGAAGAATTAACCTTCCTTGAGATTACCTGGCAAATAGTAGTAACACAATAAGTATTTGTTGCCTAAATGAATAAATGGATGAAATAAGCTTAGAATGCAGTAATGCTATCGTGACAATGTTGGGATGCAATGAGGCCCAATAAATAACATTCTTTTTTTTCCTGAACCAGTTAAAAAACAAAAGAGAGAAAGGGAAATAAAAAACTTAATACAAATATTGCTGTTAATGCTGAACAATCTGATAAGAGAAAATGAGACTTATATGTAGCAAGCAGAATTTGTTTGTGAACCTAGATTTTAACAGGCACCAACCTGGACACAGGCAGCACTAAGTCATTGTAGACCTTCTTATACGAGATCCTGCTTTTGTCAACCTTACACATAAAAAAGCAGAGCAGACTGCATACTCTCTGGAAATAGGTTTGGAACCAAAGAGAAAGACAAACAAGAAATGACTGAGCTAGCATACTCAACTTATTCCTTCAAAATATAGCAGTCACATAACCCACTCACTCCCTCCAGAAAAAAAGCATGTTATGATTGGAAGATAGGCCATGATTGTTATATGAAAGGAATTGTTCACATGGCAAGAATCATTAGGATTGTGAAAAAAGGTGGCCTCTCCATAGCAATTATGGGAAGACTTGTGTTATCTGATAATCAATTAAGCATATATTATCATGAAATTTAAGATGTTAAATCAGAACACTTTCCATCATTCATTCATTTAACAAGCATCTATTGAAACCTACTAGGTACAGAGATTCTTGTAGATGTTGGAGTTAAGAGGATGAAGAAAGTAGACATGGTTTCCATCCTCATAACATTTATAACCTACAAGGCAAACGTCAATTGAATAAATAATTTTAGTTAAAAATCATAAGAGAGCAGTCTGGAAGTTCCTAGGTGAAACTGAAGAATTCTACACAAATAACTCAACTTTGAAGCAGATGGCCAAAGCATTGGTAAGGATTAGCCAGACAAAGAAACTAAGAAAGTGTTTCTCAGATAAACAGGCAGTAAGCGAACAGGACTTGAGCAAAGTGTGAGACTGTGGTGTAGTCAGTAAAACAAAAAAATTTCAGGAAAGCTAAAATGTAGTGTGAGGGTGTGAGAGATCCTGTTAAAGAGTATGCAGTAAAGAGAAATGCCCAGGTTCACAACTTAGAAAAATCACTCTGGCTTCAGAGAGGAAAAAAACTTTACAAAATAAGGTTAGAGACATTACTTGCAGTATTTAAGTTAAAATAATTACAGTATTTAAAATGAAAGAAATTGATAGTTTGAGGACTACACATAAAAATAAATAGAAAACTTGTATTTAAGAAATATGTTTCAGGTAGAAAAACCAAGATTTGGTTATTTGGGAGACATATCCAATATGAGGATGAAAGAAAGGAAGATAGTAAATTTCTGCTTTGAATAGCTAAGTAGATGCCCATGTCATGCAATAAAATAGGAACCCAGGCAAATGAGATGGCAAACTGACAAGGATATGTTGGTACATTTTTATTCAGTTCTTTGTAGAATATCCAAATAGAAATGTCCAGTAGGCACTTGATTATATGGGCCTGAAGTTTAGAAAAATGAGTTCAACTGAAAATAGATATTGGAAACCAATAGCATAGAAATGGTGCCTGAAGCTATAACCATTTTTAAGTGGATTGAACTTGGTGGTATGCAATCAGCAAACAGCATTACTACTTAAGAATCACTTTTTTCACACTAAGTCTGTAAGATTTATCTTCATTATTTACAGCACGTACAATTTTTGCTAGGGGCTGTGAACTTTGAATCACTTTCATTTATACAAGGAATTACATTTCTTGACGTTGCAATTATAAAATCTGCATATATGGACTTTTTTTCTATAACACCTTAAATATACTATATTATAGACGTGAACCCAACCCAAACAATATCTATATTTCTGATGCTACATTGAAAGTGAGAAAGAGAGATTATTGAATAACTATTGAGGTCTATCATAAAAGACTTATGTTCCAGATGTTGAAAAAGAAGGAAAAGGAATGATTTAGCATATTCTTTAAATAACTGCAGAAAGAAATCTTAAGATCTTTAGAGAAAAATAGCACCAATATCTTGGTTTGTTTGTGCATTTTCAAATAACAATAACTTTGAAAAATATCACTTCATTGCAAAGAAAAAATTAATTAATAACTATCTAAAAATACCTTAAATGAGGTTCAGACGTTTAAATATCAGGATGTTTTCATAGACATTAAATTTGGAGTTCTAGAAACTTATGTGAAATATTTATTGAAACAAGTATTGTAAGCAAAGCTTGAGAACACTAACAGGAAAAGAGAAAAAAAAAATGCATCATGTGAAATAGCTCCAGCTGTTAAAACACTTGTTCAATATTGACAGAATGTCCGTGGTGTATAAGGTGTTAAACTTAACATATCCACAGCAGTTATTGATCCCCAGGATTTTCATTTTACTACGTATATAAACAAACAAGTGCAACATCTATATAATTTGACTTTTAAAACCTAACATTATTTTTTTGCCTTATTTCCAACTAGATTTTGTTCTATAGACCAACAATGCCTAAACAACTGTAATCTTAATTTTGTCCATTTTATTTTCTGATTTTGATTTTTTTTTTCATAATACTGGCCACCATAACACTAAACATAGGCTGTGTCACATTTAGGAAGTCATATTTTGAACAAAAGAAGCCCCACCTCACTTCCCAACCCTCTCATATAGCTACAACTGAGACTATCAAATGTGGAATCCTAACCTATTCAAAAGTAGCTATTTCATAAGACAGCCGGGAATGCATAACATAGTCACATACACTCACATACACATGCAATAAATGAGCAGAGTTGATTAAACTGTCTCCAGAAACAAAACTGCAAAATAGAGAGAATGAGGTAGTGAGAACTAAGTCTGAAAAATCTATATATATAAAGAGAAACCCTAAGTAGAGGCCATGAGGATCTTCAAAGTCAAAGTTAGGATAAATCACAAAATTTATTTAGAAGAAGCTGTGAGATAATGTTTTCGCCCTGCTTTTTGTTTTTAATATACACAGATTAGAAGGAGACTATTGGTAATAAGAGTAGAACCAAACAGATATACAGAGAAAGATGTCATGGGGATTGTTATTGGAAGGATACCCAGTACTCTTACTACTAGGTTCCCAGTACTACAGTGGATCCGAACTTACCTTCTGTACATCTAATTGTTCTGAGGTTCCTGTGAAGTATAATGTCTCTTGTCTAGGACCACAGTGAATGTTTCTTTTTTTTTTTTTTTTTTTTTGAGACGGAGTCTCGCTCTGTCGCCCAGGCTGGAGTGCAGTGGCCGGATCTCAGCTCACTGCAAGCTCCGCCTCCCGGGTTTACGCCATTCTCCTGCCTCAGCCTCCCAAGTAGCTGGGACTACAGGCACCCGCCAACTCGCCCGGCTAGTTTTTTGTATTTTTTAGTAGAGACGGGGTTTCGCCGTGTTAGCCAGGATGGTCTCGATCTCCTGACCTCGCGATCCACCCGTCTCGGCCTCCCAAAGTGCTGGGATTACAGGCTTGAGCCACCGCGCCCGGCCCACAGTGAATGTTTCTAAGGGCTGTGCTTTTGCAGAAGTGTCAGGACCAGGCTGGGAGACAGCAGTGATACACAGCCTACATTTAGTGTTATGGTGGCGTGGACAAGGGAGCACCTTTCAGGATTCATACTTTTGGTCCAGGTGCCTTCTAATTTGAATACTGTGTCTCCACCCTTATCACCCCAACTGAAATGTTAGAATAAGCTTTTCTTCTGATTGAATCTGCTTCATGAAGTCCAAAGAAACTAACATAGATAACAAGTTACATGTATAAAAAGTGGGATCTGGTTGTTCATCACCAAGATTACTTCAAGTGCTATTATCTACTATTTTATTTAATTTTTGTGTAATGTTTTCAGGTCTTAGACCTTGTGATTTCACTCTGTTTTGATATACATGACTTAACCCTGTTTTGATCTGCTCATTCCAGGAAGCATGAGATTTCTAGATTTGTATTTTAAACTTATATTAATTGCAAGACTGTCATTCTCTGAATTATAAATGGTAGATACAAATATAATAATCTAATCACTACCTTAAATTGCATATAATCTAAGAAAGAGACAAAAAATAAGCAATTATAATAAAGTAGAGGTTATGAGAGAGATAAACACATAGTATAATGGAGGCATATAAGATTGGTTTCAAGTCCAAATTTGGGGTTTAGGGATCAGAAAAAGCTTTCTGGGGAAGAGAACATGTAAGTTAAGCTTCAAAGAAGAGGAGATAGCCAGGTAATTAAAAGGTCAGGAAGGCATTCTAGGCAAGAGAATAGCTGTGAAAAAGAATCAATTGTTGAGAGAAAGCAGAGCTTACATCAGTGGTGATCAAGCATTTTACAATTTATAGGCCACTTGAGTGGAGTCCAAGACCTAAAGCCCTTCTAAAACAACTATTTCTTCTCCTTAGGGAAAGAAGTGATTAAGAAATTCAAAAGACATGAAATAAATAAGTTTCAGTAAACTTTTAATGTTAACATGTATTATTTTTATTAATATGATAATATCACTACATATATTTATATGTTAAAATAATAATCTACATATTTAAAATTAACTCTGTAAATCTTTATACTTATTTTAGCAATATGATGCCAGTTTTTTAAATTTTGCTCTTTTGTACAGGTAAGACATGCACGTGACTAAAAAAAAAGAACAACAAAAAATTAAGTTTTATTCCCTGTCTCCCAATATCCCCACAGAGGTTACATATATTTAGTTTCCTGTGTATCCTTCCAAAGGTATTATATGCATTCACAAACAGATATATTTCCACACATATATACAGTTGGTGAACTTTTCTTTCCCAAAATTAAAATATATTTTGGAGAGCTTTCCAGACTACTTTAATGAATGTTATGCTTTTTTAATTTACTATTTTTGACTCTTTACTTGAATTAATTTTAGACATGGAAAAGTTGTGAAACTACAAGAGTTTTCTTGTATCTCTCACCACATTTTCCACAATGTTAACATCTTACATAACTATACTGTAATTATGAAAAACAGGAAATAAAGACTGTCACATTATTATCAATTAAACCATAGATATTATTTCAATTTCAGCAAATTTTCCACTAATGTCTCTATTACAGGATCTTATTCAGAATTCTACCTTGCACTGAGTTGTTACTTTCCCTTCTGTCTTCCAGTCTGTAACAGCTCCTCAGAGTTTCCTTGTTTTTTTATTCACTTCATATTTGAAGAGCACTAATTAGTTATTTTGTAGAATTTCCCTCAATATGGCTTTGTCTAATGTTTTCTTACACTTAGAATGATATTTCACATTTCTTACATGATTGGCACAAAATATGATGCCTCTAGGGACACTTTAAGAAGTAGTTCATTCCAGGGCTGAGACAGAGAAAATCCTAGGTAACACTGGACTATCTGGTGGTATGGGAAAGTAAGAAAATGCTCAGAAGAAGATGGGAGCATTTGGAAGAATATAAGGGCCAGTGAGACCTATGACCAAATGACCTTATGGTCTTAATGACCAATGCTGAATTGATTTGAGCAGCAAATGATGGTATTGAATTTTAATCTATAAAATAAAATCATAAGAATATATTTATATAAATAATTAAGTAAATGAGAAAAAGAATAGCTCTTGCAATAAAATTCAACTTAATGAATTAAAAAGAGAAAACAAAAAATCAACATTAGGCAAACACCACACAATTTTCTGTGCCAAACTGTTGCAGACAAGATCTACAAATTTGGCAAAAAATTGTTGACAAAATTTGTGGGCGAAAGTTTGAGAAACAGAATTTACCTTTTCACAAGGTATCTCCTACTAGCAACTATTAACTACAAAAGACAAAATAACTTTACAGTGAAAAAAGTTGACATATGCTAACTTAATCATGTGATAATGATAAACATCACATAATAAAACGTGAGCTGCTTGATATAATGCATAGAGAAGAACACACTATTATAGATTAATTTTAATAAATAACTCATGAGATTTATAAATTTTAAAATATAGTTACTTTTTTAATACAAATCTATACAGTGAAAGTCTCTACATATATATTAATGGCCTTATATATACATTATTTCCAACATATGCAAGTATATCTAGAATAGTTTTCCAAGTTAATTGCTAGATCAAAATATATAAGTACTGTTATGTTAATATTTATAACCAGGTTGCCTTAAATACAGGTTACACAAATGTATATGCCAAGGTCTCAAAAGCAGAAAGTATTACTGAGCATTAGAACTTTTACTAATTTTACGGTTGATACATAATGTTTCAGAATAGTTTAATTTATATATGTCTTACTATATGTTTATGAGTCACTTGTACTTCCTTATCCATGCATGTTTGTTCACATCTATTATCTATTTTTTAATGCAGTAATTGGTCTTTTCTATTTTTTATCAATTTATGGGAGCTATTTATGGGAGCCATATATTAGGGAGATCAGACTTTCATCTGCAATACAGCTTACAGACATTGTATCACTTAGAAAATCATTTAAATAGCGCACATTCACAGGCAGTGCATTCTGATGAAGAATCGTTGTACAAATAAATTTAGAGCATATAAACTATGTATATACACTAGCTTTAGCAATAAAATATAAATATTTCACACATGAACTATAGTCTAAACTCTCTTAGAAATTGGTGTTTACAAAACCATCGGCCATATAGATTTGTTCTGCTACACCTTTGATATAGTTTGGATGCTATGTCTAAATCTCACGTTAAATTGTAATCCCCAGTGTTGAAGGTGGGGCCTGGTAGGAGGTGACTGGATCACAGGGTCAGATTTCTCATGAATACTTCAGAGACATCCCCTTGGTGCTGTCCTTGTGATAGTGAGTTCTTGTGAGATCTAGCTGCGGAAGTATGTGACATCTTCCCCCACTCACTCTCTTGCTCCTGTTCTCAACATGTGAAGTGCCTCTTTCCACTTCACCTTCCACCATGAGTAAAAGCTCCCTGAGGTCTCCCCAGAAGCTGAGCCGATGCCAGTGCCATGCTTGTACAGTCTGTAGAAAATGAGCCAATTAAACCTCTTTTCTTTATAAATTATCCTGCCTCTGGTATTCCTTTATAGAAATGTAAAAATGGCCTAATACAACCCTGTAGGTTAAATAAAATAATCCACAGGAATACTAAAACTTACAGTAAAGACAATCCAAGTCAGAATCACAGCTGTTGGAAAATCACTACTAATTCACAACAAAGACAACCCACTAAAAGAGCCTACTTCTCAAAATGTGGACATTCTGTCTAAATGTGCACATGAGTAGTGGTAACAAGACTTCGCAATAAAATACTAAATTAGAGTCTTTAGTAAACCCTAGAGTATATTAATTTCATTTCATAAATATCAAATTTTAGTATCCATAGAGATCAAAGTAAATATTGTTTAAAATAGAATTTATGATATTATATGTTATTTGAAAATAAGAAATGAAGAAAGAGCTTGCATGTTTAGAACAAGAACTAAAAAAAGAACCATCTCTTGCAGCTCATCACTGCACAGAGTTCAGGATTGGACAATGGGGAAGAATGGAGACAGATATCTGGGAAATACACAGGGCCCAGGACATGAAATGCTTTATGGTGATGTTAAGGAGTTTGAATTTCATCTTAGAGGCAAAGAGAGCCATTGACACATTTTAAGCAGAATGGAAATATGCTTAAGAGTTTGGGATTATAACTCTTTTTATATCTGCCTCAGTGCAAATAAAAAGAGTATGGGAGCATACTTGAAAATACAGAGATTGGTCAGAAGGCTCTAGTAGACTCAGGGAGAGATATGACAAGTGTCTGAACAAAGGCCATGTGAATGGTAATGGAACATAGAAAAAAGAAGGTCATATGATAGAGACAGAATTGAAAGGTATTCATCACAAACTAGATGGGAGAAAGTCAAAGATGACTTGAAGAATTGTGTAGTAGGTAACCAAAACCAAGATGGACTATACAAGATGAAGAGTATATTATGCAGTGTGACATTCAATTTGCCTTTGGGACAGCCAAGCGGATAATTCCAGTGGATCTCTGCTGTGTTGTTCAGGAGTCAGGCCTGGGCTAGTAATTAGATGTTTATATCATCAATATGTAGGATAAATTGATTCAACTAGACTTTCCAGAAACTTGACAGTGAAGACATGTTAAGAGATAGGGAAACAATTCTGGCAGGCCAGATACCAACTTAGTTTTGAGGAAAACTGGTTTAGAAGGAAAGACAAAATGATATCAACTCACTCATAGCTCTCATATCACCTCCTAAATGAAGCCTTCTGTATTAGTTTGTTTTCATGCTGCTAATAAAGACATACCAAAGATTGGGAAGAAAAAGAAATTTAATTGGACTTACAGTTCCACGTGGCTGGGGGTTCCTTAGAATCCTGGCAGGAGGTGAAAGGCACTTCGTGCATGGTGATGGCAAGAGAAAATGAGGAGGAAGCAAATGCAGAAACTCCTGATAAACCCATCAGATCTCAGGAGACTTACTCATTATCACGAGAATAGCATGGGAAAGACTGGCCCCCATGATTCAATTACCTCCCCCTGCATCCCTCCCACAACACTTGGGAATTCTGGGGGATAAAATTCGAGTTGAGAGTTGGGTGGGGACACAGTCAAACCATATCATTCTGTCCCTGGCCCATCCAAATCTCATCTCACATTTAAAAACCAATAATGCCTCCCCAACAGTCCCCCAAAGTCTTAACTAATTTCAGCATTAACCCAAAAGTCCACCGTCCAAAGTCTCATCTGAGACAAGGCAAGTCCCTTCCATCTATGAGCCTGTAAAATCAAAAGCAACCTAGTTACTTCCTAGATACAATGGGGGTACAGATATTGGGTAAATACAGCTGTTCCAAATGGGAGAAACTGGCCAAAACAAATGGGTTACAGGGCCCATGCAAGTCTGAAATCCAGTGGGGCAGTCAAATCTTAAAGCTTTGAAATGATCTCCTTTGACTTCAGGTCTCATACCCAGGTCATGCTGACCTAAAAGGTGGGATCTCATGGTCTTGGGCAGCTCCAACCCTGTGGGTTTGCACAGTACAGCCTCCCTCCTGGCTGCTCTAATGGGCTGCTGTTGAGTGTCTCTGACTTTTCCAGGCACACAGAGCAAGCTGTCAGTGGATCTAGTATTCTGGGGTCTGGAGGATGGTGGCCCTTTTCTTATAGCTCCAGTAGGTGGTGCCCCAGTAGGGACTCTGTGTAGGGGCTATGACCTCACATTTCCCTTCCACACTGCCCTAGGAGAGGTTCCCCATGAGGACCCCACCCTGTAGCAAACTTTGGCCTGGGCATCCAGGTATTTTTCTATACACCTTCTGAAATCTAGGCAGAGGTTCCCAAACATCAATTCTTGACTTCTGTGTACCTGGAGGCTCAACAACATATGGAAGCTGTGAAGATTTGGGGTTTCCAGCCTCTGAAGCCACAGCCCAAGCTGTACACGTGGCCCCTTTCAGCCACAGCTAGAGCGACTGGGACATAGGGCACCAAGTCCCTAGGCTGCACACAGCATTGGGACCCTGGGCCCAGCCCACACAACCACTTTTTCCTCCTAGGCCTCCAGGCCTGTGATGGGAGGGGCTGCCATGAAGGTCTCTGACATGGCCTAGAGACATTTTCCCCATTGTCTTGGGGATTAACATTAGGCTTCTTGCTACTTATGCAAATTTCTACAGTTGGCTTTAATTTCTCCCCAGATAATGGGTTTTTCTTTTCTATTACATACTCAGTCTGCAAATTTTCCAAACTTTTATGCTCTGCTTCTCTTATAAAACTGAATGCCTTTAACAGCACCCAAGTCACCTCTTAAATGCTTTGCTGCTTAGAAATGTTTTCTGCCAGATACTCTAAATCATCTCTCTCAAGTTCAAAGTTCCACAAATCTCTAGGACGGGGCAAAATGCTGCCAGTCTCTTTGCAAAAAAACATAACAAGAGTCACCTTTGCTCCAGTTCCCAACAAGTTCCTCATCTCCATATGAGACCACCCCAGCCTGAATTTTATCGTCCATATCACTATCAACATTTTGGGCAGAGCCATTCAACAAGTCTCTAGGAAGTTCCAAACTTTCCCACATTTTCCTGCCTTCTTCTGAGCCCTTTGAACTGTTCCATTCTTTGCCTGTTACCCATTTCCAAAGTCACTTCCACATTTTCCGGTATCTTTTCAGCAATGCCCCACTCTACTGGTACCAGTTTACTGTATTAGTTCATTTTCATGCTGCTGATAAAGACATACCCAAGACTGGGAAGAAAAAGAGGTTTAATTTTACTTATAGTTCCACATGACTGGGGAGGCCTCAGAATCATAGCAGGAGGTGAAAGGCACTTCTTACAAGGTGGTGGCAAGAGAAAATGAAGAGGAAGCGAAAGTGGAAACCCCTGATAAACCCATCAGATCTCATGAGACTTATTCACTATCACGAGAATAGCATGGGAAACACAGGCCCCCTTGATTCAGTTACCTCCCCTTGGGTCCCTACTACAACATGTGGAAATATGGGAAGTCTGGGAGATAAAATTCAACTTGAGATTTGAATGGGGGACACAGCCAAACCATATCACCCTCCCTGCCATCCTACCTGAAGAAGCTCCCAGACATTCTCCAATATTGCCTGTTTTGCTGTCTTCAGTGAGACTTACCATTGTCTAAAATACCTTGTTTACTCTTTCTTACTCATTTATTGTCAGTGTCCCCTCACTAGAAAGTGTGCTCCCTAAATTCAGAGAACATTCTCATTCTTCACTCTATACCCAGCTCCTAGATAAAATATCTTTAACATAGTTGCCATTCAAATATTTAAATATTTTTATACAAATTAATTTTCTTCTTTACTCATCAAAACTATCTGTCCTTATGCTCTCTCCTGCTATATTCATTGTATCTCTGTTATTACTACTTTCACAGAGTTTCTTAATGTAATTCTTTAGTTTTGACTCTGCCTACAGAAGATAAAGTACTACAGGATCACAGCCATATATTATTTATCTTTATATATTCCCATTCTATTCCCACATTCTACCCAATACAAACATACAATATGCCAGACACAGCGAGTATACAACTTAGCATATAGATTAATAAACACTTGAAATTTTTTTCTCTAGGCTTGTTCTCAGGTAGAGAAAAAAATTTTAATACCACAAAAAACAGATAGAAAAGGAGAAATATTCTTCAACAGAAATGGGAATAGGTGGAGTTGACTGAAGCATAAAGAGTTCGCAAGGAAGTACGAGATTCTCAAAGTACAAAAATAAAATGAAGAGAGTTAATGAGGATTTTAGCTTCGATTAATTTTAGAATTTTTTACTCTAATAAGCAAAAACTTATTAAAGTTTTTTAAATAAAAATATTAAAAGAGTATTGTAAAGCTGGAAAAATGAGGTAATAAAACATATATCCAAAATACAGCCATTATTATGCAGTTCCTAATAGAGTTTCTGCTTGACAAATATTTGTTGACTTAACAAATTCATCAAATCATTATGGTTTCAGAGTGCATATAACTCCGCAGTATGAACTGAAATCAGAAATGCAGTAGTTTGGCATCTGTGACCATTGGGGTCACATTTACCACTGCTAATTATTTATGAAAGACAGAATGATCCAGCACGTAACAGAATTTGTCCTGTAGGTGCAAGAATGAAGCCAAAATTTTAAGTACTCGAGTATTTTTGGCAATTATCAATAGAGTGCAATAGTTTTCATAAAAATGAAGTCCTACCTCTAAAACTACAAAAAAAAAAAAAAGAAAGAAAGAAAGAAAGAAAGAAAGAAAGAAAGAAAGAAAGAAAGAAAGAAAGAAAGAAAGAAAGAAAGAGAAAAGAAAAGAAACAACTAAATTTCCAAAAACTTAGTGTTTTCCTTAAGTTGGCAATAACAAAAGAGATTTTAATTTGGCACCTATGCACTGGATCAACGACATTTTATGGGAATAATACTTTTATTTACTCATTTTGAAAGTGTATGTACACTTTATGAATATAGTCGGGCACCCCATAGCAATGTTTTCATCAATGATGGATACATATACAACTATCCCATAAGATTATAACGGAGCTGAAAAATTCCTATCTAGTGGTAGGCATGGTAACATTGTAGCACAACACACTATTCACATGTTTACGGTGAAGCTGGTACAAAAAACCTATTGTGCTGCCAGTCATATAAGAATAGATCAGGTACAATTACATACAGTACTTACTACTTAATAAAGACAACAAATGATTATGTTACTGGTTTATGTATTTACTATGCTATACTTTTAATCATTACTTTAGAGTATACTTCTACTTGTTGAAAACAAAAGTTAACTGTAAAACAGCCTCAGGCAGGTTCTTTAGAAAGTATTCCAGAAGAAGGTATTCTTTTAGGAAATGAAAGCTCCATGCACATTATCCCCCCTGAAGACCTTCCAACGGGACAAGACGTGGAGGTGGACAACAATGATATTGATGATTCTGATCCTATGTAGGCCTAGGCTAATGTGTGTGTTTGTGTCTTAGTTTTTTTTTTTTTTTTTTTTTTTTTTTTTTTTTTTTTTTTTTGAGATGGAGTCTTGCTCTATCGCCCAGGCTGGAGTGCAGTGGCCGGATCTCAGCTCACCACAAGCTCCGCCTCCCGGGTTTACGCCATTCTCCTGCCTCAGCCTCCGGAGTAGCTGGGACTACAGGCGCCCGCCACCTCGCCCAGCTAGTTTTTTATATTTTTTTTAGTAGAGACGGGGTTTCACCATGTTAGCCAGGATGGTCTCGATCTTAACAAAAAAAGTTTAGAAAGTTAAAAATAAAAATAATTTTAAAATAGAAAAAAGCTTGTAGAATAAGGATACAAGGAAAATATTTTTGTATAGCTGTACAAATGTGTTTGTGTTTCACGCTGTTATTACAAAATGTAAGAAGTGAAAAAAATAAAGTTTGTAAAGTAAAAAATTTAGAGTAAGCTAAGATTAACTTACTGAAGAAATTTTTAATAAATTTAATGTAGTCTAAGTGTACAGTATTTTTAAAGTCTACAGAAGTGTATGGTAATATCCTGGGCCTTTATATTCACTCACCACTGACTCACTGACTCACCCAGAGAAACTTCTAGTCCTGCAAGTTCTATGTTAAGTGCCCTATAGAGGAGTATCATTGTTTATACTATATTTTTACTGTACTTTTTCTATGTTCACATACACAAATATTTATTATGTTATACCTATAGTATTGAGTACAGAAACATGTATATAGGTTTGTAGCCTAGAAGCAATAGGCCATACCATATAGCCTAGGTGTATAGTAGGCTATACCATCTAGGTTCATAAAGGTACACTCAGTGATGTTCACATATGACAAAATCACCAAATGCATTTCTCAGAACATATCCCTGTCATTAAGTGGCACATGACTGGACAGTCATGTGTATACATATATGGATATATGGATATATGTGTGTATATATATATAATTACAAACATATATACACACACATATTATGAACATACATATATAATCACATATATATATACACATACCTGAAAAATAAACATTAACAGATGAGTTAGAGCCCTGATTTCAAGATTATAAACACATATGAGGAAAAAAATTATCAACTATAATCAAAATATTAACTTTGCAAGAAAGCTAATAATACTTTGAACTTTTTCTTTTTTTTTTTAGATACAGCAGCTATTTCAGAAAATTTCATAAAAGATAACTGCTTTTTCAACTGCTCTTAAACCCAGTTTTAAACTCCTCAGTTACCTGAATCAAACATGTAAGTGATGTCTGAAACTTGGATTAAGCAGGGCCAAACTTCAGTGAATAGCATCACTTAGTGTATTTGTAAAAGGCATGTCCGAAGTCCTGTCTTGTTGGGGGTAGGGTAAATGCAGGGGTGTGTGTGTGTGTGTGTGTGTGTGTGTGCATAGAGGTGTTATTTTTAATGATGAAAATGCAGGGCATTGAGAGAAATTGTGGAACATGGTTGTCGGGATCTAACTGAGAAGCAAGATAGGACTTAGAGCTTAAGCTACAGCTGGTGAAACAAAACTTACTTAGCTACTGAGATCTTTAGATACTACTTTTCAAATTAGTGATTTAATTTTAACTTTAAATGTAAAGTTTCCAAATGCACTAAGAAACAACAGTGGGTGTAAATGTGATAGTAGTCTAAGAAAGATGTTGTTGATTTGTAATGTTTACTTAAAAGAACTAGTTTTAAAACTGGAAGCACCTATTCATGTGCAAATAACATAATTTGTTGATGTCCCAAATCAGAATTTCTCCTCAAAATTAGAAATAATCTAAGTTAATTTGTGTCTTGAAAGTAATAATATGTCAAATATTTCAAAGATATAATCACTCAAATTAGCTATTTCCATCTACTTTAATAAAGGGTCTTTAGATTTCAAGAATGACAGAAGTTCTGCTTTATATCTCTTAGTCAAAAAGGAGCTACATCAGGACTTCATCAAATGAAATTTAACAAGATTAGCTCTAGCATATTATTTTTAAGAGCTAACATTTATAAAAATTGAATATGAAACTAGATAAAACATTTTACAAAAAAATGCTTTATCTTTCCTACAACCAGAAAATCTCTTGAGTTTATTTGATTTGATGCCAGGTTGTGCTAGAATGCCCAATATATTAATAAAATGAGAAGCCACTAGTAAATAGACATTTGAATACTAATTTATTATAGTAATATTGGTAAATTGTCATCTAATAATTATTCCCATAGCCATATTCCTAACCAGTAATGAATGGGTTAGTCTCTGAACCCAAAGCATCCATAATGAGGACTCAGGTCAAACACTGATTGCCATGGCCTCTTTCTTCAGTGTTCCTTTCATTACTAAATGTAACACAAAGTATGTAATGAATATTTTCTATAGCACTCTAAAGCAGTGGTCTCCAAACTCTTTCAATTACATACCCATATCAGCAAAAAGTATTGAACTTATATCTCTAGACATATTTTATAAAACTATAAATTATATGTATGTCAATCTATTTATCAAATATTAATAAAATATATTCTTTTTTCCATTTTTGATAAACAACCAGAATCTTTAATATTTTTTCTCTTTCTTAATGAATGCTTTTCCTCATACTCTAGAAAATAAACACCATATTGTGGAGATAATTGTAATAGAGAACCAGAAGGACAGGTTCTAGTTTATAAAATCTGATCCATAACTGCAGGACACATACAATCCATTTGGAATTCATGAAGAGAACAATAAAATAGCACACAATAAAAAGTAAAAGATCAAATTGCTTCTTAAGACTTACAGTGTCATCGAAGTTTAAAGATGTCTAAGGAGTTTTAAAAAGTGTTTATGGGTGAGGTAAGGGTCAAACCGAGTCTTAAATTAGAATAGATAAAGGCACGAGATACATTAAATGGAACACTGAATGGAACATACCTGAATGCATTATTGTAGCATGTACACTAGAAAGGAACATGAGTTAAGAAGAGAAATGGCAATGGGGGTGGAACATCCGGGGGCCAGTCTGATGATACAAAAGGGTTAATGATGAACTATTCTGAATTTCTACAGCACGTGCAGGTGGTGCTGAATACTTTTACACAAATAAAGTTTTAAAGAGCAAGCTGTTTAGTCTTTAATGTGTATTAAAATTAACTGGAGATGTTGTTATAATGCTGATTCTGATAGAGTTGATCATGGGTGGGGCATGAGACTAGGGACTTAGAAATGCTCACAGATTATGGCAATACCAGTGGCGCCTGGACCACTTGGTACTCAAAGTGAGTACCAAGTGTCTAAAGGTCAGAGTCCCCACAGAACCTACTTTGTGACTTTTTATTCTTATATAATTTCCAAATTACAGAAGCATTGCAAGAATGGCACAAGGAACTGCCATACATTCTTTATCCAAATTCACTATTTCTTAATGTCACCTACTTTATAATTTTCTCAATAGATGATTGATGATAGGTGAATGGAATGAGAGAGAGAAATATGAATAATATTTTGGAACCATTTGAGAATAGATTGAAGATATTGTACCTCTTTGTCTTACAATATTTCAGTGATTTCTCCCAAAAAGGGCATTCTGTTACATAACCATAGTACAATTATCAAAATCAGAATGTTAGTATAGTAGCACGTTTAACATACTATTGTCTAATTCATAGTCCATACACAAATTTCATCATATATCAAAATAATATATTTAATAGCTATTTTTTTCCAGACCAGGATCCAATGTAGTACCACGACTTACAGTTAGTTGTTAAATCTCTTTAGTGTCATTTAACCCATAACAGTTTCTTCAGTTTGTCTTTGTTTATGGCCTCAAAACTTTTTTTTTTTTTTTTTTTTTTTTTGAGATAGTCGCTCTGTCACCCAACCTGGAATGCAGTGGTGCAATCCTGGCTCACTGCAGCCTCTGGCTCCCAGGGTTCAAGTGATTCTCCTGCCTTGGCCTCCCGAGAAGCTGGCAGTATCAATTAGAATGTGAAATACTATTTGTGATCATGGGATAGAGAATATCTACATTTTAGAAAGGTTTTTAAGTGTCATGAGATTCTTTCTTTGTGTTTGTTTGTTAGTTAGTTTGTTTGTCTGTCTGAGGTGAGTCTCACTCTGTCACCCTGGCTGGAGTGCAGAGGTGCCATCTCAGCTCATTGCAAGCTCCACCTCCCAGGTTCAAGCAGTTCTCCTGCCTCAGCCTCTCCAGTCTCCTGAGTAGTTGGGATTACAGGCACCCACCACCATGCCCAGCTAACTTTTTTTATTTATTTATTTTTAGTAGAGACAAGGTTTCACCATATTGGCCAGGCTGGTCTCAAACTCCTACCCTCAAATGATCCACCTGCCTCGGCCTCCCAAAGTGCTGGGATTACAGGTGTGAGCCACATGCCCAGCCTGACCTTGATACTTTTAAGAGTATAGTTGTCCCACTTTATCCTCAGGAGAGGCCTTCCCAGACACCCAGTGAATGCCTGAAACCATGAATAGTACCCAATCCTTATGTTTTCTCCTATATATACATACCTATGATGAAGTTTAATTTGTAAATTAGACACAGTAAGAGATTAACAATAATAACTACTAATAAAATAGAACAATTATAACACTATAATAAAAGTTATGTGATCATGGTCTCTTTCTCTTTCTTTCTCAAAATACCATAATATTTTCAGACTGCAGTTGACAACAGGTAACTGACACCAGGGAAAGCAAAACTGCAGACAAGGGGAGACTACTGTGCTGACTTGTTTTTGACTTGTTTTTATAGAACTTCTATCAGTTTGGGTTTGTCTGATGCTTCTACATAGTTAAACTCAGATGATTCTTTTTTGTCAGGTATATGATGGACATGATGCTGAATACTTCCCAGTATATCACATCAGGAGGCACATGATAGCAATCAGACCAATATTGGTAATGTTAACTTTGGTCCCGTGGTTAAGGTGGTTTCTGCAGGTTTCTCAATTATAAAATTAAGAATTTTTCCACTGTAGTTAATTAGTCATTTTTGGGGCAATATTTGAGAACATGTAAATTTCCTATTCCTCATCAAACATTCATTCACTAGTTTTAGAATCCACTGATAATATTCCAATTCCATAATTCCTTCTACATACATTAGTTGATATTTTACTGTAAAAGGATTCTTTTCTCTCTCAGTTGTTTAGTTGTTCATTTATATCAGTAAGAACTCATGTATTTTTATTTTATCCAATGGATCATATCCATTATATTATTTGTATTTTAATAATAATTTGTTCCATGTTTGGCCAATGGGAAGCCCTCCAAGCTGCTCCTTATGACTTTTTTTGTTTGTTTGTTTGTTTGTTTTTTGAGACAGAGTCTCGCTCTGTCGCCCAGGCTGGAGTGCAGTGGCCGGATCTCAGCTCACTGCAAGCTCCGCCTCCCGAGTTCCCGCCATTCTCCTGGCTCAGCCTCCCGAGTGGCTGGGACTACAGGTGCCCGCCACCACGCCCGGCTAGTTTTTTGTATTTTTAGTAGAGACGGGGTTTCACTGTGTTAGCCAGGATGGTCTCGATCTCCTGACCTCGTGTTCCCCCGTCTCGGCCTCCCAAAGTGCTTTTTAAACAATAATTATTTAACATAGGTGTAGGCCAGGCACAGTGGCTCACATCTGTAATCTCAACACTTTGTGAGGTCAAAGTGGAAGGATCTCTTCAGCCCAGGTGTTGGAGACCAGCCCTGGCAACATAGCAAATTCCTGTCTCTACAAAAAATTTAAAAACTAGCTAGGCATGTGGCATGCGTTTATAGTCCCAGCTACTTGGGAGCTGAAGTGGGAGGATTGTTGGAGCCTGCAAGGTCGACACCGAAGTGAGCTAAGATGGCGCCATTGCACTCCAGCCTGGGCAACAGCACGAAACTCTTGTCTCAAAGATAATAATAATAGCTTTAAATAAAATAGTTTAAACCTATAAAAAATTGTGACGGTAGTGAGAATACCCATATATCCCATATGTCATTTTCCTTTATTAATATTTTACATTAATATGCTACATATGTCAAAATTAAACAATTTACTAAATCCCATAGTTTAAGATTTTTTCATAAACATTTACCTAATATTATTTTTTTATTCCAAGATTTCATCCAGGATATCATATTACATTTAGTCATGATGTCTTCTTGGCTGTGACAATTTCTCAGACTTTTCTTGTTTTTGACGATCTTGACAATTTTGAGAAATATTGGTCAGATATTTTGTAGAATATCTATCAATTGGGATTTTTTTATCATAATCTGGGGTTATAGGTATTTTAGGAGGGAGATTACAGAGGTAAATGACATTCTTATATCACAGCAAAGGTATATACTATCAATATGACTTCTTACTCTTGGTTACTTTGATTACCTGGCCAAGCTAGAGCTTGTTTTATTTATTTATTTTTTTTTCCTTTTTTATATTAAAGTATTTGGGAAGAAAAGTCTCTGTGTCCGACCCACATTTAAGGAATGGGAAGTAATACTCTACTTCTTTGAGGATGAAGTATGTGAATAAATTATCTGAAAGTGTTCCACACAGGTTGTCTATTTGTGCCATTTATTTCATCATTTATGTATATCAGTATGAACCTATAGATATTTATTTTGTATTTTCAGTTATAATCCAATACTACTACATATATTTTTTAGTTTTAAGTTCTGGAATACATTTACAGAACGTGCAGGTTTGTTACATAGGTAAACATGTGCCATGGTGGTTTGCTGCACCTATCAACCCATCACCTAGGTATTAAGCCCCGCATGCATTAGCTATTTATCCTGACTCTCTCTTTCCCCTTGCCCCCTGCACAGACCTCAGTGTATGTTGTTCCCCTCCCTGTGTCCATGTGTTCTCATTGTTCAGCTCCCACTTATGAGTAACAACATGCGGTGTTTCATTTTCTCTTCCTGTGTTAGTTTGCTGAGGATGATGGCTTCCAGTTCCATCCATGTCCCTGCAAAGGATGAGATCTCATTCCTTACAACTGCATAACTGCTATATTTTATTGTTCGAATTGTTCTAGTTTTGGCCATTGGGAGCTCTTTCAGCCCACTGCAAATTTATTATTTTCTTTATTTTCTCTAATCTTTATTATTTCTTTCATTATTTTGTTTGGCTTTAATTTCCTCTTCCTAGATTCCAAAGGTGATATTTAGTTTGATATTAACTCTAGACCTTTCTTCTGTTGTAATATATGTATTTCATGCTATAACATTATGTATTTTTACATTTAGTTCAAAATATTTTTAATATCTAATTTTTCTTGAACCCATATGTTACTTCAGTGTTTATGGCTTAATCTCCAAATAGTTTAGAATTTGGAATGGTAGTGGGGGAGGGAACAAAGACCAAATTAAATGAGTAGAAAACAGTTACAAATATGGTACATACTAATCCAACTACATTTGTAATCATTTTATATATGAATAGTCTACATACGTTGATTAAACGAGATCAGGCCAGGCGTGGTGGCTCACATCTGTAATACCAGCACTTTGGGAGGCCAAGGCAGGTGGATGATTTGAGATCAGGAGTTCTAGACCAGTCTGGTGAACATGGTGAAACCCTGTCTCTACTAAAAATACAAAAATTAACCAGGCATGGTGGTGGGCGCCTGTAATCCCAGCTACTTGGGAGGCTGAGGCAGGAGAATCACTTGAACCCAGGAGACAGAGGCTGCAGTCAGCTGAGATAGCACCACTGCACTCCAGCCTGGGTGACAGAGTGAGACTCCATCTCAAAAAAAAAAAAAAAAAAAAAAAAAAAGGCAAAGATTGCCGTAGTGGATTACAAAACAAAACTGAACTATATCTTTCTGGTAATAATTTTTAATTTCATTCCATTTGGCTGGAAAAAAATGTATTTTATATAATTTTTATTATTTTAAATTTGTTAAGGTGTATTTTTTGGTTCAGAATGTGATCTATCTTGATGAATGGTTCAGGTGGACTTCAGAAAATGTGTAATCTGCTCTTGTTATATGAAATATTCTATATATGTTGAAAAGATTAAGTTGATTGACAGTGCTATTTCAGCTATTTCTATCTTTACTGATTTTCTGCCTGTTTAATCTATCAAATATAGACAAGAGTTTCCAATTGTAATCGTGGATATATGATTAGTCTGTGTCTTTTCTCAGTTCTTGCCTCTTGTATTGCAAAGCTTGGTTGTTAGGTCCACAGATAGTTAGGACTGTTCGATCATCTTGAAAACTAGATTCCTTCATGATTACATAATCTCCCTTTGTATTCTTGATAATCCTCCTTGTTCTTTAGTCTCATTTGTCTAAAATTGATATAGCAATTTCAGTTTTTTTTTCTTTTTAAAACTTCCTTTTGAGTAGTGTTAGCATGGTATACCTTAACCTATCCCTTTACTTTTAACTTAGTTGAATCTTTGTATTTAAAGTGGGTTTCTGGTAGATAAAATATAACTGGGTTTTGTTTTTTAATCCACTGTGTCCATCTCTCTCTTTTAACTGATGTATGTAGATTGTTAACATAAGTGATTACAAATGTATTTGGATTAGTATGCACCATATTTGTAACTGTTTTTGATGCATTTAATTTGCTCTTTGTCCCCTCCCCCACCACCATTCCCCACCATTTCTATCTCCTCTGGTTTTAATTGAACACTTTAGTGTCTTAGAATATATTAATTATACATTTTTTAAATTTAATTGTTGCCCTGGAGCTTACTATGTGCAATATATATATATATTAAACTTACCTAAATCCATATTCAAATACCGTTAATAGCACTTTACATATAGTGTATGTTATAACAGAGTATTCCTAATTTCTCTCTCTTGTGTCTTATGATACTGCTGTTATTTATTTTATTTATCCACATGCTGTATTTACTTAATACATTGTTATAAGAAATCCACTAGAATTTTGCTCTGTTTCTCTATAGGTAAGGTTATTTTTCTTCTGTGGTTTCCCTAATATTATCTCTTTGTACTTGATTTTCTGCAGTTTGACTATAATATGCCAGAGTATATTTGAGGGTTTTGCTGATTCTGTTTATATTATGAGAATTATTTTATTTGGTGTTCTCTGAGCTTCCTGGGTCTGTAGTTTGGTGCTTGTTATTATTTTTGAAAAGTTCTCAGCCATTGTTATATCAACTATTTTTGTCTACTTCATTCTTTCTTTCTTCTTCTGGTATTCTAATCACACATATGATATACATTTTAAGATTGTCTTTCAGTGTTTGGATGTTCTTTTATTTTTGTCTAATTGCATCACAGTTTGGGAAGTTTTTATTTACTTATCGTTATCATCATTAATTCCTTCCTCATCCATGTCAAGTCTGTGAATATTTCCATCAAAGGCATTCTTCGTTTCTGTTCACGTGTTTTTTATTTCTAGCTTTTGCCTGTTCAGGCTGTAGATTAATTATTTTGCCATAGATTAATTATTTTGACATATATTCCTTTGATGCCTTTTTCATTAATATTATTTTTCATTGACGAATCATAATTGTGTTACATTTATGAAGCATGAAAATCAACTAAAATGTATTAAAGACTTAAACATAAGATTTATAACTAGGGGGCGGAGCAAGATGGCCGAATAGGAACAACTCCAGTCTCCAACTCCCAGCGCGAGCGACACAGAAGACCGGTGATTTCTGCATTTTCAACTGAGGTACTGGGGTCATCTCACTAGGGAGTGCCGGACAATCGGTGCTGGTCAGCTGCTGCAGCCTGACCAGCGAGAGCTGAAGCAGGGCGAGGCATCGCCTCACCTGGAAGCGCAAGGGGGAAGGGGATCCGTTTTCCTAGCCAGTGGAACTGAGACACACAACACCTGGAAAATCGGGTAACTCCCACCCCAATACTGCGCTGTAAGCATACAGGCATTCCAGGAGAATATATCCCACACCTGGCCGGGAGGGTCCCACGCCCACGAAGCCTCCCTCACTGCTAACACAGCAGTCTGCCGCGATCTATCCGCAAGGCAGCAGCGAGGCTGGGGGAGGGGCGCCCGCCATTGCTGAGGCTTAAGTAGGTAAACAAAGCCGCTGGGAAGCTCGAACTGGGTGGAGCTCACAGCAGCTCAAGGAAGCCTGCCTGTCTCTGTAGTCTCCACCTCTGGGGACAGCGCACAGCTGAAGACCAACAGGGGAAGTAGCGGGAGCCGGTGCAGACGCGAAGGACTCTGTCTGACAGCTTTGGGGAGAGCCGCGGATCTCCCAACGCGGAGGTTGAGATCTGAGAACGGACAGACTGCCTGCTCAGGTGTGTCCCTGACCCCTGAGTAGCCTAGCTGGGAGAAATCCCCCACTAGGGGCAGTCTGACACCCCACACCTCACAGGGTGGAGTACACCCCTGAGAGGACACTTCCAAAGGAAGAATCAGACAGGCACACTCGCTGTTCAGCAATATTCTATCTTCGGCAACCTCTGCTGCTGATACCCAGGCAAACAGGGTCTGGAGTGGACCTTAAGCAATCTCCAACAGACCAACAGAGAGTCCTTCTGACTGTCAGAAGGAAAACTATCAAACAGGAAGGACACCTATACCAAAACCCCATCAGTTCGTCACCACCATCAAAGACCAGAGACAGATAAAACCACAAAGATGGGGAAGAAGCAGGGCAGAAAAGCTGGAAATTCAAAAAATAAGAGCGCATCTCCCCCTGCAAAGGAGCGCAGCCCATCACCAGCAACGGATCAAAGCTGGTCAGAGAATGACTTGGACGAGAGGAGAGAAGAAGGCTTCAGTCCATCAAACTTATCAGAGCTAAAGGAGGAATTACGTACCCAGCGCAAAGAAACTAAAAATCTTGAAAAAAGAGTGGAAGAATTGACAGCTAGACTCATTAATGCAGAGAAGATCATAAACGAAATGACAGAGATGAAAACCATGACACGAGAAATACGTGACAAATGCACAAGCTTCAGTAACCGACTCGATCAACTGGAAGAAAGAGTATCAGCGATTGAAGATCAAATGAATGAAATGAAGCGAGAAGAGAAACCAAAAGAAAAAAGAAGAAAAAGAAATGAGCAAAGCCTGCAAGAAGTATGGGATTACGTAAAAAGACCAAATCTACGTCTGATTGGGGTGCCTGAAAGTGAGGGGGAAAATGGAACCAAGTTGGAAAACACTCTTCAGGATATCATCCAGGAGAACTTCCCCAACCTAGTAGGGCAGGCCAACATTCAAATTCAGGAAATACAGAGAACGCCACAAAGATACTCCTCCAGAAGAGCAACTCCAAGACACATAATTGCCAGATTCACCAAAGTTGAAATGAAGGAAAAAATCTTAAGGGCAGCCAGAGAGAAAGGTCGGGTCACCCACAAAGGGAAGCCCATCAGACTAACAGCAGATCTCTCGGCAGAAACTCTACAAGCCAGAAGAGAGTGGGGGCCAATATTCAACGTTCTTAAAGAAAAGAATTTTAAACCCAGAATTTCATATCCAGCCAAACTAAGTTTCATCAGTGAAGGAGAAATAAAATCCTTTACAGATAAGCAAATGCTTAGAGATTTTGTCACCACCAGGCCTGCCTTACAAGAGACCCTGAAGGAAGCCCTAAACATGGAAAGGAACAACCGGTACCAGCCATCGCAAAAACTTGGCAAAATGTAAAGACCATCGAGGCTAGGAAGAAACTGCATCAACTAACGAGCAAAATAACCAGTTAATATCATAATGGCAGGATCAAGTTCACACATAACAATATTAACCTTAAATGTTAATGGACTAAATGCTCCAATTAAAAGACACAGACTGGCAAACTGGATAAAGAGTCAAGACCCATCAGTCTGCTGTATTCAGGAGACCCATCTCACATGCAGAGACATACATAGGCTCAAAATAAAGGGATGGAGGAAGATCTACCAAGCAAATGGAGAACAAAAAAAAGCAGGGGTTGCAATCCTAGTCTCTGATAAAACAGACTTTAAACCATCAAAGATCAAAAGAGACAAAGAAGGCCATTACATAATGGTAAAGGGATCAATTCAACAGGAAGAGCTAACTCTCCTAAATATATATGCACCCAATACAGGAGCACCCAGATTCATAAAGCAAGTCCTTAGAGACTTACAAAGAGACTTAGACTCCCATACAATAATAATGGGAGACTTCAACACTCCGCTGTCAACATTAGACAGATCAACGAGACAGAAAGTTAACAAGGATATCCAGGAATTGAACTCATCTCTGCACCAAGCGGACCTAATAGACATCTATAGAACTCTCCACCCCAAATCAACAGAATATACATTCTTCTCAGCACCACATCGCACTTATTCCAAAATTGACCACATAATTGGAAGTAAAGTACTCCTCAGCAAATGTAAAAGAACAGAAATTATAACAAACTGTCTCTCAGACCACAGTGCAATCAAACTAGAACTCAGGACTAAGAAACTCAATCAAAACCGCTCAACTACATGGAAACTGAACAACCTGCTCCTGAATGACTACTGGGTACATAACGAAATGAAAGCGGAAATAAAGATGTTCTTTGAAACCAATGAGAACAAAGATACAACATACCAGAATCTCTGGGACACATTTAAAGCAGTGTGTAGAGGGAAATTTATAGCACTAAATGCCCACAAGAGAAAGCAGGAAAGATCTAAAATTGACACTCTAACATCACAATTAAAAGAACTAGAGAGGCAAGAGCAATCACATTCAAAAGCTAGCAGAAGGCAAGAAATAACTAAGATCAGAGCAGAACTGAAGGAGATAGAGACACAAAAAACCCTCCAAAAAATCAATGAATCCAGGAGTTGGTTTTTTGAAAAGATCAACAAAATTGACAGACCGCTAGCAAGGCTAATAAAGAAAAAAAGAGAGAGGAATCAAATAGATGCAATAAAAAATGATAAAGGGGATATCACCACTGACCCCACAGAAATACAAACTACCATCAGAGAATACTATAAACGCCTCTACGCAAATCAACTAGAAAATCTAGAAGAAATGGATAATTTCCTGGACACTTACACTCTCCCAAGGCTAAACCAGGAAGAAGTTGAATCCCTGAATAGACCAATAGCAGGCTCTGAAATTGAGGCAACAATTAATAGCCTACCCACCAAAAAAAGTCCAGGACCAGATGGATTCACAGCTGAATTCTACCAGAGGTACAAGGAGGAGCTGGTACCATTCCTTCTGAAACTATTCCAATCAATAGAAAAAGAGGGAATCCTCCCTAACTCATTTTATGAGGCCAACATCATCCTGATACCAAAGCCTGGCAGAGACACAACAAAAAAAGAGAATTTTAGACCAATATCCCTGATGAACATTGATGCAAAAATTCTCAATAAAATACTGGCAAACCGGATTCAGCAGCACATCAAAAAGCTTATCCACCATGATCAAGTGGGCTTCATCCCTGGGATGCAAGGCTGGTTCAACATTCGCAAATCAATAAACGTAATCCAGCATATAAACAGAACCAAAGACAAGAACCACATGATTGTCTCAATAGATGCAGAAAAGGCTTTTGACAAAATTCAACAGCCCTTCATGCTAAAAACGCTCAATAAATTCGGTATTGATGGAACGTACCTCAAAATAATAAGAGCTATTTATGACAAACCCACAGCTAATATCATACTGAATGGGCAAAAACTGGAAAAATTCCCTTTGAAAACTGGCACAAGACAGGGATGCCCTCTCTCACCACTCCTATTCAACATAGTGTTGGAAGTTCTGGCTAGGGCAATCAGGCAAGAGAAAGAAATCAAGGGTATCCAGTTAGGAAAAGAAGAAGTCAAATTGTCCCTGTTTGCAGATGACATGATTGTATATTTAGAAAACCCCATCGTCTCAGCCCAAAATCTCCTTAAGCTGATAAGCAACTTCAGCAAAGTCTCAGGATACAAAATTAATGTGCAAAAATCACAAGCATTCTTATACACCAGCAACAGACAAGCAGAGAGCCAAATCAGGAATGAACTTCCATTCACAATTGTCTCAAAGAGAATAAAATACCTAGGAATCCACCTTACAAGGGATGTAAAGGACCTCTTCAAGGAGAACTACAAACCACTGCTCAGTGAAATCAAAGAGGACACAAACAAATGGAAGAACATACCATGCTCATGGATAGGAAGAATCAATATCGTGAAAATGGCCATACTCCCCAAGGTTATTTATAGATTCAATGCCATCCCCATCAAGCTACCAATGACTTTCTTCACAGAATTGGAAAAAACTGCTTTAAAGTTCATATGGAACCAAAAAAGAGCCCGCATTGCCAAGACAATCCTAAGTCAAAAGGACAAAGCTGGAGGCGTCACGCTACCTGACTTCAAACTATACTACAAGGCTACAGTAACCAAAACAGCATGGTACTGGTACCAAAACAGAGCTATAGACCAATGGAACAGAACAGAGTCCTCAGAAATAATACCGCACATCTACAGCCATCTGATCTTTGACAAACCTGAGAGAAACAAGAAATGGGGAAAGGATTCCCTATTTAATAAATGGTGCTGGGAAAATTGGCTAGCCATAAGTAGAAAGCTGAAACTGGATCCTTTCCTTACCCCTTATACGAAGATTAATTCAAGATGGATTAGAGACTTAAATGTTAGACCTAATACCATAAAAACCCTAGAAGAAAATCTAGGTAGTACCATTCAGGACATAGGCATGGGCAAGGACTTCATGTCTAAAACACCAAAAGCAACGGCAGCAAAAGCCAAAATTGACAAATGGGATCTAATTAAACTAAAGAGCTTTTGCACAGCAAAAGAAACTACCATCAGAGTGAACAGGCAACCTACAGAATGGGAGAAAATTTTTGCAACCTACTCATCTGACAAAGGGCTAATATCCAGAATCTACAAAGAACTCAAACAAATATACAAGAAAAAAACAAACAACCGCATCAAAAAGTGGGGAAAGGATATGAACAGACATTTCTCAAAAGAAGATATTCATACAGCCAACAGACACATGAAAAAATGCTCATCATCACTGGCCATCAGAGAAATGCAAATCAAAACCACAATGAGATACCATCTCACACCAGTTAGAATGGCAATCATTAAGAAGTCAGGAAACAACAGGTGTTGGAGAGGATGTGGAGAAATAGGAACACTTTTACACTGTTGGTGGGATTGTAAACTAGTTCAACCATTATGGAAAACAGTATGGCAATTCCTCAAGGATCTAGAACTAGATGTACCATATGACCCAGCCATCCCACTACTGGGTATATACCCAAAGGATTATAAATTAGTCTACTACAAAGACACATGCACACGTATGTTTATTGCGGCACTATTCACAATAGCAAAGACTTGGAATCAACCCAAATGTCCATCTGTGACAGACTGGATTAAGAAAATGTGGCACATATACACCATGGAATACTATGCAGCCATAAAAAAGGATGAGTTTGAGTCCTTTGTAGGGACATGGATGCAGCTGGAAACCATCATTCTTAGCAAACTATCACAAGAAGAGAAAACCAAACACCGCATGTTCTCACTCATAGGTGGGAACTGAACAATGAGATCACTTGGACTCGGGAAGGGGAACATCACACACTGGGGTCTATCATGGGGAGGGGGGAGGAGGGAGGGATTGCATTGGGGAGTTATACATGATATAAATGATGAATTGATGGGTGCTGACGAGTTGATGGGTACAGCACACCAACATGGCATAAGTATACATATGTAACAAACCTGCACGTTATGCACATGTACCCTAGAACTTAAAGTATAATAAAAAAAAAAAAAAAAAAAAAAAAAAAAAAGATTTATAACTAAAACTACTAGAAGAAAACACAGGGGAAAAGCTCCACAACACTGATCTGGGCAAGGATCTAGAGTCCTTGTTTTTGTCTTCCCTTTAATTTTGGGCTTCCTTATGTACTCCTGCTCACAAAAAGACTGTGTCTTGCAGCTCTTTCAACTGTAATCCACAGTTACTAGAACCATTTTAATGTGGTAATAAGACATTGAGGAGGGAAGACATCCTTTAATATCCCAGTTAAAGTTCAATCATCCAGTGGGCCTGTATCTTGAGGTTATAATCTTCAGAAAAGTCTCTCCAGTGGTATAGTTTTTTTCTACCTGCACTGCACTCCCTTCCCTGGTTGTAGTGTTATCAATCTACTTTTTTAAGCCTAACACCCTATTGACTATTATCTTTTTTTTTTTCTTTTCCCCTGGTGAGACAAGAAGACTGGAGGGAATGGGAATACGGAGAAGTTCAGCTAGGAAAAAGTTTCAGTAGTGAACTCTGGCAAAGTCCTTTTCCAAGGACCTTTTCATGAAGGCTTTGGGCATATTTAATGTTGGCTCTTTCCTTCTCCCTGCCAGAGCCATGAAAGGATATTTCTCTGATATTCCCCCATGAGAACCTGGCAGTACTGTTCAAAGAGAAGCCTAGAAAAGTGTGTAGCCTCCAAAAGTTTCTCACTCTCACATTAGTGCACATTAAGCCTCCAGCAGGTATCAAAATTGCTTCTACAGGTTGTTCACAGCTGATTACTAAGCATATTGAGAGGACTGAGACAGGCCCTTTTTGGCAAGACAGAGAACTGTGCCAAAGAGCAACTTTGGCTCAAGAGCTCTTCATTTGTCTGGCAAATCTTTCTTGAACGGTATTGTATTACTCTTCTATCCAGTGCTCTTTCCTGCGTCTCTCTTTCTCTCCTCTTGTACCCTCCTTGTTTTGCTCTCTTTCTCAACAAATCTAATCCTGCCTTGGATTCTATTTCTCCAAGACCCAAACTAATGCTAAAGTATGTTAAAATCTAATAATGATGGTGAATTTTATTTCCCTTTGTTTTGTCAGCTTTGCTTTATGTAATTCTGAGTCTTTTTGTTAGGAAAATACACATTTATGTCATTCTGACATTAAGTGATAGAATATATTTTATATTTACCATTTAATGTTCTTCATTCCTTCCTAGAGATATGAATTTCCATCTAGTGTGACTTTCCTTCAGCCTCAATAATTTTTTTGGCATTTATTGCAAGGCAGGTCTTCTAGTGATGAATTTCCTGTTTTCCTTTATCTGAAAATGTTCTTTACTCCACCTTGTTTCGTTAAGAATATTTTCACTGGGAATAAAATTTTATGTTGACTCTTCTTTTTTACTTTTTCTCTTAACATTTTAAAGACATTTCCCCATCGTCTTTTGGTGTCATTATTTCTGTTGAGAAATCAGCCATCATTCATATTACCAGCCTCTCTATAAAATTTGTCATTTTTCTTTGGTTGCTTTAAACATGGGTTTCTGGCAGTTGGCCCATGCGGGGTTTTAATTTATTTATAGGATAGTGCTTGCTTAACTTTAAGACTCTGTGAGACATCTTCCTTCACATTTGGAGATTTTTCTGTTATTATGTATTCAAATACTATTTTTGCTCTTTTTTTTTTTTTCCTTTCTCTCTCTCTGCTTAACTTCTAGTTCTCTAATTGTACATATATTAGAATACTTCCTATTGTTCCATAGGTGATAAAGTTCCGTTCATTATTTTCAATCTTTGTTTCTCAGATTGGACAATTTCTTTCGACGTATTTCAGTGTTCACTGAATCTTTCTTCTGCTGTTTCCAACATGCTCGTAAGCCTTCCATTAAAATTTGTAATCTCAGTTACTGAACTTTTCAGTTTGAAAATTTCCATTTGGCTCTTATTTATAGTCTTCATTCTTGGCTGTGATGTCCTACCTGTTTGTTAAACATGACTATAATTGTTTTATTATTGAATATATTCAAGGCATACCACACACTGTTTTGATATACATGTACTAGTGAAATGATTACTAGAGTTAAACAAATTAATAACCTCATTAAAGTCTTTGTTTCCTAATTTTACCCTTTGTGACATCTTGGAGTTGATTTATATGAACTGCTTCTCACGCAATGCACCATCTTATCTTCAAAGGCTGGCTCCCCTCTAATTTCAGTCTTCAAATACCTGTTGTTACTAGTGATTTAAGGTTTACCCAGAACTTATGATTGTTATCTATGCCAGGGCTAGTTCAGTACAAGCTGCTCTGCCATGATCAAAAGCTGAATTACCTCAATATATTTTGGAATTGATTATGTGAGTTCATTTTAGTAGGTATCAACAGGTATTCCCAGGACCATAATGTGTCCTGGGAAGTCGAGTTTTATTAGTGCTCATATAATATCAGTATGCATACATGTATATTACTTTTAAAAATATGTATTTTGGGATACACAGTGTAGCACATTGGCTAAAAATAGCTGCAGATTAATCCTGCACTCAGGGTTTATATTGCATATACACTCACTTGTAAGTTTCTACCGATTCTTTATAGCTAGTGTGTCCATTCTAATTTCTTAGTGTCTGTGCTGTAGCAGTTGTGTAGAAGACTACGTGCTCGCAAACGAGACGTTCCTTATAAGTCCTGCTCTTGCAAACGAAGCAGGGCGTTCCCGATAGTCCTACTCTTGTAAACGAAGCAGGGTGTTCCTTCCCTGTTTGCAGGGAGGACAAAGGAGTCAGCTGCAAACGGCAGACCCTGGGGGCTTGTTTTTGTGTAAACATCTTGAAAATCCAGAAAGTCAGGGAAAGGTCAGAAAAGCAACAATGTGTCTTGTGACTTGGCAACATTCCACAAACGACTGTATAAAATAAAGCAGAGCGGGCCATTAGGGGTGGCTGCCATGTTTGTCTTGTCTTGTGTGTTCATTCCTTTGTTTAGGAAACACGCGGACCCCAACACAGTTGTTAAATATTTTTAAACTTATTCTTTTCCATATCCACTGTCAAATCACTTCCCTTTTGCTACTATCTATTGCTAAGTTCTTTTTTTTTATTATTATACTTTAAGTTCTAGGGTACATGTGCACAACGTGCAGGTTTGTTACATATGTATGCCTGTGCCATGTTGGTGTGCTGCACCCATTAACTTGTCATTTACATCAGGTGTATCTCCTAACGCTATCCCTCCCCCCTCCCCCAACCCCACAACAGGCCCTGGTGTGTGATGTTCTCTTTCTTGTGTCCAAGTGTTCTAATTGTTCAATTCTCACCTATGAGTGAGAACATGCAGTGTTTGGTTTTCTGTCCTTGTGATAGTCTGCTGAGAATGATGGTTTCCAGCTTCATCCATGTCCCTACAAATGACATGAACTCACCCTTTTCACGGCTGCATAGTATTCCATGGTGTATATGTGCCACATTTTCTTAATCCAGTCTATCACTGATGGACATTTGGGTTGGTTCCAAGTCTTTGCTATTGTGAATAATGCCTCAATAAACATATGTGTGTGCATGTGTCTTTATAGCAGCATAATTTATAATCCTTTGGGTATATACCCAGTAATGGGATGGCTGGGTCAAATGGTATTTCTAGTTCTAGATCCTTGAGGAATTGCCACACTGTCTTCCACAATGGTTGAACTAGTTTACACTCCCATAGTTTACACTCCCACCAACAGTGTAAAAGTGTTCCTATTTCTCCACATCCTCTCCAGCACCTGTTGTTTCCTGACATTTTAATTATCACCATTCTAACTGGTGTGAAATGGTATCTCATTGTGGTTTTGATTTGCATTTCTCTGATGGCCAGTGATGATGAGCATTTTTTCATGTGTCTGTTGGCTGCATAAATGTCTTCTTTTGAGAAGTGTCTGTTCATATCCTTCACCCACTTTTTGATGGGGTTGTTTTTTTCTTGTAAATTTGTTTGAGTTCTTTGTAGATTCTGGATATTAACCCTTAGTCAGATGAGTAGACTGCAAAAATGTTCTCCCATTCTGTAGGTTGCCTGTTCACTCTGATGGTAGTTTCTTTTGCTGTGCAGAAGCTCTTTAGTTTAATTAGATCCAGTTTGTCAATTTTGGCTTTTGTTGTCATTGCTTTTGGTGTTTTAGACATGAAGTGCTATTTCTAAGTTCTAAAAAGGGCCACGTGTCACATTTCTGGCCATGAGATGTAAGCAGAAGCTTCCTGATAAAAGCAACACACATGACTTTTCTACCTTTCCACCTTATTCTTTTTTTAAAAACTGGCATAATGTTCTGAGCTACTGAAACCATCTTAAGTACCTGAAGCAAAGAGTAAATGAACCTCAGTGATGCTAGTTCTGACACCAATGAGCTTTCAAATCACTGTCAACTGCTACTTTTCTCTAGACTTCTTGTTATGTTAAAAGATAAATATTCCCTTCTTTATTTAGGTTACTATTCACTAGATATTCAGCTACTGGCAAATGAATGCATTTCTAACTGATATGGTACCTGATGGGGTTGTTATGTATATCATGTGTGGTAGTGGGTATAAAATGCTTAACTGAAAATCTAACATGTAGCAAGCAATCAATAAACGTAACTATAATTTTGTCTACTTACTTATAACCTAATTTCTTTCTAACATTATTTGAGATGGTATATGTGAACACATATACAATTCAACAGGAAAAAATAAAATCAAAAGAAGAAAAGATTAAAAGGTAAAATAGAGTTACAAAACGAAAGCCACAAAATGCATTCCTGAGGCATATAATTGCTACAGATAGTTTCCAAATTTTGTTTGAATTTCCTAGTAAATAAGAAAAAAAGGAAACAGTTCACCTGTTTTTCTTCAAGGTCAAGTAACAATGTAAAAGAGGAATTAGAACTTAGAGATACTACATTTTCAAGATATAGTCTAAGGTCTGAGCTACTGCCCACTGCCTCAGGTTAATGGGCCTCAGTGGAATACACAGATTTATGTATACTTGTATCTCACATCTAGTAGAGAAGGAGGAAATTCACTATAATAAAAGCAAATTTTCTTATAGTGAAAACTAAATATTCTGCTCCAAGCTGAAAACCAAAAATTATCTAAAAAGTTGTCTACCAGAATAATTTTCGGCAATGATTATTTCCTTAAACATTTATCTTATCATCCTGAGAAAATTACAGCCTGGGCAGTTTCTGAAAAACTCTTATCATAACGAACTCCTTTTATTTCAAAATCTATTTATAACTTTTAACAACTTTGCAGTAGTCAAGAAAATCAACATGTAAGAAATAGAGAAATACTCATACATAATAAATGCCCAAACATTAAGGCAATCTTTTCAAGACAGAATGATGGGGGTTGGGGGAGAGAGGGAGGAGAGGGCCGGGGGAAAGAGAAGGAGGTAGGGGAAAGAGAACTCTTAAGAGAAGCAATAATATTTTCTCTGTTGGTAAACTCTCTATTTATTGTGAAGAGTACATTATCTAACAAGGAGCTGTAATAAGTCTAGAAACAGAAAATGTGCTTTAGGAAAACCATAAACCTCTTTTCTTAAAAGAGTCTCAAAAGTAAGGGAATACCTGATTTTCTAACACCTTCCAAAAGAAAATTTCAACATTACTCTTAAAAATTTTGACTGATTTCTTATAGTAAAAAGTCTTCAAAGCAGGGAGATCTGAAAGTTTGTGACTATTTATTAATTCAAGGTAACTGTGAACAAGAAAATGTTGGATATCACATATTTTGAGAAGAAAAGCAGAGAGGAATGAAAGTTAGAACAAAAGTCATAGAGAAAAGAAAAGACTGGGTCTGATCTTTGGTCCTGGAGTTTTTCTTCTCCAAGCGAATAGATAGTAAAGATTCAAAGTTAAGCTTGCAGAAATTGGCATGCCCATTACATAGAGGCTAGCTGCCCAAGGCCCCACTTCCCAGACACCTTGAAACATTTGCCAAAATAGAGATAGCATAGCTTAAATTATGGTTTCATCTAAGTTTTCAAAAATATTTTCTTAAAAATTATTCTAGTAGGGGATTATTTTTTGAGTATAGAGGTATATTTGAATAAATAAATGAAACAGACATCAATTTATTCTGTTTCAAGGATGCTTCAGTGTTTAATGGTAAGTTCTATGGATAGAGTTTAAATCCTCACAAGTTTTAAAACATAATTTGGAAGCCATCTTCTTTCATTTCTTCTAATTCATGAGGTCAGGACTCTGAGGGCAGAGACCATTTGGTTTTCCTGAAGCCATGCTGTGAGAACAAGAAATGGTCATGTTTAGTTATCACGACCTCCTACAGAGGAGATGGGCAACCTTGAACTCTGGTGTCAGCTGCTCCAGACACATTTTGCTCAGTTTTATGAATGGACACAGTAACTAAAAAGCATTTTAATCTGCTAATTATTTGTAAACCATTTTACATCCACTCTGTTCCCAATTTAGGTTTTGAAGCACTTCTGTAGTCACTGAAATTCTGTAGTTCACCCTGCAGTGATATATTTTTTTCACCTTCAAAGAATATAAGGAGTGTTTCAGCCTACATTTTAAATATGAAGAAGCAAATGTGTGAAATGAGGAAATAAAAATGCACTGAGGTTTTTTTTTTTTAGAATATATACTTATATACTTTCAAAGCATGTGTATTTTAACAAGCAGAATGTAAGCCCCAAGAGAATACAGCCCTTGCCTATATTATTCATCAATATAGTCCCAATAGTTCTATCAGTGTCTGGCATGTAGTAGGCACTCAATAAATATGCCTTGACTAAATAAATATATGCTTCTTTTCAGAGATGCATTATTAGGCATCCAACCCATTTTTCCATTCATGCTAATGATAACCTTTAAAAAAAAAAATTAATCTGCTGTGCAACAGCCAAGAATGAGCTCAAAATTCCTCCCAGCTTCTCCTGACTATCCGTCAGAGACAGAGTATCACCTGTCAGACGGCTGTCAGACCCAAGCTCAAATAACTGCTGTCCTCTCCATCAACTTAACAGCATTTATGCCTCACACCTTACTCTAAATTTGAGGAAGGTATTTAAGTTTTGTTTTTAAAGTAAACATAGAATTAAAGTAAATGAGATAAGGAGTAGTCCCATCAAAGAATTTTATCACTTGCTTTGCTTAACTATGAACTTTAAAGCAAGATTTGCAAAGAACTGAGTTAAATGAATTTGTTTTCATTATTGATTCATTAAAGGGTACTGGTAATCTCTGAAAGCAAAAGAAATCTCCACAATTTTAAAGAGAATATTTAAAATGTACCTACATGTATGAATGAATGTATTCCTTTCTATCTGACTGAAACCTGTGATAGAATATTTATTTTTAGGAGCTTCTCAAGCTCTATACAAGTGGAAAATTATCTCAATCCCTGTGAACCTAGTTCAAGATATATAACTGCTGCTTTTGCCATGCTATCTCTATCCTTACCTTTTACCCATGTTTTACCTTGCAAAAGACACCCCCCACTACCTACAGAGGTATATGAGGGCACCACTTTGAAATTCCACTTTGGCTAAGCTGAGTGGCGCTGGAGCTATATTACAACTGCAGTCCCTCCCTTCTCTCTCTAGTGCAGGCAGCAGCACTCAAGCAGTTAACCACCTTCTAAGTGTCCCGGTAATACATTCCTGCCGCAACACTCCTCAGCTCTCCAGAATCGGATTTCTGAAAATGTCTCTACATGGAGACATTCACTTCCCCGCTCAACAGAAAGGGCTGTAGTCAGGGCCAAGGAGAGCAAAATACGAGCTTACAAATGTGGGGCCGGACATACATTGTTTTGTTTTGTTTTTTTCTCTTTGACTCAGAGAACTCAAGCTTCTGCATGACAGTGTGAGGCTCTGGCAAACACCAGTCTTTAAAATGCACATAAAGGATGACAATTTGTTGCCTGAATATCACTGGCTGGCAGAGCCCCTGAACAAATTATTAGAAAGTGTGTGGGTGGAGGAGGATTTAGTCCCAATTATTAACCTACTGGAAGCTATATATATGCAACTATAATCATATATGCTCATTATCATATCTCCAGTTGCCTCCAAATGCTGGCATTTAATGAGTTAAAGTCCAATGACTATGGCAATTAAGGTTATAAGTAAAATACTCTTCAGATATTTGACTGAAAGTATATGCTTGCTCTTTGTACTTTGTAGGAAGAGCACAGAGAGACTGGAAAGGAAGGGAATGTGTTTTGGAGAGCACATTAAGCCAAAATAACATACTTGTTCTGACCATCCTGGGTACTGTGACAATAATTAGGAGGAAGAATACCCTTCTGTGGGTTGGAAAAGCCAGGAAGAACAGACTTAAGTTAAGCTAGCATACATCAAAAATAATTGACAATGGTTAGGCTTCATTGTAGAGAAGCCTGCACTGGCATTGCAGCCACCAGCCCACCACCCACCTAAGAATTATTATTTGAAAAGGATGTCAGAGGATTATAGAAGATCCTTGTGTCTGCTCCAATTAGGATCAACACTTCTGCTGCTTGCTCACTAAGCATTCAGTAATGATGAAAACATATTGACCCCTGCTGGAAATATGTAGAACTGCAGGTTTTTACTCTGGCCAAATACAATTTAAAAGGAAGGCATCTTTTTAACAACCATTTACATGTATCAAGCCTAAGGGGTATGTGTTTATTTCTTTGCTTATTTGTCTTAAAGAAGGCTTTATATCACAACGCCAATATGAAACTAGTTTACTCATTGCAAAAATTATTTCAAAACATTTCACAAACCCAAGACAAAGCTTCTTCTAATGATACAGCTTTATATTTTTTGTACGGAGCTTAATCACTATCTTGTTTAAAATTGTAGGCAACAGCCAATGAGCATCAAACTTGGGTCTTCTCTATTATTTCTTAGAAGTCTTTGACTTACTGACCTCCAAATGTATTATTTTCAAAGAAACTTAAAATCAGGAAAATGTTCTAACACTGTAGGTAATTATTTTGTTTCCACTCTAAATACTATCCCAAGGGTTAAATCTCTGTGACAATTTTCTTCTAAGAATTTTCCGCACAAATAAAGACTCTAAACTTGTATTGCTATGCTAGAATATTAATCAGACACTCTACCTTCTAAGAATTCTTACAGAAAAGTTCAGGGAAAAAAATCTTTTCCAGCATATTTGGGGGTCACCAAGTTTCCAGCTAAGTGCTTAGAGGACATGGAACAGTTAACTCATATAGTACATGACTTGCTATTTTGTGGGATGTACTAAAATGATGTAGATATTATAATTTTTGCTCTGTATTAGGGGTTTTAGAGAGGAAGTATTTCTCGATATAAGTTAACAGAATAATTATCAATGTCAGCAGTCCCTATAAGCTCTCCAGCAGCACCTAGACTATGGTCTCTTGGCGTGTTCTATTAGCTGGCCCACTCATGAGGTTCAAAGCTTGGCCAAGACTGGGAGACCATTCTGTGTACAGATCAGTAGCCTGACTCCATATAATGGTTGCCACAGCACCCCTCAACTCAACCAACTGTTCTGAAAATCCTATCAGTTAAATGCTATCTGTAAACACTATCAGTTAAATACAAAAAAAAAAAAAAAAAAAATTGCAAGCTCTATTCTTACTCCATGAAGAGAAATTTGAAGAACATATTGTATTTATATGAGTTCAGTGGTCATGTTAATATGATGTTCCTTTCTTTTAAAACAAATAAAAAGCAGCTCCATGATTAGGGTAAATTAAGGATAAGCATACCTCAGAGATCTTGTGGGTTCTGTTCCAGAAAGCTGCAATAAAGCAAATATCACAATAAAGCAAGTCACATAATTTTTTTTTGTTTCTCTGCACACATAAAAGTTATGTTTACACTATATTGTAGTCTATTTAATGTGCAGTAGCAGTATGTCTAAAGAAACCATGTAAATATCTTAATTTAAAAATATTTTGTTGCTAAAATTGCTAGCAATCATCTTAGCCTTCAGTGAGTCTTAACTGTTTTGCCTGTGGAGGGTATTGCCTCAGTGCTGATCCCTGCTCACTGATCAGGGTAGTGGTTGCTGAAGGCTAGGGTGGCTGTAGCAATTTCTTAAAGTAAGACAACAATGAAGTTTGCTGCATAGGTTGACTCTTCCTTTCACAAGAGATTTATCTGTAGAATGTGATGCTATTTGATAGTATTTTACCCCCATAACGCTTCTTTCAAAACTGGATTCAGTCTCCTTAAACTAGGCAGCTACTTTGTCAAGTCAGTTTATGTAATATTCTAAATCCTTTGTTATTATTTCAACAATTTTCACGGCATCTCCCTCAGACTCCGTCTCAAGGGACCACTTTCTTTGCTCATTCACAAGAAGCAACTCCTAGACCATTCAAAATTGCAGCAATTCAGTCACATTTTCAGACTCCACTTCTCATTCTCATTTTCTTGCTATTTCTACCACATCCGCAACTACTTCCCTCTGCTGATGTTTTGTACCCCTTAAAGTCATTCATAAGGGTTGGAATAAATCTCTTCCAAATACATGTTAATGTTGCTATTTTTAACTCTTCCCATGAATTACAAATGTTCTTAATGATATCTAGAATGGCGAATCCTTTCCAGAGGGTTTTCAATTTACTTTGCCTAGGTACATCAGATAAATCACTCAAGGAAACTATAGCTTTGTGAAATATATTTCTTAGATAATAAGACTTGAAAATTGAAATTATTATTTGATCTATGGGCTGCAGAATAAATGTTGTATTCTCAGGCAGGAAAATAACCTGAATTTCCTTGTACATCTCCATCAGACCTCTTGAGTGACCAGCTGGATTGTCAATGAGTCATAATATATTGAAAGGAATCTTTTTTCTGAGGAGTAGGTCTCAACAGTGGGCTTAAAATATTCAGTGAACTATGCTGTAAATAAATGTGCTGTCATCCATGCTTTGTTGTGTTGTTTATAGACCACTGGCAGAGTAAATTTAGCTTAATTTTTAAGGATCCCAGGATTTTCAGAATGCTAAATGAGCATTAGCCTAAACTTAAAGTTACCAGCTGCATTAGCCCCTAATAAGAGGGCCAGTCTTTGAAACTTAGAAGTCAAACACTAACTTCTACTTCTGTCTATCTAGGAAAGTCCTAGATGGCATCTTCTTTTAAGATTTTTCATCTTTCAAGGTTTTTTAATCTACATTGAAAATATATTGTTTAGTGTAGCCATCTTCACCAATGATCTTAGCTAGCTAAATCTTCTGGATAACTTACTGCAGCTTCTCCATCAGCATTTGCAGCTTTATCTTCTACTTTTATGTTACAGAAATGGCTTCTTTCCTTCAAACCTCACAAACCAACTTTTGTTTGTGAGGTTTTCTTCTTCCAACTTCCAGCTAGCCTCCAATTTTTCTTTTGCAGCCATTTCACCTCTGTCCACCTTCACAGAATTGAAAAGAGTTAGGGCCTTGCTCTGCATTAGATTTTGATTTAAGGGAATGTTGTGGCTGGTTTGATCTTCTCTCCAGACAATTAAAACTTTTTCCATATCAGCAATAATCTGTTTTGTTTTCTTATCATTCGGGTGTTCACTAGAATAGCACTTTTCCTTTAGAAATGTTTCCTTTGCATCCACAACTTGGGTACCATTTGACACAAGATGCCTAGCTATCAGCCTGTTTCAGTTTTGGACATGCCTTTCTCACTAAGCTTAATCATTTCTAACTTTTCACCTAAATTGAAAGATGTATGACTCTTCGTTTCACTTAAACACTTAGAAATCATTGTAGGGTTCTTCATTGTCCTAAAATCAATATTGCTGTGCCTTAGGAAATAGAGAGGCCTAAAGAGAGGGAAAGAAATAGGGGAATGACTGGTCAGTGAAGGAATCAGAACATAGACAACATTTATGGATTAAATTTACTATCTTATTTGGCCATGGTTCATGGCACCCTAAAACAATTGCAAGAATAACATCAAAGGTCACCGATCACAGCTCACCCTAACAGACAATGAGAAAAAGTTTTAAATATTGTGAGCATTACTAAAATGTGACACAGAGACACAAAGTAAGCATATGCTTTGGAAAAATGGCACCAATAGACTTGCTCAAGGAGGTTTGCCACGAACCTTCAAAACATCATATCTATGAAGCACAATGAGATCAAGCATAATAAAATAATGTATGCCTAATAAACTGATTACATAAGCAATGTTATCTGGGTTTTGTATTTATAAGGAAACAAATTGAGTCAAAATATCCAATTGTGGAAATAACTCTACCCTATCCCCAATGCCAAGGGCATTGCTTCACATATCTGATTTACTAAATACTAGGCTGTATGTTTTTAAAGTAATAATATTGCCTAGCTTATGTCCTGACTTTGTCATTTTCCAAAAATATTACCATGGGTAAGTCACTTACTTAATTTCTCTAAGCCCTGATTTTTTCAACTATAAAATAAGGACAATTACCTCTACCGTAGTAAAAAAATAACGTGATTGAGTCTGTAAATACTTTATAAAACTTTTTAAAATATAACATAAATTGTGTTATAAGTAATACTGTAAACATATAAAATCTTGAATTAATTTATCTTCTTAGAGTCAAAGAATATTCCAAGGTGGAAGAAGAATTGGAAAAAAGAAAAGGTACATAAAAGTGGTAGAATTGGATCCAAAAATCAATATACGGAGTTAAATGGGGAAAAAAGTTAATAGCATTCATTAAAGGAAAAACAATTTCAAAAGAGTCAAATGGATTATTATTATTGACCATCTTAATCAGAGATAAGGACACACGAGGAGTAACAAAGAGGATATGAGTAATCCTTTCAACAAGGAATGAAAAATAGAAATTAGCTTGATTTCCCAGAAATAATATTGTCGAAAAGGCAGAAAGAAACATTGCTGTCATGAAGGTATTGCAAATAGGAAGCCTAAGCTAAAATGGCTGTGAGTCATAGAAGTAGCCATTTAAAATTTTCCTGTCCATGACATTTCCATTTCATATTTGTTTCAGAAACAAACAAAAACCATTAATGGTAATATAGAAAGACATTTCAAGCCAAATTAATCATTCAGGATAGAACATATCAAATAAAAATGACTATTTGTATTACAAGGAAGACAGACTTAAAGTCAAAGCTCAATATTTCCCTGAACTACTCTAGGTTGCCATGTGATTTCTTATAGGTTGTTTTTAATAATGGACAGAAGATGAAAGACTAAGTGAGAGAGCACTTGTAATGTGTTTTAAAATGTTCCTTCTGCTATGAGCAGGCTGAGGTAATACAGTAATAAACAGTACACTGCTTCATTTAGAGTCTTGAAACTGTAGTGATACAATTTAGAAAACACACCACAGCAAAACATCTCAAACACTTACCAGGGATGCTGACAAGACCTGTTCATCTTAGTCAACCAAAGCCCTACTTGAATAAATCATTCCATAAAATCTTAACATATCTTAGTGCTTTGTGTCAACTTAATTCATCCTTTAAAATGCATGCCATTTCCCATTGCTTATTATTTTTAAAAGGAAATTTCATTTATATCCAAATGTTATGCAAAAGATCTAAGTGCTCATGTTTCATAAACATTGGTATCTCCTATAGCTAGATATAACCCACCTCCAATTATTCAACAAACAATGAGCCCTGTACCAGAGAAATATAAATTTACCCCCCAAAAAATTCTCCAATAAAACATCCGGTGGCAGAAACCATACAGGTGATCACTTACTTAACTGCTAGCTGAATAAAACTTGGTATGAGAAGCACATGGAAACTTTAATTATAATTTACACTTTTTAAAACTATATCACAAATCAGAATTATAAAAGTTGCAAAATTCATCAAAAAGAAAGATATGATCATGACAGGGAAAAATCAATACAACAAAAAAATTTAGTAACTTTAAGCCTCAATTCCAGAACCCAGTCACTTTTCCAATATCATTCTTCAGGCTGACCCTATTTCATTTGTGCTTTACCTTGATAATGACAATTAAACATTATTCAGCATTCTTTACTTTTAATTCTTCTCTATTTTCATTTTAACTGTAATCATTACCATAATTTAGTCATTATTTAAATGACTTCTTTGATTAGTGGTTTGGGGAAGCTTGGCATAATTCAGTGTGAAAAGTATAATGTGTGTGCTGTAATTATCTTAAACTGGTCAAAATCATTTCAATAAAGACAAAATGTATCCTTCTATTTTGACTCAATTATCCCATATTCTCTATTTACATGAAATTCGTGACTATTGTACTTAGTAGGGAAAAATAAGAGAAAGTGTGAAGATTAGATTTGCTATAAAAGAGAAATTAGCCATAAAGTATTGCTCTATTTGAGCATCCTTTATTAGGCACTATTCTGAAATATATACATATATATGTATGTATACACATACTCCTACACGTATGTTTACATTTATCTATATATATCCATAGTATAGGTGTATAATATATAATATCAATGGAGAATATGGGTAATATATAGTATATAAATTCATTACTTACACATAAAGAGGGAGAGAGCTCATAACCACTCTGTCATCTAGCCATGGCAATGTACCTACCTCTTATAGATCTTTCGAATCCCTTTACTTTTTCCATACCCACCACCACTAACCCCTGCATCACTTGCCTGGACTTGCCTAATAATTGCCTGCTGAGACTGCCTGCCTCTAACCTAACCACCCCATACTAGCTACAATTCACCACAAAGCAGCTAGAGTGCTTCTTTTAAAATGCAAGGCAGGAAGTTTGATTAAGCCACCTATCTTAGGATAAAGATAAATTCTTCATGTGGCCTACAAGGACCTGTATGATCTGCTTTCTACTTACATCCCCAGCCCCTGCTTCCCATTTGTCCCAGTTTTGTTGGTTTCAATTCACTGTTCTCCTACTCCTGTTTTCACTGTCAGGGACACACCTCGTCACCTATGTCTTATTCAACTTGCAGATCTCAGTTAGGCATCCTCTTTGAGGAAGCCTTCTCTGACACCCCAGCTGTTTAAAATCCCCTTATTACAGCACTACCTCCCGCTCAGAATACTTCTCACAGTGGCGGTTTCACACGTTTGTTGATGAACTAATGTTTTCTTCTCTTCTAGACTGCTAGCTAAAAGACAGCAGGATGGGTCTGGCTTTGTTTGCCATTGTGTACATCTCTAGGACTTAGCAAAGAGGTATGGAGTGTAGAAAATGTTCATTAAATTATGTTTTAATGAATGAATTTAGATTACCTAATTTCATTCATTAAAAAAAATTAATGAACATTTTTATGGCCTTAACCTACCCATCCACTGCCAATCTGTCCTAAATTTGTAAGTCCTTGCTGTAAGTTCTTTTGGCAGTTAAGAGTAAATAGACTTCACTTTAAAATACATAGAAACCTTGTTCTCAGGTTCTAAATCTCCCCAAATACAAAGATAATATTTTAAGGTTTTGGTTAAGAAACATTGGCACCCTTACTTTTTGTTTACTGCTTTTAGGAAAAACATAAATGTTTGACACAAATATGACTGAAAGCTTGATGCAACTGATTTTAGTCTAATTTTGAGTGGGAATAAGTATATATTCAATATTCATTTTTGTTATTGTATGAAAAGGGCCACTTTGCTATCCAGGTTCAAATTTAAAGATTATATTAAGAGGTGGAATAGCTCTGATATTTAAGTTTATTAAATATACCACATGTAGGTAAAAAATGCATCTAGAATTAGAAAGGAATTTGGAGTCTTTATTTTTTTATTATTCTGTGAACACCAGTAGGTATGTAGGATCAAGAATAAAATGTTATTGGGTAACATGTGACCCAGAAGTGACTTTTAATCCCTCTATTTATTTCCATTTCCTTCCCATGGGGGACCACACACTACTAAATGTGAAAATACACTTATTTTTAGCATTTATGAAGGGCACTAAAATGTATTACAAATGGATATTAAATTAATCTAGATTACTAGGAGAGGTGTTAACCCAAAGGTATGATTTTCACATCAAAACAAATAATTTTTCTGGGATAAATCCAGTCTATTCCGTAAATAAAACTTGGTCTTCTCATTCACTATTTTCTCCCTCTGGCTTAAAGCTACTCTTTTCTTTCTTGTCACCCCTGTCTAATGATGGTTTGCTTTGTGCCATCACACAAGGCTCTTATTCATTATGTCTTATAGAAGGAGTGGATAGACAATTGCTTTTTAAATTTTTTTATTATTTTGCAATTTCAGGAGATACTCTTTAAAAACATCTATTTTCTCCTATATATTGAAAAATATACAAAAATGCTAGGACTTACTATGGATTAATGCACATCTATGACACATAGTTTATACTGTCACTCAATTCCACTAATGCCTAAATATTATTATTGAAGGTTTGGTAGCATTTTACATCATTGTAAAGGCAAACCTCTGTTGCCCCTTTCATTCCTATCTATATCCTATCAGCATGCTTAAAAAATAAAAAGAAAAGACCCTGGGAAATATAGTGAGACTTCATCTCTACAAATAATAATAATAATGAACAAATTACCAGGCATGGTGGTACACACTTGTAGTCTCATATGCTCAGGAGGCTGAGGCAAGAGGATCACTTGAGCCTAGGAGTTCAAGGCTGCAGTGAGCTATAATCACATGGTTGCACTCCATCCAGCCTGGGTGACAGAGTGAGACCTTGTCTCATATATATATACATATATATGAAATAAAAAAATAAAATGAAACATGTTTCATCATTTTATTCTTTTCTATAATATTCTAACTTGCTTTTTCTCCAGTTATCTCTTTAGTTAATTTAACATGCTTTTCTGAAGAGGGGAAAGTAGACAAAAGGAGTCCTCATGATTTGGAGACTTTCCTTATTACAAACACATGTACCTCCTCTGAAGGAAATACAAAATTTGAATTCTTAAATATGAAAGACGCAAAAATAAAATAGAGAAGTGGAAGTGTCATCTTTGACAATGACAGAAATAGAAATTAACACAAGGAATTCCTACTGGCAAAGACCAGACTTGAATTGAGTTAGATAAGATATACTCCCATAGGATGGATCCAGTTGGTGAATATTCTGAGCAGTTCTGCCCATGATCATAAAAACACACCAATAAAGTGGAGATTTTTTTCTTTCTTTTCAGCAGCACTGTGTGTGTGCTGGGAACTGGGTGGGGTGAGATAGGGTGGAGTAGAGAAGGGAAGAATTTGTAGGCTGACTCTTACAATTTCAAAAGCAATTTAAAAGGAATTCATGGCAAGACTGTGGATGGTTTTCGTTACTTCGGCATATATTGAATGTTAAGGTTCTCAAGTACTGTGCTTTTCCAAGCTTTACCATGAAGGCTGTTCTAGTTGCTTTTTTCTAGTATTAAAGAGGATCATGGCATACGAAGGATCATTAATCTACAAATGAAATCAAATTGCGTTTTCTTAAACCCTTACATGTTATACAAATATAAAGTGGTATTATTTTTGTTATTGTTGTTACCATTATCTAACCAGGAGCCTAGAATTATAAATTTGAAAAGTAAAGGCTTATCTTTTAACCTAATTAGTTTCAGTCTATCTCTTACATTCACATACACAAAAATTATTTCCTAGTTTCCCATATGGATTCAAACTTACTTTCTTCAGAAAATGCTTCCAATGTGAATTATCTCTTTGGTTGGGCATACCTTCTTGGGTTTTGGAAATCTGTATTATAGTTACTATGGTCATTTATGTATTGTTTGGCAAGTACTATTTCATGTGTATGTTCTGAATCCTCAACTAGAATATAAACTTGAAGAACAAACAATGAAGTTAAATGTCCAAGGAAAAAGAGCAGGCTGTGATATCAGGAAGCAAGTTCAGCTTCTACTTTCATCACTTCCTATTAGCTTGAAAATGGACAATTTACTTAATCTTCCCAAACCTTAACTTCCTCATTTGTAAAATGTGGAAACCAGTAGTAACTAGCTTATAGGCCTTTTATGAGGACTAAAGTATTTAATGTATAGGTTTAGTTCAGTGTTTGGCACATGATAGGCATTCAATAAATATTGTTATTATTAAATGACTCAGAATTAAACATCTATTTCTTTAGATTCTTCTGTATTCAAACATAGCCTCTATTATAGTACTTAATATTTAGTTGGTTCTAATATAGTGTATGGTTTTAAATTTTAAGGACTAAAGATTATTTATTATTATTACTATTACCAGTCTTATTGGTAATATAATTCTTATGAACATAAAATTAGGAGTAAAATAATAATCTGATTGCAAACACGTCATGTGACATTCTTTTGTTTTAATGAATTTATCTAAAAAATAATTTTTATAAAGGTATCTACCTCTTTACCTTAAGGGTTATTAAGAGTAATTAATTTGAGTTATTCGTAGGATGAAAATTGCATAAATGCTGGAGACTTGAGATGGTGAATTCTGGGCAAAGAGTTCCTAGAGCCTGGTCTGGGTTTTGAGCTCTCCAAATTGGATACCACAGACAGTTGTTATGTACTAGTCATTCATATTTTTAATACATTTTCATCGGAAACATTCCATGTGGCAGGCATTTCTCTGAGGGAGAGACATAGTAGAGAACAAGACAGATGTGGTTCTGCTTTCACAGCTTAGAGAGGAGTGACATTGAACAGGGTCTGCAAAGGAGAGAGGGGCATGAAATGTTTACAGTTTTCCTAAGTTTTGAATATCAAAGTCAGCTTGCAAGAATGACAAAACCATGTTGAATTGATCAGGAACAAACAAGAAATGCTATGTCACTAGGCTGTATTGAAAACTTGGACCCACCTGCCTATTTTCTATTAATAGTCTTAATATGGATGAAAAAAAATCACTAACCTCTCAAATAATTATTTGGGTGTGGCAGAAGCCTCCTGAAATGAGGAACCAGGAGGGAAGACTCTGAGAGAACAAGTTTCTCACAAACATTTCCTGCTCAGACTTGTTTCAGGCCGACTGAAAATTTTACAAGAACAGGTTTCTTATTATATCCCCTTTAGCCTCCTGAACTGAAATCAGCTGGCTGTGGATCATTAGAAAAGTATCAAGCCTTTTCAAACGTCAAGTAAAAATAAGAGTTTTATTGAAAGCTTTTTCCTTTAATTCCACCCATATATCTGTAAGTATGCTTCTGCATAACATATTCTACATATTTCAGATGTTTTCTTAATTTGCAGTCTCCCAAAATATGGTAAGTCAAATCAAATGTCAAATTCAAACATCTGCTACAAATAACCAGGCTTAACAAAAGCTTCTCTGGCTTCCCTGGACACGATGATGGCAAGATTTAACCCACTGCCAAGAGTTAATGAAACATTTTCGAGAGCAATATATTTTAGAGGAAAATCTCCACAGATATTCCTGGGGAGTTAGAGAATTTCCAGGAGTAAGCAATGAAGTCAAATCCTTGCTGTATTAATTTTTTCTTAATATTTCCAAAGACTTTTATTTGGGAAAAATTTCAAGAAAGAAAAAATGAGGTTAGCCTGTTCAAAGTTAAGACAGTATGACAATATGCTGGTTCAAAAACACATCCTTGACTTCACACAGTTCAGAACCAGGCTAAATTTTCTGCAGAGTTCATAACCAGAGCAAGTTCTTAAGAAGCATCTGGAAATCAGTGGCAATTAGAATGTATTTTTACCATTCTTAGAACACACCAGCAAAACCTCTAGGCCTTTATACTTGCTATGCCTGCACCTAGGATGTTCTATCCCCATTTCATACATAGTTTGTTTCCTCATTTCATTCAGTCTTAACCTGTAACCCTGTCCTTCAAGCCCTCCTTATTCATAGCACCCCATTTCTTCAGTAAGAAGCCTTATTCCTGAGTCATTCCTCCTTTACTGACATCCTAATTATGCTTACCACACAATTTTCTTCCTGACCCATTTGCCATTATGTAAATCTTCTAAGCAATATGTTCTCCTTTAATTCCTACCACCAGTTTCATACCTGCCTAGCTTTCCAGCCAACTGTGGGAAGAAAGGGACAAAATCATGTTGGAAGCAATAGTGAGGTGAGGTGCTTTCTATCTTTTCATTACAATAGTTGGTTCTGATAGGATTCAAGGAATATATTCCAAATGAGATGTAGGATTCTACTTCTCTATTAAAATAAGCCTTTGGTATTCTGACATGACATGTGAGATATTTTAAATTTTGCACGTCTCCCAAAGGTCTATGACAAATTTCTTTTAAAACAAAGTAAAATTAACTTTACCATGAAGAAACATGATAAACATTACCTCAGCCAGATGATCAAGGTTAATATCAACATAAGTCAGATTAATAGTGTGTACTGTATTAATTATAAGCTGTGATGAGAAGGGCACTTTGCTTCCACTGTCTTCTCAAAAACACATAACTCCAGTCTAGCCATGAAAAAATATCATGACAAATTCAAAACAAAGAGAATTATACAAATTACCCAATCAGAGCTCCTCAAAACTGACAGTCAACAAAAACAAGGAAAATCTCAGAAATTGTCACAGCCAGGGAGGACCTAAGGAGACATAATGACTGAGCATAACATAGTATCATGCACGGGTGCCCAGGATGGAGCCATGAGAGAAAAACCAGTGAAGTCCAAAGAAGTATGGAATTAATAGTAGTGACTCAATGTTGGTTCCTTAGTGGTGACAACGGTACCATAGTAATGTCCAGGGTTAGCAATGGGAGAAACTGGGTGTGGGGTATATGCGAATGCTCTATACTATCTTTGCAACTTTTCTGTAAATCTAAAATTGTTCTCAAATCAAAAGGTTTTTTAAATGAATCTACAATATTCCAATTATATACAATAATATATTAGGAACACTTACAACTAATATATTTTTGTCCCTTGGGAACTATGTAATAATACTAATAAGAATTATAATAACTATCATTTATTGAGCACTTACAAAGTGCTGGAAGCATGCTAAGCACCACATATGTTATTAATTTATTTTATCATGCAGCAAGCCTGAGCACTAGATACTAATATCACTCTCCTTCTACATAGGCAGAAACTGAGACAGAAATAAGTAGGGGTGGGTGGCGGAGTTGCTGATTAATGTTGCTAATCAGAGAAAGGACTATTCAACAATGTAAGTTTCACTATACGACATTTCTCAGCTTACATAGCCATACTGAAATATTAGAGGGATTATTTCCCATAGAGGGTGCTGGTTAGAAGATTATAATAGGATAAACTGTTCCTGACAGAGAAAGTAGATGGAGAATATAATCAGATTTTCTACCCTAAGCCTTGGGTAGATTGCAACTGCCCAACAGAAGAATACTATACAATTCTGGAATGGGCATATGGCAAGATATTCAGTCCTAGGGATCTGAGGAGTCAGTAATTAAAGATGAACCAGGATTCATATAAGCCAGCTTTTACTTACGAATGTTGATTATATGCCAAAGATATGGAAATGGCTTGCAATAAGAGGACTAGCCAGCCAAGAGCTGCACTCTATTCTGAAGTACTAGTTCAGGAGCCAACCTTGTTTAAAAGCCTGAAAATCAGGAAAATTACCAGAGTCACTTTGGACCATGTCTGCTAAAGAGATATTCTGTTGGGGAAGAAAAGGGAGGCTAACGGAGCTAAGAACCAGAAGAAACAGAGGGAGGGAGGACACTCAGTCCTGCGGCAATCCATGCTCAGAAAGCTGAGCAGTGGAGTCTGGACGATGCCTCCCACAAAGTCAAGGTTATCCTGGTACAAACAACATGGGACCAGAGAGAGAACAGCACACTTAGCTCGTTCCCTTCTCACTCTGGTCAAAGTTTGCCCCTGAAGGCTTAATGAGGAGAAAACAGAGCAGATTCCAGGCCTTAGCAGCCCTTGTCATTTACTCTGCTTAGAAATACGTAGAAAATTGTGTCTGATTCCAGTTACAAAGAATGCAACATTGTGACTCCAGTACCTACAAGAATGCCCTACATGTACCAATCCCTTGATAAATATTTATTTACTGAACAAATAATTCCAATAAATTAGTTTTTGTTTATTGAATTTCACATTAGATAATACCATCTAATTATACATTGATGCGTTCTATCTAAGTCAAAATTCTGATTCACAGAATGAGCGGGAAAAGAAAGAAGGAAAGTAGTACCATAATTTTAGAAATCTTTTCACCATAAGGCTTATTTCTGGATTGGTGGTCCATACATTAACTATGTTCTGACACTCTGAGAATAGTTAATGTATATTCATTGCTCAACAAATATGCATTGATTGTCTGCTATGTATCAAGATTATGCCTGATTATGAGGATACAGACGTGAATTACAAATAGTATTTTCCCTCAGAAAATTCACCTTCTAGACTAATAATAAAGACTAACATGTATTAGGCACACGTGCCTAGCACTGATTAAGCATGCTACATGTGCTACTTACCAATAAATACATAAAATGAGACTATTATTATCTCCATCTTGCAGATGATAAATGTGAAACTGAGAGAGCTTAAGTAACTCACTCAAGGTTACATGCTGGCAAAGTAAGAGTTAACATTCGAGCCCAGAAAAACTGACACAAGAGCCCACAGAGTATTAAAAAAAATAAACACATATAATTTATAAAAATATATTTACTTGTAATATATATAATACCTAGTACAATAAAATGATGAATATTAAATATCAATAGTATAATCTGAAATTCAATGAACCTCAGAAATTCGAAAGACCCGAGTAGGCTATGTATGTCTGTGGGAGTTGGGGAGAGAAAAGGAATGATCTCAAAAGTCACAATATTGCCAGGCATGGTGGCTCATGCCTGTAATCCCAGCACTTTGGGAAGCTGAGGCGGGTGGACCATTTGAAATCAGGAGTTCGAGACCAGCCTGGTCAACATGGTAAAACTCTGTCTCTACTAAAAAGTCAAAAAAATTAGCCAGGTGTTGTGGCGCACACCTATAATCCTAGCTACTAGGGAGGGTGAGGCAGGAGAATCACTTCAACCCCAGGAGGCAGAGATTGCGATGAACCGAGATCACACCACTGCACTCCAGCCTGAGCAACAGAGTGAGACTCCATCCCAAAATAAATAAATAAATAAATAAATAATAAATAAATAAATAACAGTTACAATATGAGTAATAACACAATAATCTGAATTCTATCAGCAGAATCTAAATTGAAATCTTTTAGAATTAAGAAATATCCAAAATATCTCATATATGTTCACAGTCTGAGTCTCCCTTCCTGTTATTCCTGACAATGATGGCCTTAAAGGAGGAAATAGTTAACTTTTTGTAGAGATTTCCATTGAAATTACGGAAAAAGATGAATTCAATGTGCGGAAGGGATATTTCTTTAGATAGTCAAAGAAGGTAAGATACAAAACATGAACAAATATTCCAGAATCTCTGGAACATGGACTATGTAGTGTAGAGAAGAATATGAAGAAATGATGGGCAGAGGCAGATTACACATAATCTCATAAACTTTGCCAAAGAGCTATTGAAGGGTTTTAAGTAGAAGGTTAACAGGAACAGATTTGTGGTATAGAAACAGGATAGAAACTGAAGTACACTATCTATTAATTTACTAAAATAGTGAAAATGCTTGAGGGAAAAAAAGTGAAATAATACAAAGAACAATGAGTACGAATAAAAGGGAATGGATATGGAAACACGCCATCTAGGTCAAACTGACGGTCTTCAGTGAGAAACAAGATTTTCTTTCATTCATATATTCGAAGGATATTTCTTGAGCACCTACTATGTCTCTGGCATGGCTCTAGTGCAGCCACAGACAAGACGAAGTCTTTGCCTTGTGATGCTTTCATTCCAGTGGAGGAAGCAGAACACAAGTAAGTAAATCTATAATCATGTATTAGATAATAATAAATGCAATGAAGAAAAACAAAGCAGGATAAGGTATGTTGAAGGGGTTGTGGGTTCATGGGATATGGAATACAGGAGAGTATTGGAAGAAGAATTATGGCCCCTCAGAGATGTCCAAGTCCTAAACCCCACAACCTGTGAATATGTTATGTCACATGACAAAGATAAATTAAGGGTGTAGATGGAATTAAGGAAGATGATCAGCTGACCTTAAAATAGCATGGTTACTCTGAATTATCTAGGTAAGCCCAATTATTCACAAGTGTATACTTAAAAGTAGGAGAGGAAATCAGAAGACACAGAGATGGCAATCCGTAAAGGACTTGGCTTGATGTTGAAGATTTTGAAGGTGGAAGAAAGGCCATGAACCAAGGAATGTCGGTGGCCTCCAGCTGGCAAAGAAAGAGACTACCCTCTAGAGCCTCCAGAAAGGAACACAGCCCTGATGACACCTTATATTAGCCCGGTTAGAAATGTGTCAGCCTCTGACCTCCAAACTGTACATAATAAATTTGTACTGTTTAAGTGACTACATTTGTGGTGATACGTGACAACAGCAATAGGAAACGAGTACAGGGAGACAGGGCTTCATCACTGGACGGTCACCTGAATGATGAGTGGTGGTGTTGTTACTTAAGGCAGAGGAAATAAAAAGAAGTTTACTTATTTGTTATTGAAGGTGGGTATTTGAGAAAAAATAATGAGTTTAAATCTGAAATTCTCAAGTGTGAGACACCAATAAGGACACCTAGAAGGAAATGTTTAGGATATAGTTGGAAGAAATGTCAGAAAAAAATAGGACACTAGATTGGGAAGTTTTGCACTATTTTTAACCAATTTGCATGTGGTGGTAGAAGCCGTAAGTAAGGATGAGATTGCCAGGGAGTGTTTGTAGTAGCATGAGAAGTAAGAATTCCTTGGACCGAGACCTTGACAATATTCATGGTAAAGAGAAGTTGGGGAAACAGTGACCTACAGAGGAAACTCATCTATATCTGTCAAGATATATCTAACTCCACATCAGATCTCACTCTTGAGTCCAGACTCACATTTACAACAGCTGAGGGACAACTTCCCCACATATGGATGTCACATACGCAATTTCTTATGGACTGAATGTCTGTCTTCCCCTCAAATGTATATGTTGAAACCTTAACCTCCAATGTCATGGTATTTGGAGATGGGATCTTTGGGAGGTACTTAGGGTTAAATGAAGGTGATGCCCTGGTGATGAGATTACTGCCCTTGTAAAAAGGAGACACCAGAGAGCTTGGAGTCTCTCTTTTTCTCCACATGTACTCAATGAAGGAAGGCCACATGAGGATACACAGAGAAGGCAGCCATCAAAAAGCGAAGAAAAAAGCTCTCATCAGACACTGATCAGGACTTCTGGCCTTCAGAACTGTAAGAAAATAAATCTCTGTTATTAAGCCGCAAACTCTATGGTATTTTGTTATGACAGCCTAAGCTGACTAACACACCCATCAAATGTACTGTGTCCAATTAGAGCAAATATCAGCCAGGCATACCTAAGTATGTCACCTTAGCTCCTGTCCCTGCTATGCTCCACATGTCTCAGGCATTTGGCTTTATTTGTTAATTAGGACATGAGTTTCCCCATTTGTAAAGGGGACAGAGATCTCAAAGACAGACCTTGGTTGAGAAGCAGACCATGGAGTATGATTATCCTACAGCAGAGCAGTCACGGATAGGCCTCCTCTCAGCTGAATCTGCAGGAAAGATCACTTGAAAGCAGCTCTAATGAGAGGCACACTTCTCCATGCAGACTCGTAGTCTGAAATCTAAAAGCCATGATTCAGAACATCTGTTTTCTTCTACTAGGCTACTGGGTATCTGGATAGCACACAGAACTTCTTCAGGGCTCTCATTCTTCTGCTACCAAATCCATTAACGTTCATTTTTAAATCTCATCTATGGATGGATACTAACAAAAGCAGAACTGGGTACAGTTAAACATCCCATTGACAGAAAGAGGTGCTTTGTTTTTTTAAGGGGCAGCACCTAAGAGTAGAGAAACTATTAGAGAAAGAAAATGTTTGTATCTTGGTTTTTCTGCTAACTGGCAATGTTACCTTGAGCAAAACACTTAACTTTTCTTCAAGTTGCTAACTTCTCTAATATGTATAGTAATATTAGTGATGAGAATGCCATCAGATAGTTTATATAAAATTAACTTGGAAAAAGAAAAAGCATAAGCTAGTATTACCAAAAGCAGAATAGATAAATGCTTTGACAAATTCACTGTTTCACTCCAAAAATGTAATCACCACCTGATAATAATGCTGCTTTCAGATTCACAAACTAGACAAGAGCTGCCTGTGTTCCCACTCTGGTATGATGTAGTTATTTTCCAGTTGTGCCAAACAAGTGCTTTGCCCTAGTATTGCAGACTTTTCAGTCAGTGAATGTTTTGGTTATTATTTTCCCTAAAAATAAGAAAATAAAAACTTTTAAAAGTTTACTGAATTAGGTAACAACTTCTGCCAGATTTTATTTCTATTATTGTTTAGCTATCAAAACACAAGCTTTAAGAAATCTGGACACTTTATGAGCCAAGCCACTAAGTATAAACATTGACTGTTCATGTATATAGGTACCAACATACACATGAATCTGAAAATTTACTTTGAATTGATTCTGAAGCACTTTTTGAAGTTCAATAAATGCCTTAGAAATCAGTTGGAAGTTCACAAATGGTAATAGTATTTAGCTCATTTCAATAGAAATTGTCTCATTAACATGCCAGCTGCTAAAAATGTATGAGCCCAGCCATGTCCTTTGCCTGCCTCACGGAAAGAAACCCTACTTGCACAGTTTTGCTTCAAAAAACAATCCTTGTTTAAATTGTTAACAGTTGCTCCAGTGGTGGCCCATGGCAAGAAATTTAACCTTCTCTCCCTCCCTCCTATATGAGCATTTCCATACCCTTTAGCTAGCTTTTATATATTGTCAATGCAAAACAAATTTTCTGACTGCATGTTAAACTATTCAAACCAGCTTTAGCAATAGATACCCTCCTTGGTGTAGTGTTATAGTTTTAAACCTAAACCTCAGAACACAGAAGACCTAAGTCTTCTGTGAAACGATCTCAGAAGTCTTAAAAGTGATGACCAATATGAGTGATAAGGTCAGAATATTCAGTAAAAGGAGCACCTAGCATTAACTAAGCAACTCTTTTAGATTATATACTCTATAAATATTTAATTAAGTTAAATGGAAATTTTTCAAATAATTTTCTTTTCACAGTTAAAAGGTTTCCTTTAAGGTAGATGCCTTAAGGGACAGGCTTTATTTCTGTATTTGATCACTTAGAACACTGGGATGTTTTGAAAAATATCATATAGAAGCTGCCTTGAATTAAAGCAATTTCTACAATGTAGTTTATACCAGAATTATAATTAATAATAAATATTTCCAAAAATTGTGACCAAATGGAATATTGAGATCTGCACTACTATAACCTAAGTGTATTAAATTTTAAGTTTTTAGAACTGCTCATTCAGTACCAACATTGTTTATTTTGAATCATTCTCTAAACTCATATTACAAAAATATAAAATCTCAATTACAGAGAACACAACATGAAAGAAAGAATATTATAATTACACTTAAAAATTAAAATGCCAAGAAAGTTCTTCCCATTTCCTAGTTTTCTAAATAATAAATGCCACTGGTTAACATTTCAAAATACTGTATAAAACTGCTTTTGCTTTTTCTTGGAAAAACCGACTGTGAGTATATCTGAAACCTTCTTGACAAGTTCTCTGAAAGCAATTAGTGGCTTTCTTTTCTTAGTTACAATGTGAGGTTTCACAGAAAGTTTTCAAGTCTCCTGCTCCTGTCTTTTTTCTAATGCTTCAAATCCAAATGGCAAGTAGCCAGATTGCACAGAGCTATTGAATGCAGAGAACCGGAATCTCTTCACATCTACAAACCAGCTCTGCCACTTCTGCTCCAGGCACCAAGGAATAAAAAGAGAGAGAAACAGGAAATGTAGAAGAACGTGACCTTAGGTTAAGCTAAGACTCCTTGAGTACTGCACCAAAAGCAAGATCTGTCAAAAAAAAAAAAAAAAAAAAAAGACAATGGATAAATTGGACTTCATCAAAATCAAAAACTCCCTCTTTTTTAAAAAAATGCCATTAAGAGAGTGAAATGCCACAGATTAAGAAGACAAGATTTGCAAATCATATATTTGATAAAGAATGAACTTAAAGGATACATAAAGAAATCTCAAAACTTAATAAGAAAGAAATTTTAATGGACAAAATATTCGAACAGACACCTCCCCCAAAGAATTCATGCTGACTGCAAATAAACAGATGAAAAGATGTTCAACATCATTAGTCATTAAGGAAATGAAAATTAAAACTGCACTGAGGTACCATGACACACCTATTAAGATGAATAAAATTTTAAAGTTTACCATATCCAATGTCTATAAGAATGTGGAAGAACTAGAACCTCATACACTGCTGATGGAAATGTAAAACACTGCAACCACTTTGGAAAACAGGTGGACAGTTTATTAAATAAATAAGATTCAGCCATTTTACTCCTAGATATTTACCTAAGAGAAATAAAAGAAACTGTCTACACAAAGTATTATACTTGAATGCTCATAGCAGCTTTATTTGTAATAGTCAAAAAAATTGAAAAAATCCAAATACTGTCAACAAGTGAATGAATAAACAAATGGTCCTTTATCCATGTAACAGGCTACTGCTCTACAATACAAAAGAATGAACTATTGGCACAATAATATGGATGAATCTCAAAATAAGTGTAATAAGTGAAAGAAACTAGACAAAAAGAAGACATATTATATGATCCTATTTATACAAAATTCTAGAAAATGCAAAGTAATGTATAGTAACAAAAACCAGACCAGTGGTTGCCTGCGAAACGGGAAAGAGAGTGAGGAAGATGGGGTGTAACGGGAAGAAAGGATTACAACAAGGCATAAGAAAACTCTTGGGAGTGATGAATATGTTAATTATCTTACTTGTGATATTTCATGGATATATACATAATCTTTAAATATATGCAGTATAATGTATGTCATTTATATTTCAATAAGGTTGTACTTTAAAAAAGAAAGAAAAGGAAAGAAAGAAAGAAAGGGAAAGGAAAACTCTCCAAAGACACTGTTAGGGTACCATGTAAGAAGAAATAAACCAAGCTGTCTACTCTTGGCACACACTGAATTTCCTTTTCCTTCTCATATTATCTGTAAATTTATGAACTATCAATGAAACTATGTAGTCTTCATTAATAATATACATGCAAAAGGCAGCAAAACAATTAGCCACTATTCTCCCTACTTGCCCAGAGAATAACAAGGTCTAATGAGAAGCAAAGCATACAGATTTGATTTCCAATGTTTCCCTTCTCTGGGAGCATGGGCAGGTAAAACATGCTTAGACCTTGGAAAACGCTTGCTTAGTAGGTTTGACTAGGGAACAGATGCATGATTTTTTTTTTTTTTTTTTTTTTTTTTTTTTTGCCACCAACTTCTGCACCAGTTATCTGTTGTCTTGAAGCCTGGATGGCCGTGTCCATGAAGCAGATGGATCAGTTCTATCCTATTTCTAGTTATATTTGATACTCACTGATAAAATAAACATTTCCTCCTTGCCGAGCATTCTTGTTCACATGTGTTCATTTGGCATTTTACCTGCTTACAAGATGTTCTAGCAACATTGGTGCCAAGTCATAACAGTTCCACTCCAGGAGCCTAGGAGTCTTCAAGATATTATTTAAATCTGCCCCTGATCCCTCCCCAATGATGAAGATGATGATAAAGCTTTAGACTCCCTATAATAAATTTTTGATATTTTTCAGATAAGTTCAGTTTAAGATATTTTAATGAAGATATCAGTTTTGACACCCTCAGTGTACAGTGAAGACCAGCTCGTTCCCATTTTTGTTTCTCCCCTACCGAAGGTGCCAATGGCTTTAATTAAAAGGAAGGGGCTGCTTGCCAACTGGAGCTGCCTCATGTACTCTGTGAAGCTGCCCACCATAGCTGGTGGGCCAAAGACCCAAGCTCTATCCTGGAGTGTGACTTTTGGCTCCTGCCAGAATTCACACCACCTGAAAAGCAGCAGAAGAGAGCCAAGATGTCTGTAGCATGTGGAGCTATGTTCTTGGCACGAGTGCAGTTCAGTTTATATCAGTTAATGTTGTCTATATAGAGTATTTCTGTATATACAAATAGGCAGTTCATGCAACCTTGTTAGACACAATAATAGTTTGTACTGAAAATTGACCCAAAGCTGAATTCTGCCAGTTATCCCATGATTAATTCACTGTACTGGCATAGAAAACACAGCCTTAGCTGTACTGTTGGCTTCAGGTTGAGAATCAGCCTACCAGGAGCTCTACCAGCATGGTCCATCTATTTAATAGAAAGTGAATCTGGAGGTTCTGAATATCTTTCAGACATTCCTAACATACATTAAATGGGAATAAAGCACAGTACAAGCAATGATTCTTCCTAAAATACCATCCCCTGCAGAGCTGTGGGTGCTTTTTTGTCATCCTTAAAAGGTTTAGGATATGTAACCAACCCACGCTCCCTGGATCCTTGGGGCTTCCAGTGTAGAAACACACTCCAAGGACCACAGTGCCAACAATGGGCAAATTCCCTGGGATTCCTACCAGCCAAAGGATTTGAAAACAACCAGTTTGTCTTAAGAAATATCATGAGTATAGTGCTACTCAAAACTTGAGCTTTGGTTTCCTATACTTCTTCCCTTTCCAACACTGGTAGTATGAGCTTGCTAAATGTTTCTCCTCAGCCTGAAGGTAAAAGAATTCTTAGAAACTTCCCAGACCAATTTAACATGTCGCCAACCTAAATTTTAGAAACAAAGTCGTATTTTAATATTTAAAAAAACTATCCAGTTCATATTTACTTGAATTACTGCTGATTTTAGACTAAATTGAAATATTGGATATTTGGTTACTCTTTGTCTCCTACGATTTTTTTTTAAATTACATATTTGCCAAGGTGAAAGTTCTCAAGTTTTTTTTTTTTTTTTTTAAATATTTGGTGCACTTACTGAGAAAATACCAATTACTATGCTATTACTATGAGGTGCAAGATTAAAACTCTGATTTTTTTCCACTTGTTAAGGAATTGGAAATTTTCCTTGTTGACAAAAGCAATTTTTGAAAGTGAAAATCAAGCAAGAGTTGATGTATTTTACAGAGTATGTGTCTCCAAGCAGCTGGCATAAGAGTAGTAAAGTCATATAGTTACAGTTGTGTTCCTTCTTATTCAGGCATTTCCTAATTTATCAAAACAGCTGTTTACATAGTGAAAAGATTCACACTGGCAGAGTCTAAGAGTTCGTTCTGACTGTTCTTGGAAAGGAGTGCTGATATAGGCTAGTAGTTGATATAGGCTAGTGAGTGTGCAACACAGGTGCCTCTGCTATTCAGTTATCAAGTATTTTTAACCTCATCCCAGATTATAAACTGTAATTGGTAATAAATTAGTAGCACTTTTTTCTTCCCCCATAGTACCATGTTATACACAGTCACCTTAGAGGATGCTTGTCATGGGCTAGATTGTGAAGGGGAGAAAAAGACAAAAATCCTCCCTTGAAAACAGGAAACAGGAACATGACAAGGACATAAGTTGATTCACTGTGGCATTATTACTTCCCCCTGTTTCTTAATTTTTTGTTTCTTTCACCTTTTAGACCTTGAGGCTTTCATTGCATTTCTTCATCACAATATAAGAAAATCACAGTCGAGGCTGGTAATAATAACAGGTACCACGAGCTGAACACCTGCTGTGTCTGGTCCTTCATTAGCATTTTGCCCATAAGTCCATACAATCCATCATCTTCACAACAATCCTCCAAGATAAGTATTATTACCCCTGTTTTATGCACAAGGAACTTGATGTTCAGAGAGGACAAATTATTTACCAACAGACATACAGAACTAAGTGGCAGAGTGGAGCTTCAAACACAGGACTCTCTTCCTCCAAAGCCAGTGTTGGCTCTATTACACATTATGGTGTTCCTTCTAGAAAAGTTATAAGGGCTATTGAACTTTCCTTGAGAGTCAGCATGTTCACTCCATTTCTGCCACAGCTTGCTTTATGAAGCAACCAGCCATTCCCCACCGTTGAGGGTGAATCTTAATTATTTTCACATGGTTATGTTCGCCAAAATAGCAATAATACCCCCAAGCATGGCTAATCAAGATGTGGCTTGTTTCTCACCAGAAAAAAACAGCTCTGGAATTCAGGATCTAGTGAATTCTTATAAATTGGACTTTCTTATACAGAAACAAGGCATAGTCACTCTTGACAGTTTCCAGTTCTCTGCCTCCTACCAGTTCCTCAATGTGATTGATCCAGATGTTTGCCTTATGCAATAACAACTTCCTGGTGACCCCTTCCACATGGGACAGCTAGGTACAACCTACTTGACTGTCCCCACAGATCTCCCACTCTGTTCAGATATGTCACAGTGACCACTTCTCAGTCATAGCAGGACGTACTGGAACTCATGCCTGCTTGCTTTAAACCTACCAATTAGAACTTACCCTGGGAAACCTGTTTGGGTAACACCCTGAACCCCACTAAAGGCTTTGGCCCTTTAGTCCCTCCTCTCTCTCTTGCTCTCCACCTGCTAGTTGAGCATGTGTGTCCCAGACCCCACTGGTCCTGCAAGACGTATTGCCCTCTTCTCTCTAAAATCGGTAAGTAGTAAAAAATCTCTTCTGTTATTTTATGTGTTTGTTGTGCTACCACCTCTGTCTCACTTGACTAACACATCTGAACCTAACTCTCCTTCTGATTGTTGCTGTTCTGGAAGGTGGCTGTCTTGGTAAGGATAAACTGGGCACAGATCACACAAGAACCACAGTGCATCCGATGGCATAAACAAGTTTTCTAGGAGAGGGACGCCTGGTCACAGGTCAGATACTTAGGTGTTAGGCCATCTGCCAGGATAAAAAAGAATCCTGTGAAAGCCACATTGTAAACATCAACTATGATCACCCCTGGAACCCCATCAGGGCAAGGCTAGAGCTTATAGCCACTCTCCAGAGAAGACCTCAAGACCGAATTAAAAGTAAATACAAGAGAGAATATAGTCTGGAACAGGCCAGACATAGTTGGAAGAGAAAGACAGTTGGATGAAGATAAAGGGGCCAATTTTTAAAGTTACTGTTACAATGATGGAGACATTTCTCAGGCAATCCTAGAGTTTGTTTTGCTTAAATAAAGTGATGATATAAATTTCTTGGTAAGTCAGGAATAAAACCCTCTGGATTTAGGGCAGGGAGATAGATTCAGGACAGGGATACTTCAGCAAAAACTGTTGTAGCTGAATTATCTGTTCTCTATCAATTCTATCTATTGTCTTCAGACTAATTTATAGTTAATATAGTAATACAATTTTTGTCATACTCAAAAGTGTTATTACCAGAAGAAAACAATGTATTTCTGAGTGTTGTGATAAAAGGGTTTTATTTTCACACCAGTGAACTCAGTCACGTGGCTTCTGAGAAGGAAATACCAGAGTTCACTTCCTCCCCTCCTCAAAAGAAAAAAATAATGGGTCCAAAAATTTGGAATCAAAGGCAAGAAATCTCAGAGAAAATAAAACAATTGTGCATGAAGAACCGTAATACAGTTTTGTGTATTTTAAGACAGGACTATAAACTTGCTTTAAATCTTGTTCTTCGTGTGCTTAAACTATTTCCCACAAAGTTCAGAAGCAAGCTTCAACTCCTTTTCCTCTTTTTCATGTGCTTGCCAAACCCTCAAACACACCACATCAGACATGCAGACAAGTGGACGTGATTCCCTGAACACAGTAATTGATAGAGTTTAACAAGGAAGTCTTCCTTTCCTCTTAAAGTGTACAAGTATGTGTTACTAAAAGGAACCATGGCTCTCAGACAGGATAAGACACAGATGGTAAATCTTGAAAGATGAAGAAATGGAAGAAATAGGTCCAATGCAACATAAAACAATAGCTGTGAGTACCAAGCCCTTGTGCTGTCTTAGGCTGTACAAGGGAATCTCTGTGACCTTCCTAACTTAGGATCCCAACAGCCTCTCAATCTTGGCATATGTGGAGACATCTGAGACCACATTATGTCCTGGTATGGTTCCTACAATTATCCACACTCTTCCCTTTACAGGCTCCTTCTTGTATCCTTCTTGTTTCCATTAGCTCCTTCTAAAGCAGTATTACCCCCACTAGAAGGCAGGAAATGGCATGAACAACCAGTAGAATTCTATTAATGGAGGTCAAAGTTTTGATAGTGAAGAATGAGAATTAGAAAACAATCTCTTGTGCCCACAGGTTCTGTGGCCCTAATTAATACATATAATGGAGAAATGGATCCCACTTGAGTCCCAGAGCTATTAAAAATCATTCTAAATTATAATTTTTTGACCCAAACTTTTCCAAGCAGTTATTTTATTTGGTAAATCTATTCTTTCTCCAGAACTCTAAGCAATACCTTTGAGTAGGCTGTCTTATGCACATATGCAAGACTACTCACATTTGTGATAAAATGTTGCTGTTATTTATTATAACATCTATCCATTCCAGGAAAAGAAAAAAAAGCAAAGTAAAAGTTGGAATTTACAAATGATGTTGTGCTTTTCTTTTCATTGGACAAGTTCTAAGATTTTAAAAGAGTAAACAAGGTTTTGCTGCAAGTAATGCATTTATCCAATCTCACCACAAAATGTAGAGCACATAGTGTTCAGGTATGACAGGATTGAAAAAAAAAGAAAGAAGCTATAATTGCACATTTTAGAATTGAGTCCAACTTAAAGTATTTGTGAAGCCTTGATCATTTAAAAACAAATGGTGTCCTTGCTTCAGGGCTTGATTTTTTAAAAATCTATACTACATGAGCCCTTGGAGTATATAGATTAGTTGCCCTTTCCTTATAATATGAAACTACTGTTTCTATTCTATTCTATTCTATTCTATTCTATTCTATTCTATTCTATTCTATTCTATTCTGTTCTGTTCTGTTCTGTTCTGTTCTGTTCTATTCTATTCTATTCTATTCTATTCTATTCTACTCTATTCTATTTCTCAGAGGTTAACAACCACACTGTCACGTGTGGTTGCCTCCCCACCTACTCCTGTACAGGGTTAAGTACCTACTGATTTCTGACTGGGGTTTGGGTTTTTTTTAAGATCAAATGTATTTTATCTGAGAGGTCAGAGTGTGGCAATACAGCTACAGCCTGGGCATTCCCAGCAGGTGGAAGGTAACATCAACACATTTTTGACTACAGAGCCAAGCATGAAGAAAAACTACAATTAGCTTTTGCTGCTTTTCTGCAGAATCTGCATTTGCATTTTAAATTACATTTTGGTGTATTCATTTTCATCTTTCTTTTGGCTTTTAAAGCTTGAACAGAGACTCCTGACAAAAACACTGCCTAAGATTGGCATTTATTAGGGGAAAAAAACACATCCACATGATTTTTTTTCTAAAATCTTCCTTTGAGATTAGTTATTTCAGAAAGTCACGTTGACAGGCAGATGGAGAGAGAGATGCAAGATGGTTTCAGAGATTCTAGGAATCTCAACGCCTGGATTTTCATTTTAACATTTCAATTTCTTACTAGTCAGTAAGTTTCTCTGGCTGACTATATTAAAATGTGTACTACTGTAATATATATTAAACTTGCTCTCCTGGTACATACTGACAATTACACAGTTTATCACACCAATAAGTTTTTTGAAACAGAATCAACATTTTTTGTCTCTTAAATCCTTGTAGAGATGCTCTTTCTACAAATATGTTAGGCTCTCTCTATTATCTCTCCTTTTGAGTAGCCTAAATATTATCGATTGGTGATAGCCTTCTCCCAAAGTGGTCACTGGGTGTTAAAATGTAAAGTGAAACAAAAATTCACATAAATCGGATTGTGAGTTTATTCTTCCTTCTTTGAAAGGGGCCATTGACTCCGATATTAAATGACTAACACACTTGACATTCTCTTGGAATCTTCATCCCATGACTTTATGGATGGCTAAACCCCAAAACACCTTACTTTTAATTTTGTTATTAAAGGACAGATGTTAAAAGAAAAAAAAAAAAAAACTAAAGATTGAGTCATGTAACAAGGGAGAATAGAAAAGTAGTACAACCAAACTGTCAGTCTTCTAAAGGAGATATTAACATTAAAATGTACTGTTTTGATTGAGTCAAGCAGACTTAAAGTTTGATACTGTTGGATATTTCTAATTCTCTACATCTTATTGGTATACCTTATTAGTACATGTCTGAGCAGATCCTAGTCAATATTTCTCCAGCTCTCAATGGTTTTTTGCAATACTTTCTTGTGGTGCAATAATAATAAAACTTGTTTAGGATTGAAGCACTTTTATATGCATGCATTTAAAAATATTGAATGTAAATAGCACTGAATATAATTAGCATTTGTGAAAAACACAGATAAGACCCTTGTCTCAAAAAGTTTACTTTCCATTTGCCAAAGGGTTGGTAGGAAATAAATGAACAAAATCATTTCAGGGAATTATAAGTGCTATGAAAAATAAAGTACAATGAGGAAGTAGAATGACTTGGGGATAGTGAGGCTAATTCAGACGGAGTGATCAGAAAGGTCCATTGATATCGTAACACTTCAGCTCCATGACAAAGACACAAGTATGAAAAGGTCTGGGGTCAGAATTTGGGTAGAGACTGTGACACGTGTCAAGGTGTTGGCACAGGAACAAGCTTGGCATGTTCAGAGAAGCTACAGCAGCTCAGGGGCAGCAAGCAAAAGGGAAAATGGAAGGGGATGAACTCCAAGATAGGGGAAAGAATTACACTTTTATGGCAAGAGAGGCTATGAGGCTATCCATTTCCGTGACATATATCCAAACTTAGTGGCTTAAAACGAACATCTTCTTTTGCTCACAATTTAGAGTTCAGCGATATGGGAAAGTTCGGCTGGACATTTATCTCTGATGCAGGTAGTATTACTGAGGCAGCTGAAGCTGCAAAACTAGGTGATTTCATTCAATGTCTGTTCCCTTGGTGCTCTTTCTTCACATGGCATCTCCTATTCTAGGCATCTTCTACATGGTATGCTCTTCTCACAAGTCGGTATCATGGCTGTCTTGTGGCTGTCTCTAACTACCGTTAGACTTATGTGACGACTGGTTTCCCCCAGAGCAGGCCTTGACCCAAGCTCCAAGCATTCTTATGACCTCTCCTGGAAGTCTCAGAACATCACTCCTGCCACTTTGTCCTTTTTGGTTAATCATACAAGGCATTAAGGTCAGCCCAGATTCAAAGGGAAGAAAGTCAGGCACTTCTCTTTTCTATGCGAATGTCAAAGAATGTGTGGCCATCTTGAAGCTGCCTCAGACGGCATGGTAGGAAATCTGCATTTTATTCTGAGTGTTATGGGAAGTGGCTGGAGACTTTTCAACATGGAAATTACATGATTTTATTTTTGTTTTTAAAAGTCCATTTTGGCTGTTAGATAGAGAATAAATTGAATGAGGACAAGAGAAGAAGCAGGGTAACCAGTTAGAGGTGATTATAGTTTTCTGCATGGCCTACAATGAAATCGTAGCGGTGGAGACAGAGAAAGTAAATATGGGCTACATCTTAATGGACTTGTAGTTGGTTAGGTTTGGGGGAGAAGAAAAAAACCAGGATGACTCCAAAGGTTTTAATGAGGACTTGGAAGGATTGTGGTACTATTTACTGAGACAGGAAAAAAGGGGTAAAGTTATTTACATGTCTCATATAATTGTCCCAACAGCTCTCTTACAAAGAGGTTCAGTTAGTTATGTGGTAGGCCATATTATCCTCAATCTTTCCTCAGGTGAGAACAGTGGGGTTCTTAAAGAACAGAAGGAAAAGAGGGAAGGGAGAGGGAAGGAGAGGTGCAGGAGGGGGAGAGGGAATAAAGAAAGTCTTTCCTAAAACACTTAACTAGATAATGGGAGTACTGGTCTATAATAAGTTCTGTTATCTAGCCAAAACATCTTCCCATTATACAACATAGTTAACTGCCAATCATTAGTATAACAAGCTGAGTTTTAAATCGTCTATTCTTACTATAAACCTACTCAAAGAATGTTTCCCTCTGGGTAAAATAGGAACAATGAAGATGAACACAAGGTAAAGATATGTTCTTAGTCATTACAGAACTTAAACAGTAGAATAACTAAACCTTTTCAAGGTTCTCAATATTTAGATCTAATTCATTTGGATTTTATGTCTGATAAACATCACCTTCTAAAGATGAAATTTTAAATTGAGAAAAGTGAACAGAGGGGGTTGGAAGTTCTAGTTCTTATTTTTTCTGCCTTTGGCTTAATTAAGTTTATCAAATTTTCTTAAACTCTGTGCTTTAATTTTTCTCATCAAAACATTACTTTTATTAACCATATTCTCAATTCCTTCACTTGTCTGTG